>NW_027555847.1:89554207-90172957 GCF_003287225.1 Phascolarctos cinereus | reverse complement strand
TATCATAGTGAGAAATGTTACTCAAACATTACAGTTATGGTAAATAACTAAAATTTCATCTCTACCAGCTAAGCCATAACTAGGCAATATATATTTGTCCAACAATCATAAAACAGTTCTTGGGGGATGGCATGCCATGGTTCCTCAGTTACTAACTCCAAAGTTCTCCTGTTGTTCATTTGCTAATGAGCAACTGAAACAGAGAATAGAAAAGCACACTTTGCCCTTGTGGTTCAGTTGTTTCAGTTGTGTCTGGCTCTTCCTCACCCCATTTTGGGGTTTTCTTGGCAAAGACACTGGAGTGGTTTGCCATTTCCTTCTCCAGCTCATGAGAAACCTGAGGCAAACAGGGTTAAGTGATTTGCCCCGGGTGACATAAGCTCTGGCTAAAGGCAAAGTTTTGGCAACTATTTTTTAAAATAATTTTTCTTTGGCAAATCTCACATTGATTTTTGTCATTGCCTCTTTTTGATGTAAAATTGTCAAAGTCTAAAAGGGCAACACCCTTTCACATGGATATGACCTCAACAAATTATCTGAGGGGAAAAGGGGGAAAGAAACATTGAAGCTGACTCTTCTTAACCTCACTGAATCTCCTGAATGAACAGCTAGAACACATTCTCCCCTCATAGCCATTTCCATCAATTCCTTTCCTGCTTCAAGACATAGCTCAAGCACCACATTTTACATGAAGCCTCACAGTTGTCACTAGCCTCCCTCCTGGACTATCTCATATTTTGTAACTGTATTTTTATTCTGTATAGACTTATTGATGTGCTATTTTTTCCTCTCACTAGAATGTCAGCTCCTGGAGATCAGAGATTCTTTCATTCTTTGACTTTGTACCTCCAGTGCCTGGCACATGGTTGATAATTTAAATGCTTGTTGTTTGCATGTTGATTGATTGATTAATGTCATAGAGAGCATTCCTTTCCAGGTATAGTTCAGAGGAGATGCCTGAAGAGGTTCCCCTCCAAATCTGAAATTCTGTGATCTTTTCCCTCTTTGTATCATAAGCATCTAACATAACACTTTGCCTATCATGGATACTCAGTAAATATATGTTCAAGATGGTTATTTTGACTTCCAAATCTTTCTCCCTCCCTCTATCCCCTCCCATTTTCCTAAAATGGTTGGCAATTTGATATAGCTTATGCGTGTGTTATCATGTACAACATATTTACCATATTAGTCGCAGTTGTGAAAGGGGAAAAAAAACCATGAAAAAGAATAGAGTAAGTAACAAAAGTATGCTTCAATCTGTATTCCAAGTCCATCATTTCTTTAACTGGATATGGATAGCATTTTCCCTCGTGATTCCTTTGTATTTGTCTTGGATCACTGTGTTGCTGAGAAGAGCTGAGTTATTCATAGTTGATCTTCACACAATATCGCTGATACTGTGTACAATGTTTTCCTGGTTCTGCTCATTTCACTTTGTATCACTTCATACAAGTCTTTCCAGGCTTTTCTGACATCTGCCTCTTCGTTATTTCTTACTGCACAATAGTATTCCATTACATTCATATACCGCAGCTTGTTCAGCTACTCCCCAGTTGATGGGCATTCTCTCAGTTTCCAATATTTTGCCACCATGAAAAGGGCTACTATAAATATTTTTGCACATGTAAGTAAGTCCTTTTCTCTTTGTGATCTCTTTGGGATACAGACCTAGCAGTGTTATTGATGGATCAAAGGATATGCACAATTTGGTTCCAAATTGCCCTCAAGAATGGTTGGATCAAGAGATAAGCAGGTGGAGGAAAAGCTTGAGCTTGAGCTCTCCCCTAAACCCTTCCAAATACCTGTAAAAAATGACTAAATAAATTCCAGAGCAGCAGAACCCCCAAAAAGACAGAGTGCGACCAATTTCTCGCCCAAGACAACCTGGATACTTGATGAGAAAGATCTGTTGTGCCAGGCTGGGAGAGGAGTGCACTTCAGTGTGAGCTGCTCTGGCAAAGACAGGGCCCCAGAGAACCTGGAACAGGCCTCAGGGGACTGAATCACCGGTAGCCATGGCGGTTTCCAGACTTCTCAACCCACAAATGCCAAAGACAACTTAGAAGGTCAGTGGGAAAGGTCTGTCAGACCTGAGTGAGAGAGGAATGCAGTCCAGCCCTGGCCCTAGCACAGCCCTGGGGTGAGTGGCCATAGCAGCAGTGGTTGCTTCTAAAGCTCTCAGCCCACAGATGGCAGGGGATTGACCAGCTGACTAGAGGGGGATTGCAGGGATCTCTTTTCTGGTGCTGAGACAGGATTCTCTTGCTTTGCCTGTGCTTGGATCTGGGTCCCAGTCCTGGGTAGCAGTCCTGGGGCAAGGAGGAATGCTGCCATAGCAGAGCTTGTAGCAGCAGTGAAGAGGGAGACTTCCTTTGACCTCCAGGGCAGAAAAGAGTGCCTGTGGTCATTCACAGATCAGTGCACAGGCCAGGAGAAGAGTAAATACCTCTCCTTAGATCATACCACCTTGGAAGAACTGAAAACAGCTGCACAAAACCCCTGAAGCATGGGACAGTACACCCTCCACACTGGAAGCAGAGCCCTACCTAAACAAGGAGTTAAAAAGTCAAGTGACTGGCCGGGAAGATGAGCAAACCAAGGGAAAAACTCAGACTATAGAATCTTACTTTGATGACAAGGAAGATCAAGGCATGCAACCAGAAGGAGACAACAAAGTCAAAACTCCTACATCCAAAGCCCTCAAGAAAAATATGAATTGGTCTAACGCCATGGAAGAGCTCAAAAAGGATTTTGAAAGCCAAGTAAGAGAAGTAGAGGAAAAATTGGGAAGAGAAATGAGAGTGATACAAGAAAATCATGAAAAACAAGTCAAAAGCTTGCTAAAGGAGACCCCAAAAAATACTGAAGAAAGTAACGCCTTAAAAAATTGACTAAACCAAATGGCAAAATAGGTCCAAAAAGCCAATGAGGAGAAGAATGCCTTGGAAAGCAGACTTGGCCAAATGGAAAAGGAGGTCCAAAAGCTCACTGAAGAAAATAATTCTGTAAAAATTAGAATGGAGTAAATGGAAGCTAATGACTCTGTGAGAAATCAAGAAATTATAAAACAAAACCAAAAGAATAAAAAAGTAGAAGACCATGTGAAAAATCTCATTGGAAAAATTTTATATGGAAAACAGAAATTGGAAAAAATTTATGTGGAAAATTTTATGTAGAAAATAGATCCAGGAAAGATAATTTTAAAATTATTGGATTACCTGAAAGCCATGATCAAAAAAAAAGAAAGAAAGAAAGAAAGAAAGAAAGAAAGAAAGAAAGAAAGAAAGAAAGAAAGAAAGACTCTAACCATCATCTTTTAAGAAATTATCACAGCTAGGTGGCACAGTGAATAGAACACAGGCCCTGAAGTCAGGAGGACCTGAGTTCAAATCTGGCCTCAGACCAAACACTTGACACTTACTATCTGTGTGACCCTAGGCAAGTCACTTAACCCCAATTGCCTTTAAAAAAATTATCAAGGAAAACATATTCTAGAACCAGAGGGTAAAATAAAAATTGAAAGAATCCACCAATCACCTCCTGAAAGAGATCCCAAAAAGAAAACTCCTAGGAATATTATAACCCGATTCTGGAGTTCCCAGGTCAAGGAGAAAATATTGCAAGAAGCCAAAAAGAAACAATTCAAGTATTGTGGAAACACAATCAGGCTAACACAAGATTTAGCAGCATCTACATTAAGGGATTGGAGGGCTTGTAATATGATATTCCAGAAGTCAAAGAAGCTAGGATTAAAACCAAGAATCACCTACCCAGCAAAACAGTATAATCCTTCAGGAGAAAAAATGGACATACAGTGAAACAGAGGGCTTTAAAGTATTCTTGATGAAAAGACCAGAGCTGAATAGAAAATTTGACTTTCAAATGCAGACACAAACATGATAAGGTCAACAGGAAGGGGCAGCTAGGTGGTACAATGGATAGAGCACTAGCCCTGGAGTCAGAAGGACTTGAGTTCAAATCTGGCCTCAGACACATATCATTCACTGGCTGTGTGACTCTGGGCAAGTAACTTAACCCCAATTACCTCACCAGAAAAAAAAAGTAAACAGGAAAGAAAAATCATAAGGGACATATTAAAGTTGAATTGTTTAAATTCTTGCATGGAAAGATGATATTTGCAACTCATGAGAGCTTTCTCAGTATTAAGGTAGTTGGAGGGAATATACATACATACATACATACATACATATATATATATATATGTATATATGTATACAAAGGGCACAGGGAGAGTTGAATATGAAGGCATGACATCTAAAAAATAAAATTAAGAGGTGAACAAGGATTGTCCTGGGAAAAGGAGAAAGGGAGAGCTAGAATGGGGTAAATTATCTCACATAAAAGAGGCAAGAAAAAGCTTTTAGAGTGGAGGGGAAGAGGGGGGAAATGAGAGAGAATGAGTGAATTTTACTCTCATTGGATTTGGCTTAAAGAGGGAATAACATACACTCAATTGGGTATGGAAATCTATCTTACCCTATAGAAAAATAGAAGGGAAGAAGATAAGAGGGAGAATAATATTGGGGGAGGGAGTAATCAGAAGCAAACACTTCTGAGGAGGGACAGGGTCAAAGGAGACAATAGAATAAATGGGGGGTGGGATAGGAAAAAAAAAAGGGAGATAACCAATATTACACCCTTAAAGACACTTTATGAGAATAGGTGTGTCTAGCTATATTACATCTCTGTTCAGGATCTCTAGAAACCTGAAATGATAGCTAATAGGTCTCTTCCCCATTAGACTGATAATTATATTCCTGGTCTATTAGCTAGGATTATTTGTTTTACTATATATCCATTCCTCTTTCACAGGTCATAGATTGAGTGGGAAGGAATCTTATAGTCTGTCCCCCTCATTTACAGGTGAGAAAACTGAGACCCAAAGAGGTTGAGTGACTTACTCAGTGTCATACAGGGAGTGAAATGGGAGATCTGGGATGTAATGATTTTTTTAAATAATGAGCTTATCTTGAAATAGATCTGTAGTTAATAAATCTTTAACTCTCACTAATCATGAAGGGGTAAGAAGACTATATAATCTGAGAAATCCTTAAATTGTAGTGGTACAGTATACAGAGCACTGTCTTGGAGTCAGGAAGACCTGATAGGCATCTCTAATTTAGATCTGGGCATGCCAGGAAAAGCCCAGCTGGCATCCAGAATTGGGTTTTCTTCCCCTTCCTTCCTTTGTCCTTGAGAGAGACTTCCTGTTGGTCCGTCAGGGTACATGGGCAAAAGACTGCTGGAGTCACACTGAGGCTCCCTGTCCACCAAGTGGACAAGAGCAGTAGGCATTGGGCTGTCAGTTGCTGCAATGCATACATGCTCTCCTGAGGGGGATTCTATATATCTTATCACTGCCTTGGTGCCATTTCTGTTTCTGCTGTCCATGCCAGGTCCCAGGGGCTACATTCTTTTCTTCCCAGCTCTTATAAAACTCTTCTATTTAGGGGAAGCTATGTGGCCCAGTGGATACAGCACCAGCTCTGAGGTCAGGAGGACCTCACTCCAAATCTGGTCTCAGACATTTCCTAGCTATGTGACCCTGAGTAAGTCACTTAACCCCAATTGCCTCCAAAAAAAAAAAAAAGGTACAGCAAAATCCCTTCTGCTCAGATAAATGTCCCTGACTTTCTGTTCCTTCTGGGCACTGACATTCAGATGCCTTTCCCAATGAGTGAAGTGGCCCCCTGAAGCACTGTGTCCAAATCATCAGTACCTCCCCACACAGCTATGGGTCCCTTACGTTACCATGAAAGAACAAGTGAAATGAATGCATGAGAAAACCTCTATTGAGATCTCACTACATGCCAAACGCTGTGCTATGTGGTAAGTATAGCTATAAAAAAATCAAGACAGCATACAACCACCTAGCAACTTTCTCCACTCAGCTTACCAGCAGATTGGCCCTTCTAGCTTAGGGAGACCAGCTTGCCTCCTAGGGGGTGCAAGCCCAGGTGAGTCACTAGTTCGGCAGAAACACTGTGCCCTGCAGTACCAGAAGTGTCAGTTGCCTTGGCCAGATGTGTCTCCTACACGTGTGCCATACTGCCATGGTATTTTAAGTTTGTGCCCATTCTTTCCCTCTCCTGAGCTCTGGATATGTTTGTGGGAGAGTGGGCTCTGGAAGGGTGGGGGAGCACAATGTAACTGATATCTTTGCTGTGCCACCTGTGGAATTAAAAGTCTTTGTTAAGGAACTGAGTTTACTGGCCAGGTAAGCAGAATTATATCCGGGGGGGCTCCCGAGCTTGTGTTAAGAAGGACAGGCACGCACAGCATTAGTAGACTCCCCAGGTCCCTGGAAGGAGTAACAGCCACTCCTGTGGGCATGCAGGCCAGTCAGTGGCAGTGTGAGTTGGTGAAGGGAGCGCCAAGTATGGTGTTACACGGAGAAAAACAAGACCAGCCTGTGTGGTGGGGAGTCAGGAAAATTGAGTCCACCCTACTTGTCAAGGATTCTAGTGGATGTTACTCTTACAATACTCTCCTAGTTGTCTGACCCATGCTCTCTAGGCTCTGTGATTCAGCACCCTCTCCCAATCTATGGATCCCTCTGGGCCCCAAAGCGTCGTGGCTGATGGAGTCCAGAGAAATGAAGACAAAATGCCCATTGGGACCCTCTGCACAGTGATGGTGTTGGCCTCTGAGTGCTGAAGTCCTTCTGTACTGACATGCTCTGGTGCTTAAGAGCAGGGAGGGGGAAAAGGTGAGAGCCTCAGTCTCAGAAGTGATCTTGAGAGAGAGGAAGGAGCTTTGCCGCCTGTTAGGCTTTGGCCTCTCCTCCCCCCTTTCTATCTGCTTGAGTCCCTCCTGCTGCCTTATCAATACAGGTGTTGGAGGAAGAGCATCTTCTTCATTTTTCCACCCTAGAAATGTCACTCAAGAGGTTCACTGAACTAAAATGTAAAATAAAAGGCAGGGAGTAGAATGGAAGAATGGTGTGGGAAATATTATGGATAAGGGATCAAGCGGTTCTAGTTGTAGCCTTGGAGTGGCACAGTGGATAGAATGCTAGGCCTAGAGTCATAAGACCTGAGTTCAAATCTAGCCTCAGACATTTATTAGTTGTGTGGTCTGTGTCATCCCCTCGCTAAATATTTTCTGGCTGTTCTCCCTTTGTTGTCCTCAGTCTTCTAAAAACAGAATGTTCAGAACAACAGTTGCTTTCTGGCCTAGTTCCGTGTAATAATTAACCTCCTGTACCCTGTTAGGGACAGGACAAGGTACCTGCAACAAGTAATAATTAATCTCCTGGACCCTTTTAGGGACAGGACAAGGTACAGGCAGCAAGTAATAATTAACCTCCTGTACCCTGTTGGGGACAGGACAAGGTACAGGCAAGGGCCTTTCCTCTGCTTATAAAAGTCTCTCATCCTCAAGAAGCATTTCATTCTTCTCTGAGTGGCCTGGGAACACAGATTCCTTGTGGGGTGGTGATGGCATTCTGGGCTCCTGTGTTTATAGTCCTGGTGACCACTGTCTTGGTAGTGCTGTACAGGCTGGGGGCCTTGCGCCAGAGGAGACCCAGAGAGCCCCCTCTGGACAAAGGCCTTATTCCCTGGCTGGGCCATGCCAGGGACTTCTGTAAGGATGTCTCCAAGTTCCTGAAGAGGATGCAAGAACGTCATGGGGACATCTTCACTGTCCAGCTTGGTGGCCGGTACATCACATTTGTCACAGACCCCTTCTCTTTTGACGCCATCCTGAAAGAGAGCAGAAGCAAGCTGGACTCTTTTGACTTTGCAAATAACCTGGTATTCAAAGCCTTTGAGTACCGAAAACCGCAAGGTCAGAAAAATATGATCAGGAATAACACTTCAAAGCACTTGATGAGTGATGGTTTAGTTGGGATGACCCAGGCCATGATGGATGACCTGCAGACCCTGATGCTAGAACCTGATGTTGGTCTGAGACCAGGACCCCAGGAGTGGAAGCAGGATGGGCTATTTCAATACTGCTGCAACGTTGTCTTTAGAGCTGGTTACCTGGCAATGTTTGGAAACTTACCTACTAATGGCAAAGTGAACCCTGCTCAGGACCTGCTCCAATCCCAGAAAGTCTTTGAAGAATTCAGGAAATTTGACACTCTTTTTCCAAAGGTGATTACTTCTGTGCTCCTGCCCAAGGAGAAGCAAGAAATGAGGAGGCTAAAACATTACTTCTGGGATATTCTCTCTGCAAAGCAAATCCTGGAGAAGGATAATGTGAGTGAATGGATCCGTTCCAGTCAGCAGCTGCTGGCTGATTTTGGAATGCCTGAGACAGAACAGAGCAAGTTTAACCTGGTAGCACTCTGGTCATCCCAGGCCAACTCAATTGTAGTGCCCTTCTGGACCCTTCTTTTCCTCCTGAAGGATCCCAAGGCTCTGAAGGCTGTGAGGGAGGAGGCTGAAAGAGTCCTCAGGCAAATGGGGCAAGAGATAAGACCAGGTGGGGTGCCCATCACTGTTGAGTATAGCATGCTGCAGCAGATCCCAGTGCTGGACAGTGTCATTGAGGAGACATTACGCATGGTGGCTGCCGCTTCCCTGACCAGGTTTGTCGTGGAGGACACGGTCCTGAAAATGGATGATGGCAGGGAGTATGCCATCCGCCAAGGAGATGCAGTTTCCATCTTCCCCTACTCTTTCCTCCATATGGATCCAGAAATCTACCCAGACCCCACTACATTCAAATATGACCGTTTCCTGAACCCTGATGGCAGCAAAAAGGTAACTTTCTACAAGCAAGGGAGAAGGATCAAGCCACACATGTTGCCATGGGGTGCCGGCCCCTTCATCTGTCCTGGGAGGTTCTTTGCCCTCAATGAGATAAAGATGTTTGTGTTCTTGATGGTCACACAATATGACATAGAGTTAGTTGATCAGGAGGTGAAGATCCCTTCAGTAAATGTGAAGCGCCTGGGACTTGGTACCGTACAGCCAATACATGATGTCCAGTTCCGATATCGGATACGCATCTAATTTGATTCTGAAATCTTTTGCACAAGCCCAAGGATGCAGTGGGGGAAGGGCACTCTTTCCCATTTCTAACTAAACACCAATTCCCCAGAATCTCATCCCCTATAACACGGATCTTGGCCTCACCACCCTACTAAATTGCTCTCTGATGCCCTTCCCAATCAACACATCCTATTGTCTCTTCTCAGACATGTTTCACTTCTCTGTATCTTTGGACACTCTTGGCTATCCCTTCCTCCTGAAGACTCTCTTCTACCTGGCTTCCTCTCTGACTCTTCTTTAATCTCCTTGACTGACTCCTCTTCTGCTTACGGGTAGAGGTTGCAGAGAGATTGGTTTCACTTGAATAACAGGGGGAGAAACCTCCAAACATTTAGGGCTGTCCCATGGTATTGTTCACAGTGGGGGTAGGTGGGTGAGCCAGTGCCACTGAACATTAGCATTCAAAGATTAGACAACTCTTTTTCAGGGATATTGTCCAGGGTATTCTTGCTCAAGTACAAGTCAGACTTGATGGCCTCTGAGTTCCCTTTCAGGCTAAGATTCTAGGAGTGAACAGACATGGTGGGACATCTTGGATTCTGTGACCCTGCTCTCTTCCTCTATCTGACTGCTCTTTCTCTGTCTCTTCTGCATGCCTCTTCTCTTTTTCCTGCCCCTGAGCTCCCAAGGTTCTATCCCTGGCCTTCTATTCTTTCTCTTCACTCTCTCCCTTGGTAATCTCTTTCCCTCCTAGAGTACAGTTAGAACCTCTATTCAGATCATTCCATCACTACATTCCAGATCAAGCTCTTGGTGAACTTCCAGTACAGAATGTGTGATTACCTTTGGCTAGCTGCATCTTGATGTCCCAACTATATACATCCTAGACCAAAACCATTTTTATTTTCCCAAGGCTGGGACCTTTCCTAACTTGCACCTCTACATTTTATTTGCACCACCATCCTCCCAGGCACTCAGACTCTGAGTGTGGAGCAATTTTTAACTACAGCCTCCTTCTCTCTTTTCCTCATAGCCAGTCAGTAACTAAGTTCTTCCTCTTCAATCTCTCTCACATCTGTCCAGTTCTTTCCATACCCACTCTCACAATCCTGGATGTGTGGGGCATCACTTCTCATTTGGACTGTTGCAATACTCTCCTGCCCAGCCTCCTGATCTCACCAATCCCAATGATATAGGCTACTAGATTCATCTCCCTAAAGGAACTCTGTGACACCATCACTCCATAGCTCAAAGATATCCTGCTTCTCCTGTTGCCTATAGGATAAGGTCCAAATTCCTTAACCCACCAGTCAAGCTCCCTAACAGCCAGGTCCCGCCCTTTCTTACTCACCTTCTTCTCCCATATGTTGCATAGGCAGAGTTCTGCTTATGCATGGACTTGGAATCAAAAGACCAGGGTTCAAATCCCACCTTTGCTTTCTGCTATAGATGCTTGATGTTTGACGTCATTTCCCCTCTGTAAGGCCCAGCTGCCTCTTCCATAAGATGAGAGTCTGACTAGGTGATCTCTAATCCCTTCCAGCTTTCAACCCCGTGTTAGTCTGCCCAGAATACTCTCCTCCATGTCTCTGCCTATGAAAATTTAACCCATCTTTCGATTCATGTATATTTTTATATCCCACCATTGACTGCTATCTCCTTCAGGGTGCTACCAAATTGTATCCAAGAGTACAGATTTGTCAGTCTTTTATCAGTACTGTTTAGACAGATGTTGCCTTGACTGATGGCCACAAGTTTTTTGGCTCTCTTGACTGCTTTAAACCTAGAGAGAGATATTAGCACAGCTTAAATTATCCATTGAGACCATTCAACTAAGCTGGGAAATAATTTTTACAGTGTCTTTAATAAAGACTTTATTTCTCTCCCATTAAAAAAACACCTAAAACAAAGACTTAATTTCTCCAATATACAGAGAACTGAGTCCAATTTATAAGGATACAAAACATTCCCCAACTGATAGTCAAAGGATATGAACAGGTGGTTTTCAGATGAAGAAATCAAAGCTATCTATAGTTATATGAAAAAATGCTGTAAATAACTATTGCTTCTAGAAATGCAAATCAAAACAACTCTGAGGTACCATCTCACACTTATCAGATTTACTAATATGACAGAAAAGGAAAACAAGAAATGTTGCAGGTAATTGGGAAAATTGGGACACTAATACCCTGTTGGTGGAGTTGTGAGTTGATCCAATCATTCTGGAGAGCCTTTTTGGACTATGCCCAAATGGTTGTCAAACTGTGGTTTACCTTTTGATCCAGCAAGACCACTACTGGATCTCTATCCCAAAGAGATAAAAAAAAAAGGTAAAATGACCTATTTCTACAAAAATATTTATAGCTGCTGTTTTTATGGTAGCAAAGAATTGGAAATTGAAGGGATGCCCATCAATTAGGGAAGGGATGAACAAATGATAGTAATGGAATACTATTGTGCTATAAGAAATGACAAGGAAGGCTGATTTCAGAAAAACCTTTAAGGCTTACACAAACTCATGAAAAGTGAAGCGAGCAGAACCAGGAGACCCTCCTCTGTTCACCCCAAGCTACTTGGCTATATATAAGATGCATCCTGGCCACCATTTAGGGGCTGAGACTTCCTCATGCCTGCATGAGCTGCAACAGGGTGTTCTCATGGGAAGGTCAGGAGAATGACTTTTCTGCATGGCTGAGGTAGGATTCTCCTGACTCAATTTCCCCACTATGACACCTGGCAGACTTAAAGCCTGGCTCAATGCAGTTGGTCATTATATAACTTCTGCCTGGAATTGACATGAATCTAGGAAAGCATTGTTCCCTTTCTTTAGTTATGTTCTTATTCTTTCATAGCAAATTCCTATAATCATAAGTTTTGTAAGCATAAATATCAGATCTATTAAACAATAGATTGGTGCGGGAACATCTGAGGATATTATAGTAAGATGCAAATATAAGATTGAATTATTTGGCCTAGAATTTCAAAATTAAGTATTCAGTCTTGACATTTGTTACTAGTATAAACCTGTATGAGTCAGGATCCTTTAATTTCTCATAATGGTTATGATGAGGTCTAGAGGTTTGGGGGTGCTGAGACTCCAAGGTATCAACACGAGGGTCTGGCCTGAAGGAGTTCAGCCTAGGTCTTTCAACCTAGGGGATGACGTTTGTTGGAGATAAACCATATAGGCCAGTTGAGTGAAGTATAAGGGTTTTCTGGGGCCCATAGACAAATGGGAGCCAGATTCTTTCTGGGGCAAGGGGCAAAGGTCTTGGCTTGGGCCCATACCCCATCATTAGGGGATAATTAGATCAGGAAATTAGTTAATACTTAGTTAATGTTAAAGTTTTCTCAGTTTGTTACAAATTAATGTTAAAAGAAGAATAGCTTGTGACTTGATTTGTAAATGCCTGGAAAGAAGCAGCCATTTTAATTAAGGATTATTGATTTGTACATGATTCGAAGTTGAGATTGTTTTAGTATTTGATATGTACTGGTTTTAAATTAACTACTAGGTATTGGAGTCTGTTATTAATTCCTTAGTGGAATCTCATTTTCCTGATGGGGGAATATGAATAGGAATGAATAATAAATTAATGCAAGGTATAAAACTAGAAGTAATTCAGAGTGTAAGGCTAGGTTCTAATTTTTCTAACTTGAGTTTCTTAAAATATGGCAATTAGCCAAAATTCCAATTTTGACCTTGTAATAGTGGAGACATGGGGGATTGAGTTAACTTTCATTATTTGCCCTGGTTATTGGCAAGGTAATTTAAAAATTGTTTTGAGATCAATCTTGTAGGAGAGTGGATACAAGAAGGAGGATGTCTACAAGAAGAGAGTCTGATGGACACTGTTTGAATGGCACTTAGACCAGAGGACTTTGCCAGATGATGTCCAGAGTGTTGGAAAGATGTATGAGAAGAGACTTCTGAAGCTTTAAATGGACAATTTGTCGTTACTTTTGGGTCTCTGTATCTGTACTTAATAAGGGGACTGCCCCCTTTTTAATTTGTCAATGTGTCGGTCAGTTTCTCCCTTCCTTCTCCCATATTGTGTTAAGTCCCCAAAATCCTTTGATGCAATGTTGCCCAGTAGCACAGCCCCAGGTAGAACCATCACTAAGGCATTGCAAAGTTTAACCACTGCTGATCAAGGAAGGTAGAGTCTGATCCCAAGAGTTGGCCCAAAACATAGGGGTGGGGAACTCCATCACTAATTGGCTGGAGAGGTGGTTTGGAAAGTGGAAAGGGGTAGCAAGGTCTCTGATAACTTCCCTAATTGTGGATATAGCAATTACCACTACTGTGGGATGTTGCATAGTCCCCTGTATAAGAGGATTAGTTCAAAGATTGATAGAAATCACATTGACTAAGGGATTCCCACCTGAAGAGTATACCAATTTACACGTCATGGGGCCAGAGAATGTAAGGTTTATGATGGAAAAGAATGAAATAGCTCATGTTAAAGAAGTTTGAAAGAGAGCAAAAGAGTGTGGGAGCATGATTTTTGTAAAGAAAAAGAGGTGGGATTGTAAGGGACAAGGTATCATGCTCCCACAATTTAAGATAACCTTTGACATCTTATAACATTAGCAAAGAATTTGGTAATAGCCAGTTACATTGTTTTAACAAGCTTGCAAAACCTTGAAAGGGCAAGCCAATGAGAAGGGCCCCAAAGTTCTAGAGGGCAGAGCCGGTTTTAACTAGCCCTAAGTAGGACAAAGGGCACAGGCTTTTGGACAATGAGGGATGGAGGGGGCATGTCAAGGGCACATGAGATGGGTAGATTTGTAAGATTACAACCCGTAAAAGAATGGAGGAGTCGTGGCATTTTAACAGTATAAAACATTTTCTCGCTTCTGTAATTGGCAAGATCTCTTCCAAGAGGTTCTGCCTGGTTCTCCCAAGAACCGTAAAATAAATGATTCTTCACTCACTCCGAGCTTAGTTTTGTTTTTAACTAGAAGGCTTTATTTCTCTAAGGCCTTATTTCTAACACTTCCTCCTGCTGTCCATTCTCCCCAGCCCTTCCTTCTGCTCCCTGTTCCTCCCTAACCCTTCCTACTGCTCCCTGTTCTCCCCCCAACCCTTCCTTCTGCTCTCCATTCTCCCCAGCCCTTCCTTCTGCTCCCTGTTCCTCCCTAACCCTTCCTACTGCTCCCTGTTCTCCCCAACCCTTCCTTCTGCTCCTCCTACAGCTCTCCATTCTCCCCTGCCCCTCCTTGCTTCCCATACCTCCTCCTTGCCCTCCCCCTCTTTCTCTTGGTTTCCCTTCCCTTCTCCTCTGGCCCACCCTCTTTCAGGTTCTGCCTTGTTCCCCTTCCATGTCTCCTATTCTACATTTCCTCCCCAGGCCCCTGCTCTGGAGGCAACTTCAACTCAGGCCTTGAGCAAGGGCCTCACCCCAGTGCCTACTCCCCAGGCCCCTACCCCTGAGGAGACCCTTACTCAGGCTTTGGACAAGGGTCTTGCCGGCACTTCCTCCCCTAGCCCTTCCCTCTGAGGCAAGGACCACCCAGGCCCTGGCCTTGGCCCCAGTCTCCCCAGTCCCTCCACCTCCTCCAGTGCCAGCTAATCTTTTCCCTTGCCAGCCCATTCCCCAGCCTTGCAGTCCAGTCTAGTTCAGCTGGTACTCCCTAATCCCTAGCTCACAAGAAGTGAGATTTCCTATCTTCCTACCCTGAAAGCCCCTGTTCCCACAGTGCTTTCAGGGCTTTTTCCTTTAAAGAAAGTATCTGTCTCTACTAATGGAACAATTAGGATGCATGTTCCATTCTCCATTTCAGATCTCAATCAGGTTAAAGAAAGACTGGGTCGATACTCGGAAGATCCCACTAAGTTTACTGAGGGGTTCAGGGACATGTCCCTACAATTCGAGCTTTCCTGGGGTGATTTGCATATCCTCTTCTCTACCTGTTGTACCACTGAGGAGAAGAGGAGAATCGGGGAACAAACCTAAAAGCTTGGCAATCATTTTGCTAGCAATGACGCCACAAAATACCCCCCCAGGAATAGCTGCTGTTCCCACTGGTGACCTGGGATAGAACTGTGTGGGATGCCACTCAAATTAAAAATAAAACAAAACACAGAGGTGTCCAAGGAGAAACAGAAAGTTAATTTATTATAGCTATAATTATTAATATTTCAAATCTCGAGATTTGGGTGTCCCTCCATCAGTAAGCTCTGATGAACGGGAGACAAGGGACATAGACACATAAGCTGGCTTAAATAATAAAAAAATTCCTCCTCCCCCACAGCTGTCTGTTAATTTGGCTCACAACCTCACATGCCAGACTCTAACACAGGACAAAGGATATAGTATACATCTCTATATTTCTTAGTTCGTTGAGATAATGTCAAAGAAGCAATAAAAAATGTGCAGTTAGGAAGATAATTTACAATTGTTTTTGGGAGGTCTCAGGGATTGAATAGATAATGTTGGGAACAGAAAGACATCTAAATAAAACCCTGTCAAAGGGAGATAAGGGGACTTGAACATTTAGGGGTTCTCCGGGACTTGGGGAGATAAGGGGACTTGAACATTTAGGGGTTCTCCGGGACTTGGGACAAAAGGCGCATCAAGATAAGATCAGAAGGCAGGCCAGGGCTTAACAACTAGACAAATTTTAACTGCTAATATTTGGCACTAAAAAGAGAAGATCTTACAGTAATCTATTCTTAACCCTATCCTGTGTTCTGAACTCACTACCTTAATTACACTGAGAAGTCTTCACTGGGACATCCCATTCAGAATTATCAGAAGAGTGAGGATAGGGGAAAGAGAGGCCACATGGTATAATTTGCCTGTTAGAAGGCCTGAAAATGGCATTTTGAAAGCAAGTAAATTTTCAAAAAGTTAAGGAAATTACTTAGGGAGAAAAGGAAAACCCTGCCCTTTTCCAAGATGGGCTAGTAGAAGCTATTAAAAAGTATACAAATTTAGATCCTGACTCTACCGAAGGGGCAGCAGTCCTTAGCATGTATTTCATTAATCAGTCTGCCCCAGATATTAGGAGGAAACTGCAGAAATTGGCAATGGGACCCCAAACACCTCAGGCCTAATTATTGGAGATGGCTTTAGGGTCTTTAACAACAGAGACCTAGTTGCAACAGAGGAGAAACAACATAGGGAGAGGGCTAGAGACAAAGAACATGCTCAATTCCTGGCTGCTGTCATGGCCAGGAAAAGGCCCGAGGGCGCTTCTGGCTACTCGACAGTGGGGAAACTTGCTTTCAATGCCACCAGGAGGGCCACTGGTCCAAGGAGTGGCCCTCTAGGGTACTCCCCCCAGAGGAGGTAACCAGGACCGTGCCCAACATGTGACCAGGAGAGACATTAGCGGAAGGATTGTCCCCAAGGTTGGAGAAGTGGTGGAGCCACCCCCTGTACCTTGTCCTCCAGTCCTCTCGACTCGGAATGATGGGAAGGCCCATCATTCCCCACTTTCCCCATCTCTTGCCAAGCGGTGGGTGGAAATTGAGGTCGAAGGTAAGGTTACCCACTTTATATTAGACATGTGGGCTACTTTCTCTGTTTTAACTAATTACTCTGTCCCTACTCACCCCTTGACCTGTTGGGTCATGGGTATGGAAGGGAAAACTAAGGGATATTGTGAGACATACCCTCTCCCCTACCTATTTGAAGATCTGTTATTTGAACACTCCTTCCTTATCATCTCCTTTTGTCCTGCCCCCTTGTTGGGAAAGGATCTGATAGTGAAATTGGGAAGCCAATCTTTCTCTAGTTAAGCCTCCTATCTCCCTTTTCCCTCCATACACCAGACTTCCCCATGTTCCCCCAGAAGTGTGGGAGACAGTTGAGCCAATTGTTTTGGATCAGGGAATTCCTGGGTGAGCTACTTATGCCACCCCAGCTGTTGTTTGCCTCAGATTCTGATGTGTTCCCCCATTGCCATCAATATCCAATTAAGCCCGAGGCCTGGAAGGGACTACAACCATTGAATGAAAAGTATAAAATCCTTGTTCCTTGTCAATCCCCATATAATACTCCTATCCTTCCCCTCAAAAAGCCTAAGGGGGAATACCGAATGGTTCAAGATCTCAGGGCTGTTAATGAAGCTGTTATTCCAATACACCTCATAGTCCCTAACCCATATTCTATACTCACTCAGATCCCTGGGAGTACCCAATAGTTTTCTACCCTGGATCTCAAAGATGCCTTTTTTTGCATACCTCTTCACAAGGATTCACGATTTATTTTTGCCTTTGAATGGACACTCCCTGGGAAATCAAGTCCATGTCAGCTAACATGGACAATCTTGCCTCAAGGGTTTCAGGATAGCCCTCAGTTATTTGGCCAAGCTTTGGGGAGGGATTTAAGGTACCTGGAACCAGGGAATAGTAGCTTAATTTAATATGTGGATGATATTCTTATTCATAGCCCCACCCGGGAGGCTTCTCTGGCTGCTGTCACAGAAGCTCTTAATTTCTTGGGTGTTCGAGGCTATAGGGCCTCTTAGAACAAAATCCAGATAGCATGCCAGTCTATAAAGTATCTGGGCCACAAACTAACACCCACCATTGCTCCTTAACCACAGAGAGGAAAAAGACAATCCTGTCTATCCCTGTCCCAGCCACTAAGAAACAACTTTGAGCTTTTCTAGGCATGGCTGGATTTTGTAGACTCTGGACCTCTAATTTTGGTCTTATTGCTAAGCCCCTTTATGACTCTACCCATGGCCCTGACTCACTCCCTCTAGAGTGGGGCCCCAACCAGGCTAAAGCTTTTGAGATTTAAAAATCTAAATTGACCACCACACCAGCATTAGCTCTACCCAACCTAGAGAAACATTTCATTCTGTATGTGGATGAAAGGAGAGGACAGGCTTTGGGAGTCCTGACCCAGTCCTTAGGACTTGACCCTAGACCTGCTGCTTATTTTTCAAAACAATTAGACTCTGTAGCTGCTAGATGGCTTGCATGCCTCTAGGCAGTGGCTGCTACCGTCATTCTAATTGAAGAAGCCTCTAAACTTACACTTGGCCAGCCCCTAGAAGTCCTGACTCCTCACCAAGTTCAGAGCATCCTGGAAGAAAAGGGCCACCAGTGCCTGGCTTCCAGCAGGCCCACTAAATAGCAAGCCTTATTCTTAGATACCCCTGACCTAATCCTTCCGGTGTGCCACACACTAAACTCAGCAATCCTTCCAGACAGTGCCCACTCAGGTGCTCTGGTTCATGATTTCAAGGAGACTTTAGATTGTGTTTATGCCAGTTAATCTGATCTAAAAGATTTTCTTCTCCGGCACCCCAAATTAGTGCGGTACACGGATGGTTTAAGCTTTATTAATAAGGGGCTAGGGGAGCTGGATATGCAGTGGTTAGCCTCCACCAAACTATAAAGGCCAAACTCTTGCCCCCTGGGACCTCTGCCCAGAAGGCAGAATTAATAGCACTCACTAGAGCCCTAGAGTTAGGGGAAAATAAAAGGGTAAATGTTTATACTAACTCGAAATATGAAAAACCCTAGACTTTCCCACATGGCCAAATCTCTGGCTTTAGCCTGAGGCTATAATCCCATCAAGTAGCCTTTCATTTGGCTACATCCACTCTCCCAATTCTGTTACCCTTAACCTAGCTTGGCCTTCCTTTAAGACACTTCCCACCCTTAATCCTATCTAGTCTGTATTCTCCCTTGGCCAAGAGGTCCATGTTCCAGGAGTTCTGTTCACTCCAGTTTACTGGCCACTCCTAGGTCCCTCCCACAGTCTTTTTGTATATAAGGTCTATCTTGTCTCCATTAAGGTGCTCAGATTCCTAAAATCTAGCCACTGCTCTGGTTCTTAGAATCTAGCCAATACCTCACAGACTCTCAGATTCCAAGAGTCTGGTTAATATGGTGGATCTTTAATAAACCTTGTCTTTGACTGAAAGAAAGCTTGGGTCGAATTCTTTCAGGCAGGACCCACGTATCTCAATCTCAGGGTTCCAGCACTGCTAAATTTCTAGACCTCATCACTTCCATGTTCTACAAGCCCATGGAATTTGGAAAGAAAGGGGATATCTGACAGCAAAAAAATTCCCTTATCAAACATGCCCAGGAGATTTCATGTCTCCTCTTAGCTGTTCAAAAGCCATCTGAGATAGCTGTTATCTTTTGTAAAGGGGAAAGAGATCAGGTTGTGGGAAATCTCCTAGCAGACACTGCAGCAAAGAATGCTGCTTGCCAATTGACTATACTGGCTCCTTTATACCCACAGCTCCCGGGACTCCTTCACACCTTTCTACAGCCCCCAAGAACAAGCCCTTGCTAAAGAAAGGGGATACTCTCTTTCCTCCTCTGGGTGGTTTCTGACACCTTCAGGCCAACTCCTTGTCCTAGAGGAGAGCCAGTGGAAGCTTTTTTTTGGCTTACACCAGGCCACACACCTGGGGAAGAACACTCTAGTCTCTGATAAGGCCCACTTTTACTGGCAGTAAGTCAGGGGAAACCATCCGACAAGTCTGTTGGGCTTGCCCAACTTGTGCCCAGGTAAATCCTGAAGAGGTAGTCAAACGTGCCTCCCCTTTTAAAACCTGTTCAAAGGAAGGGTACCTACCCAGGTGAAGATTGGCAGATAGACTTTACACGTATGCCCCCATGGGGGGGGTTTCAAATTTCTTTTGGTTTCGGTTGACACCTTTCCTAATTGGGTAGAAGCTTCTCCTTGCAGAACTGAAAAGGCTCAGGAAGTATTGCCTAGCTCCTTACAGAGCAACAGTGGCCCGACTTTCATTTCACAGATAACACAGGCTGTGGCAAAGACACTTAAAATCACTTACTACCTCCTGGAATCTTCAGGATTCCTCAGCCTGGAATCCAAAATCCTCTGGTAAAGCAGAGAAAATGAATCCTACCCTTAAGGGAATCCTTACTAAACTGTGATTAGAAACCTGAGAAGATTGGATTAAGAATCTCCCAGCTGGGCTACTCAGAGTCTCTATCACACCTCAGAAAAATATCAAGCTTAGCCCCTTTGGACTAGGGGAGGCCCTTCCTAACCTCTGACATCTTAGTAGACCCTGAACAGCATCTGATCACTCAATTTGCAACTCAATTAGGAGTTATCAGGAATGTCCTGACAGAATATGCTAACAAGCATCTTCCAAAACCTCTTGGCAGTGGAAAGGAGTGTCCTGCCCCAGTACAACCTGGCTGTCCTTGCCTCACTTGGTCCTGTTCGAGGGGTCAGACTTCAGGACCCGACTGATGCCAGGTTCACCGCTCCAACAGCAGTAAAACTGGAGCCCCTCCCCCCGACTCATAATTCTAGGATTAAACCAGTGTCACCTCTTGCTTCACCCCCTACCCCCCAGACTCCAGAATATACTTGTAAGCCCTTAGAGGATCTCAAGCTATGATTTAGAAAGGCTCCTCGGGGCAGCTGGGTGGCACAGTGGATAGCACACCCACCCTGGATTCAGAAGTTACTTGAATTCAAAATCCAGCCTCAGACACATAACACTCACTATATGTGTGATCCTGGGCAAGTCACTTAACCCCATTGTCTAGCCAAAAAAAAAAAAAAGGCCCTGGCCCCCCTCGGCAAATAGGTGGAGGAAAAGGTAAAATTATACTCAGACAAAAAGAGGTGAAATTATATTTGCCCTTTTCTTTTTGGCCATGCCATCTTTAATTCCCTCCAGAGAATTTGCCTTTTCTCTCCCTCTGGAAATCATTTCCCTCTGATTTGACAATGATAGTGTTAGTCCTTTTCCTCCTCCCTGATATCTCAAGTACACTTGGCCTCCAAAAGTGGGAAGATAAATCCCTAGTTAAACTGGGAAACTCACTAGGCTGGGGAGGAGTCCAAGATTGTTGGGTATGCCACTCACATCCACAGGGTAACTCTCATCTCCCGCTATGTGCCATTTTTGCAAAAGCCCCTCTCCCCAATACAACTTCCTCAGAAGTTTATGCCACCTCATTTATTCTGGCTACTCCTCTAGGGGCTACTCTCTCTATATAGACACCTTGCTTCTCCGAAGGGGAATATTCCTTTACTTGGAAGACAAGCTTCAAGGACACTGGACAAGCTAATACTGTGGAGGGAGGGCCGAGGGCTTGTAAGAGTTTCTGCTGGTCTTTTGACCTCCACTACCTGCGCAGATATCATTAGTGACAAGTGTCTTTGGAACTTTACATCAGCCAGCTGTACCAACCGTACTGAGGGAGCATTTCCTACTTGCACCTATGACCACATCCCTCCCTCTATGCTCCTAGTAGGTTCCCTCATTTTAAGCTTTACTTCTAAGTTAATTCACAATGTCACAGCCCCTTCTGGTTATAACACTCTTATTGACCTCCAGAAGACATCCCTCTCAACTGGGAGCTTAATATGCAACCAATCTGATCCTTGGAGCCTATTATGGACTCAGTCCATCTGTGCCCCCAAAGGCTATACTTTTCTCTGTGGTATCAGTGAACCACATCACAAGAATTTTTGGGAAGAGGTGAGATAAAGTGCCAACACATGTCAAGACCCCAGAACTACTGTCTTGGCCACCTAATGCTTAACACCCTACAAAGACTTTGGGGTGTGCACCCTCGGACTTTTAGCATTCCCTTTCTCCATTTTCAATGCCACACAGCCCGTGGTCTCTAACTTAAAAAGGGTAAAGCATGGATTTTTGGTAAGTGTCCTCTGGTCCCTTAAAAAGGGAGCAGAGTATCTCATGCCCTGTGATAATCATTTAAGGTCAACTGAGCCCCAATAAGGGCCAAAAACCTGAATTAATCTTTTCTTCCTAAGTGAACTGAGAATGCCCCTTCCTGTGTCAACAGCTAAAGCTGATCAAGAGCATTCTTATGTTTATGACCACTAAGGCTCCTTTAACCCAGACACTACCTTGAATGGGAATTTTTCTCATCTTGGTGGTAAAGGAAACACAAATATCCTGGATCTGACATTTGCCTGTCTTGTTCTATTCCTTTCTCATCCTCTGGTTAAACACATGGAGATCATAAACTGAGTAACACAGGCACCTTGAGTCCTCCTAAAATTGTTTGATTCAGTCAGAGTTAAACCTTTGGCTCCATGTAACATGTACATGCGCTAACTTAAGGGAATAAAACAATATGGATTTATTATCACTAGCTTGTCTCTTTAACCAACTTTCAGGTCAACACCTGGTATGATCACCTACAAAATGAACATATTCTCCCTAACCTTACAGAGAGTATTTACCAGTTGGCAAACAAGACAGCTTATAGTCTCCGGGAAATCCAGCAATCTTTGGATTCCTTAGCAAAAGTGGTTCTAGATAATAGAATAACCCTAGACTACCTGCTTGCCTATAACGGGGGTCTATGTGCTCTAGCAAACACAACCTGTTGCATGTACATCAACAATTCTGGGCAGGTAGAGATCTGCACTGAACATATTCTTGCATCTAGTTGGATGCAAGCCATCCATGATAACCTCAGCGCCTCAAAATCATCTTCTTCACAGAAATCCTGGCTCCTTTCTAAACTGGCCCCTATTCTTATTCCCCTATTGATTATATTTCTCTTGTGCCTGTTTGGTCCTTGTTTGCTTAACATTCTTGCCAGGTTTGTTTCCTCTAGGGTCAGAGCCATCAACTTCCAGATGACTGCTCTGGCTATATACCAATACTCCAACTGAGTCCAAGGACTCTAGTCCACTGAACCTGGCATCAGTCGGGTCCTGAAGTCTGACCCCTTAAACAGGACCAAGTGAGGCAAGGACAGCTCTACACCCTTTGCCAGAAGGAAGCAGTTTCAGAAGCTGAGAACTTTGCTCCATGCCCCAAAGGAATCTGGGTCTTATTTGTTTGAGGGGGGAATGATGGGGTACAGGCCTAAGCCCAGACCTTTGCCCCTTGCCCCAAAAGTAATTTCGGTCCCATTTGTCTATGGGCCCCAGAAAACCCCTGAACCCTATTTGAACTTTTACCTGGTCAAGGAAGTCTAGCAGCCTCCTGAAGTTACTATTATTCTGATCAACTGGCTCTTCCTTATCTTCTAGGCCCCATCTCCCAGTTCTTTATTACCCTAATTAAGCACAGCCCTCTATTGTCTATTACTGGACTAATAGCCCTGGGTTTTATTTCCCATCCTTGATCTTATCCAGACTCCATTCTACCACCCAGACACTCACATTGGGAATCTGCCAGGACACTTTCCCCAGTCACCCAAGCTTTAAGATCCTCCCTACAGGCCCTCCTCTGGTCATCCCAAGTTACTTGGCTATATATAAGATGCATCCTGACTGCCATTTAGGGACTGAGACTTCCTCATCCCTGCTTGTCCTTATGAGCATCACAAATGTTCAGATTTCTTAAGAGTCTGGCCTATATGGTTCATCTTTAAAAAACCTTGTCTTTGGCTGAAAGAAGGCTTGGGTCAAATTCTTTCAGGCAGGATGTGATTTTGGGGTCTGAGCACCCCAAACATATAAACTTCAACAGGTGTACTTTGAGACAAGTGATATGGGCTCCCACTCTGAATGACCAGCATCAATAATAATTCCCACTGACATAACACTTTAGGACTTAAAAAGTGCTCTTACCACTCTAAAGAAGAGAATGTAGTTTGCAAATCAGGACATGGGTCTGAATTCTAGCTTTGTTACTTACTAGCTATGTGACCTAGTGCCAGGTCACTGCATCTCTCCATACTTCAGTCTACTCATCTTGTAAGATGAAGGATTTGATTAGGTTATTCTATTGGACTATACTAATGGAGATTAGGATATTCATCTTTTCAGCTAGGCTTTCTCCACGAGACAGTTATTGTGTCTGGCACTTCTTGTTTCAGGCTCAAGGTGATCCTTTCAGCAGAAATAATTTTTCTCTTTGAGAAAGGACAGAAAGAGAAGGAAGGTAGGACTGAGGGAGGCAGTGGTCAAAAGCAAAACACTATTGAGGAGGGAAAGGGAGAAAGGAGAAAGAAAACCATAAATGGGAGGAAATAGGATGGAGAGAAAGACACAGATAGTAATCATAATTGTGAATGTGAATGGGATGAACTCTCCCATAAAACGGAAGTGGATAGCAGAATGGATTAAAAACCATAATCCTACAACATGTTGTTTACAGGAAACATATTTGAAACAGAGGGATACACATAGGGTAAAGGTAAAAGACTGGAGTAGAATATATTATGCTTCAGCTGAAGTAAAAAAAAGCAGGGGTAGCTATCCTGATCTCAGACAAAGCAAAAGCAAAAATAGATCTTATCAAAAAGAAATAAGGAAGGAAACTACATCCTGTTAAAAGGCACCATAGACAATGAAGTAATATCATTAGTAAACATATATGCACCAAATGGTATAGTATCCAGATTCCTGTAGGAGAAGTTCAGGGAGTTACAGGAAGAAATAGAACTATACTACTGGGGGGACTTCAACCTCCCCCTCTCTGAACTAGGTAAATGAGGTGAAGAGAATGTTGGAAAAGTTAGGTATGGTAGACCACTGGAGAAAATTGAATAGTGATTAAAGGGAATATACTTTTTTCTTGGCAGTACATGGCACATACACAAAAATTGACCATGTACTAGGGCAGAAAAACCTCACAATCTCATGCAGTAAGGCAGAAATGTTAAATGCATCCTTTTCAGACCATGATGCAATAAAAATTGTATGTAATAAAGGGCCATGGAAAGATAGAATAAAGAATAATTGGAAACTAAATAATCTGATCCTAAAAAATGAATGAGCCAAACAACAAATCACAGAAAGAATCAATAACTTCATTCAGGAGAATGACAATAATGAGATAACATATCAAAACTTATGAGATGCTGTGAAAGTAGTTCTTAGGGGAAGCTTTATATTTTCTAAATGCTTACATGAATAAAATGGAGAAAGGGGAGATCAAAGAATTCGGCATAGAACTAAAAAAAACTAGAAAAAGAACAAATTAAAAATCCTCAATTAAACACCAAATTAGAAATATTGAAAACCAAAGGAGAAACTAATAAAATTGAAATTAAGAAAACTACTGGACTAATAAATAAAACTAAGAGCTGGTTTTATGAAAAAACCAATAAAATAGATAAACCTTTAGTTAATTTAATTAAAAAAAAAAGAAATAAGAAAACCAAATTACCAATATCAAAAATATAAAAAGGATGAATCTACCACCAAGGAAGAAGAAATTAAAACAATAATTAGGAACTATTTTGCCCAACTGTATGCCAATAAATTTGACAATCTTAGTGACATGGATGAATATTTACAAAAATATAAATTACCCAGATTAACAGAAGAGGAAGTAAAATACTTAAATGACCCCATCTCAGAAAAAGAAATTGAACAAGCCATTGATGAACTCCCTAGGAAAAAATCTCCAGGGCCAGATGGATTTACAAATGAATTCTATCAAACATTTAAAGAACAATTAGTTGCAATACTATATAGACTATTTGGGAAAATAAGCTGAGAAGGAGCCTCACCAAATTCTTTTTATGATATGGATATGGTACTGATACCTAAACCAGGAAGAGTCAAAACACAGAAAGAAAAGTATGGACCAATTTCCCTAATGACTACAGAAGCTAAAATTTTAAATAAAATATTAGCCAAAAAAAACCCATTACAGCAATTTATCACAAGAATACACTAAGACAAGGTAAGATTTATACCAGGAATGGTTCAATATTAGGAAAACTATCAGCATAATCAATCATATCAACAACAAAACTAACAGAAACCCCATGATCATCTCAATAGATGCAGAAAAGGCTTTTCACAAAATAAAACACCCATTCCTATTTTAAAAAAATGGTAGAGAGCATAGGAATAAATGAAGGTGAAACAAGGATGTCTGTTATCACTACTGTTGTTCAGTATGGTACTGGAAATGTTAGCTTTAGCAATAAGAGGAGAAAAAGAAATTGAAGGTATTAGAATAGGCAAAGATGAAACAAAGCTATCACTCTTTGCAGATGATATGATAATATACTTAGAGAATCCCAGAGAATCAAGTAAAAAAACACTTGAAATAATAAACTACTTTAGCAAAGTTGCAGGCTATAAAATCAAGCTACATAAATCATCGGCATTTCTATATATTACCAACAAAGCCCAACAGCAAGATATAGAGAGAAATTCCATTTAAAGTTACTGTAGACATTATAAAATATTTAGGAGTCTACCTGCCAAAACAAACCCAGAACTATACGAACACAGTTACAAAAACACTTTTCACACAAATAAAGTCAGATCTAAATAATTGGAAAAACATCAGTTGCTCATGGGTAGGCCAAGCTAATATAATAAAAATGACAATTCTACCTAAGTTCATTTACTTATTCAATGCCCAATCAAGCTACCAAAAAATTATTTTATAGAGTAGGAAAAAATAATAACAAGATTCATTTTGATGTAAAAGCAAACAGTGCCCTAAAAGCTAAGACCTTTTTAGAGAAACAAATTTTAATTAAGGGTTGTTTTTCCAGCACCTTGTGAGGCCCCTCCTGAACTTGAGGGCATCCTAGAGTCTTTTTCCCTTATCTTAAGATACCATAAAATGTCCCTCCTATCCTGGACCGTAAAAACTCCTTGTCTCCCTCATCATGAATCATAAAATTTCTCCTGTCTTCCTTATCCTGGGTTCCTATACTGTCATCCATCTTCCTCTTCCCGTGTCATGACAATCCCCCCCTCCCCACTTATCTTGTAAGACCCCTATCCCTCTGTTAGTTGCCAGTCCTCTTTCCAGGGCTGGCCCATTGCTTTTTCACCAATAAAGCTCCCAATGTTTACAGAGAAGGTCTAAGTAAATTCTTTCCTGAATCAGCTCTCCTAACTGAAAACCTCAACAATTTGGAATAACAAAAGGTCTTGAATATCAAGGGAACTGCCAGCAGCTGGCATGGTGCAGGACAGAGCAGTGAGGAAAATGGAGAAGGGAAAAGGAGAAAGAAAAGTCGGGCTAGGAGAGTCTTAGAGGTTAATGCTCAAGACTAGTTTATTTCAGGAGTTTTCTGATTATATACCCATAGAAAAACAGCTTTGTACCATGAGAAATGATCCAGAAGTGCTAATTAATAACATGCACAAACTAAGCAGCTAAAGATCCTTACTTTCTCATGAGAAAGTAGTTTTAATGCCAAAATTCATATCTATTGTTTCCTTGCTGATTTCTTAGTATTATCTGCCCCCAGTCAGCCACCTGGCCTCAAGGCTGCTCATGAGTGAGAATTTAGAATCAACAAACTATAACAAATGGAATTGGGGCAAGAGTCAAGGGAGCGTTTATCCCAAGGCAAGCCTCTATACTACTGACCCCTTAAGTCTATAAGGACTTAGAGATTTTCCCTAAGGACTCGGCTCCCAACAGGGAACTAATGAAAAGAAATGCTAGGGAAGGTGGCATAGCTGTTCCAGATCTTAAATTGTATTATAAAGCAGCAATCATCAAAACTACTTGGTACTGGCTAAGAAATAGAGTGGTGGACCAGTGGAATAGGCTAGGTACACAAGACACAGTAGTCAGTGACTATAGAGAAAGGATAGAAATGGAAGAGGACTCTGGGAAGATGACAGACTAGGTCAGAAAATTCCAAGCTCTCAAGATTTTCCCCCACAAAAGAGACAAAATAGCACTTTAGGTAGAACAAAGAACGGATAAAAATAAATAAGAATAGGGGCACAGCAGGGGTCTTCCTGGGACAATTTGAGAAGATCAGAAGAAAAATCCCAGGACAAGTTTTGGTCCCAGTGAAGAGTAAAGACCTCCAAGCTAGCAGCAAGCCCCTTAAACAGCCAGCGGCATGCCCTGGAGTTAGCTGGCTTGGGAAGCTGTCTCTGTACCAGCTACAGGAACTTTTACTCTGGATGGAAGGAATCTGCTGACAAGGAATGCCAGAGCCAGCTGTGCTTTGGAGAGCAGCGGGGGCAAGAATGAGCTAGTACATGCCTAGCGAGTGCAGAAGCAGCGGGGTGGGGTTGCTTCTGCTGTGGGCATTTACCAGAGGCTGGAGGTTTGGCTTTGGTTCCAGGCTAGAGGGAAGAACTGAAGATCTGGGGCAAGAGGCACCATCCCCCATGACCCAGGGCTAGAGGGGGTTACAAAAATTAAGCTATTACTACAAAAAATGCAAAGGCAAAGGAGAAAGACTACAACCATTGGAAGCTATTATGGGAATAGAGAAGACTGGGGTTCATCTTCAGAGGAGGATATTGAAGCAAAGAAACCCTCTTCTACCCCAAAGAGTAACATCAAATGGTAACATGCCCAAAAGGATTCATAGGAACTTAAAAAGGCTTTAAAAATCAAATGAGAGAGATTGAGGGGGAAAAAAAAAGAATCCAAGAAAAATAAGAAGGCTATGAAAGGAAAGTCAACCAATTAGAAAAGGAGATCCAGAATTTTTTTTTGGAGGGGGGTGGTGGAGATACTTTTTACTTATTTATTCATATTTAGTTTTCAACATTCACTTCTACAAGATTTTGAGTTCCAAAATTTCTCCCCATCTCTCCCCTCTTCCCACCCCAAGACAGCATGCATTCTGAATACTCCTTCACCTAATCTGTTCTCCTTTCTATTAACCACCCCCCTTCTCTTATCCCCCTTCCCCTTCTATTTTCCTGTAGAGTAAGATAGATTTCTATACCCCCTTTACCTGTGTATCTTATTTCCTAGCTGTATGTGATAATCATTTAAGATCAATTGAGCCCCAATAAGGGCCAAAAACCTGAATTAATCTTTTCTTCCTGAGTGAACTGAGAATGCCCCTTCCTGTGTCAACAGCTAAAGCTGATCAAGAGCATTCTTCTGTTTATGTAAGGCACCTTTAACCCAGACACCATCTTGAATAATGGGACTTTTCTTATCTTGATATTCTATAATGGTAAAGGAAACAAAGATATCCTGGATCTGACATTTGCCTATCAATTAACACAGACATCCTGAGTCAGGGTTTAAATGTCTGCTAAAATTGTTTGATTCAGTCAGAGTTAAAGCTCTGGCTCCATGTAACATGTTGCTACCTAAAGGGGAATAAAACAATATGAATTTAATTATCACCTAGCATATTGTCTCTTTAACCAACTTTCAGGTAGACACATGCAAAAACAATTTCTAACATTTGTTTCTAAAACTTTGAGTTCCAAATTCTCTCCCCTCCTCCCTCCCTACCCACCCTCATTGAGAAGACAAGCAGTTCTACATAGGCTATACAAGTGCAGTCATGCAAAACACTTCCATAATAGTCACATTGTGAGAGACTAACTATATTTCCCTCCATCCTATCCTGGCCCCCATTTATTCTATTCTCTCCTTTGTCCCTGTCCCTCCTCAGAAGTGTTTGCTTCTGATTACCCCCTCCCCCAATCTACCCTCCCTTCTATCACCCCTCCCTCTCTTATCCCCTTCTCCTCTATTTTCCTATAGGCAAGATAGATTTCCATACCCAATTGGGTGTGTATGTCATACCCTCCTTAAGACAAATCCAATGACAGTAAAGTTCACGCATTCCTTCTTACCTCCTCCCTCTTCCCCTCCATTGTAAGAGCTTTTTCTTGCCTCTTTTATGTGAGATAATTTACCCCATTCTACCTCTTCCTTTCTCCTTCTCCCAGTACATTCCTTTCTCACCCCTTAATTTTCTTTTTTTTTTTTAGATATCATCCCTTCATATTCGACTCACCCTGTATCCTCTGTCTATATATATTCCCTCCAATTACCCTAATACTGAGAAAGGTGTCATGAGTTACAAATATCATCTTTCCATGTAGGAATGTAAACAGTTCAACTTTAGTAAGTCCCTTATGATTTCTCTTTCAAGGGGCAGCTAGGTGGCTCAGTGCATAGAGCACCAGCCTTGGAGACAGGAGGACCTGAGTTCAAATCAGGCCTTAGACACACAACACTCACTAGCTGTGTGACTCTGGGCAAGTCACTTAACCCCAATTGCCTCACACACACACACAAAAAAAGATTTCTCTTTACCTTTTCATGCTTCTCTTGAGTCTTGTATTTGAAAGTCAATTTTAATATTTGGCTCTGGCTTCTCAAGAATGCATTAACTTCCTCTACATCATTAAATATCAGTTTTTTCCCCTCATTGATTACACTCAGTTTTGCTGGGTGGGTGATTCTTGGTTTTAATCCTAGCTCCTTTGACCTCCAGAATACCATATTCCAAGCCCTCTAGTCCCTTAATATAGAAGCTGCTAAATCTTGTGTTAGCCTGATTGTGTTTCCACAATACTTGAATTGTTTCTTTCTGGCTGATTGCAATATTTTCTCCTTGATGTGGGAACTCTGGAATTAGGCTATAATATTTTCTTTTGGGGTTTTCTTTTCGGGATCCCTTTCAGCAGGTGATTGGTGGATTCTTTCAATTTCTATTTTACCCTCTGGTTCTAGAATATCAGGGCAGTTTTTCTTGATAACTTCTTGAAAGATGGTGTCTAGGCTCATTTTTGGATCATGGCTTTCAGGTAGACCAATAATTTTTAAGTTATCTCTCCTTGATCTATTTTCCAGGTCAGTTTTTTTTTCCAATTGTGGTGCACAACTAATTCAGCTCCCCACTAGAGCCTATACTAACTTTGAAGGGATAAGACCAGCTTAACCTTCTATCTCAAATGCGCATTGATGAGGCAGGAGACAAGATGGAAACAATTCTGTTTATTTTTAGCAAAGCACTTACTCATATAGTAAAATAGCAGGAACTCTTTCTCAAGTTACAATGACCTATAGCCCATGCTGTGCTCAAGGACAGTGCATGCACCACTTATCTGACTCCAATACCAGAATAGACTGCTAATGACCATACAATAACTAGGGGAGTTAAAGATTGTTACAGATCCATACAATGGAGCACCGAACCAGGCGACCTTTGCTCAAAGATCAGCACCTGAGAGGGGCCTTCACCCATCAGTGAGACCTCTTGAACAGCCTGTGGCCCTCTACATCCTTATAGATCCCTAACATCCAATGAGATATTTCACATTGTCTTCTATTTTTTTCCATTCTTTTGCTTTTGTATTATAATTTCTTGATTTCTCATAAAGTCATTAGCTTCCATTTGCTCCATTTTAATTTTTAAGAAATTATTTTCCTCAATGAGCTTTTGGACCTTCTTTTCCATTAGGCCAATTCTGTTTTTTTTTTCTTTTTGGCTAGGCAATGGCGTTAAGTGACTTGCCCAGGGTCACACAGCTAGTAAGTGTCAAGTGTCTGAGGCCAGATTTGAACTCAAGCCCTCCTGACTCCCAGGCTGGAGCTCTATCCACTGTACCACCTAGCTGCCCTCCCAATTCTGCTTTTTAATACATTTAATACATTCTTCTCCTCATTGGCTCTTTGGACCTATTTTGCCATTTGGTCCAGTCTATTATTTTGGCCTAGGTATTATTTTCTTCAGTATTTTTTTGGGGGGTCTCCTTTAGCAAGCTGTTGACTTATTTTTCATGATTTTCTTGTATCAGTCTCATTTCTCTTCCCAACTTTTCCTCTACTTCTCTTACTTAGTTTTCAAAATCCTTTATGAGTTCTTCCATAGCATGAGACCAATTCATATTTTTCTTGAGGGCTTTGGATGTAGGAGTTTTGACTTTGTTGTCTTCTTCTGATTGTATGACTTGATCTTCCTTGTCACCAAAGTAAGATTCTACAGTCTGAGTTTTTTCCTTGGTTTGCTCTTCTTCCCAGCCAGTCACTTGACTTTTTAACTCTTTGTTTAGGTAGGGCTCTGCTTCCAGTGTGGAGGGTGTCCTGTTCAATGCTTCAGGGTTTTTTTGCAGCTGTTTTCAGTTTTTCCAAGATGGTATGATCTAAGGAGAGGTGTTTATTTCTCTCCTGGCCTATGCACTGGTCTGTGAGTGACCACAGGCACTCTTTTCTGCCCTGGAAGTAAGAGGAGGGCTCCCTCTTCACTGCTGGCACCAGCTCTGCTATGGCAGCACTCCTCCTTGCCCCGGGACTGCTACCCAGGACTGGGACCCAGATCCAAGCACAGGCAAAGCAAGAGAATCCTGTCTCAGCATGAGAAAAGAGGTCCCTGCAATCCCCCTCTGATCAGGGGGTCGATCCCCTCAACATCTGTGGGCTGAGAGCTCTGGAAGCAAGCAGTGCTGCTGTGGCCTTGCATCCCAGGGCTGTGCTAGGGCCAGGGCTGGACCGCATTCCTCTCTCACCCAGGTCTGAGAGACCTTTCCCACTGACCTTCTAAGCTGTCTTTAGCATTTGTAGGTTGAAGTCCAGAAACCACCATAGCTACTGGTGATTCAGTCCCCTGAAGGCCTGCTCCAGGCCTGCACTGCCCATGCTGAACTGTGCTCTTCTCCTGTTGGGGCAACAGAGTCTTCCTGTCAACCATCCACGTTGTCTTGGCCTGGAAATTTGTTTTACTCTGTCTTTTTGTGGATTCTTCTGCTCTAGAATTTGTTTAGAGCCCTTTTGTACAAGTACTTGGAGAGCTTTGGGCCAGAGCTCAAGGGAGTCTTCACTTTTACTCTGCAATCTTGGCTCTGCCTCCCAAGATCCAGAATCTTAAGGAAGAAAATGACACCTTGAAAATTAGAATTGGGCAAGGCGAACCCAGTTAAGTTATAAGAGATCAAGAAATAATTAAACAAAATGTGAACAATGAAAAAATAGAAGAGAAAGTGAAACAAATTATAAGAAAAAAACAGATTTAGAGAATAGATCAAGAAGAAAAAACAATCAAATAATTGGATTAACTGAAAGCTATGATCAAAAAGAAAAAAAAAAGGGCTGAAGCCCTCAATGTAGGATTGGCAGAAGGCTCTCTAACTCTGTTCCCTTGTCTGGGCTCTCTGGTTTTTCTGCACTACCTCGAAGGCAGCAGGTGTCACTGCAGAGAAGCACAGCCTTTTGTACTCAGAGCTATGAGGTCTTGTTCTTTCTGCATTGATGCTGAGGTTTAGAGTTTAGGGGTACTGGGATCCCAAAATCATGACATATGGATACTGCCCAAAAGAATTTGACCCAAGCCTTCTTTCAGCCAAAGATAAGGTTTATTAAAGATAAATCATATGGGCCAAATTCTTAAGGAATCTGAACATTTGTGACACTCCCAAGGACCAGCAGGTATGAGGAAGTCTCAGCCCCTAAATGGAGGCCAGGATGGATCTTATATACAGAAAGACTATGGGAGGGATCTAGGAGTGGCCAAGTAGTTTGGGGTGACTGGAGGGTGTAGGGAGGATCTCCATGGGAGTGACTGAGACATTGAATGTGATCTAGATAGGATTCAGGATGGGAAGCAATAGACAATGGAGGGCTAGGCTCAATTAGGGTAACAAAGAATTGGGAGGAGGCCATAGTGAAAGGCCAGTTGATAGCGTATAGCCTCAGGCAAATGCTAGAAACTTCCTTAACCAAGTAAGAGAGTTCAAGGAGAGTCTATAGACAATGGGACCCAAATTCTTTTTGGGGTGAGGGGCAAAGGTCTTGTCTTGGGCCCATACCCCATCATTGAGAAGAGGTCCTCATAGTGAGAAATGTTACTCAACCTTATGGTAAATAATTAAAATCTCATCTCTACCAGCTAAGCAATAACAAGGCAATATATATTTGTCCAACAATCATAAAACTGTTCTTGGGAGTGTGTGGGACAGCTACCCTACCTCAAATTAAACTCAGAGACTTCTCAAGGTGGAAAGCAAAGGTTGCTTTTTACTACAATCTCTCAAGAAGGGGTGTTTGCTCCCCTGGTATATGTCCAGGAGGAGAGAAGCAAGGCACAGAAAGCAAAATGAGATTATATACCCTAACTCAAGAGAACCTCCACCCACAATTATCCCTTTACTCCCATTGGCTGGGGAGGCGGCTTATATTCTAAGTGCGAAAATTCAAAGACAAAGAAACAGGGTATAGCCAATCCAAACATACATGTCCTTATTTAGTAAACCTAATGCTGACTTAGTAGTGGTGTGATGATTGGGAGGAAGTTTAGGGCCCAATTCCCATGAGTTAGGTAATTCCTAGGAAACTGAAATCCATTGCAATCTCCCCTCCCCAAACCCCTTCTCCCTTATCCAAGAGAAAAGGCTGGAAGCTAAGGGTAAACAGTTCAGGTTGGGGGCAGGGCTTATTCTTTCTGTTATATGCTTTATTTTTTTTTCTTTTTGGTGAGGCAATCAGGGTTAAGTGACTTGCCCAGGGTCACACAGCTAGAAAGGGTCATGTGTCTGAGACTGGATTTGAACTCATGTCCTCCTGACTTCAAGGCCAGAGCTCTATCCACTGCCCCTGTTATGTGCTTTAAAACAGGGTCTGAGTGGGGGAGGATTTTGAAAGAAATAATCAAGAATTATCAACCTTTGAGGAGGCTTCACTTCTGAGAGTTCATTTCTCACAATAGGGCAGCATGCCACAATTCCTCAAAAGTCCTCCTGGTGTTCATTTGCTAATGAGCCACTGAAACAGAGAACAGAAAAGCAGACTTTGCCCTTGTAGCTGTTAAGTTGTTTCAGTTGTGTCTGGCTCTTCCTCAGGCCATTTGAGGTTTTCTTGGCAAAGATCATGGAGTAGTTTGCCATTTCCTTCTCCAGCTGATTTTACAGATGAGAAACCTGAGGCAAACAGGGTTAAGTGATTGGCCCAGGGTGACATAGCCTTGACTAAGGGTAAAGTTTTGGCAAGTATTTTTTTTAAGTTTTTCTTTGGCAAATCTCACATTGATTTCTGCCTCTTTTGGAGGTAAAATTGTCAAAGTCTGAAAGGGTAACACCCTTTCATGTGGATATAACCTCCACACATTATCAGAGAAAAACAAGGAAAGAAACATTGAAGCTGACTTTTCTTTTTGTGTGTTGTGTGTGTGTGTGTGTGAAGGAATTGGGGTTGAGTGACTTGCCCAAAGTCATACAGCTAGTAAATGTCAAGTGTTTGCTCTAAGGCTGGATTTGAATTCAGGTCCTCCTGGCTCCAGGCCTGGTGCTCTATCCACTGTGCCACCTGGCTGCCCCCTGAAAGTAACTCTTCTTAACCTCATTGAATTTCCTGAATACTTCTGCTGGGTCATATGTGTGCTGGCTTAGCACTGAAGGGCTTGGCATTTTGTCCTTTGGTTTCCCCAATGCCAGTGGCAAGGGCTTTAAAAGGAGAAGCAGCTTCTGTTCTTTCTCTTCTTCCCACTCTCCTCAATGTGTTGCTTGGAACATCCTCTCTCTGGGACTCACCAGGTGCCCCTTCCCCACTCCCAAAAGAAAGGCTGACTGCTCACATATGGTCACTAGAAGAGGTGGTTCTACAGAGGAACTTAAGCCATACATTAAGGTCCTGGCTGACTCTTCTCCTTTGTGTTTCTTTGCCTGGGCATAGGTGACCAAAAAGCAATCCTGAGATGGATGTTTCCAATATTGGAGGGAACCTCATGAGTTGAAAACTTCAGAAGCTGCTGTGTGGGATGCCACTCGAATTAAAAATACAACAAAACACAGAGGTGTACAAGGAGAAACAGAAAGTTAGTTTATTATAGCTATAATTATTATTATTTCAAATCTCGATATTTGGGTGTCCCTCCATCAGTCCATCAGTAAGCTCTGATGACAGGAGACAGCCAACAGAGGTAGAAATCAGTTTATATAACCCTGAAGACTCAGTTCCCCCTCCCTCACAGCTGTCCATTAACTCGGCTCACAATCTCACAGGCCAGACTCTAACACAGGACAAAGGACATAGTATACATCTCTATATTTCTTAGTTTGTTGAGAAAATGTCAAAAAAGCAATTAAAAGACATGTGCAGTAGGAAGTTAATTTACAACTGTTTTGGAAGGTTTTAGGGATTGAACAGACAATGTTGGGAACAGGGAGACATCTAAATCAAATCCTGTCAAAAGGGAGACAAGGAGGCTGGAAGAACCTAGGTTTCCTGAGACTGGTAGAGGAATGGGAGCCAAAAAAAGAAAACACATCTGCATAAGGTCAAAAGGCCAGGTCAGGGCCTTAACAATTAGACAAATTTCCACGACTAATGTCTGGTGCCAAGAAAAGTAATGATCTTACAGAAATCTATACTGAACCCTATGCTACCTCCTAGACCCACTACCAGATCCAGGATAGTCTTGTCCCAAATCTTAATTACACTGAGAAGTCTTCACAGAGGTATTCCATACACTGCTAGATCCCAGGAGGATGAGCATAGCTTCTGGCCTGGCTTGCCAGGAGACCTGGACTTTGATGGAACTGTTTGGACAAAAACTAAGTGCTTCTGGTTTTAATGTTCTAGTATCCAGTTTTTGGGAGTATATAATATATTATATTCTATATAAATTATAAGAACATACATAGGTATAATTACTGCTTCCTGTTTAAGTCTTTATCACTATGTGCTCCATGTTTTAAGCATTCCTTTTGTATGGAGGAATTCATAGGTGTCCCATACCTGATCTATACTGTACTGGAGTATCTTTTTCTACTCCCTTTCTAAGGAGACCCCAGACTTGAGTTAAAACTAAGCTTTAAGTGATTTTTCCTGGGCCTCTGGGATGAGGGGTAAGAAACCAGAGTATTAGAGGGTAAAAGGGCTCAACTAGCTCCCTAGGCCTGAACCTTGGTCCACATGAGTGAGTCTACAGAGAGAGAGAGTGCAAATGCCTTAGCTTCCCTGGGCTCAGCAGCAATTCTGCATTATTATACTAACATTAAGCCTAAATCCTCTCTGCATATTCTGCCCTAGAGCTCCTGGTTCTTCTGAGGTGATTGTCAGTGATCTCTTTCTTTTTATTCAAGTTGTGATCAGGGTCCATGAGATGGTTAAGGGAATGATAGTAATGATAACAACAACAGAGTCTATTCCTCTGAGCTGTGCTCGTTTTCAGCCTGACAACACTGAGAGCAGCAAATTGTGGAGGCTGACCACATGTCAATAAAGTTTAGTAAGAGACTTGACTGGGTTAATAGCCCAGTTCCTAGTTTCCCAGAGACAACTTCACCACTTGTGTTTCTTAAAAGAAAAGAAACTTGATGGTAAGGTGTGTCACTGAGTCAAGGCTCAGCAGAGAAGGGAATCAATCAACAGACCTGTGACTGAGATTAAAGGAGCATTTTTTTCCTTTTTTTCTTTTTGGCTTTTTTTTCAATTTTATTAACTTATTGATTTATCAACAATCACTTCCATATGCTTTTGAGTTGAAAATTTCCCCCCCCTTCCTTCCCCCCACCCTCCCTGGGCATGCCAGGAAAAGCCCAGTTGACATTCTGTGATCCTGTTCCCTTCCTCTATTTGACCTTTCCTTCTCTGTCTCCTCTGCAGGATCATTCTCTTTCTCCTGCCCCTGAGATCCCAAGGTTCTATCCTTGGCCTTCTACACTTAAAACCTCTATTTAGATCATTCCACGGCTACATTCCAGATCAAGCTCTTGGTCAACTTCCAGTCCAGAATGTGTCATTACCTTTGGCTAGCTGCATCTTGTTGTCCCAACTATACACATCCTAGACTGAAATCATCCTTATTTCCCCAAAGCTGAGTCCTTTCCCAACTAATGCCCCTTTCTCTTGTTGGTACCACCACCCTCCCAGGTACCCAGACTCTAAGTATTGGAGTCTTTTTGACATTATCGTCCTTCTCTTTTGTCCTCATAGCCAGGAAGTAACTAAGTTCTTTGTCTCCAATCTCTCTTACATCTGTCCAATTCTTTCCACACCCACTCTCACAGCTCTGGATGTGTGTGGGGCATTACTTCTCATCTGGACTGCTGCTATGCTCTCTTGCCCAGCCTCCCTGTCCCATCAATACAATCAATGTAGGCTACTAGATTCCTCTCCCTAAAGTAGTGCTGTGACACTATTACTCTCCAGCTCAAGGATATCCTGCATCTCCTATTGCCTACAGGATAAGATCCAAGCTCCATAATTCAGCAGTCAAGCCTCTCAAAAGCCAAGCCCCACCCCCCATCTTCTTCTCCTATCTGTCCCCTGTACATACTATCTTTCCCCATTCACAGCTTCTCAAAAAAGCTCTCTGACTTGCATATGCAGAGCTTTGTTTATGCATGGTGTAGTATAAAGAACAGGACTTGGAATCTAAAGAACAGGGTTCAAATCCCAACTTTGCTTTCTGTAGCTAGATGTTTGATGTTTGAAGTCATTTCATCTCCGAAAAGCTCAGCTTCCTCTTCCATAAAATGAGAGTCTGACTAGGTGATCTCTCTAATCCCTTCCAGCTCTAAAACCCATTGCCTACTCATCTTTAGATTCCTGTACATGTTTTAAATCCCACTATTGGCTTCTATCTCCTTGAGGGTGCTACCACATTTTATCAAAGAATAAGGATTGGTCAGTATTTCCTCATCACTGTTTGGACAGAGGTTGCCCGGACTGAGAGGCCCAGGTTTTTTGGTTGGCTTGGCTTTTATATGCCTAGAGAGAGATATTAGCATAGCTCCCATTATCAATTAAGACCATTAAAAAAAAAGACCATTCAACTATATTGGCAAATAATTTTTACAGCAAGTGTTTTTGATAAAGACTTCATTTCTGAGGCCCATAGAGTTTAAATAACTTAGCTGAGGTCATACAGAGAGCTGTATTAGAATCCAGGTCATGTTATTCCAAAGTCCAGAATTCTTTCCAGGGTACTGTGATGGGAGTGGAAGGAGAGGATGGAGAAAAAAAGATGGGAGGTAGAGAGATGCAGACTCACTCCAGGACCTACCCACACATGAGCTGGACCATCCTGTGACAGAAAGGTGTTTTGAGCATCTCCTTTTCTCATCTTGTCACTCTCCCAAAAAGATCCTCAAGATTTCCCCTTGGATTCCACTATGCCTTCACTCTCCAACATCCAACAGAGATGTATAGATCTCACAGGAAAAGTGTTAATGGTAGAATTTCAGGCACTGTGGTGGGTCAAAAAGAGACCTATGTCTGGATAGCAGGCTTTCCATTCCACCACGTAGGTGGCCACCAGTCTCCTCTGTAAGTTTAGCAGTTGGGGACAGGGTTTGTTTTTTGTTTCTTCTCCAGGAGTTAAATCTTGTTCCATCTACCCACCTTCAAAGTGCTTCTATAGTTGAACTGTTCCCTAGGATGTCTAAGATACTGATGCTTATGAGAATGACCAGATAATCCACATTCTCTTCAAGTTGTAGAAAGAACTAACCTCACCAGTAGAAGAGAAAAAAATTTTCCACTACCCCCTGCACACCAGGTATTCCCCAAGAGTATCATCCTCTACCTACATGTTGTTTACTCCCATTTTACAGATGAAGAAAGTGAGGCTCAAAATGGTATTGCAGATAGTTAAGAGGAGGTGAGAGTGAGAGAGGCCAGCTGCTGATACTGGGCCTCTTGGGGGTACTACACAGATTCACAGCAGTTCAGAAACTTGATTTTATCCATTCATCCAGAGGCTCCAAAGGCCTGAACCCCACTAATACACACACACACACACACACACACAAAATGGACTAAGAAATCAAGCTGTCAATTTATTCATGTAATATCAAGGTATACAGAACCTCCAAGACGACAAGCATACTCATGGCAACAGGTCCACATATTCTCAGGGCAGGAAGAAAGCTTAGTCCCAGAATATCAGAGCTGGAAGGGAACTTCCAACATTGGAGTTAGAATGGTAGAGACACTTTATACATCATCTCATTCCAAACACCTCATTTGTCCCAGGAGGAAACTGAGGTTCATAGAGAGACTGTGACCTGCTAAAGGTCCCACAGCAGTTAAGCAGGAGAGTAGGACTGAACCCAGGATGTGGGATTCCAAGTCCAGGGCTCCTTCCACCACACCACACTGCTTCCCAGGCCACAGACTGCACTGACTCCCACCAAACAGTCCCAAAGTTCCTTGGTGAGCATTGGATCATGACAAAAAGAGACTATCAAATTACAAATCTCAATAAGAAGGAAAAATGCTTTTCACTCAGCAGGTGCTGAAGAGATACTTGAATTGAAATGAGCTATATTGGTCTCAAAGGAAATCAAATATAACCCATACCTCCAGAAGTTTAATGGTCTCATTGGGTAATGTGAGCTATGTTAATATCTCTGTCCAGCCATACAGGAAACAAGCCAGAGCAAAAACAAAAAGTGTGGTCATCAAGCAGGGCACCATCTACAAATAGTGCTAGGGAAATACTTAACCATCCTTACTCTTTGATACAATTTGGTAGCACCCTCAAGAAGATAGCAGCCAATGGTGGGATATAAAACATATACATGAATCTAAAGATGGGTTAAATTTTAATAACTAGATATATAGAGGAGAGTATTCTGGGCAGGGTGTCTGAGGTTTTAGAACTGGAAGGGATTAGAGACCATCTAGTGAGACTCTCTCATTTTATGGAAGAAGCTGAGCCTTACAAAGGTGAAATGACTTCAAACATCCAGCTACAAAAAACAAGGCTGGGATTTGAACCCTGGTCTTTTGATTCCAAGTCCAATGTTCTTTATACTACCCCAAGCACAAGTAAAGCTCTGCATATGCAACAAGTCAGAGCATCTTTGAGAAACTGTGAATGGTCTACTTTATTTTATTTTTTTAAATTTTATTTTTATTAACTAATTTTAATTTATCAACAATCACTTCCATAAGCTTTTGAGTTTTAAATTTTTCTCCCCCTCCCTCCCTAAGATGGTGTGCAATCTGATAATGGCTACACATATATGTATATTAAACATACTTTCACATTAGTGATGTTGTAAGTAAGAATTAGAACCAATAGGAGGAACCACCAGAAAAAGGAAACAAAACAGAAGGGAAAAAAAGCAAATAGTATGCTTCAATCTGCATTCAAACTCCATAGTTCTTTCTTTGCATGTGGATAGCCTTTTCCATCATGAGACTTTTGGAGATATCTTAGATCCTTGCATTGCTGAGAAGGGTTAAGAATATCAAAATTAATCACTGCACCACATGGCTGTTACTGTGTACAACGTTCTTCTGGTTGTGCTCATTTCACTCAGCATCAGACCATACAAGTCTTTCCAGGTTTTTCTGAAGTCTGCCTGCTCATCATTTCTTATAGTACAATAGTATTTCATTACATTCATATATCACAACTTGTTCAGCCACTCCCCAATTGATGGGCATCCTCTCAATTTCCAATTCTTTGCCACCACAAAAAGAGCTGCTATAAATATTTTTGTACATGTGGCTCCTTTTCCCATTTGTATTATCTCTTTGGGGTACAGCCCTAGAAGTGCTATTGTTGGGTCAAAAGGTATGCACATTTTTATAGCCCTTTGGGTATAATTCCAAATTGCTCTTCAAAATGGTTGGATGGGGGGGGGAGCTAGGTGGCACAGTGGATAGAGCACCAGCCCTGAAGTCAGGAGGACCTGAGTTCAAATCTGGACTCAGACCAAACACTTGACACTTACTAGCTATGTGACCTTGGGCAAGTCACTTAACCCCAATTGCCTTAAAAAAATGGTTGGATCATTTCACAACTCTACCAACAATGCATTAGTGTTCCCATTTTCCCACATTTTCTCCAACATTTATCATTTTCCTGTTTTGTTATGTTGGCCAATCTGATAGGTGTGATGTGGAACCTCAGATTTGTTTTGATTTGCATTTCTCTAATCAATAGTGATTTAGAGCATTTTTTTCATATGATTATAGATGGCTTTAATTTCTTCTTCTGAGAACTGCCTGTTCTTATCCTTTGATGAATGGCCTACTTTAAAGGGAAAAGACAGTGTGTATAAGGGGACTTATGGGAGAAGAAGATGGTTAGAAAAGAGTGAGACCTGGATATTGTGGTGCTTGACTGCTGGGTTAAGGAGCTTGGACCTTTTCCTATAGGCAATAGGAGATGCAGAATATTCTTGAGCTGGTGAGTGATGGTGTTACAGCATTACTTTAGGGAGATGAATCTGGTAGCCTATATCAATGGGATTGGTGAGATAGGGAGGCTGGGCAGGAGAGTACTGCAACAGTCCAGATGAGATGTGATTCCCCCACACATCCAGAGCTGTGAGAGTGGTATGGAAGGAACTGGACAGATGTGACAGAGATTAAAGAGGAAGAACTTAGTTACTGACTGGCTATGAGGACAAGAGAGAAGTAGGTTGGAATAAAAAATGACTCCAACACTTAGACTCTGGGTGACTGACAGGATGGTGGTGCCAACAACAGATAGAGGCAAAAGCTGGAAAAGGACTCAGCTTTGGGGAAATAAGGATGATTTCAATCTAGGATGTATATATAGTTGGGACATCAAGATGCAGCTAGTCAAAGTTCACATCTGGACTGAAAGTTAACCATCATCTTGATCTGGCATGCAGACTTGTAGACGTGGAATGATCTGAATAGAGGCTCTAATTGTAGTCTAAGAGTGAAAGAGATTAGCAAGGGAGAGAGTGAAGAGAAAGAAAAAAAGAGGATCAAGGATAGAATCTTGGGAGCTCAGGGGCAGGAGAAAGAGAAGGAGCCTGAAGGTGAGATAGAGAAGGAGCAGTAAGACAGAGGAAGAGAGCAGGGTCACAGAATCCAAGATGTCCTACAAATGGCTGTTCACTCCTAGAATGTCAGCCTGCAAGGGAACTCACAGGCCATCTAGTCTGACTTGTAATTGAGCAGGAATCCCCTGCACAACATCCCTTAAAAGGAGTTGTCCAATCTTTGATTGCTGGCCTTCAGTGGCACTGTCCCACCACTCTACCCCTACTAGGAACAATACCATGGGACAGCCCTAATTGTTTGGACTTTTTTCCCACTATTATTCAGGTGAAACCAATCTCTCTGCAACTTCTACCCATCAGCAGAAGAGGAATCAACCAAGGAGATTAATGAAGAGTCAGAGAGGAGCCCAGGGAAAAGAATCTTCAGAAGGAAGCGATGGTCAAGAGTGTCCAAAACTATAGACAAGTGAAAGATGTCTGAGAAAAGACAACTGGGTGTGTTGATTGGGAAGGACATTGGAGACCAGTTTAGTAAGGTGGTGGGGACAAGATCCATGTTATAGAGGATAAGATTCTTGGGAATGGGTGGGTAATTAGAAATGGGAAAGAGTGACTGTACCCCATTGCATCCTTGAGCTTGTGCAAAAGTTTTCACAATCAAACTAGAAGTGTATCCAATATCAGAACTGAACATCATGTATTGGCTGCATGGCAACAAGTCCCCAGTGCTTCACATTTATTGAAGGGATCTTCACCTCCTGATCAATTAACTCTATGTTATATTGTGTGACCATCAAGAACACAAACATCTTCATCTCACGGAGGGCAAAGAACCTCCCAGGACAGATGGTGGGACCGGCACCCTATGGCAACATGTGTGATTTGATCCTTCTCCCTTGCTTGTAGAAAGTTACCTTTTTGCTGCCATCAGGTTTCAGGTCGTATTTGAATGTAGTGGGATCTGGGTAGATTTCTAGATCCATATGGAGGAAATGGTAAGTGGTACTTATGCTGGGACCTATTGTTGGCCAATAGATGAGAGCCAGAGTGAACTAGGTTTAAGGCATGGTCTTTAAGAAAAAAATCTATCTAATAAAGCCCAAGATAAATTGGTAGGTTTCAGCCATCAAAATTTACATTCCTTTGGGGAGTGCAGCCAAAGGTAAGGCAATGAAACCCCATGTGGGGAAAGAGAGAGGAAGGGAAGGGAAGGGAAGGGAAAGGGAAAGGGAAAGGGAAAGGGAAAGGGAAAGGGAAAAAGAATGGGAAAGGGAAAGAGAAAGGAAAAAAGAAAGGGAAGGGGGAAGGGAATGGGGAGGAAGGAAGGAAGGAGGGGAGGAAGGAAGGAAGGAAAGAAGGAAGGAAGGAAGGAAGGGAGGGAGTGAGGGAGGAAGGGAGGGAGGGGGAGGGAGGAAGGGAGGGAGGAAGGAAGGGAGGGAGGAAGGAACTGAGTTGCCCAAGTGGAACTGGCCAGTTGGGTCCCTAGTGGGGCAGCTCAGACTACTCATAGGTTGTTGTTTGTTTGTTGTTTGTCCTTCATTCTGGAAGAGAACTATGACATCAGGGAGATGATGCCATGACTTGTAAGTAAACTGTATTTAAGTGAGGAGAGTTGTACAAAGTCACCAGCCTCACTTTCTCCTCTGGAGCTATCTGGGTTCAATGGCAAGATATAGATCAGAGCAACTAGAGATGGCCCCCTCTACACAGTTAGGCATAGGACAAAGTACAGGAAGCAAAGGCCTTTCCTCTGCTTATAAAAGGCTCTCATCATCAAAGAGCACTTTTACCCTTTCTTGAGTGGCCAGAAAACATGGATCCCTTGTGGTGTGGTGATGGCATTCTAGGCTTCTGTGTTCACAGTTCTGGTGACTACCATCCTTGTAGGCTGCACAGGTTGGGGCCCTGAAATTTTACCACCAACACTTTTCCTGTGAGACCAATCCATCTCTCTTGGGAGTTGGAGGTTTAAAGCGTTGTCCCAATCACAGTACAAATCTCCAAAGGAAGAGAGAAGAATGAATTTTCATTAGCACTTCATCAGGTACTAAATTTTCAGCCTCTTTCTCAGCAGACTCAGCTTTCGGTAGGAGTTTGATGGAAGAGGTAGAGAGTGTAGTGTATTGAGCAATGGATTTGGAGCTAGAGAAACTGGATTTGCATAACTGCTTTTCCATTTTCTGGCTCTATGACCTCTCCTAATGTGGTGCCAGGGATCATTCAGACCTTGAGAGTTCAATGAATCATTCCTTGCTCTGGGGTTCAGCCAAACAATCCATTTAATCAACTTATTGTCAAATATTCCTAGAGAATAGCTTGTCCCCATGAGATTAAAAAGCAGTTTGTAAAGAGAAAAGCTTCCACCCACCACCCAGAGAGGTTAAAAACAATTAACAAAGGTGACTCCCTCCCTCCAAAGTCCTCAAAACTACATACTTCTAACTGTCCCAGGTCTGCATTATAGATTCCTTGCTCACAAGAGTCCTAGATGGTACTGGGGGAGTGTTGAGGTTAACTGGCATCTTCCCAGTTCCACCAATATTCTGGTGCACAATAACTTCTCTGGGCCTCAGTTTATTTCTCTGTAGACTGAGGTTTGACTTGATGATCGTTTAGGTCCCTTCTAACACCAAATCTCAGGAGTCTGTGAAAGGATAAGGAGGTGTTACTGGAAGACAGGCCCACAGTGGAACCCAAGGGGAAATCCTGAGGATCTTTTTGGGAGAGTGACAAGATGAGAAAAGGAGATGCTCAAAACACTTTGCTGTAACCCTCCTTTCTGTCACAGGAGGGTCCAGCTCATGTGTGGGTAGGTACTGGAGTGAATCTGCATCTCTCTACCTCCCATCTCTTTTTTTACATCCTCTCTCCCATTCCTATCACAGTACCCTGGAAAGAATTCTGGACTTTGGAATAACATGACCTGGATTCTAATACAGCTCTCTGTATGACCTCAGCTAAGTTATTTAAACTCTATGGGCCCCAGTTTGTCTGTAAAATGTGAGCTGGACACTTTTTCAGGGGATTTGGGATGGACTAGGTGACCTTCAAAGCTCCTTCCTGCTCTAGATCTGTGAACCTGATTCTTCTCATCTAGATGTCAGCCAACACTTGATAAGCTATTAACTATGGATTTTTTTACAGTGATAACTAAGATGTTAGGCAGCCTGGTAGGCAAATGAATTAAAGAGACAATGATTAAGTAGAAGTAACCAAGATAGTAGAGTAGAGGCAGCAGCCCAGCTGAATTCTTCTAACATTTCCCTACAAACTTTAAAATATTAGCTCAAATCGGGGCATCTAGGTGGCACAGCGGATACAGTACTGGCCCTGAAGTCAGGAGGACCTGAGTTCAAATGTGGCCTCAGACCAAACACTTGACACTTACTAGCTGTGTGATCCTGGGCAAGTCACTTAACCCCAATTGCCAAATAAATATATATATAACCTCAAATCAAATTTTGCAGCAGTACAGTCAATAAAAGGTCAGGGTGAGCATTTTTTCAGCATAAGAAAACTTAGGAGGTGGGAAGGACAGGTCTGTGACAGCTCCCAGCGAAGTTCCCTCATTAGTATCTCCCTGCAAACTCCTATCTCTCTTCTGCACTCTGCCTGAGTGTCAGAGATGGCCTGCAGTGCAGTTCCCACAGGCCTAAGTTTCATTCCTCCAGAAAGCCTTGAGTTAAGTTTCCATTTCCCCCCATAAACTTCTATTCCTCCAGCACCACGTCAGCATGGGTGGGGGAGCTTGGTGCCTGGTTGCTCCTACTTCCTAGTACACATATGCATCTAGTCCAAACATGGGCATGTTTACTTCTTTTGGGTATTTGCTGTTACGTTTAGAATGTACGTCCTGAGTACCCAGCCAAATGAGAAAGGGGTAAGAGAGTGGGAGGGGGCATCAAATAAGCCAAGGGTGTGGCTCTAATTTGTACTCTCCTGGCTTGCAATGGTGACTAGGGGTGGTACCCTTTCTCATGAGAAAGAATAAAGACCTTTTCTGATCTCTGATTCCTATTATTTCTTTTCTTTCTTTCTTTCTTTCTTTCTTTCTTTCTTTCTTTCTTTCTTTCTTTCTTTCTTTCTTTCTTTCTTTCTTTCTTTCTTTCTTTCTTTCTTTCTTTCTTTCTTGTAATGGGGTAAAGTGACTTGCCCAGGGTCACACAGTTAGTAAGTGTTATGTGTCAGTCTGAGGCCAGCTTCGAACTCAGGTCTTCCTGAATCCAGGGCCGGTACTCTATCCACAGCGCCACCTAGCTGCCCCCACTGATCTCTGATTCAGACTCCAAACTCTTGATTTTGGTGGTCACTGTCCCACACAATACTACTGTGCCGTAAGAAATGATTAGCTCAGTGATCTTAGAAAGGCATGGAAAGACTTGCCAGAAATTAGGAAGAGTGAAGTGAGCAGAACCAAGGGAATATTGTATCCAGTAACAGCAATATTGTTTTAAGAAAGACTTTGAGTGGCTAAGTCATTTTGACTATTATAAATAGATAAATTAAAAATAAAGGACATGTGAAGAAAGATGCTATCTGCATCCAGAAAAAGAACTGATAAATAGAAGTATACGTAGAATAATTTTACTTATATATGCACTTATTTGGGTCTAATGGTAGCCAACTTTAGGGCAGGGGAGGGGGAGAGAGGGAAGAACAAAATGGAAAAAAACCCCAAGAAATATGCATGATAATTCTGTTGTATATTTGGAGGGAATAGCAGGTGGTTCAGAGTGGATTTGCACTTTCATGTGCAATCAGCTTTTTTGTTGTACTGTATTACGGAAATGTTTGTTTTGTTCTGTGAATTGAAAATTTATTGGTTGGTTATTGTCCTTTGCTTCGACATCACTATGCTAGCGTCAAGTTAACAGTGTCACACTGTGGCTGATCAGACCAGTATGAGCTCAGAATATTCTACCGCAGATGGGGCACAAGTAGTAGAGGAGAACATTTGGGGTAGATTCTCTAAATTTACATAGCTTGTGTTTCTTTTGAGCTACTTCAGTTCCGCTTTGCTCGTAAAGCACAGCACCTTCTCTGATGTGGGCACTCCATGCTGAGCATAAAATAAATTTGTAATACCAAAAAAAAAAAAAGAAAGAAAGAAAGAAAGAAAGAAACAATAAAACAAAGTCAAAAGAATGAAAAAAAATATAAGAAAATGTGAAATATCTTGGTGGAAAAGCAACTGACCTGGAAAATAGATTGAGGAGAGATCATTTAAGACCCTTTTAATTGACACATAGGAAAGGAGAGGGAAACTGGGTTAGTTTTGGAACCTAGCAATTGGCCGTACTAGGAAGAGTGGGTTGGCATTCGTGTGTGGCTAATCCCACCTTTCTCTGACAATTAAGGAGTGTTCATTGTTTTATGGAACTCACCTGCCTCTTGTAATCTTTGTTAGGGAACCACAACCACCAAGTTTTTGTCCCCTTGGGGAGAACATGCCTACCCGGATTGCACAAGGACAAACAAGTATAGATGACATCTCTTTTGGGGTGTGGCACCAAGTCAAGTCACTTGGAGCTTACAGATGACAAGATGTCCCAGGAGCTGACTCAGGGTCTGAATGAAAACATTCCTTTTCAAACATGCCTTTGAACTAACTCCAAGGGAAAACTACATTTCTGAGTCTTTCTGGGACGCTAACTCAATTATAAAAATCAATACATCACAAAATTCATTACATTGTAAAATCAATACAGTAGAAATCAGAGGTTATATTAATGTTCATCTTTTCATAGGATACTTGTTTAAGTGGCAGTAAGATGGTTGATTGTTTAGGCTGTGTGGTGGAAGGCTTCTTATGCACTGGTTGCCCTCAGAGGTCTCTTCCAGCTATGTATGGGACTCCAGTAGAGGGCTCCAGTAGAAAGGAGGATATGAGTCAGAGGACAGTGGTTGAAATTGTTCTGCTTCTTACAGTGTCTGTGACCTTGTGCAAATTACTCCCTCTCTAGACCTTAGTCCGCTCACCAAAGGTGGCTAGATTGGATGATCTCAAGATTTTCTTCCTGATCTAAAATGTAGGATTTTGAGAAACATTCATTATTGTACCAATGAACTGGAGTTCATTTGCTCCCTAAAAATTCTTATAAGAGTACTGTTTCCTGCCCTTCCCCAACCTCAAACTGGACTGTAAACTGGGCATAGAAAGATGAAACTATGTGAAGAGAGGGGCAGGTCATTTTCTTTCTCTTGGTCCTAGTTTCCTCATCTGTAAAATGGAGGGATGCCATGAGGGGTTCAAGTAACACATGGAGTAAATGCTTTCCACTTAATTCAGTTCAAGAAAACTTTGCTTCATGGGAAGAGCCTTATAAACATGAGTCAGCTTAAAGTCTGTTGACATTGTTTGGGAATTTATTTTGAAAACAGTCGTGCCTGAAGAGCTTATTTTGATTAATCTTGTTAATATGTTATACCTGTGGTGCCTCAGTGCCAAGTTCAAGTTTGTAGAGCTTGTTAAGGTTCATCAGCGATGCTAGTGGTCTCCAAACTTTTGTGATCACACATCTCTGTCAATAAAAAATTTTTGTGTATGCAGTCCTCATGAATACACAAAATTATATATATACATATATATTATATATAGGTGCTTCTGTAATTAATGTATTATATACATTATAAAACAACAACAAAAATAGAAATATATATATATATATATATATATATATATATATATATATATAATATATATATATATATATATACATATTTTTGGTGAGGCAATCAGGGTTAAGTGACTTTCCCAGGGTCTCACAGCTAGGAAGTAGCAAGCTGTTTGAGGTCAGATTTGAACTCAGGTGTTCCTGACTCCAGGGCCAGTGCTCTATACACTATACCACCTAGCCATCATGTATTTTATAATTTCTATTGGATGAGTTAAAGATTCAATAAACAATTTTTAAAATGGTTTTGCTGCTTTATTTATTAAAGGTGCAAAAATCTTTTTTGCTCTCACTGAAAGAACCTAATTTTAATAATGATCGAATAGGCTTCCTTTAAAAAATTTTTTTAATTTATGGAATAAAATAAACATTTCCATAACATAGTACAATAAAAAAGGATGATTACACATGAAACTACAAATCTGCTATGCACAACTTGCTATTTCTTTCAAATATACAACAAAATTATCATGTAAATTTCTTTTTTTTCTTTCCTCTCCTCCCCCTAAGAGATGGCTACCATTAGACACAAATATCAATATCTATCTATCTATATATGTAAAATTATTCTATACATCCATTTGTCAGTTCTTTCTCTGGATGCAGATAGTGTCTTTCTTTATATATCCTTTATAGTTAATTTGGGTATTTGTAATAGCCAAAATAACTTATTCATTCAAAGTTGTTCTTAAAAGAATATTGCTATTACTATATACAACATTCTCCTGGTTCTGCTTATTTTGCTCTTCATTATTTCATTCAAAGCTTTCCATGTTTTTCTAAAATCATTGAGCTAATCATTTCTTAAAGCACAGTAGTATTTCCATCACAATCATATAGCACAACTTGTTTAGCTATTCTCCAATTGATAGGCATCTCTGCAATTTCCAGTTCTTTGACACTACAAATAGAGCTGCTATAAACATTTTAGGACATACAGGTTCTTTTCCTTCTTCCCTAAGCATCTTTGGAAATAGACCAAGTAGCGGTATTGCCAGGTCAAAGGGTATAGGTAGCTTAATAACTCTTTGGGTATAATTCCAGATTGCTGTCCAAAATGGTTGGATCAGTTCACAATTCCACCAACAATGAAACATTGTCCCAATTTTTCCACATCCTCTCCAACATTTGCCACTTTCCCCCTCTATCATTTTAGCCAGTCTGGTAGGTGTAAAATGATATTTCAAGGTTGTTGTTTTTTTTTCTAGGTTGTTTTAATTTGCATTTCTCTAATCAATGATTTAGAGCATTTTTTACATACGACTACAAGTTGTTCTGATTTCTTCTTTGGAAAACTGCCTGTTCATATCCTTTGACCATTTATCAATTGGGGAATGAATTGTATTCTTATAGATTGAATAAAGCTCTCTATATATTTTAGATAAGAGACCTTTACCTGATAAACCGTCTATAAAAATTTTTCCCCAAATTTTCTGCTTTCTTTCTGATCTTGGCAACATCTGTTTTAATAGCACAAAACCTTTTTAATTTAATGTAATCAAAATTATCCATTTTACACCTAACTTTGCTCTTTATCTCTTGTTTATTTGTAAATTGTTTGCCTATCCATAAGTCTGTTAAGTAATACATTCCATGTTCTTTTAATTTCCTTGTAAAATCTCTCTTTATATCTAGGTCATGTATGCATTTGGACCGTATCTTGGTAAATGGTATAGGATATTGGGTCTATGCCCATTTTTCCCCATACTGCTTTCCAGTTTTCCCAACAATTTTTACTAAATGATGACTTTTCATCCTGAAATCTTAAGTCTTTATACTTCTGAAATACAAGGTTATTATGTTTATTTGCTGCTGTAAATTGTATATCTACTCTATTCCATTGATCTACTTTTCTGTTTCTCAGCCAGTGCCAGATAGTTTTGATAATTACTGTCTTACAATATAGTTTAAGATCTGGTACTGCTAAACCTCCTTCCTTTACTTTTTAAAAATTATTTCCTTTGCAACCAGGAGAACGTTGTACACAGTAACAGCCACCTTGTGCAATGACTAACCTTGATAGACTTAGCTCTTCTCAGCAATGCAAGGATCTAAGACATCACATGATGGAAAATGCTACCCACATCCAAAGAAAGAACTATGGAGTTTGAATGCAGATCAAAACATAGTATTTACTATTTTTTTCTTCTGTGTTGTTTCGTTTCTTCTTTCTTGTGGTTCCTTCTATTTGTTCTAATTCTTCCTTATAACATAACTAACATGAAAATGTGTTTAATAGGAATGTATACATATAGCCTATATCATCTTGGGGAGGGAGGTGGTGAGCCAGGGGGAGAAAAATTTAAAACTCAAAATTTTATGGAAGTGATTGTTGATAAATCAAAATAAATTAATAAAAAAAATGAAACAAACAAACAAAGAATACAAGTCATTCCCCAATTGAGAAATGGTCAAAGGATATGAACAGGCAGTTCTCAGATGAAGAAATTAAAGCTGTCTATAGTCATATGAAAAAATGCTCTAAATCACTATTGATTAGAGAAGTGCAAATCAAAATGACCCTGAGGTACCACATCACACCTATCAAATTGACTAACATGACAAAACAGGAAAATGATAAATGTTGGAGAAGATATGGGAAAACTGGAACACTAATGCATTGTTGGTGGAGTTGTGAAACGATCCAACCATTTTGGAGAGCAACTTGGAACTATGCCCAAAGGGCTATCAAAACATGCATACCCTTTGACCCAGCAATAGCAGTTCTAGGGCTGTATCCCAAAGAGATCATACAAATAGGAAAAGGACCCACATGCACAAAAATATTTGTAGTAGCTCTTTTTGTGGTGGCAAAGAATTGGAAATTGAGAGGATGCCCATCAATTGGGGAATGGCTGAACAAGTTGTGGTAGATGAATATAATGGAATACTACTGTGCTATAAGACTCGATGAGCAAGGGGCAGCTAGGTAGAGCAGTGGATAGAGCACTGGCCCTTGAGTCAGGAAGACTTGTGTTCAAATCCAGCCTTGACACTTACTAGCTGTGTTACCATGGGCAAGTCACTTAACTCCAATTGCCTTGCAAAAATAAAAAAGAGATGAGCAAGCAGACTTCAGAAAAAACCTGGAAAGACTTATATGGACTGATGCTGAGTGAGGTGAGCAAAACCAGGAGAATGTTGTATACAATAACAGCCATGTTGTGCTATGACTAGCCTTGATAGACTTAGCTCTTCCCAGCAATACAAGGATCTAAGACTTCTCCAAAGGTCTCATGATGGAAAATGCTATCCACATCCAAAGAAAGAACTATCGAGTTTGAATGCAAATCGGTGTATACTATTTGCTCTTTTTTTTTTGTTCTGTTTTGTTTTATTTCTTCTTTCTTATGGCTCCTCCTATTGGTTCTAATTCTTCCTTACAACATGACTAATGTGAAAATGTGTTTAATAGGAATGTATATGTATAGCCTATATCAGATTGCATGTCGTCTTGGGGAGGGAGGCAGGGGCAGAAAATTTAGAACTCAAAAGCTTATGGAAGTGAAGTTGAAGACTAAAAAAAATTAATTAATTTTTTTTAAAAAAGAGACTTTTTAAGTCACTTGTTCATTTTGTGAGGGTTCGTTCATTTAAAGCTACATAATATAATCTGCATATCCACTTAACCAGACACACTTGAGCTGCAGTATATCACAGGCTGCCATTGTCAGCCCTTCTTTTGCATTGTGGAACTCCCACTGTTCCCTCCCAGTGCTTTATATAACACGGATGTCACTATATCACAGGTGGATTGATTGAGGGTTCCAGGGCCAATCCACATATTAAATATTAGTAAATCTTAATTTCTTTTTAGTAAGCTAAAAATGAATATAAATGGGACTAACTTTTCTTTTTCCAGCACCAGCAAAGAATTTTTTTGTGTGTGTTCCTACTAGGTTGTATGCATCAGACTTTGGAGACTACTGATCTATAAAACTTCTCCATGAATTTCCTTTTTTTTCTTCTGAAACTTCCCTTTCCAGTCAGAATTAATCACATAGTATGATCACAAAGGGAAAGTATACTTACAGTTTAATGAAGGATATAAAACAAGAGATAAGAATCAAGCAGTAAACAGACTTCCCATGCATTTTTCAAACCATGACCTTTCAGATGTCATGAGAATGAAAGCTGTACATACCTTCGCCTATCAGCGTAGCACCATAACAGAACAGAATAGGAAAAAGATTTATGAGTCCCCTCTCTCAGCACTCCCTGAAGAACTCTGATCACCCATCACCTCAGACATCCAATTCTGCATCTTTAGGTCTAAAAGTCATGTCTCTGCACCACAACTTCAAAGCTTTGAAATCTTGCAACCAAGGTTTTGAAGGCATGGAAACTATAACTAGGAGGATGTCTGTAACTGCTGCTGGAAGCAGAGAGGAATCCTCCTGTCAGTGGCAGGAGTTATTTAGAGTTGGGAGTGGGGAGAGGCTGCACCTTCCTGGATCCACAACTGTTTTCTCTCTCTCCTGGTGCCCATTTGCAACTTCCTACATCTTGTCTTTCTCTTGAGAGTTTGCACTTAACTTCCCACCCCCACCCTCCCAAGATGCTGAAAGTTTTCCTCTCTAAACAGAGTCCACTCTGAACAGTATTAGCATGGGCTATGCAGTGATGCACAGGTTTGGGCATGGGGGTGGTGGTTACCTGAGAGAACATGCTCCCTCTACATAACCTAAGTCCATCTTAAGGTCAGCAGATCTCCTAGGTTGCCTTGTTTGGCCAATTGCCTATTTGTAGTGTGGGTCCCATGGAATGAACTCCTCACAAAATGTTTCACCTATTGAAGCTTTTATACAGAATAATCATCATCCCTATTCCTATAGTAGTGGAGAAGGAAATGGCCAACCACTCCAGTATCTTGGCCAAGAAAACCCAAAGGGGGTCACAGAGAGAGAGTCAGACATGACTGAAAGGACTGAACAACAAATTCCCATGGTGCTCTAAGTCTAAATTTATAATGAATTTTCCTCACCACAAGCTTCTTTTTAGGTGTTATCTTCTTTCATTAGAATGTAAGCCCGTTGAAAGCAGGGACCGTCTCTGCAACAAAAGGAGGAAGGCACATTTTCTTACCTCTTCTATGAGGCCATGTTTTGACTTGGTTACAGTGTTTTGGAGGGTTTTTTTTAAAATTTACATTATTATAGGAGTGGTTTTCCCAGTTCTGCTTGCTTCACCTTGCAAGGTCATAAAGTCTGAATTCTCCACCTTTGTCATTTCTTACAATGCAATAACATTCCATGACATTTGTTATCCAGAGCTCAAGTCTGGGATTTGAATAATGCTCTTCCTCTATATTGGAGAACAGAATGACTACTAAGTGTTCCATAAGTGCTGAGAACTATTCTAGCCACATTTACACAGACTCATGTGGATGGACACATAACCTACATAGGCCACACACATGCACTTTAGACATTCACATGCCACAATTTGTTCAGCCATTCCACAGCCTAAAGGGCCCCACTTTATTTCCAGAGTTGTGCTGCTATGAATATTTTGGTATACAAGAAACATATCTTTCTGACATTAACCTCATTAGTAATAATCATAATCTAACTAACATAAACTAACATTTATATAGCACCTACAGTACGCCAAGCACTCTGTTAAGTGCTTTCATAAAGATCATCTCTTTTGATCTTCACAACAAGATGGGAGGTAGAAGCTATTATCATCCCTCTTTTGCAGATTCCTAAGGGCATATATATAGCAATGAACTATTTGAATCAAAAGGTACACACAATTTAATAACCTTTCTCACGTAATTTTCAAATAGTTTTCTAGAATGTCAACCCTTTTATTTTATAATTGAAGAAGATGAAGCTCAGAGAGGAAAGTGGGTAGCTCGAAATCATTTAGGGAGTACATAGCACAGCTAGAACTTGAAGCCAAGTTTTCTGACTCCAAATCCAGGGTTGTTTCCACCATACAGGTGGATTCAAGGATGTGGACTGTGGCCCTCCTTGGAGCCCAGACTTACCACAAAGGGTCTGAGAGTCCATACCATGTATTGTCATTTTGTTATGACCTGTTTCCTTAGTCAATGGATGTTAACAATATATCTATTATTACATGAAGGTTTGTCAGTGTTTTTGTGGTTGTTAAAAAAGGGTTCTTATATCTAAAGAATTTGGGAGCCACTGCACCAAAACCTATACAGCAGTTAAGAAATGGCAGGACCAGGATTCAAATCCAGATCTCCTGTTTCTGAGGTTGATAATTTTGACTACAACAGGTCAACATGATGTTTGGTGGAAGGTTCTGGTTGTGAAGGAGCTCTATCTAGAGAGAATTGGGTTCAAAACCCACAACTACTACCTATGCCTGGTGACCTTGGGCAAGTCACTTATACTTTCTCCTAGTACTCTCACTTGTGAAATGAGGAAGTTGGACTCAATGAGCTCTAAATTCCATGATCCTGTAAGCTTTCTCCCCGACTGTCAGTGCTAGTCATTTCTTCTTGGGTTGTGGAATAACTGTTGGAATAACTGGTCTGGGAGGGATGGGCAGCAGAGGACTCCCTAGATCTCTTGAAGATGGCTTCTAGAACCTTTTTGAGATGCTTCCTGAGCCGATGGTGGACAAAGAGATAGAGGAAAGGGGAGAGACAGCAGTGAGTGAAAGCGATGCTCTCTGTCACCTGGAGAGCATAGTCCAGACGCTTGCTGACCTCACAGCCCTCAAGGACCTGTAAGTCCTGCAATGAGTGCAGGAACAGGGTGATATTGTAGGGACACCACAGTACAAAGAAGGCCACCACCAGTGCTGCGGCTGCCCACAGGGCTCGGCCCCTCCCCCGAGGTCTTAGGACTGTGAGGATGTAGCCTATTCGGGTGTAGAAGAAGACCATGGCAAAAAGCGGGAGGATAAATCCTAGAATACTCTGCTTAAAGCGAAGAAGCACCTTCCATAGAGGCCCATTGTCTCCAAAGTCCAGATGACAACTCTGCATACCACCAGTGCCTTCTTGCACTCGAGCAAAGACCAGGTCAGGGATCGAAAGCACCAGGGCCACCGTCCACACCCCACCTGAAAGGAGCCAGCTCTTTGCTGGCGTCCACGGGTGATGGTGGGTCTGAGCATGGACGACATCCAGATACTTGTCCAGACTCATGCAACTGAGAAAGAAGATGCTGCTGTAGAAGCCAGCAGTGTAAAGGGTACATATGATTTTGCAGAGGACTTCCCCAAAGACCCAATGCCAGGCTACAGAGGCCCCCCAGAAAGGCAAGGTCACCACGAAGAGGAGGTTAGAAACAACCAGGTTCAGCAGGTATACCTCAGTTACCTGTCTTCTACGAGCAGAGTAAAGGAGGACAGTGAGGAAGAAAAGGTTTCCACTCAGGCCCAGGACAAACACTAGGGAATAGAAGATAGGCAGGAACATTTGGCCAAAGGACAAGATGGCCTCCTTCCTACAGACCGTACTCAGGAAATTATCAAGGTAGTAATAGTCATAGATGCTGGTGTTTTCAAGGCTAGTCGATGTAGATGAGGCAGGAGGCAAGGTGGCTGTCATGTTGGAGAAAAACCTGATTTTCTCTGTGAGCTGCAAAACCAAAAGGAAAAAATTTAGTTTAGGCAAAGTATACTCAATATTCCATTCAACAAACATATACTTTTATGAAAGAAACAGATATAACATATACGGGAAATTCAATTATTCACATACGTTCAGAGGATAGTTTTACAGAGAAGAAAGCTGAGACTCAGACAAGGGAACTGGTTGAGATTCTCCCAGCAACAATGCTACATTTAAATATGAACTTGATGGGGCCAATGCTATATAAAAGCTTTATTAAGTCTGAACCTGTTCTCCAAGCATCTGAAGTGTTACAGGAGAAAGTGAACCCCTAAGGCGTTAGGGGTGTTGGGTGGGAGGAAAATGTTGACACTTTTGTTATTACTCTATCTTCAAAGGAAATATCCCTTGATAAAAGCTAATTTCACGTAGGTAGTGAACTGAGGTTAGCACCTAACAGTGGAGATGAAGAGAAGAACATCTCTTGAAGACACCTCCTAGATTTCTGAGGGGAAGGTATAACCAGCTTCACTGTGGGAGAAGGAGGCCAAAGGCCGTAGCAGCTACATATCTAGCCTTAGCATCTCTTCTGAACTCCAGACGCACATCACCTCTCCAACCAGATAACCCACAGACATACCAAACTCACACACCCAACACAGAGTGGAGTATCTTAACCTAAAACTGTCCCTCCTTCAAAGTCTTCTGTCTGTGTTGAAGGCGCCTCCCAAGCATGCAGGCTTGCCACCTTGCAGTCATCCGTGACTCTTCCCTCTCCCGTCGTCCCTATGTCCAATCTGTAATTTTTCCTGGTCAGTTTTAGTCTACCGCCTCTCTCTCATTCATCTTTTTCTTTCTGCACACACCTAGCCACGCCCCTAGTACAGGTCCTCTTCACCTCTCACTTGGATTATTGCCACATCCTCCCAATTTATCTCCTCGTTTTCAGTCTTGACCTTCTCCCGTCTTTCCTCCACACTGCCGCCAAAAGAATCTTCCCAAAGCCCAAGTCTGACCATGTCATTCCACTGCTCAAGAACATTCCATGCTTCCTTCTGGCCTCTCATTGTAAAACAAAACAAAACAAAAAACCAAAAAAACTCTGTCCTCAGAGTGCTCTGTAAGACCCTTCAGGATTTAGCACTGGCCTACGCTGCCAGGCATATTTCACATTCCTTCTCCTGCTAGCCAAACGGCTCTACCTGCTATTATGCAAATGTGGCTTTCCATTTCCCTCCTTTCTTCAAGTGTGACATCATCTTCACGGATGCAATGCACTTCTTTGCCTCCACCTCTTCTCCGACTTCTTTTAGGTCTCAGCTTGCATGCCGTGTCTTGTAAGAGATCTTTCTTGATTCCCTTAATTATTAGGGCTCTCTCCTTCCTTTAATGATCATGAATGAGCACCTTCTGTTTACATGCTGTATCTTCCGCCAAGGACAGCAGAAGTTGCCTCATCTTTTAATACTTGGCAAGTACCACCGTGGGGACATAGTAGGTGCTGACAGAAAGAGTGTTACTATAATGACAGAAAAATTGCCAATACCAAAGGTAGCATTACCTGCAATCCCCTCTTAATGATGCTAGTAATGTCGGCATTTCAGTGATGTCCTTGTATTCTTACTCTTAAGAGATTTACTTTTCATTAGGTTGAACTAAACTACACCCTGAGTTCCCACCCTAGGATCTTACCTTGTAAAGGAACCTAGCTTGAGCTGGATCTCAGCTCTTAATGTCTTTGTCCTCTTCATTGAGATTCATGGCAAGCTAGATCATGAAGGGTAAATTAACCAGAATGAGTGTGTTTGCCTTGCTCGGATTGCCAAGGGCAGCTGGCATCTGGTGCTACTTAATGTGACCTCCTCCCTCTTCCCTCCGAATAACAGATTTGCCACCCTGTTATTTTGATTAAAGATGCTTTATTCCTCCACTCATGAGTTTGATTTATTTCAGGACTTGACATTAAATGGTGGCAGCACTGGTTGGATTCATTGACGATTATGTCTTCCATGGTCCCAGAAGTGAGCTTCTGGATGCTCTGGTACCAGCACTAACCCCTTGTGCCTGTCAGGATCCTCATGCCAAGACCACCCCTCTCTTTTCACTCCTCTCTTTTCTTAATATTAGGAGATACCCTATTTTCCAGAGTTAAGGCCCAGCAAGCAAGCTGTGCCCTGAGGTTGGCATAACAACAATCCTTTGCACTCACCCTCTGGCAGAACTCTGCTGCAGCTAAATCACAGAATTGGCTCAAGCCAGCCCCCAGTAGTCTCTGAGCTCAGACGAGCACCTGCAGGAACCATGTTCTGGTCATTAAGTCCTGCTATGAATAGACTTTTTCCACTAGGCAAACTTGTCTCTTTTTTGCTTTAACCCTCTCATTGCTATGGCTACACCTCACTGTCTGGCTCTTTGTCTAGCCATGACTATGTGTATCAAAGCTTAGCCTTGCTGCTTTGGTTCTGCCTGGTCCTAAAAGCAGACCCTGGCATATGTGTCTAGTTTCTCTCCTCCAATGGAATAATGCTTTTTGCTTATAACCATTGTTAGCTCTTTGTTTTTATTTTATTTTATTTTATTTTTCAGAGTTTAACAGTTGTTGCATAACCTCTGTGGCTCTTTGGTCATTTATTTTCTGGGTTTGACATGCCCAATCCCTATGCCTCGTTGGACCAGTAAGCACCTAATCACACTTGAATCCAGACTCCCATCATTTTCAGTTGAGTTACCTCTTTAATTGAGAACTGGTAAAGACCCATAGGCAATCAATTTGAGGTCTACTTCACCTGGCCCCCTAAAAGGAACTGCAGCTGGTCAGATGGCTTCACGGTATGGCTTGGATATTTGTAAGTTTTAGGAACACTGGCAGTCATTGACAAATCTGATCCCCAAAACTGCTGTCCCCAGTGGGGTTTATTTGATAGAGATAAAACTAGTTACTTAAAAATGTCCCTCAATAAAGCAAGGTCAAAAACCAAACACCCTGAGTGGGACTCATTTAACCAATGGTTGTTAGAAATCATTAAGAGGGAAGCCGAATCTAGGCTTTCATCCCTTCAAGAAAACATTACAAAAAAATTCAAAATTTAAAAGGAGGCTAAATCTAAAATATTTCTCCTCCATGAAGGATTAAGCCAATTGGAATCTCAAAAGAAGAAAAATGAAAACCAAAACAGAGTCTCTCAGATGATGTGAAGGACCCAAGGGAGAAGCTCAATAATTTCTATGTTAGCCATGCATATATGCATATGTCTGTATCCCAGAATTTGACCTAAAAAAGGACTTTCTTGAATACACACATTAAGTTATTTTTAAGATAGCTGCAGCCCTTGTTCCATTTTTGTGACATGTTAAATATAGTATATGTATTTCTGTACATGTGACTGGAGACAGTAACCCAAACTAAGAGTAGGGTCCCGTCGGTTATCAGCCCTGTGTTTGTTGATATGTTCTTCTGTTTGCTTTTCAAATACCTGCTTAGCAGAGAGTTCAGCAGGGTGATGGCCTGGGATGGGGAACATTCAGCCTCAAAGTCACACATTGCCCTCTAGGTCCTCAGCCTTTGAAGGCCACATGTGACCTTAAGGCCACAGGTTCCCCATCCCTGGACTAAACTGTGTTCTTTTTGTTAATGTCATCTCTGTTTAAAATCAAACTAGCCTTTTCCTGAAGCCCCCTTTTCACTTGTTTCTCTGTGCCTGTGTGGTTCTCAGAGCCTATGTGAATGTAATTGTGTGTACCCCTGTTAACCACTCTGGGAAACTCTGAGCTTTCAAAAGAGAGCTGTCTTTTCCCTTTACTTCTCTGATCAAGTTTGGAAGTGTAAGGATTGGATTGACAAGAGAAAAATAAACTTGTAAGGAAGTGTCTGAAATTTTACTTGGGAGTTTTGAAAATTAAAGTGAAGTAGGAATCAATTTAGGAATAATTTTTGAATTGGTGTGTATTTTGAACTTAGAAATTTTGCTGAAAATTATATGAGACTCCTACTCAGTTTTATAACAGATTCAGATTTATTATTTCATGGCTAAGAAGAAAGGAGACCTTCAGATGTAGCATCCCCTCCCACCCCATTCTTGTGTCCTATACCTTTAATTTTTAGTCTTAATTGAGATTTTTTTTTATTGAACCTATTTTCACATTAGTCATGTTGTAAAGAAGAATTAGAAACAATGGGAAAAACCACGAGAAAGAAGAAACAAACAAAAAAAAGAAAAAAGAGCAAACAGTATGCTTCAATCTGCATTCAGACTCCATAGTTCTTTCTCTGGATGTGGATAGCATTTTCCATCATGAGTCTTTTGGAGTTGTCTTAGATCCTTGTATTGCTGAGAAGGGCTAAGTCTATCGAAGTTAGTCATCACACACTGTGGCTGTTACTGTGTACAATGTTCTCCTAGTTCTCCCCAGATAGGAAGGCCCTGGGCAGTGCTGAGAAAGGAGGGTATTCAGAAGCCAGCAGCAGCAGTGGTGTGGCTCAGACCCCAAACTCAGAGCAGGAGCTCAATCTCAGCTTCCAGCTTTTTTCTTTGTGAAATGCGAACAAAAATCTTTGTACTACCTAACTCACAGTTGTGAGAAAGGACCTTTGTAAACCCAAAAGCTTTACAGAAATGGTAAGTCTTTTTCATCTTTGTGTAAGGGACTGCTCCTTTCATACATAAGATGTCTGTTGAAAGGGGCAGAAAATGAACTGTTGGGTGATGAAAAAGAGTTAAAGCAACTTGCCCCTTTTGTAGGTGAACAGTTTGGTTGTGAAAAGAGGAAGAGAATAACTTGTTGATAGAAACCCCCCCCCCAATGAAATTCAAGTGTTAACAGTTATAATTTTCAGATTAAAAATGTGGGGACAGGCCAATTGGTAGGAGGACCAAATACAAAGAGGCCCTGTTTGAGGACAGAGAAAGGCTGCAGGGACCTGACTGTGGTCCATAAGTTCATTTGTTTGTTTGCTTAGTATTTTATTTTTCCCTAGTTGCATGTAAAAAACATTTTTAACACTTTTAAAGCTCTGAGTTCCAAATTCTCTCCCTTCCTCTCTCCCCAAACCCCTTATTGAGAAAGCAAGCAATTCAATATAAGTTATACATGTGTAGTCATATAAAACATATTGCCATATTAGTCACGTTGTGAAAGAAAACACAAATAAAACTCAAGAAAAATAAAGTAAAAAAGTATGCTTCAACCTGTATTCAGACACCTTTAGTATTGCTGAGAATAGCTAAGTCATTCACAGCTGATCATCTTACAATATTGCCGTCACTTTGTACACAGTACGTATGTCACTTTGCATCAGCTTCTGTAAGTCTTTCCAAGGTTTTTCTGAGAGCATCCTGCTCATCATTTCTTATAGCATAATAGTACTCCATTAATATTATATACCACAACTTGTTCATTTCCCAATTGATGGGTATCCCCTCAATTTCCAATTCTTTGACACCAGAAAAGAGCTGCTATAAATATTTTTGTACGGGGGGGAAGCTAGGTGGTGCAGTGCATAGAGCACTGGCCCTCGAGTCAGGAAGACCTGAGTTCAAATTTGGCCTCAAACACATAGCACTTACTGGCTATGTGATCCTGGGCAAGTCACTTACCCCTTTGCCCAGCCTAAATAAATAAATATTTTTGTACATATAGGTCCTTTTCCTTTTTTTTTTTTTTTATCTCTTTTTGGATACTGACCTAGTAGTGATATTTCTAGGTCAAAGGGTAAGCATGGTTTTATAGACCTTTGGGCATAGTTCCAAATTGCTCTACAGAATGGCTGAATCAGTTCACAAGTCCACCAACAGTGCATTAATGTCTCATTTTCCCCACATTCCCGCTAACATTTGTCATTTTCCTTTTCTGTCCTATTAGCCAATCTAATAGGTATGAGGTAGTACCTCAGAATTGTTTTAATTTGCATTTCTCCAATCAATAGTGACTCAGAGCATTGCTTTGATTACTCCATCTGAAAACTGTTCATATCTTTTGATCATTTATCAATGGGGAAAAAGCTCTTATTTTTATAAATTTGACTCAGTTCTCTATATGTTTGAGAAATCAGGCCTTTATCAGAAAAATTTGCTTCTAAATTTTTTTTTCACAGTTACAATTGCTAACTGTATACTATTACCCCATTTACTCCCTCCTCAAAAGTGTTTTGCTTCTGACTACATTCCCTGCCCAATCTGCCCTCTCTTCTGTCACATCCCGCCCTTTCTGTTATCCTCTTCCCCTCCTATTTTCCTATATGGTAAAATAGACTTCTAAACTCAATTGAGTGTGTATGCCATTCCCTCTTTGAGCCAATTCCGATGAGAGTAAGATTCACTCACTCGCTCACCTCCCCCCATCTTCCCCTCCACTGCAAAAACTTTTTCTTGCCTCTTTTGTGTAAGATAATTTGCCCCATACTACCTTTCCTTTTCTCTTTCTCCCAGTACAATCCTCTCTCCCCCCTTCATTTTATTTTTTTTAGATATCATCCCTTCATATTCAACTCACACCTTCTGTCTATATATAATCCTTCTACCTGCCCTAATAATGAGAAAGTTCTTATGAATTACAAGTATCATCTTCCCATGTAGAAATGTACACAGTTCAATCTTATTAGGCCCCTTATGATTTCTATTTCCTGTTTATCTTTTTATGCTTTGTATAAGCCTTTAAAAAATTTTTGAAAATTTTTGTAGAGCTTGAGATGTTAAAATTCACAAAGTGGTGAGTAACATAACTGTAGACTACGCAAGATTAAATAAGGACAGTTGGTTTTGTAACTAAAAGAAAGGTGACTGAGCACCAGCAGGCTTTTACTTGAGCCACCGAAAGAGGGGAAGATGCCAGTAGAGGAATCAAATAACTGTAAGGCACTGAGCTTATTAGACAGTAGGAAGGAGTTAAGAATACAGGAAAGTCAGGTGACAGAAGGCTTCAGCTGCTGTACCGACTAGAGAAAGGCTACTGTTCACTGGAGGGAGCTGAATTCATCTTATTGCCTTCTGCTGCCACCTAGAGCTTGATAGAGAAATCTTTCAGAACTGGCTGTTTTCTACTGTCATCTCTGGTTAGACAGCAAGAAACAGAAGGGAAAAGACAGGCTTTCTAGTTGCTTTAAGAGTCCTAAAACTAATTAAAATGCAGCATCCTACGGAATAAAGAACTGGCTGGCATTTTCTGCATTGCCCAAAGAACCAACCTAAGAAGTTTTACTGAGCATTGTGCTTTGTTCTAAGAAAAAGAGGTGCTTGGACTGGAACCTTGATTTCATTGGAATTTGTCAAATACACACACAAAGATTTGGAATTGGTCAAATATAGATATACACACAAAAAATCTGACATAGAAATACATTCAACTCAACAGGGAAATAGGAGAGAACAGAGAGAAGAAAAAGGGAGTAAAAAGGAGGATAGATTCAGGGAGAGATTAGTTATAAGCAAAACAAACTATAAGCTCAGAGATGGGGGGATTATAAAGAGGTGTTTAAAAGGAGAGAAAGAAAGGATAAAAACAAGTGATAAAGTGGGAACAGGGAGCAAAAAAAGGAAAAAAGTAAAAATAAAGAACAGGACTGGGAAAGAAACACAATTAATGATCATAATTGTGAATATGAGTGGGATGAATTCACCCATAACATGGAAGAGGATAGCAGAATGGATTAGAAAGCAGAATCCCATAATATACTGTTTACATAAAACATTTTTGAGACATAAAGACTCACAGAGAGCTAAAATAAGTGGTCGGAGCAGTATGCAACTGAACTAAAAAAAAGCAGGTGTAACAATCATAATCTCAGAAAAGGCAAGAGTAAAAACAGGCTAAATGACAAGATAAAATTTGGCTGAAAATACTGAATTCATTTTGATACTTAGCACATCTATGCTGAAAGGCATAGCATCTAAATACTTAAAGGAAGAGTTAGATGAGTTACAGAGAAAAACAGTAAAATTATAATAGCGTATGTATGTGCTTTCAATGTATCCCCTTAAAGGCTAAACATATTTAATAACAACAACAAAAATAAGAAAGAAGTCAAGAATCTGAACAGAATTTTATAAAAGTTAGAAATAATAGAACTTTTGTCATTACAGAATTAGAATAGAAAGGAACATGCATGTTTCTCAGCTAATACATGGAGCCTTAGCAAAAACTGACCATGTATTTGGGCACAAAACTTCATGAACAAATGCAGAAAATCAGTAATATTAAACACATTCTTTAATATAAACACATCCCACATTTAAAATTGCATTCAACAAAAGACATCGAAGAATATCTTTTACAAAGTAACTGGTGACTAAATAACTTAACCCTAAGGAATTAGTAGATCAAATGATGAATCAGAGAAATAATAAATAATTTATTGAAATAACAACAATGAGAAAATATTCCAAATTTTTTTAGATGAAGGCAAAGCAGTTTTAAGGGGAAAAGTATATCTCCAGACACTTTCATCAGCAAAAGAGAGAAAAAGAGATCAACAAATTGGGCAAAAAACTAAAAAACCAACAAATTAGAAAATCCAGTTAAACACCAAAATAGAGAAGAAATCTTGAAAAATCAAGCAAAAGGATAAAATTGAAAACAAAAAACCCTATTAAATTAATTAATAAAACTAGGAATTTTTAAAAAAAATAGAGTAATTAGACAATTTGATTAAAAAGAAGAGCAAAACCAAATTGCTAGTATCAAAAGTAAAGGAGAATTTGCAACAAACGAAAAAGAAATAAAATGTATCATCAGAAATTATTTTGCTCAACTATATGCCAATAAAACTGAATAAAATGAAGGTACACAAATAGAAAATACCCAATTAACAGGACAAGAAATAGAAAACTTGAACAACCCAATCTCAGAAAAAGAAACTGAACAAGCATTAAATGGATTCTCAAAGGAGAAAACCCAAGACCAGGTAGATAGATATACAAGAGACTCTTACAAAATATTCCCAGAACAATTAATCCCAACATTGCACAAACTGTTTTTAAAAAATGGCAAAAAAAAAAGATCCTACCAAATTCCTTCTATGATGCATATATGGTCTTGACATCTAGCTGTTTTAAGAGAAGAAAAAGAAATTGAAGAAATAAAAACAGGCAATGAGGAAACAAAACTACCACTCTTTGCAGATGATATGATGGTTTACTTACAGAACCCTAGAGAATCAACTTAAAAATAATTGAAACAATTAACAACTTCAGCTAAGTTGCAGGATATAAAATAAACCCACATAAATCATCAACATTTCTATGTACTACCAACAAAACCCCACAGCAGATAATTCCATTTAAAATAACTGCAGACAATATTGTTGTTCATCTGTGTCTGACTCTTTAAGACCCCATTTGGGGTTTTCCGGGCAAAGATACTGGTGTGGTTTGCAATTTCCTTCTCCAGTTCATGTTACAGATGGGGAAACTGAGACAAACAGGGTTAAGTGACTTTCCTAGGGTCATACAGTCGCTAAGTGTCTGAGGCCAAATCTGAGCTTATGAAGATAAATCTTCCTGATTCCAAGCCCAATGTTCTAACCACTGTGCCACCTAGCTGCCCCTACAGACAACATAAAATACTTGGGAGTCTACCTGCCAAGATAAAACCAAGGATTATATGAACACAATTACAATACATGTTTTATACAAATAAAGACAGATCTAAACAATTGGAGAAATAGTAATTGCTCATCGGCAAGCTGAGCCAATAAAACAAAAATGACAATTCTACCTAAATTAATCTACTTATTCAGTGCTATACCAATCAAACTACCAAAGAATTATTTTATAGAGCTAGAAAAAAATAGTAACAAAATTCATCTGGAAGAACAAAAGGTCAAAAATATTAAAGGAATCAATAAAAAAAACTGTGAAGGAAGATGGTCTAGTAGTTTCAGATTTCAAACTATTTTACAAAACAGTAACCATCAAAACAATCTGGTACTGGCTAAGAAATAGAGTGGTAGACCAGTGGAATAGAATAAGTATATAATACACAGTAGTAAATGACCATAGTAATCTAGTGGTTCATAAACCCAAAGATCCAAGTTTTAGGGATAAGAATTTAACATTTGACAAAAATTGCTGAAAAAACTGGAAAGCAGTTTGGCAGAAACTAGGTATAGATCAACATCTCACACCATATGCCAAGATAAGGTCAAAATTGATCAATGATTTAGACATAAAGGGTGATATCATAGGTAAATTAGAGGAGCATGGGAAAATGTACCCATCAAGTCTATGAATAAGGGAAGATTTTATGACCCAAGAAAAGATAGAGAAGATTATGAGAAGTAAAATAAATAATTTTGATTACTTGAAATTAAAAAGTTTTTCCACAAACAAAACTAAGGCAGACAAAATTAGAAGGAAAATAGGAAACTGGGGGAAAATTTTTCACAACTTTCTCTGATAAAGGCCTCATTTCTCACATATATAGGGAAGTGAGCCAAATTTACAAAAATAAGAGCCATTCCCCAATTTATAAATGGTCAAAAGATATAAACAGGAAGTTTTCAGATGCAAGTATCAAAACTATCAATAGTCATATGAAAAAATGCTCTAAATCAGCACTGATTAGAGAAATACAAATTAAAACAACTCTCAGGTACTACCTCACACCTATCAGATTGGCTAACATGACAGAAAAGGAAAATGATAAATGTTGGAGGGGATGAGGAAAATTGGGACACTAATGCATTGTTGGTGGAGTTGAAAACTAGTCCAACTATTCTGGAGAACATTTTAGAACTATACCCAAAAGACTATAAAACTGTGCATATACTTTGACCCGGCAATACCACTACTAGGTTTGTATCCCAAGGAAATCAAAGAAAAAGGAACAGGACCTATTTGTACAAAAATTTTTGTAGCAGCTTTTTTTGTGGTGGCAGAGATTAGAAATTGAGGAGATGCTCATGAATTGGAGAATGGCTGAATAAGTAGTGGTATATGATTATGATGGAAAACCACTGTGCTATAAGAAATGACAAGTAGGGGCAGCTAGGTGGCTCAGTGGTGGCGTAGTGGACAGAGCACCAGCCCTGGAGCCAGGATGATCTGAGTTCAAACCTGACCTCAGACACATAACACTCACTAGCTGTGTGACTCTTGGCAAGTCACTTAACCATAATTGCCTCGGCCACGAAAGAAAGAAAGAAAGAAAGAAAAAGTGATGAGCAAGATGGTTTCAGAAAAACCTGGAAAGACTTATGTGAACTCATGCAAAGTGAAGTGAGCAGAACCAGGACAACATTGTAAGAGCAATAGCAACATTGTAAAGATGATCAACTGCAGAAGATTTAATTACTCTGATCAAGGAAATGAACCAAGACAGTTCCAAAGGACCCATGATAAAAAATGCTATATACCTCCAGAGGGAGAACTGATGAACTCTGAATGCAAATTGAAGCATACTTTTTAAAGACTTTCTTTATTTCCATTATTTTATTTTGTTTGCATTTTCTTTTTCAACATGAGTATATGGAAATATGTTTTGCATGACTTCACATGTATAATCAATATCAAATTGCTTGCCTTCCCAATGAAGGGTGAGGGGAGATAGGAAGGGAGAGAATTTGGAACTCAAAAAATTTTTAAATTATTGTTAAAAATTTTTACATATAATTGGGAACTATTTAACAAAATAAATAAAAATAATTTTTAAAAAATTAAATAGCTATAAAACACACAAAATACTTGAAAGCCTGTCTGCCAAGACACACACAGAACTTTATGAATACAACTATAAAACATTTTTTATATAAGCAAAGACAGACCTAAGTAATTAAGGAAATAGTAATTGTTCATAAGTAGGCCGAGCCAAAATAATAAATAGAACAATACCAGCTAAATTAATTCACATTTTCACTGCTATACCAATCTGTCTACAAAAGGATTATTTCATAGAATTAGGGGAGAGGGAGAAAGGTATGAACATTTATTATGCACCAAATTTATTATGTGCCAAAAACTGCTAAATGTGTCACAATTATCATCTCATTTGATTCTCAAAACAGCTCTATGAGATAGGTGCTATTAATATCCCCATTTTACAGTTGAGGAAACTGAGGCAGACAGAGGTTAAATGACTTGCTCAGATAGCTACCAAGTATCTGAGACCAAATTTGAACTCGAGTCTTCCTGACTCCAGGTCCGGTGCTCTAACCATTACGCCATCTACCTCCCTAGGGAAAAAAAGTAACAAGAAATAACTAGAAAAAAAAATACCAAAATTCACCTGGAGGTCAAGAATCTTAAGGGAAATGCTGTGGAAAAATGTGGGAAGGAAGGAGCCTAGCAGTACCAGATCTTTAACCCTACTACAAAACAGGATCAACAAAACAATTTGGTGTTTGCTTAAAAATTGAGAGGCTGGTCAGTGGAACAGATTAGCTACACAACACACAGAAGTGAATGGAGCTAGTAGCCTAGTGCTCCATAAACCCCAAAACCTCAGCTCCTAGGGTAAAGACATACTATTTGACAAAAACCATTGGTAAAAATGAACAGTAGTCTAGCAGAAATTAGGTTTAGACTCACATCATATGCCAAGATAAGCTCTAAAAGGCTATGACCTAGATATAAAAGGTCACATTATAAACAAATGAGGGGAACAAGGAATCAGATCTACGGACACGGGAAGAGTTTATGACCAAACAGGGAACAGAGAGGATCACAAAAGATAAAATGGATAATTTTGATTATATAAAAATTTTTTAAGTTTTTGCACAAAGAAATGCAATGCAGCTAAGGGTAGAAGGAGAACAATTAACTGAGAAAGAATCTTTGTAGCAGTTTCTATGATGAAAGTGCCTCATTTCCAAGAAATTCAAGAAACTTACTCAGTTTTTTCTCAATCAATACAAATCTTCCTTTCCCTCCTACCTTCTTGTAGCTCCTCCTACTCCCCACATTGAGAATGAAAGAAAAATAAAACTCCTATAACAGGCACCTATTGTCAAGGAAAATAAATTCCTGTATTGGCTGTGTTCAATGATTAGATTAAATTTTCAATAAACATTTGATACAATGTTTCAGTCTGCACTCTGAGTCCATCACCCCTCTATCAGGTGGGCAGCATGCTTCATTATGAGACTCTGGAATTGTGGCTGGTCACTGTGTGGATCAGAGTTCCTAAGTCTTTCAAAGGTGTTAGTATTTACAATATTGTTATCACATAAATTGTTCTCCTGGTTCTGTTCACTTCAGTTGATACCAGTTGATACAAATCTTCTCAGGCTTCTCTGAAACCACCACCTTCATGAACTGATTCAAGAACCATTCCCCAATCTATAAATGGTCAAAGGATATGAACAGGCAGTTATCAAGAGAAGAAATCCAAGCTGACAACAGCCATATGAAAAAAAGTGCTCCAAATTGCTGAAAGAGAACTGTAAATTAAATCAGCTCTGAAGTTTTAACTCACACCTACCAGATTGGAAAAGTTGACCCTCCTCCCCCCAAAAAAAAGTCAGTCTATTAAGTCCTTTCTATATGCCAGGTATTGTGCTAAGTGCTCAGGATACAAAGAAAAGCAAAAAAACAGTCCTTGTAAAGGAGCTCAGCGTCTAACAGAGGACACAACACGCAAACAACTAGGTGCAAACAACAGATATACAGGACAAATTGAGTATACTTGCAGAGCGAAGGCACTAAGATTAAGAAGGACTGGGAAAGGCTTCTCGTAGTAGGTGGGACTTTAGCTGAGACTTGTGGGAAGCAGGAGAATCCAGGAGAGGGAAAGCATTCCAGGCATGGAGGAGGACAGTTAGTGAAAATGCCCAGAGTTGGGAAATGGAAGAGTCCTGTGCCAGGAAAAGCAAGGAGACCGATATCACTGGATGGCAGAGTACATGGAAGGGATTAAGAGATAAAAAGACTGGAGAGGTAGAAAGGGGCCAAGTTATAAAGGGCTAATGGACAATGGCAAATGTTGGAGGGGTTGAAGGAAAATAGGAACATTAATACATTGCTGGAGCAGAACTGGTCCAGCCATTCTGGAAAGCAAGTCAGAACTTTGCTCCCCAAGTTACTAAACTGTGCATACTCTTTGACCCAGTGACACCATTACTCAGCTTATAACCTAAAGACCTAAGAGAGAGAATAAAAGAACCCATTTGTACAAAAACATCTATCACAGTTCTTTTTATAGTAGCAAAGAACTGGAAACTAAGGGAGTGCCCATCAATTAGGGAATGGTTGAAAAATTATGGTTTATAAATGTAATGTGCTTAAGAAAGGATGGAAGTGATGTTTACTGGTCGAAGGATATGAAGAAGCAATTTTCAGATGGAGAAATTAAAGCTATCTATCACCATATGAAAAAATGGTCTAAGTTACTATTGATTAGAGAAATGTAAATTAAAACAACTCTGAGGTACCATCTCACACCTATCAGACTGGCTAATATGACAGAAAAGGAAAATGATAAATGTTGGAGAAGATGTGGGAAAATTGGAACACTAATGCATTGTTTGTTGGTGGAGTTGTGAACTGATCCAACCACTCTGGAGAGCAATTTGGAACTATGCCCAAACAACTGTAAAACTGTGCATACCCTTTGATCCAGCAATAGCACTACTAGGTCTGTATCCTAAAGAGATCACAAAAAAAGGGAAAAGGACCCACATGTACAAAAATATTTATAGCAGCTCTTTTTGTGGTGGCAAAGAATTGGAAATTGAGGGGATGTCCATCAATTGGGGAATGGCTAAACAAGCTGTAATACTGTACACAGTAACAGCAGCACTGTAAAATGATCTTCTCAGCAATATAATGATCCAAGACAATTCCAAAAGACTTGTGATAGAAAATGCTAACCACGTGCAGAGAAAGAACTATGGAGTCTGAATACAGAGTGAAGCATATTATTTTCACGTTTTTTGTTGTTTTTTATTTCTCATGGTTTTTCCCTTTTGTTCTGATTCTTCTTTCACAATATGACTAATGTGGAAATATGTTTAACATGATTGTACACATATGTCCTATAACAGATTGTTTGCTGTCTTGGAGAGGGGGGAGAGAAGGAGAAAAATTTCAAACTCAAAATCTTACAAAAATGAATGTTGAAAACTATCTTTACACGTAATTGGAAAAAAAATAAAATACTAATAACAAAAAAAGAAAGCAATATTTACAAAAAAATCTTCTAAGACTTTTATGAACTGATGCAGAGTGAAGTGAGCAGAACAATTTATATTTTAATATCAACATTAGAAAAATGAACTATTTTTAAAAACTTAAGAACTCTGATCGATCATGATGGATGAAGGACTGGTAGTGAAGAATGATATCTACTTCCTGACACAGAAGTGATAGATTAATATGCTGAATGAACATAAATTTATGGACATGGCCAACATGAGGATCTGTTTTGCTTAACTATGCTTATTTGTTAATAAGAGTTCTGTTGTTGTTTTCCTTTTTCCAGGGCCACGGGGAGGTAGTGAAGAGAAAAAATAAATGCTTCACAATTGAAAAAATATTAACTAAAAAAAAGTTAATAGCGTCAATTTGAATGATTTTTTATAGCTGGGAAACATAGTGGTGGGGGCTCAGGAGACACAATGGTGAGTAATTCTCCACCCTCACACAGTAAGGTTACTCCTCATATCCCAAGAGAGTTTAAGATGTAGCTGGGGAGATGGTCCTTATCTGGGAACCCAAACCAGTCCATAGGAAGGCAAGCTGAGGTGACGAGCCAGTCCAGAGAGAGAAAAAGTGTTCATGACCCAAGCAAGGGGTGACACTGGGGACACACCACACAGATGTTACTCCTATATCCCTCCAACACCTACATTTTGGCTGAGTTGAATTGACTGGACCAAGACTCTTGTTTTTATCTGCCTCCTCCAGACCTCTCAATTCCCTAATCCACACCCACAATAATCCTCCTCTCTGAGTCACAGAGACTTTTGTCCTTATACCCTTTTTCCTCTCAATTTTTCTCCTCTATAAGAGAGTAATAAAAATACTTATATCTCATAAACTAAATGTGAATGTTACCCTTTGCCTCTCTTAACCTTTCTAATTTAGTAAGAACTGGTAAACAGAATCAGGACTTTGAATGTATCTGTGAACTTGGCAAATATTTACCCAGATATTACAGAACCTATCAAAGAGTAGACTATTCATTAAAGTGTTAATGTTTGGAAAGGCTCAAACTCTCAAGATAGAATGAGTTCTTCTCCTTTTGCCAGTCCTACCCCCAATGGGGTCTGCAGTACAAATATAATTCCCATTTCTATAGTTCTTTGAGGTTTGCAAAGCTCTTTCTTCCAAATAGCCCTGTGAGGCAGGAAATATATCTTGTCTGTCTTTGTCTTATGGAGGAAGAAACTGAGTCTCAGAGAGGGGAAGTGTTTTGTCCATGGTCACACTGTTAATATATCCAGGCTGTAATTTGAATGTAGGTCTCTTGACTCTAAGTTAATTCAATTCAATTGAAGAAACACTTATTAAAGACCCGTATGGTATATACTGATATATAGAGTGCGCACGCGCACGCACACACACACACACACACACACACAGTATGTACCCATAAGCATACTGCATCTTGCTCAGTGCTGGTGATAGAAAGACAAAGAAATGAAAAAGTCCCTGGAGCTTACATTTTATTGAGAGATACATGTTAACAGATATATCTATACAAGATAATTTGAACAAGGAGAGAAAATTAAAACTAGGGATCTGCATCCCAGAGGTGGAGGACAGATTGTCCCAAGAGGCAGAGGCTGGAGATAGAAAACCGAGCTCAGGGACCAGCACCTAGGTAAATTTGGTTGGAATGTAGAATCCTAGGAGAGGACTGATATGAAACAAGCCTGGAAAGTCAGGCTGAAGTCAGTTTGTGAAGGTCTTTAAATATCTTGGGGGCAGCTAGGTGGCACAATGGATAGAACACTGGCCCTGGAGTCAGGAGGACCTGAGTTCAAATCTGACCTCAGACTCTTACTAGCTGTGTGACTCTGAGCAAGTTACTTAATTCCTACTCACCCCCAAAAAAATTCTAAGCTAAGGAACTTATCCTAGAAATAACAGGGAGCCACTGAAGACTCTTGACATAGCCACTTCTGTCCTAGAGTTCTCATTTTAAGGAATCTTCGCCAAGGGTATTCCTACCTTATCTCTCTATGGGTTTCCCATGAACAGGCCCCTAGAGTTAGTGCCTGGGTTTCTGGCTAGATAATAACATATTAGAGAGATTCTAGTGGTGATCCCAATTCAGGAAGGTGTTGGACCTGACACTTTTTCAGGGCCCTGCTAACTCAGAAAGTGTCTGTGGTTCTCTGATTTATTACATGCTTCCTATGGACAAGATGTTGTTCTGTCATGGAGCTCAAAGGGAAGACTTTCACTGCCCTCAATGCGTTTTGAAGCCAAGAAATTTCAGGCAGGGACCGACCAGTGTAGTAGAAAGGTTCAGAAGAAGAAGACATCGGTTCAAATTGCAGTTTTGGTACTTAATAGCCCTGTGTTTTTGGTCAAATCCCTTCACCTCTCTAAGACTCAGTTTTCTCATTTGACAAATGAAGGGCTCCTATTAGACAATCCCCTAAGGTCCCCTCCTTCTAGCAGAGGAAGCATGACAGAGGTAGAGGAAAGAGGACTCCTGGAGTCAGGAAACTCTTATCTGCTATGAGACCATGGGCAGGTCACTTCTCCCCTGTGAACCTATTCCTCTAATTTGAAAAATGGGGATAGTAATTCCTGTAGTCACCACCTCATAGAGTTGTTGTAAGGATCAAATGAGTTCATCTGTGTAAATAGGATGTCCTCCACAATCTTAGTGCACTAAGACTTTTGGGACACCCTGTATAAACCACACACTACAATAATAACAAGATTTTTAGGGCACTTATTTAAGGCTGTCAAAGTTCTTTGGTCCCCTCTAGCTCTAAATCCTATGATTCTTTGGTGATATTTGATAGCTATTTGAAAGTTGGTCTGTTTGATCCACTTATAGATCTGGTCTTGGCTCCTGCCTCATGTCTGTAGTGTTTTCAGTTGGTCCCCCCCCCTCCTTTTTTGCCCCCACAAACAACTATTTCTAAAATTTGTTCTGTTAAGGTCAAGTCCATTGTGACAATTAGGGGTATTTTAGCATTCGATCCTGTATTCACTCAGTTACAAATGTAAAGGGCTATCATAGAAAAGCCAATTAGACATCATGCATTCATTCACCAAACCTTCAAAGGACAGTCATGAAAAAGATAATTTGATCTTTTTTGTGTGGCCTTAGTGGGTAGAACTAAAAGCATGGAGCTTGGGGGAGTTGAAGAGGAACGGATGTCAGCCTGATGTAAAGAAAACTTCCTAAGAGTGAGAGCAGTCCAAAAGAGGAATGGACTTCTTTTAATAGGTAGTGAGTTCCCTTTCACTACAGGTTTTTAAGGGGGGGGGTGGATGACCCCTCACCATGGATGTGTAAAAGGCATTTCTGAAAAAAATATGGGGGAGAGAGGACTAGATGACCCCCGAGGTCCCTTTCAGCTCTGAGAGTCTGTGATTCTAATCTATAATGTACTGGGTTGTGCTTTGCCATACTGAGGGGGACAAAGGAGGCAGGGTCTTTCCCAGCGGTATGCTGGAGACCAGAGAGCCGAGTGTTAAATTTTCAGTGTGAGCATTTACACTTCAGCATAGTGAATAAGAAGCCAATATGGGATTCAAGAAGACATGGGCTCTGGACCTACCTTTGACAGAAACTCCAAGTTGGCTAGCCCATGATGGGCTAGTATTCCCAGGGACTGTTTCTTTACTGAGAGTCGTGTATACCAATGAAATCACAGGGTTTGGCAAAAACAAATAGGGTTACAACATTTATGCCATTTGTGTCCTTGGACTGTTATGGGGAAAAGGCTTTGCAAACATTAAAGCACTTTTAAAAATAAGGCCTATCATATTGGGAGTGGGCATTCACATCAACCTTATACTTGGTTTCTAATTTTTTCCTTTTCAGTTTACGTTAGAGCACAATAATGATGAAAGTAATTTCTTACAAAAGTTTACCCTGCAAAGAATTATTGTTTTTTTAGACTTCAACTCCTCCAACTTTACTCCACCTCAGAAAGTTTAAATAATAAGTTCCACATCACAAAGTAAATCAGGGTTAGACCTCGGTCTAAAGTTCAAGCCATGTGATTTTCTATTACACCACACCACACTGACCTAAAGGTCATCTACCCCTTCTCCTCGTCCCCTACCACGCAGAAATACCCTTGAGAGCCTCCCTGTCAAGTACTAGTCACAGAATCACCAATTATCAGCAACAGAAAATTCCTTTAGAACACAAAATAGAGAACATCCATGCTGGGACGACCCTTAGAACAGAGACTATTATGGGTGGAGAGAACCTCAGAGATCATCTGTTGATATAGATTCATTTTGCAGAGATGGAAACTGAGGCCATGAGAGGGGAAGGGACTTGAGCAAACTTATGTAACTAACATGTAGCAGGGCCAGACTAGACCCTAAGTCCAGTGTTTATGAGAGAAAATGAAGTGGAGAAGGAAATGGCAAACCATTCCAGTATCTTTGCCAAGAAACCCCCAAATGAGGACATGAATAGTTGGACATGACCGAAAATGAATGAACTGAACTGAACGGCTCAGTCCTAGGAATTTCCCCTACGGCACAGAGAGAAGTAACGTGGTTGGGGTCCCCATGCTAGTTATGTGTCAGAATAGAGATGTCAACTCAGGTCTTCAACTCAGCACTCAATCACAGCATCCCAGGGTCACAGGTGTAGAGAAGGACAAGACTAGTCCCACTGCCTCATTTTATTATCATTTTGTAAATTAGTTATTTATTTTTAAAAAAAGTTTCCCTCACCATCTCATTCTAGAGATGAGCCACCAGTCATGCTACACTGCTTTGGTCACTAAAGTACTCCCATTTATGCATTTGTTTATTTTTGATCAGGATTGGCCTTTGATCAGAATAGGCCCACTTGGTGGGAATTCCAGGGAGCTGGGGAGCTCTCTCCATCCTTCTTCCTTCACCTCTAAAAGCCCTCCCCCACTGCTTACTGAGTTACTATAATATAATCCTAACTGACAGTTACAGCACTCTAAAATGTGCAGAATGCTTTGCCTGTAATGATCTCATCTGAATCTCACAATAAGTCTGTAAGGTAAATATAAGAGCAACAGTTCTCAAACTTTTTGACCTCAGGATCCCTTTATACTCTTAAAAATGATTGCAGATCCCCCAAAGAGTTTTTGTTTAAATGGGTTTCTACTGGAGAGTGTGCTGTTAGATATTTAACAACCCACTCTCCAAAAAAAAATGCATTCACAACACACTTGAAAGTATAGTCTGCATTTTTAAGATTTTCTCTATCACTTTCTTAAAAATAGACAATCAACAAAACAGTGAATCAAGTCCTGATTTGTAGCATTTCTGAGGTGTAGATGCTTACATTGAAATTTTATTATCAGCTCAAGAGCCAGTCTAAGCTGATTCTAGCATGCCAGTGTTTATATCTCTTTATATTTACCATATTAGAGATTTAGATGTTTTAGTATTATTATGAAAATAGTTTTAACCTCACAAACCTCCCCAGAGGCTCCTAGTGACCACTAAGAGGTCCTCAGACCCTGCTTTGAGAACTGCCATACTATAGGTATTATTGCCTCCATTTTACAGTTGAGGAGACTGAGGCTCAAGGTGGTTAAGTGACCTGCCAACAATGGTCGCAGAGCTAATAAGTATCAGAGGCAGTATTTGAACTAGGAGCTTCCTGCCTCCAAGTCTGACACTGTCCATTAGGACACACTAATGGAAAGGGCCCTAGAATGAGCCAGATCTGCTTTTGAATTCAAGAATCTGCCCTAGCAAGGTGTGTGAATTAGGCAAGTAAATTAACCATCTCTCAGCCTCAGTTTTCTTATCTCAAAATGAGGATAACAAAAGAAGTACCATCTATCTCACAGGGAACTTTGTAAACCATGAAGCCCCACCTAACTGTGTGCTATTACAACTCAGATATACCTGGGATACATGTTAATATTGTTATTAGTACTTTCCTTCTCTCTGTTCCAATCTACCCCCCATGACTGCCAGATTAATGTTCTTTATACACAGATTTTGTCGTGTCATTCTAGCTCAAAACCCTTAGCCTGGCTCCATAACCATTAACAGTGTGGTCCCACCCTTCCTTTCCAACCTTATCTCATACTTTTTTACCCTGTCCATACCATACCCCAGGCAAAATGGACAACTAGAACACACTCCAAGTATTCCTGCTTCTATACATTCGCTTTTGCTGTTTCCTATTGCTGGAATGTGCTCCTACCTCCTTCCCTCAAATTCTTGTCTATTTTTAAAAATCCCAACTCAAATGTCACTCCTTTTGGGATCTCTAACCACCCAGGGAATAAAGATCTCTCAGCACTAATCCTTCCTAGGGCACTTAATGGCTAATGTATGTTGTAATAATGTCCTTATCGTGTGCCCCCCTATGTGAGCTCCCTAAGAGAAAGGACTTTGTACCTCTTTTGGGAAGCATGTCTCTGTGGAACTGAACCGAATATTCATGTATTATTGTAGCTGGCTTCTCAGATCCTTTCTGTGGAATGGGACACAGGAGAGAGAAACCTGGAATCGGCACAGTACCTGGCTCACAGTAGGTGCTTATTGATTGAGGGGATGGGGGAGGATGTCACAGTGGGGATAATGGGGAGGCCCTAGTTAAGGGTGAGGGTCTGAAAATTTTTAAGTTTAATCATTAACATTTTCTCCATCACTTTCTTGAGTCTAGACAATCAACAAAACGATAAATTGAGCTCCAATTTGTAGTCTTTGCCAATTTCTGAGGTATAAATGTCTTCACATTGAAAAATGTGTTTGCGAACTAGTTCCAGAGGGCTCTAGGACACCCTGGGGTAAGGGTACCAGGCAGGGAGCCAGCTTAAACTGACTTCCAAAAGTCAACTGACAAATTTGCAGCATGAGCATTTATATCTCAAATTGGCAAAGGCTATGAACCAGGGTTTGATTTATTAGGTTTTTTTTCAGTTGTCTAGCCATTTTTTCAGAGAGCTAGTTGTTAAGCATTTACCAGCACATCCCTGCAAGCCCTCAAGTACTAATTTAGAGGCAGCTCTGGAATCAAGAAGATCTGAGTTCATATCCAACATCATTGCATCTGATTAGCTAGACACTCACTGCGTGACCTTGGGCAAGTGACTTAACTGTCTGCATCAGGTTCCTCAACTATTAAATAACGACTAGCACCTGTCTCTCACTGTTGTGAGAATCAAATGAGGTAAGATCTGAAAAACACACTGCAAACCTTAAAGTGTTATATAAATGTTAGCTATTATTAATCAGTACACACCAAGCCTATGAGGCCAACTACATAAGATTATAATATTTTGAATTGAAAGGGATGCAAGAGACCACCTAATCCACCTCGATCATTTTCCAGAGTAGGAAACTGAGGCTTAGAAATGTAATATGACTTGCTTAAAGTCAGAGATCGTAAGAATCAGATTCAGGCCCTCTACCTCAAAATCTAGAGCTCTGTCCACTCCTCCACAGTTGTTGGTGCCTGAGCCTTGGAGGCAAGCACCCTGGAGATGACAAGTTCTTCCCACACCTACCGGTTCTCTGGTCCGTAGAGAAAACCACCTTCCTTGGCCCTGAACTGCCTGCCAGCTCTTGGGCCAGTCCTCCTCTGGCTAGGGTCAGACCTTCTGTGCCTTGCTCAGGAGCTCCTCTTCCTAAGGAAAAATGTCTGGAGGGAGGCGACGTGGGTAGTGAGATACCACTTCAGCGTTCTCTGTCCCAGTGCAGAATGGCCCAGGAAAGGTCAGCCTGCCTACATCCTGTTTCAGAATAGTAAAACATATTTTTCCCTCCTGCTTGACTGTGTTTCAAAACAACTGGGATACTGGCTTAATTTAAGGGCTGAGTCAAACTCAAATGACCTTAAAGGCAAAATCAAATGACCTCAAATTTTCCTTAAAGCAAATCTGGCTGGAAAATGTATGCTCCCGGTGGAAATCACAGCCTAGACGGCCTACTCCCCATCCTTTCAGCTGAAGCCACTTAGGCCCTATCATAGGCCTTACCCAAGACTCTAGGGTCAAGCAGTTCTTTTTCTTCTCTGGATGCTTTTTCCTCCTCCATAAAAGGTGGGCTACATGATCCTCCCAGCTCTGAAATTCTCTATCCAATGTCCTTCTCAGTTCTGACATGCTAAGTTCTTCCAGACTTCTTACACATACCACATGCTGGTCCCTACTTCCTCCTAGGTCCCAAATGGGACATCCTCATATCCTTGTTCCATCCCTGTCTATCTCTAGGTCCTGGCCATTCATCCTAGGATGGCAGGGTTTTTAGAATTTAAAGGAGTGTTAGAGATCATCTATTCTAATTCTCTCAATATACAAATGAGGAAACTGAGTCTCAGAGGGAAGTGACTTGTCCAAATTCCAACCTGTAAAAAGTAGCAGAGGGGGGTAGAGCCAAGATGGCAGAGTGAAAGCAGTGACTTGCTTGAGCTCTCCTCCAAACCCCTCTAAATACTCAAAAACTGGCTCTAAACAAATTCTGAAGCAGCAGAACTCACAAAAAGACAGAGTGAAACAAATTTCCAGCCCAGGACAACCTGGATGATTGATCAGAAAGGTGTATCGTGCCAGGCTGGGAGCGCAGCACAGCGCAGCGTGTGTGCGCAGGCGGCAGCGAACCTGGAGCAGGCCTCAGAAGACTGAATCTCGGGCAACTGTGGAGGTTTCCAGACTCCTCAATCCACCAATGCCAAAGACAACTTAGAAGGTCAGTGGAAAAAGTCTGTTTCTGTCGGTGCTGAGAAAGGAAGGCGGGGTTTCAGCTCCATTCCCCAAGAGCATGGCCCTGGGGGGAGCAGCTGCTCCCCGAGCTTCCGGCCCACAGATTGAGGGGGAATCCAGTGGCTGATCAGAGAGGGATTGCAGGGATCTCTTTGCCAATGCTAAGGCAGGAATCTCTTGCTTTGCCCGTGTGTGGATCTGGGTCACAGTTCTGGATGGTGGTGCTGGGGTGAGAAGGAACACTGGCTTGGTGGAGCTTGTAGTGGTTGTGGAGAGAAACCCCTCCTCACAGTTACAGGACAGAAAGGAGTACTTGTAGTCGCAGGCCAGGAAAGGAGTAAACACCTCGCCCCTTATCATATCACCTTGGAAGAACTGAAAATTTACAGGGCCCTACAAGTATCTCTGAAAACAGCTACACAAACCCCCAAAAGCTTAGGACAGTACACTCTCCACATTGGAAGCAGATTTGTACCTTAACAAAGAGTTTAAAACTCAAGTAATTGGCTGGGATCATGAGCAAGCAGTGCAAAAAGAGTCAGACTATATTATCTTACTTTGGTGACAAAGAAGATCAAAATATACAACCAGAAGAAGACAACAAAGTCAAAGCTCCTACATCCAAAGCCTCCAAGAAAAATATGAATCAGTCCCAGGCCTTGGAAGAGCTCAAAAGGGATCCTGAGAAGCAAGTAAGGGAAGTAGAGGAAAAACTGAGAGTGATGCAAGAAAGTCATGAAAAACAAGTCAACAGCTTGCTAAAGGAGACCCAAAATAATACTGAAGAAAATAACATCTTAAAAAAAAGCCTAGCCCAAATGGCAAAAGAGGTCCAAAAAGCCAATGAGGAGAAAAATGCCCTAAAAAGCAAAACTGGCCAAATGGAAAAGGAAGTCCAAAAGCTTACTGAAGAAAATACTTCCATGGGGCAGCTAGGTGGCACAGTGGATAGAGCACCGGCCCTGAAGTCAGGAGGCTGAGTTCAAATCCGGCCTCAGACCAAACACTTGACACTTAATAGCTGTGTGACCCTGGGAAAGTCACTTAACCCCAACTGCCTAAAAGCAGAAAAAAAAATACTTCCTTAAAAATTAGAATAGAGCAATTGGAAGATAGTGACTTTATGAGAAATCACAAAACAGTAGAACAAATCCAAAAGAACGAAAAATTAGAAAACAATGTGAAATATCTCATTGGAAAAAACTGACCTGGAAAATAGATCCAGGAGAGAGAATTTAAAAATTATGGACTATCTGAAAGCCATGATCAAAAAAAGAGCCTAGACATCATCTTTCAAGAAATTATCAAGGAAAACTGCCCTGATATATTAGAACCAGAGGGCAAAATAGAAATGGAAAGAATCCACAGATCTCCTCCTGAAAGAGATCCTCAAAGGAAAACTCCTAGGAATATTGTAGCCAAATTCCCAAGTTCCCAGGTCAAGGAAAAAATATTACAAGCTGCCAGAAGGACACAGTTCAAGTACTGTGGAAACACAATCAGGATAACACAAGATTTAGCAGCTTCTACATTAAAGGACCGCAGGGCATGGAATATAATATTCTGGAGGGCAAAGGAGACAGGATTACAACCAAGAATCACCTACCCAGCAAAACTGAGTATAATCCTTCAGGGGAAAAAATGGTCATTCAGTGAAATAGGGACTTTCAAGCATTCTTGATGAAAAGACCAGAGCTGAATAGAAAATTTGACTTTCAAATACAGGACTCTAGTGGAACATGAAGAGGTAAACAGGAAAGAGAAATCATAAAAGACTTATTAAGATTGAACTGTTTACATTCCTGCATGGAAAGATGATATTTATAACTCATGAGACCTTTGTCAGTATCAGGGTAGTTGGAGGAAAAAATTATATGTATGTATATGTAGATAGATAGATAGAGGGCACAGGGTGAGCTGAAGATTAAGGGGTCATATCTGGAGAATAAAATTAAGGGATGAGAGAGGATTATACTCGAGAAGAAGAAAGGGAGAGGTAGAATGGGGTAAATTATCTCACAAAAAAAACCAGAAAAGTCTCTTACAGTGGAGGGGAAACAGGGGAAGGTGAGAGGGAATGAGTGAATCTTATTCTCATAGGATTTGGCTTAAGGAGGGAATAACATACACATTCAATTGGGTATGGAAATCTGTCTTACCCTACAGGAAAATAGGGGGAGAAGGGGACAAGAGAGCAGGGGGATGAGAGAGGAGGGCAGATTGGGAAAGGGGGTAATCAGAAGTAAATACTTCTGAGGAGGGACAGGGTCAAAAGAAAGAATAGAATAAATGGGAGGGCAGGATAGGATTAAGGGAAATAGAGTTAGTTTTTCACAACATGTCTACTATGGACGTGTTTTGCATAACTGCATATTTACAACCTATATTGAGTTGCTCGCCTTTCCAATGAGGGTGGGTGGGGAGGGAGGAAGAGAGAAAATTTGAAACCTAAAGTTTTAAAAACATATGTTTAAAAAAAATGTTTTCACATCCTACTGGGAAATAAGAAATATAGGAAATGGGGTATAGAAGTCTATCCTGCCCTACAGGAAAATAGAAGGGGAAGGGGATAAGAGAAGGGGAGAGAGATAGAAGAGAGGACAGACTAGGGGAAGGGATATTTAGAATGCATGACATCTTGGGGTGGGGGGAGGGGGAGATCGGGTGAAAATTTGGAACTCAAAAACTTGTGGAAGTGAATGTTGAAATCTAAAAATAAATAAATTTATATTTAAAAAATAAATAAATAAAAAGTAGCAGAGCTAAGATTGGAACCCATTTCTTCTAACTCTGAGCTCAATGCTCTTTGCACTGTGCCAGTCTGGCATGTCTGCCTTTTCTTAAAAGGACTTTCAGTCTTGCATGCCTTCCGACATCTGTACATTGCCTCTCACATTGCCTGCATTCCAAAGCCTTTTCTCTAGTTGCGTGAGTGGCCCAAAGACAAGACTTTCACCAATTGAAGAGTTTCCAAATGACTGGAAATCTCCAGCTCAAATCATGCTGTGAAGGAGACCTTGAGTTCGTGATGCTTTGATGCCTGCTCTGGGTGTCCCATGACGACTGCCCACTCAATAAGGCATATTGTTGTGGTCTCTTCATCTCTCCGGGTCTCAATTTCCTCAGTCTGAAAGTAAGGAGGCTGGACTGACTGAATTTTAAAATTCCTTCTAGCTCTGGCAGGCTGGAGCTCTCTTTCCTACTTCCTTCTCTAAACCTTTGTCCTCCTCCCCATTCCTGACTCTCAACCGAAACTCCTTTATCCTGCATCTTAACCCCCTTGGGAATGCCTGCAGCTCCCAAAGTGACAACTAGCTATTAGACAAACTGACCTCTACTAATGAATGGGAAGGGGCTGAAGGAAGGCCACCTCTTGCCTCCCATCCCCCCAATGGATCACAAAAGGGTCCTAAAATGTTACAGTTAGAAGCATTCTCAGAAATTGTCCAATTCTCCCCCTACCTTTTAATTTTACAGAGAAGGAAGCTGAAAGGCAAAAGAGGAAATGACTTGTCTAAGGTCACATAGTTGTTTAGTTGAGGAGCCAAGACTAACATCCTGGTTCCCAAACTCCTGTTTGCTTTTGTATTGCCAAATAGAAACCTCCTGCTTTTTTCAATCTGACCCAGGCAAATGACTCTAATGATGGGAATTTCAGGTGGGAGAGGAAAGGAATCCATAGTCACAGATCATCAGATGCCAGTAGAAGAGAAAAGAGAGGATGTTTAAAGCAGAAAATGCTTCTTACATCACACTCTTTAGGGGGCTTCCTATGTTGATTATGTAGAATTCTGGGCTGTACCCCAACTCAAATTCAAGGGTTGTGTTGCTTGGGGGGGGGGTGACTAGTCTCAGATTTAAGGTACTCTGTGCATCTACACTCCTAAAAAAATATAGCTCACTAGCTTCTACTTGTATGTTTACCTTTAACACTATAAGGAATGGAATTTAAAGAATTTAAGAATACCTTGAAGGACTAAGCTGTGTCAAATGATATTAGGATGAAATTTTTATTTCAAAGTAAAATTATACTATCTGCCTGTAATTATTTGTATTTAAAATGTATTTGCACAAACAGGAGAAAGAAATGTCAGCTAATAAACACAATTAGCTCAAGGCAAATGTATTTACTGAAATGAAATCTTAAGAACATTAGCAAAAAAAGGTTTCAGGGCCTGGAATATGATATTCTGGAGGTCAAAGGAGCTAGGATTAAAACCAAGAATCAACTACCCAGCAAAACAGTGTAATCAATGAGGGGGAGAAATTGATATTCAATGAAATAGAGGATTTTCAAGCATTCTTGATGAAAAGACCAGAGCTGAATAGAAAACCTGACTTTTCAAATACAAGACTCAAGGGAAGCATGAAAAGGTAAACAGGAAAGAGAAATCATTTAAAGTTGAACTGTTTACATTCCTACATGGAAAGATATCTGTAACTCATGAGATCTTCGTCAGTATTAGGGTAGTTGGAGGGAGGGAAAATATATATAGACAAAGGGCACAAGGTGAATTGAATATGAAAGGATAACATCTAAAAAACAAAATTAAGGGGTGAGAGAGGCTTGTACTGGGAGGGAAACAGAGGTAGAATGGGGTAAATTATCTCACATAAAAGAGGCAAGAAAAAGCTTTTATAATGGAGGGGAAAAGGGAGGAGGTGAGAGGGAATGAGTGAATCTTACTCTCATTGGATTAGGTTTATGGATGGAATAATATGCACATTCAATTGGGTTTGGAAATCTATCTTACCCAACAGAAAAATAAGGGGGAAAGAGATAAAAGAGGCGGGGATGATAGAAAGGAGGGCAGACTGGGGGAGGGGGTAATCAGAAGCAAATACCTTTGAGGAGGGACAGGGTCAAAGGAGAGAATATAATAAATGGGGGCTAGGATAAGAGGGAGAGAAATACGGTTAGTCTTTCACAACATGACTATTATGGAAGTGTTTTGCATGACTACACATGTATAACCTATATTGAATTACTTGCCTTCTCAATGAGGGTGGGTGGGGAGGAAGGAAGGGAGAGAATTTGGAACTCAAAGTTTTAAAAATGAATGTTCAAAATTGTTTCTACATGCAACTAGGAAATAAGATATATAGACAATGGGGTATAGAAATCTATCCTGCCCTACAGGAAAATAGAAGGGGAAAGGGATATGAGAAGGGAAGGTAGATTGGGAGAAGGGGTAGTCAGAATGCATGATGTCTTGGGGTGGGAGAAGATGGAGAGAAAATTTGGAACTCAAAATCTTGTGAAAACTAAAAATAAATAAATAAATTAATTGATAAAAAAGTTTCCCCCATAAACCTAGGGTGTGTTCTCCCATAGCTGTGTATACCATCAGTAGAAAGAAAGGGCACTTATATAAAATATGCTGGTAGAAAGGCAGGCACACACTTAAGGAATATATGTGGCTTAGGCAACTAACACCTTCAATAATCCAGGGCCCTGGTACTCTTTTATTTCTCATGATGTCCTCATGCTGCTTCCCTTGGGTGCAGGGTCTCTACCTGGTGGATTACTTCCTGGGAAGTCCCTGTCCCAGTAACCAGAAGGGACTCAGAGGTTACAGTCTTCAGAGTTAGCTCTGGCCTCACCTCTCCACTGGCTCCCTGGAAAGTGTATTCCATTTTTTTAAAGGGCCACTAAGGGGATGATTGAGCCCTAGCTTGTCTAGCTGGTTATTGCCAGCTGCCCTCAAGTTCTGCCAGTTTTGTCTGGACACATAAAGGGGCGACCAAGCCTTTGTTGTTGTTTAGTCATTTCGGCCACATCTGACTCTTCATGACCCCTTTCTGAAGCTTTCTTTGCAGAGATACTGGAACGGTTGACTATTTCCTTCACCAGCTCATTTTACAAATAAGAAAATTGAGGCAAACAGAGTTAAGGGACTTGCCCAGGGTCATACAGCTAGTAAGTGTCTGAAGTCGGATTTGAACTTGGGTTTTCCTGACTCTAGGCCTGGTATTCTATCCACCGCACTACCTAGGTACCCTTTACACTTTGTTTAAGACCTTCGTACCTCTCTGTCTCTCTTAACCTGACCCCTTAACATCTACAATTATATCAGCTGGTAGAAAGTCAATTGATTAGGGGTGTCCTTGTCAATTCTATGAGAAGAAAAATCATACATCATACAAAAACTAGTTTTGCAGGCTCCCTGCCCTGAGAGCACTGCTATGGAGATGAGACTCATAAAGACCTATCCTTGAGGTGACCACTGTTTGAAGTCGGATCTCTGGTTCTGTGTTTTTGGAGAATTCCATGAGAGAGAAGCTGGAATAGGGTGTTCATTCTCCATTTTGGAACCACATGGGCAGATATGGCAGAATGATGTGTCCAAACTCTGGGTCCAAAAGCTTGGTCCCCTGCCCCTCCTTCTGGGATTTTATTTTGGTGGACTTCTGAACTGGACTGGGGAGGTATTAGAAAAGACCTAGGGTTTGAGTCCTACCTCTGACACTTGCTAACTTCTCTGAGCCTCTGTTTCCTCAACTATAAAATGGAAATAACGACTGTTGAACTTACCTCACCAACAACTGTTGTGAGGAACAAACAAGGAATGTAAGATATGCAAAGTGTTTTGCTAAACCTAAAGCATTATGGCAGTGCGAGCTATTTATTAGCCCCTCATTTTGGAAAGAGAAAATCCCAGAAAAATAAATAAGTTGCCTAAGGTCACTAAGGTAAGTGACAGAGGTGGATCTTGAGTCCAGGTCTCCTACCTCCTCGTCCAGTGCTTTTTCCATATCTCATTTGCATTAAGAGGGGCTGAGACCATTACATTTGCTTTTAGCAGACTTGTCTAATAGAACTAGCTCTAGGAGAAGCTACCATCTTACTCATTTCTCCTTCTGCACAATATACAGAAACCCTCCCCTTCACATTTCTCCCCAGATCATCTGCCTTTCTATCATCTCTCCAAAAGAACAGGAACTGTAGGCACCTTCAGATCCAGGTCCCTCTTCTGTGAACCTGTAGATCCTGGATCTTTTGTCACTTTTTTCTTTCCCTGGCATGGAGAAAGTCACCCAGTAACAACCAACAAAACAGAAATTTGCTCAGCTGTTTCTTGTTCTTTGTTTCCAGAATAAGGAGTTCCCTGAGACAGGAGACAAGCCCAAGACCCAGAGACAGTGTTCCTGCCTTCTTCTGGTCTTAGCCAGCTTTGAACTGTGGTAACTACCGAGCGGGGGAGGGAGGCACTTCAGCTCCTACAAGAAGTTTCGCTTCAGCCTCAATGCCAGTTCTAGCTCCAGCTACAAACCGCACCTCAGATCCAATCTTCCACATGTTTTTCTCTGATCCCAACAGGCATATGGCTGGCTATGTGACATGGGTCAGCATCAAGTTTCCTGTAGTTACACAGAGGCCCAATGAGTTAGAGGGTATGCCAGATGTTTGTGCTTAGTTCAGGGGAGGGGAACTAACCTATCCCTGCTGAACACATTCCAAGAAAACACAGGCCTGGACTGTACCATGAAGAGCTTAGGTTAGAGGGGAGAAGCTACAGGCAGATTTGGAATCAGAAGCCCTGGGTTTGAATCCTGACTCTGTTATCACCATGAAGTGTAGGTAGAGCTGGTAAAGAAAAACCTTTGAGATTACTGAGTTAGTTGCTTCATTTGGTTTTTGTAGTCCTGTTTGGCAAGATGGGAACAGAGGAAGACCGGGTACAGGGGATCTATTTTCTCTTTGCTTGGCAAATTCCCCAGGTAAGCCTGTTATTCAGAAGGCCATGTGCCAGACCAAGGCTGGACTGCTCTTGAAATGCTAGCTGTAGTTATTGCTTTCTGTTTGAGATTTAATCTACCTCACCACTTCCAGGCTCTTCAAATAACTGTATAACCAAGGGTGAGCATGGCAAATAGCTGGCATTTACATAGTACCTTAGGTTTTCAAAGTGTTTTACATGGTATCCCATTCATCTCTCATAACACACTTGAGAGATAAGTGCAATTATCATCCCTCATTTTACGGCTCAGAAAACTGAGGCTGAGAGATGATGTGACTTGAACAAGGTCACACACCTAGTAAGGACTTGAACTCAGGGTTTCCTGATTCCAAGTCCAAGATACTATTCACTGTGCCACTTTGCTGCTATAGTAAATCTAGGCATTAGCCCTCTTCAGGGCTGCTTATCCACCTTTGGGGTCCACCTGATTCACCCAACTCTTACCTGTGGCTCCAGGAAGCTGTAGTATGTGCAGCGGCCACACTCTGGTAAACCATCTTGGCAGACCGGCTGAAGGAGGCTGAGGTTAACTGAGTTAGGGGGATATCCACCCCAAGCATGTGAAGACTTTCTCTGGCAGATGAGAATGATTTGTTCCAATGCCCATGAAGATGGCTGAAGCAAGGGCTGTGGAGCACTTAGAGCTTGGTCAGGCACTGTAGACACCAAGGTCATGTGCTGCATCCTGGGCCATCAGCAATCATCCTGACTTTTGTCCTGCCACTGAGCTTCAATGACTCAGGAAGAAAGAGCGAGGCTGACGACTTTGCGAAGCTCTGCCTCACTTAAATCCAATTCACACACAAGTCTAGACATCACCCCATGACGTCACCGGTTCTCTTCAAAAATGAAGGTCAAACAACAGGTATCAGAGGATGAAGTGGAACAGAAAGCCAGGGGGCATGAACAGGACACTGAAAAGAGAAAGAAAGTAACCAATACAGAGAGTGGAAGTGGAACAGTCAGTGGTTTTCTGATGGCAGGAAGCAAAAATGGCCTTGCTGCTTAGATACTAGAAAGGGAGTCCATTAATTGGTGTCTTCAAGGACAGCTCTAAGGGGAGCCATCTCACACAGCAGTCACTCGTAGACTTGATCCCACTACTGCTATGAGCAGGAGCTCAGAACTGCTCCATTTCTGATCTGGACTGTTCAGCCCCTCCTCAGGCAGCCCAGTGGCTTCGGCTCCACCTTATCAAGTCTGGTTCCCATCTCAAGGGCTCTGCCAGCCTCAGCCTGCTTGGTAGCAACAATTATAGGCCTGCACCACCATACCTAGCTTAGAATTCTCCTTTAAAATCCTCCCACTTCTGAAACGTTCCCACAGCCTGAATATCAAAAGTTTCCAATGGGGTAGCTCCTCAGGGCTTACAAATCGTTTTCATCAAAACCCTGTGAGGTAGGCAGTGCTGAGAAACTAAGACCCAGGAAGGTGATAAGGTGTAATCACCTTAGATTACATAGGTAGTGAATAGCATGACTGGAGTTCAGAGAGAGCTCTCTTTCTACTCTACTACACTCACTCTTTACTTGGATGACCCTGGTTAAGTTACTTCCTCTTTCTGGGCCTCAGTTTCTTCCTCTGAGGAATGGGGAACATTAATACATACACCACCTACCTTGTAGCATTGTGATAAAGCCTAAATGAAGCAAAGGATTTAGAACTAGGAGATCCAGGTTCAAATCCCAGCTGTGACAGTTACCGGCTATGTGAGCAATTCACTTAACTTCCCTAAAACTCAGTTTTACCACCTGTAATATGGAGAAGTAATTCTTGTACTATCTCTTTCCGAGAGGTGTCTTGAGGAAAGTGCTCTGTAACCCTTAAGGTGATATGACAATGTGTTCTGTGAGTGAAGAACTGGTGGAAGTGAATTGTCAAGTGATAAAGAAAGAGCAAGTTTTGTCATAATTAGGTCATAGAGAAGAAAGTACATCTTGACTGATAAAAGAGGGGTTGAGAAATCTTCCCTGGAAGGCACTAAAACCGAGCATGGTCCACTTTGGCCTGGGAAGCCTGCAGCTGAAGAAGGAGAGGCTACAAGGATAGATGAAACAGCTCAATGATGCTATTTTGGTCCTCATCTGAACTACAGGGTGGGGACTTGGAAAAAATGAACTATTTTCTTTCCTAACATCCTTCTTCAAAAGTTACATTAGAGACACCCTGCATTGGCTGTTGTCACATGAGTCTGAGGCTGAAAATGAGAGAACTGGGTTCCCTCCACCCTCGCCCACCTTGGCTGTTTGGGCAGGAAGAGGTGGACTTTTCTATGGACCTCTGGCATCTTTCCATGTAGCCCTTGTGCTGGAGATTCTTTGAGACCCTACATCATTAGAGTTGGAAGAGACCTTATAACCATAACCATAACCAGACCATACTAGAATCAACCAGAATCAACATGGGGTGGGGCACTTCCTCCTCATAATGACTACCATCTTTGTGCCACACCTCAATTGTTTTCAGTTGTGTCTGACTCTTTGTGACTCATTTTTTGGGTTTTCTTGGGCAAAGATACTGAAGTGGTTTGCTATTTCCTTCTCCAGTTCATTTTACAGATGAGGAAACTGAAGCAGAGTACAGTGACTTGCCCAGGATCACACAGCTAGTAAGATGAGTGTTCCTGACTCCAGGCATGGAACTCTATCCATTATGCTACCTAACTGCCCTGCCTCACCTCTACCAGGCCTGAACCATTGGACTTTCAACTATTGGAGATCCCTCCTCACTAGGGTATTTATTCTATGCTATGAATTCTAAGGTCTCAGACCCTCTATAACTCTTTTCATGGTATCCCTCTCCTGGGGTTTGCTATCACCCTCACCCCGATGGGGCTCAGCCCAAACTATATGGCCATACCCTCTCTGGCTACATTTGTATTTGGACTGTCCTCTAGACCATCATCTTCCTCCTGCTCCCCAACAAATGAATTTGCACCCAGGTACAAGAATTCATAGTCATAGCTCTGCTTAGAACATAAAATGTTGTAGCTAGAATATCAGAGCTGGAAGGATGGTTAGAACACAGAATAACAGAATGCCCAATCTGGGAGGAACCTTAGAACACTGAAAACAGAATAACAGAATTGGGAGGAGCCTTAGAACAAACAACACAGAATGTCACATCTGGAGGAGACATAGATCAATCAATGGTCCATCAGCTACCCTATTTCTCAAGGAAGATGCTGAGGTCCAGAGGTTAAATGATTTGCTCAAAGCAATGCAGTGACTCAGTATCAAACACAAGGCTGGAACTGTTCTAACGTTTCTTCTCCTGAAACTTTTTTAAAAAGTCTGTTCAGGGTCAAATCCACCCACATTTGCAGAGCACTCACCATGTGCAATGTCCTGTGGGGATACAGAAGAGGGCCTTGTCCCCGCCCCTGAATCAGTCATCACTGTGCTGGGCAGGGAAGACTTACACAGATAAACAAGTGACTGGATTAACGTATTTTGTCGACCTTTGAGCTCTACAAGATGTGAAGGAGTCTTACTACTGGATGAGTAACATCTGGCACCAAAGACCTCTGGGCTTTGTGCACCACAGAGGCACAGAGGGTCCATGCCATAGGAGCTGAAAGGAGAGAAGAGATCCCTGTGGATTTTGTGGGGAGGGAGTCAGGGAGGACTTCCTGAAGGAGGTGGCATTTGAACTATGAAGATTTTTGATAGGAGAAAGAAGGGAGAACTATCTATGAAAGGAAAATAGCAGAAATGGTGGCAGATGGGGTATAATGGACAGAACTAGAGGGACTAAAGTCAGAAGACTTGGGTTCAATTCCTGACTGCTGTTTAATAGCTTTGGTAGATCATTTCATTTCTCTGCACCTTCATTTTGCCCATATGTAAAATGAGATGGTTGGACTAGATTGACCTTCAAGGTCCCTTTCTGTTCTAACATTTATATAACTTGTGTTCTAAGGTCCTTCCCAGCTTTCAAATTCTACCTTCTGAGGTCCTTTCCAGAGCACATGTTCTATGTTCTAAGATCCCTTTCAAGTCTGACAAACTTTTTTTTAATGGTCTATGGGCCTTGCCAGCTCTGCTTTTCTATGTCCAAAGATCCCTCTCCACCAGGACATTCATTCTATGCCATGCACTCTGAGATCTCAGACCCTCTATAGTTCTACAGTTTGACACACAATGCCTGTTGAGGAAGCAAATGTTACTAGAAAGAGATGCACAGAGAGCCTCATGGCAATTTCTGACTTGGATTAGCAGCACCTGGAGCAGGCACTGGCCAGACAGCAGGCACAGGATTGCCAGGGAACTGACACCCTCCTTCATGTATGCCTGCTGCAGGTTCTGTGGGAGGTGAAGGCTAAGGCTTTTCCAGTCTCTTGTTGACTTCTAAAGTTATTCTCAGTGAGGCTGTGAGCTCAAGGAGGGTGGGGACTGAGTCTTATTCATCTGTTTTCCCTATAGTGTAGTTGAGCATAGGGTTTGCTAAGTTGGAAGCTTTCAGAATATTTATGCCCAAGTGCTTTGAGCCAGTGAGTGACATAGTAAAAATGATAAAATTACATGAAAAGAGGAAAGGTCTTGCCAGGGTCACTAGGCCTAGATTTCTACAGACTGGGTGGATTCCATTTACACCCAAGGGAAAGGAACTTAAGCTGCTCCTTGAGGGCCTGACTTGTGGTATGGGAAGCCCAGGAGAGAGCTTTGTGATTCCCTTTCTGTATTCATGGGGATAGAGGGAGGGCAGAGGAAGGGCCTAAAAGGATGGAACTCAGACTGAGAGAGAAAATTTTACTACAAGCCTTGGGTGGGACTAACAGGAGACAACATCTGAAAGGAGGGAAAGTCAGACTCAGTGGGTAACTTTTGGCCAATGTCTTGAGAATCCACTAACAGGTTTCTGGAAATGTTCTTTTGGTTGTTTATTTGATTTTTCTGTAAATAAAGAATCATGGCTTATCAGAGCTGGAAGGAATCTCAGAGATACCTAGTCCAATCCCTGATGGTTTCTTTGATGGTCACTCAATCTCTGCCTAAAGCCCTACTTCCTTCACTAATGTGGTGTTGTCTCACTAGCTTCTGAAGCCTCCATTCTACATCTTAGGCTGCTCTCATTGTTAGAAAGGTTTTCCTTATATCACACCCATATCTACTCCACTACAATTCCTCCCCTTTGCTCCATTACTCCTGGCTCCACCCTCTGGGGCCAAGCAAAACAAATCTAATCCATCTTCTATTTGATAACCTTTCTCTTTCTTTTTTAATTTATTTATTTTTTGTTTTCAACATTTACTTCCACAAGATTTTGAGTTCCAAATTTTCACCCCATCTCGCCCCTCCCCCACCCCAAGATGGCATGCAATCTGAATAACCCTCCCCCTAGTCTGCCCTCCCTTCTGTCACTCCCTTCTTTCTCTTATCCCCTTCCCCTTCTATTTTCCTGTAGGGCAGGACAGATTTCTGTATCCCATTTCCTGTATTTCTTATTTCCCAGTAGCATGTGAAAACATTTTTTTAAACATGTGTTTTTAAAACTTTGGGTTCCAAATTTTCTCCCTTCCTCCCTCCCCACCCACCTTCATTGAAAAGCCAAGCAACTCAATATAGGTTATACATGTGCAGTTATGCAAAATACTTCCATAGTAGTCATGTTGTGAATAACTCTCTTTCCCTTAATGCTATCCCGCCCCCCATTTATTCTATTCTTTCTTTTGATCCTGTCCCTCCTCAGAAGTATTTACTTCTGATTACCCCTCTTCCCAATCTGCCCTCCTCTATCATCCCCCTGCTCTCTTGTCCCCTTCTCCCTATTTTCCTGTAGGGTAAGACAGATTTATACCCAATTGAATGTGTTATTCCCTCCTTAAGCCAAATCCTATGAGAATAAGATTTACTCATTCCCTCTCACCTTCCTCCATTTTCCCTCCACTGTAAGAGCCTTTTCTTTTCTGTTTTTTGATGAGATAATTTACCCCATTCTACTTCTCCCTTTCTCTTCTCCAGTATAATCCTCTCTCACCCCTTAATTTTATTCTCCAGATATGACCCCTTCATCTTCAACTCACCCTGTGCCCTCTATCTATCTATCTATCTATCTATCTATCTATCTATCTATCTATATACACATATAATTTTTTTCCTCCAACTACCCTAATACTGACAAAGGTCTCATGAGTTATAAATCATTTCTTCCATGCAGGAATGTAAACAGTTCAACTTAATAAGTCTCTTATGATTTCTCTTTCCTGTTTACCTCTTCATGTTCCACTTGAGTCTTGTATTTGAAAGTCAAATTTTCTATTCAGCTCTGGTCTTTTCATCAAGAATGCTTGAAAGTCCTCTATTTCACTGAATGACCATTTTTTCCCCTGAAGGATTATACTCAGTTTTGCTGGGTAGGTGATTCTTGGTTGTAATCCTATCTCCTTTGCCCTCTGGAATATTATATTCCATGCCCTCGTCCTTTAATGTAGAAGCTGCTAAATCTTGTGTTATCCTGATTGTGTTTCCACAGTACTTGAATTGTTTCCTTCTGGCAGCTTGTAATATTTTCTCCTTGACCTGGGAACTCTGGAATTTGGCTACAATATTCCTAGGAGTTTTCCTTTGGGGATCTCTTTCAGGAGGAGATCTGGATTCTTTCAATTTCTATTTTGCCCTCTGGTTCTAAAAATCAGGGCAGTTTTGCTTGATAATTTCTTGAAAGATGATGTCTAGGCTCTTTTTTTGATCATGGCTTTCAGATAGTCCAATAATTTTTAAATTCTCTCTCCTGGATCTATTTTCCAGGTCAATTGTTTTTCCAGTGAGATATTTCACATTGTTTTCTAATTTTTCATTCTTTTGGATTTGTTTTACTTGTCTTGATTTCTCATAAAGTCACTAACTTCTAATTGTTCCATTCTAATTTTTAAGGCAGTATTTTCTTCAGTAATCTTTTGGACTTCCTTTTCCATTTGGCCAATTTTTCTTTTTAGGGCATTCTTCTCCTCATTGGCTTTTTGGGCCTCTTCTGCCATTTGGGTTAGGCTATTTTTTAAGGTGTTATTTCTCTTCAGTATTTTTTTGGGTCTCCTATAGCAAGCTGTTGACTTGTTTTTCATGATTTTCTTGCATCATTCTCATTTCTCTTCCCAATTTTTCCTCTACTTCTCCTATTTCTCAAAATACCTTTTGAGCTCTTCCATGGCCTGGAACCAATTCATATTTTTCTTGGAGGCTTTAGATGTAAGAGCTTTGACTTTGTTGTCTTCTTCTGGTTGTGTGCTTTGATCTTCTTTGTCACTGAAAGATTTCATGATCTGAGTATTTTTTGTGCTGCTCGTTCATGTTCCCAGCCAATTACTAGAGTTTTAAAGTCTTTGTTAGGGTAGGGCTGTGCTTCCAGTGTAGAGGGAATGCTGTCCCAAGCTTCGGGGGTTTGTATAGCTCTTTTCAGAGATACTTCTATGGACCTGTAAATTTTCAGTTCTTCCAAGGTGGTATGATACAGGTTGAGGTGTTTACTCCTTTCCTGGCCTATGCTGTGATCTATGAGTGACCACAAGCACTCTTTTCTGTCTGTGAGGAGGATTTCTTCTTTACCACCACTACAAGCTCCACCATACCAGCTCTCCTCCTCACCCCAGGACTGCCACCCAGAACTGTGACCCAGATCCAAGCACAGGCAAAGCAAGAGATTCCTGCCCCAGCACTGGCAAAGAGATCCCTGCAATCCCCCTCTGATCAGCCACTTGATTCCCCCTCAGTATGTGGGCTGGAAGCTCAGGAAGTAGCCACCACACCAAGGCCGCGCTCAGGAACTGGGTCTGGGACCTAGCTTCTCTCTCTCACTGCAGAAACAGACTTTTCCCACTGACCTTCTAAGTTGTCTTTGGCGTTTGTGGGTTGACAGGTCTGGAAACTGCCACAGCTGCCTGTGATTCAGTCCTCTGATGCCTGCTCCAGGTTCACTGTGGCCTGTGTGCCCATGCTGAACTGCGCTCCTCTACCCGCCCAGCGTGATATAACTTTCCAATCAACCATCCAGGTTGTCTTGGGCTGGAAATTTGTTTCACTCTGTCTTTTTGTGGGTTCTGGGCTTTGGAATTTGTTTAGAGCCATTTTTTTACAGGTATTTGGAGGGGTTTGGGAGAGAGCTCAAGCAAGTCACTGCTTTCACTCCGCCATCTTGGCTCTGCCCCTCATTTGACAATCTTTCCAGAACTTGAAAATGTCTATCAACTAGGTAATACAATGGATAGATGGTTGGGCCTGGAGTCTGGAAGACCTGAGTTCAAATTTGGTCTTAGATACTTACTAGTTATGTGACCCCAGGCAAGTCACTTAACCCTGTTTGCCTCAGTTTCCTCATCTATAAAATGATCTGGAGAAGGATATGGCAAACCACTCCAGCTTCTTTGCCAAGAAAACTCCAAATGGGGTCATGAAGAGCTGGATGCAACTGAAAAAAACAATAACAACATCAGAAGGAATTCTCCTTGAGGGCCAAGAAGTACTTTGCAAATGCTTAATATTTGTTGAGTTGAACCTGTGCCTTGAATTACATTGTTTTTGAAAATTGTACCAGGTGGCAAATAATTGGAAATTGAGGGGATGCCCATCAATTAGGGAATGGATAAACAAGTTGTGGTATATAAATGTAATGGAATACTACTGTTCCATAAGAAATGATGAGCAGGGGGATTTCAGAAAAACCTGGAAAGACTTATATGAACTGATGCTGAGTGAAGTGAGCAGAACCAGAACATTATACACAGTAACAGCAACATAATGCAATGACCAATTATGATAGACTTAGCTCTTCTCAGCAATACAGTGATCTAAACAATTCCAAAAGACTTATGACAGAAAGTGCCATCCACTCCCAGAGAAAGAATTATGGAATCTGAATGCATATCGAAACATACTATTTTCACTTTTTTCATTTTTTCTTTCTCGTAGTTTTCCCCTTTTTTTCTGATTTTTCTTTCATAACATGACCAATGTGGAAATATATTTAATATGATTGTACATGTATAGCCTATATCATATTGCTTGCCATTGTGGTGAGGGGGGAGGGGAGAGGAGGGAGGGAGAGAAAAAAAAATTTGGAACTCAAAATCATATGAAAGTGAATGTTGAAAACTATCTTTACATGTAATTGGAAAAAAATAAAACACTATAAAGTGCAAAAAAAGAAAAAGAAAAAAAGACAGTTGTACCAAGGTTCCAGGCAATGTGGAAAATGTGCATTGTGCAGCAGTCACAGACAGAAAACCTTTTGGATCTATAAAGTATTGCCTCATATTTTCCTCCTGATTTAATATCTAATGGGAGTTATGCATTTAGACATATATACACAGAGAGAGGCACATGTGTAGGAATACTCCCAAGCATATATATAAGCACATGAATGTAGACCCATGCACAGGCATGTGCCTAGACACATGCTCATAGACAAACATAAGGACACAAATTTTTGGTTGTAACTTGCAGCCTAGAACTGAAGTTTTGGGTTTCTAGGGACTGTGTTCAGTCTTGGGGGCTATCTCAATAATCATACTCTTTAGCTCATGTCCTACCCAAGGTTTCCCCTGAAAACATCAAGAACTGACTCATTTTGTTCCTATCCAGAGTTTCTCCTGGGAACATCAGAATATAGCTCATGTTTAGAACTCTACAGAAAAGGTAAAAGGGCTTCATCCTCCATTGTAAGCACTCAGATTAACAAAGCATTAAATATAGGTAAAGGCTTTATTTAACACCCCCTCCCAAAACACACACACACACACACACACACACACACACACTCTGAGAGAATTTGTACCTGAACTCATAAACAATCAAGTCAACCTTTCTCTTATGTACCTCAACTTTCCCCAGAGGCCTATATAGTCCTCCAGACTTTTCATAATACTGAATCTAGGGAGGAAAGCACTTCTAGAGAGAGTTGAACACTTTTTCTCCTTCTCAGGGAGCTCTGCATAGTTGAGGTTCACTCCCTCTGCCCAGTAGGGTAAAGAACTTAGAGTTAGCAGTATCAGCCTCTTTTCTGTATCTCTCCCAGGGAACCTATACAGTCACCCTAACAAACTACTACCCTGAGCAGTTTCCTATTCCCTCTACCCTGCCCCAGAAAATTCTGAGAGGTATATGAACTAAGAGACATAACCTCTTCCCTCTACCCTACCCGGACCTTTTACCTTATCAGTGAAGGACAGGTTTGGGTTAAGGTCCAGATTTGCCCCTCAGCTATTGATCAATTGTTGGGAGAGAACAAAACCCAGAACTCAAATAACTGTCTGGCAAAGGGGAGATCTGAAAAGGGAATGACCCCTCCAGTGTTTGTAAGTTTTACCTAGTATAGTGTTCCAACAAAGGAACAAGGAAACAATAGCTGACTGGCCAGCACAGAGGCAGTTTTCAGATAAGAATTCCTTGAGATTTATAACAGAAGAAACTTTTTACATTAATCTTTGGATCTGGCTCTCCTGGAAGGTTTCTTTGGGATCAGCATAACTTGGAGTTCTGAATTTATGCATTAAACAAATCTTGTCTCTAAACAAGTCTGACCTCTCAACCACTCGGGGTTAGGTTGAAGCAATGCAATAAAGTTTTCCCACACAGGCCGTGCAGGCTTTCTTCCAAGGAACTAGAGTTAACGGGTACCTAATTGTCTTCACTTTGACCATCTCGGCTTTGACTACCCCTGACTGCATTTTCCCTACAACCACCACGCAGCACTAGCAAGCAAGGCAGCCTGAGGTATCACTCGTTCCCTAAGCCAAGGACCTTTACCTCTTCGCACTAAGCAATGGTTCTGTGTATTGTTTTACAAGCAAAAGGGCTTTTTTTCTCTTGAGCACTCCCCCCCTCCCAGGCTTCCTTTTCCCTTCTGCTCCTATCTCCCTTCCAGAAGGTATCTGCCATAGTTTGATATGGGGCCTAGCATCTAGGGATACAGGAGGAAATCATGATGACTGGGCCTCATTTGGCCTAACGGGTGTGTGGACATAAGGCACACAGAGTATGGACTTCTCAACCCAATCCATCTCCTCTCAGTGAATTGTCTTTGTGTCTTTTCCAAACTTGGCCACTAGGTGGAGCTGCTGCACAGCTGGTATTGGTCACCTCCTCAGTAACAGGAAAGATGGTGGACATTTCATTGCAGACAATAGGACTAAACCCCAGAATAGCAGAGCTTAGAGACCACAGCTAATCTCCTACCATCATTCTCCCGCATCTTCACTTAGTGACTCACCTAAAAGAGATCTCACAAATGTCCTTGCTACTGAGTCCCAAGAAAACAAAAAATCTAAGAAGTAGGAGGGCCCGATGAAAGAACATAGCCTATTAGGGCTGGAAGATGTGCCAGATCATAGAATTTACCAAGATCATAGGCTTTGGAGCTAGAAGATGTCTCAAAGGTGAAGCAGTCTTACCCACTGATTTTACAAATGAGGAAACAGAGGCACAGAGAAATGGTGACTCAATTAAATACAATTCAACACATATTTATCAAGTATCTACTATGTGGAAGTTAAAAGAACAACAGCTCTCAAGGTTTGACTCTCCTGTTCCATATCCTCAAGGAATTTACATTCTATTGAGGGGGTACAGCATATACACAGATTAGTAAATACAAAGTGGTTTCAGGAAGGAAAAAGCACTACCACAGCAAAGGTAGAATTTGTACCAAAGTCCTCTGATTCCAAATCCACCATGCTATGCTGTCAGAACTGCAGATGGGGAACCTAGGAGCATTTAATATCAAGAGTTAAAAAGGATATTTAAGTTCATATCATCCTGTCTCATTTTAGAGAGAGGGCAACTGAGAATCAGAGGCGGGAAATGACTTGTCCAAGGTCACACGGTAGGTGACTGAGCCAGGCCGCCAGATTCTAAATTCAATACTCTTTCCAGGACATCATGCTGTTTCTGTCCTCTAGGAGGCAGCCTTTCAAAGAAGATGAATTTTCGTGTTTTAGCATTAGAACAAAAATTTCTTTCCAAAGGTATCAGTGTGTGAGCTGCCTTCACCTATCTTATATCAGTAACCGATGATTTCTTTTTTGTTTGTTTTCTGAGTGGCAAGAAATAAAATCAGAGTTTATTTCAATTCTTCACAAATATACTTTTGAAATTTACTGCTATGTGTAAAATGGTTTAGTATAAAACGTTAATTTGACATATTTTTAAATGGTAATGGTGTAGCTTTACTCCCTGTCCGTCAGGCTTAGGGATCCTCTGAAGCACAGCCCTGTGATGCTATGCCTCCTTGACTGTCTGAGAGACTTAGGAGGAAGAAGCAGAGACGAGAAAGGTAAGACAGAAGGGTTTGTTGTTTGCTTCAATTTCCTCGAGTTTACTTGCTATTGACCATTTGTGATGGTCATTTGTGTAACCAGTGTTTGGCAGGAAGAGGGGTCAAACCAAAAGGTATAAACTTGCTATAACCTCTTCATCATACATTTAGGTTACCTCTGTGTATGTGTGTACCTGGGAAACACACTTCTTAAATAATAGATGATGCTGAACAAAAAAAAAATGTGAAGAGGAAAAGATCTGGCATTTTTACAGTAATCTACTCTTGTTGACAATAATAGTTACTACTCCTCATTTTAAGTTAAAAAAAACCAAGGCCCATAACAGGGAAGCACCTGGTCCACAGTCTCACAGATAATAAATAACCCAAGCCAGGCTTTGATTGCAAGTGTTCTGACTCATCCCCATTAAAATGCAACTTTCCTAATGGCAGGGACTGTTTCCAACCTTTCTTTGTATACTCTTACCTTAGCATAGTGTCAGACCACAGAGTAAGTGCTTAATAAATGTTTATTGACCAATGGCTGTTCTCAACTTGCCCAAGGTAACTGTAGGTGATTGTCTCTGTCTCTTTTTATATCTTTGAGACATTATAATTCCCTTTTCTACAGTGCCTTAGGTTTACAAAGCACTTTACTTCCAACAACTTCTGTGGAGTAGGCATTGCAGGTGTTAGAAACCACTGTAATGCCAATCAGTCAACAAGCATATATTCAGCCCCTACTATGTGCCAGGCTGTGTTTAGTGCTGAGGATACAAAGAAAAGTTTAAAAAAGTAGTCCCTGTTCTCCACAACCTGGCGATCTAATGGGGGAGACAATATGCAAACAATTACTTACAGACAAGCTAGAAGAGAGAAGACTCTAGAATCAACTCTCTAAGATCAGGTTTGATTTGGGGATACAATGAAGTACTGAGGAGTTACTGTACAGTTAACAAAAGGAGGTTCACTTTGCCCTGACACAGAGAGGATATTCCACAAGGTTACAGGGCACTTAGCTACTCTGGATGCAGCCCCCTTCTCCTCCATATGGAGCCGTATCTGGTTATTAGGGCAAGAGACGATGAAGGACATGGTGCCTCTCTTGGTCTGCAGAAATGCATCAAGTCCGAGAGGCCTAGACTGTGTGGTTGAGAATTTAAATGCCCTTAGATAACCAGCAAGCTGCATCAGGTAAGCCAGAGGCGATCAGGTTCCAGAGGAAATTCCCATTTCACAGTTAAGGAAACGCAGGTTCAGAGAAGGAAAGCAACTTATTTGCCTTTGTCACATAGCTAGTAAGTGAAATGTTGGAGCAATCAATCATTTGCAAATTCAATAATATTACCAAATGAAGAATCTGTAGGGGAACCTTTTTTTAGCAAAAGGTAAGGTTCTCTCAAGTACTTCCTGGGAGGGGCAGGAGGGAGGTAAGAGTTTCCTGGGTTAGCCACAGTTATAACACTCCAAATTTCCGAGAAAATAACCAGAGGTGACTATTTGATCATCCTGAGTATTATACATTTGGATTACCCTAATCGCCTTCACAGTCAGGGCAAAGGAGGGGTTTTGATTTCATCTTTGTTTGACAAGTAGCCCTAAGTGCCCTAGTCCCTGCTCTAGACATACAGGTGCTGCTCCAAAATTCCTGGAGAGAAACTACTCCAAATACCAATTTCTGCTCTTCTAGGCTTATATATAAAAGGTCAACCTGTCTTTCTATATTTGCGCATGCTGATGGGGTATGGGCCCAAGCTGAGACCTTTGCCCCTTGCCCCAAAAAGAATTTGGCCCCCATTTGTCTATGGGCCCCAGAAAACCCTTAAATCTCAGGGTCTCAGTGATGAGGTCTGGAGGTTTAGGGGTGCCGGGACCTTAAGATCACGACACTTGGGCCCTGCCGAAATGAATTCAACCCAAATCTTCTTTCAACCAGAGAAAAAGTTTATTAGAGATAAACCATATAGACCAGACTCTTAGGGAATCTGAACTTTAGTGACATCTGTAGGGATGAGCAGGCATGAGAAAGTCTCAGTGTTTAAATGGGGGCAGGGTGGATCTTATACATTTTTTGGGTGACCAGAGGAGGGGCTGGGAAAAGGGTGTAGGTGATTTAGGGAGAATTCTGATGGGAATGTCTGAGAGACTGAATAGACAGAGTGAACAGATAACGAAGGGAACTGGAAGGAAGAGGTTTGAAAGGCATCTGAATAAGATCAAAAAGTGGGGCTAAGGCTTTCAAAGGGAGGTGAGGTGCTGGGGCTCTTAGACAAATGGGAGCCAGATTCCCTTTGGGGCTAGGGGAAGGTCTCAGCTTGGGCCCATACTCCATCACCAGCACCCCTAAACCTCTAGACCTCATCAATATTATTATGCCTCCCCTAAGCCATATTCTTCAAATGCCTTCTTGCATACCCTGGTTTTTATCAACACTACCTGTCCTTCAAGGCCCAGCTCAAGTCTCATCTTCTTCCTTCTCCCTCCCTCCCTTGCTTCCTTCCTTCCTTTATCTACCCTAGAGTGTGCGGGCATTTAAAGGAAATTCTTCATTAGAGTTTCTCCCTGAAGAAATCAGGCAGGCTAAGCAAAGGTTTAGCAAAAGCAGTTTATTACATGCAAGGCTTACAAACTTAACTCTGCTTGACAAAGGGCTCTGAGTGCCTTAGTCCCTGCTCTGGACACACAGGTGTGGCTCCAGGAGGACTATTCAGGGCCTAACCAGGAGCTCAGGCAGAACTTGACCTTTTAAAGACAAATTGTCATAGAAAAAGGAGTTAATTGTGACAGGTCAAAGTAGAAAAGGAGGTTGCCGAGTGTTATATCATGGCTGAGTTTACAGTCCAGGCAGGTCACTGATTTCTGAGGGGGATCAAGGAACATGTGTCTGTTCCCGTCAGGCTGGCACTTAGTGCAGCTTCCCTCTGAAAGGGTGGTCCTGAGTACCTGCGCAGCCCTCAGCCACTTACATCTCTAAAAGAAACGGAAATCACGGCTATCCTCAGATGTACGTGGATAAATTCTCCAACAGAGAGCTCTACGCTGCCACCAGAGGGAGTTACAAAGTTCCAATAAGATGCCAGCGCCCAAGAAGCTCACAGCATAATAGCCTTGCTCCGGACAATGAGTCTGATACAGATTCAGCCCTTTTCTGAACACGGGGAACATGAGGATGAGCAGAAACCACCTTGGGTTAGGAGGGAGGACATCCGGGTTTGAGTTTTGTTTCCAACATTTACTAGCTGTGTGCTAAGCATGAGCTTGTCACTTCCCCTCTCAGAGGTCTGTTTCCTCACCTTGGGACTGTAACGTTTCTATCACCTGCCTCACCAGGTTGTCATGAGCCCTGGATTTGGATACAGGAGACCCCACTCCCCTTTCCATTAGCTCTAGGACCAAGGGCACGTCACCGTCCTTCATGCATTTCAGTGTCCTCATCCATGAAGGGGGAGATAATTAAACTTGCACTTTCTAACCCAGAAAGCAAAGACTTCATATTATCTAAACTTAGTCTCTCCTCCAACCAATTTAGTCCTAGCACAGCTCTCTGAACAGAGTAGACTTTTATTCCGAGTTTATCCTATTGAAGTGGATCTCTGTGGCTTATTGGAATCAAGACTCCTGAACGGGGTGGGACTTGACCTGTGCAGTGGGTGATAGGATGGAAAAGATCCAAATGGGTGAAGAAGACAAGAGATGGAGAGAATTACTAGCTGGAGTGAACCAGACTTTTCTTATCTTGAAGGTGTGTGCTACTGCTATAACCCTAGATATTTCTTTTAATTACCCCCTACCCAGTTTACTATTTTATTTAAGGAAAAGGTTAAAGCAGATTTGATAGATAACTAGCTAGCAGTCTACTAGGCGCCCTTCTTGGCTCTTTAGCATAAAGATAAAATACTGGTCATCAATTTGGTGGGGTTGGGTGGTTAGACAAACTGAGATCAATGTAATACAATACCACCGTCATTTAAGAAATGATAAATATGAAGAATAAATTTCTTTTTTCAGCATGTAAAGCTCTTTGGAACCTAAGCCCTTCCTATTATTGAAAGAAAATTCTTCCTTTCAGCTTCACCCTACAGAAATCAGGTGGGATCAGGAAAGATATAGTAAAAGGAATTCATTACATATGTTGCATAGACATGCCCTGAACTCAGCCTATCCTTGACTTTTTAAAGACAAACTTTTGTAGAAAAAGGAGTTAATTCTGATAGGTTAAAGAAGAAAAAGCGGATGGGTTAGCATTATACCAATGTCCAATTTACCATACAGGTAGGTAACTGATTTCTAAGGGGGATCAAGGCAATTATATTTAAAAGCATTACTGAATTCATAGTAGTTTTTTTGTTATCATGAACTTTCTCAATCAATGGAAAGATAGTACTGAAGAATTTATCCACGACACCACGTAAATCTGGTGTACCTGTGATTTCCTTTTCCTTTAGAGACATAAGTGACAGGGGGCTGCAGAAGCAAATGTGACCAGTCTCTCACATGCAGACTGGAGGTCAGGCACTTAGAGCAGCTTCCCCATGAGAGGGCGGTCACATTTACATGCGCAGCCCCGCCTCCTGTCATGTACTCAACTGGAGTAGGAGAGAATGGTCACCGTTGCCTGGCAGCCCCCTGGCACTTATGTCTTTAAAGGGAATGCAAATCACAGGTGGTAATGGATAAATTCTTCAATACTTTATTCATTATAATAGCATATACGGGGTTCGGTTTTGCTTTGTTTTTAGGGGGGAAAAATACTGCAGCAGCTGTGGAGGATGGATTGCAGAGGGGAGAAAGGAGGCAGGTAGAAGTGAAGAGCTTAGTGCAATAGTCCAGCTGAGAGGTGATAAGGAACTAGAGTGGAACTCCTGTGAGTAGAGAGAAGGTAGTGAAACAAGCAATGTTGTGGAGATAGAATATTGAATATGTGAGGTAAAGGCAAAGGGGGGGGGGTTAAGAATGATTCTAGGGTTGTGAACCTGGATGACTGGAAGACTGGTGATGACCTCAACAAAAACAGGAAAGGTGAGAAAAGAGAAATTGCAAAATCTCAGTAGAATTTTACAAATGAATTCAAATTCCAAACCTATGCAGCCTCTGGCTCTCATATCTCTCTACCTGGCAAATAAATCAAATACCTGGTGAATAAGAACTTTTTAAGGCTCTTTTGGGCCCTTGTTATAGCAACTGATTCACATAGTTTTATGAAAGTATGTAATCAGTGTCTATCTCAAAATCAACACGTCAGAAATATAACTCATTATCCTTCCCTCCAAGCTCATACCTCTTTTGAGTTTCCCTTTTTCTGTTGGCAGGGAGTAAAGTGAAGCATGGTTGCAGTTGGCCTGATATAGGGGGCCAAGTGAGACATTCATCAGGACAGGAGTCTAGAGTTTCAAGGGTTAAGTCCTCCAGGGCTGGGTCTTTGGTCTGAATGGAATGACTTCTGGCTAGTTAGTGAAGATCAGACTGTGGTGCTGGAGGGGGTCTGTACTCACCTCACTTTCCTCCCCTAAAGGCTAAAGAAAGAGGCAGAGTGGAAATCCTCAGAGACCAGGACTACTGAGCCCACTCAAAGAGGGCCTTTACCCTCTAGTCTCAACTACCCCTCCCCTCCCTTCAGATCAAAGGGGTGGAGTTTAGCCTCTCGGACCTGTGCCCACACCCTCAATGGCAGCAAGCCTTCAATCTGCCCAGCTTTCCAGGGGAATTCTAAAGAGCCCCAAGTTCAAATTTTAAGATCATGCTTAGGAGAATTACATGATAATTCATAAAATTAAACTGTCACTCAATGGCTACGGCATAGTCTGTGACATACAAAACTCTGCAAGGCTATTCCTCCATGCCAAAATCAAACAACCAAATGCCTTCAGACAATGGGATAAAAATCATTCATGAAAAGAGAATCAGGCTTACACAATGCTGTCAGCAATTGTGGACAGAAAAATAGGGCGATGTTGGGGGAGAGAAGGGAAGAGAAGGAGGGTGCCTCTCAGCTAGCTCCTCTGGGCCTCACAGCCAAAATGGGGAGGGTCCTCGATGGGTCAAGCTCTTCCTCCAACAGGGCTGCTGCTATCCTGTCTGCCCAATGTGGACAATGACTCGAGCTTGCCCAGGGGATGACCAACTGCTTTCTATGCTACAGAGCACCCGCCTGCTTCATACTTTCTACTAGCCATAGTTCCTCTTTGTCTCCTGGCTATTCTTCACGGCCTCTAAGACTTCACCCTTATTCCATATAAGCTGTGGCGATGGCAGAGGTCATCCCCTAGTCCCAAACCCAGCTTAGGCTCTCTTGTGAATTCCTTCCCTCCAAGAAGCTGTGTCTTTAGTCCAGGGATGCTTGCAGCAGGGGCTATGTTATCAACAAGAAACATTAGCTGAAACAGGAAGCTACCAGGTGGCCTGATTCTTCATCCCAGGTGAGCTCTGGCTTGTTTTCCTCTGCTGATCTGAGGGTGTCTTTTCTTTCTTTCTTTCAATATATTCATTTATTTTTAGTTTTCAACATTCACTTCCACAAGATTTTGAGCTCCAAATTTTCTCCCTATCACTCCCCTCTCCCCACTCCATGACGGCATGCATTCTGAATACCCCTCCCCACAACTGCCCTCCCTTCTATTACTCCTCCCCTTCTCTTATCCCCTTCCTCTTCTATTTTCCTGTAGGGTCAGATAGATTTTTATACCCTATTGCCTGTGTATCTTATTTCCCAGCTGCATGTAGAAACTTTTTTTTTTGCTTTTTGCTGAATCAATGGGGTTAAGTGACGTGCCCAAGGTCACATAGCTAGTAAATGTCAAGTATCTGAGGCCACATTTGAACTCAGGTCCTCCTGACTCCAAGGCTGGAACTCTATCCACTGCACCAACTAGCTGCCCCTAGAAATAATTTTTAACATTTGTTTTTAAAACTTTGAGTTCCAAATTCTCTCTTCCCCTCCCTCCCCACCCACCTTTACTAAGAAGGCAAGCAATTTGATATAGATTATATATGTGTAGTCATGCAAAACACTTGCATAATAATCATGCTGTGAAAGACTAACTATATTTCCCTCCCTCTTACCCCGGCCCCTATTTATTCTATTATCTCCTTTGTCTCTGTACCTCCTCAAAAGTATTTGCTTCTGATTACCCCCTCCTCCAATCTGCCTTCCCTTCTATCACCCCCCTTATCTCCTTCCAGTCTACTTTCCTATAGAGTAAGATAGATTTCCATACCCAGTTGAGTATGTTATTCCCTCCTTAAACCAAATCTGATAAGAGTAAGATTCACTCATTCCCTCTCACCTCCCCCCTCTTCCCCTCCACTGTAAAAGCTCTGTCTTCCCTCTTTTGGTGTGAGATAATTTACCCCATTCTACCTCTCCTCCAACTACCCTAATACTGAGAAAAGTCTTATGAGTTACAAATATCATCTTTCCATGTAGGAATTTAAACAGTTCAACTTTAATACGTCCCATATGATTTCTCTTTCCTGTTTACCTTTTCATGATTCTCTTGAGTCTTGTATTTGAAAGTCAATTTTTCTATTTAGCTCTGGCTTCTCAAGAATGCATTAAATTCCTCTACGTCATTGAATATCATTCCTCCCCTCCCCTCATTGATTACACTCAGTTTTGCTGGATAGGTGATTCTTGGTTTTCATCCTAGCTTCTGTGACCTTCAGAATATCACATTCCAGGCCCACGGATGCCTTTTCTAGCTTGGTTCTGGAGCCTCTCTGAGTTCTGCTAATAGTTCTACTATTTCTGGTTCCCTGCTCTTCTCCTTTTATCATATCATCTTCCAACTCAGAAACCCTTAAGCCTGCTCAGGAATTTTCATGTTCCCTCTTCTTAGAGATTCTTTTGGAAGAGTAAAAAGGACTGCCTGAATGCCCCAGCACTACTCAGTTTCTTTTGGACTCATCAGTGCTTTCTTCAAATGATTACTGCAGAGCTTTGGTGATTGCTACACAGACTGATGAAATGGAAAGAGCACTGAATTTGGAGTCAGACCAGTTGAAATTTCATTTTGGCCTCTTCCTACCTGTGGGAATTTAGGGGAGTCCCTTTACCTCTCTGGGCCTCAGTGCGCTGCTCTTTAAAATGAGGGGATAGTTTCTAGGCAGCTAGATAGTCCAGTGGATAGGTTATTGGGCCTCGAGTTAGGAAGACCTGAGCTCAAATCCAGCCTCAGACACCTACTAGCTGTGTGACCCTGGACTAGTCATTTAACCCTGTTTGCCTCAATTCCTCATTTGTAAAATGAGCAGGAAATGGCACACACTCCAGTATCTTTGCCAAGAAAACCCCAAATGGGGTCACGAAGAGTCAGATATGGCTTCTCTAAGGGTCTCCGGCTCAGAGTTCATCAAGTCCATCAAGCATTCATCCTGCAGAGTCAAACAGAAGGTCCTAATAACTGGCTTATAAAGTACTTTCCCCACAACAGTCCTATAAATGGGTCTAGTGTAAGTCACCCCTGTTGTATCATTATCCCAATTTTGTAGATGGGGATGCCCAGCCCCAGAAAGTAGAAGCTATCTCTAACTGGAATTTATTTAGGACTTTGATGTTTTCCTCACTACAACCCTGTGAGGGAGCTAGGAAAGTTTTATCTCTATCTTACAAATAAGGAAACTGAGGTTCAGCGAAATGATGTGACTTGTCTGAGGTCATATAGCTAGTAAAGGGCAGAGTTAGGTTTCAAACTCTGGTCCTCTGGATATTAGTCGAGGAGATCTCTTACCCACCTCTCTCTTCCCACCCCCCCACCCCCACTGCCTATAAACACCTTGTTGTTGTTCAGTCCTTTACAATCCTGCCTGACTTTTCATGACTCCATTTGGGGTTTTCTTGGCAGAGATGCTGAAGTGGTTTGCCATTTGCTTCTCCAGCTCATTTTACACATGAGTAAACGGAGGCAAACAGGGTGAAGTGACTTGCCCAGGGTCACACGGCTAAGTGTCTGAGCTGGATTTGAACTCAGGTCTTCCTGACTCCAGGCTCAGAGCTCTATCCACTGTACCCCTATAAACACGAGGCTCAGCTGATTGCTGCATGTAAGCACTATGACAGATTCATCCAGTGGCCCCAATTAAGGTGAAGTGAGTTGTTTACATAATTGATTTTTCCCTAGAACAAACCTTGCTCTCAGCTACAGCAGGAAACTAATTATCCATCCATCATGGCTTATCAGGGGCTCCTAGTAATTTCTATCTAATTTAGACATCTTCTTCTTTTATGAGGCTGCAATTCATTAGTTTTGCAAGATAAACAGCTGCCTTCCAGAAATCTATTTGCTTGGAGCTGAGCAGCAGCAAACTGCTGTCTTCCCTGCACCTTGTATGCCAGAGAAGAGAATAAACCATCATCTAGAGATAAAGTGGAACCTGAACAAACCAGAGGAAGAACCCTGCTTAATCACCATCCTTCTCTTGTCCTCAGTTTCTACCTCCATAAAACAAGGAATCGGATGAGATGAATACCAAGCTTTGAAAGCACTAAGCACTAAGCTTCTAGCTCTAAAAGCTTGGAATCGAAGTAAAAAGCAGTTCAATTCATTTACATTGAATTCATGGAGCCACAGCCTTGCAGGGCTAGAAGAAACATCAGAGATCACTGTCCAACTATTTCATCTTACACGCAGGAAAGTGATGCCCAGAGAGAGGAAATGTCTTATACCAGCTAGTTAGTGTAGTCACTAAGCTGGCACTTGAACCCAAATCTTCTAATTTCTATCCATGTTCTTTTTTTTTATACCCTTTAAAAAATAAATGTCTTATTGGTGCCTTTTAAAAACCACTCATTGGGGGCAGCTAGGTGGTGTAGTAGATAGAGCACCAGCCCTGAGGTCAGAAGGACCTGAGTTCAAATCTAGCCTCAGACCAAACACTTGACACTTACTAGCTGTGTGACCTTTGGCAAGTCACTTAATCCCAACTACCTAAAAAACAACAACAACAACAACAACCATTCACTGCTCAATGTATACCCCCTCATATACGCACACAATCAATAGAGACCTCCTTTATGACACAGAAATATCGTTAAGCAAAACAAATTAACATAATGACCATATTTGACAATGTATGCCTCATTCCGCACCCATAGTCCACCACTCCTCTCTTGTAAGGAGAGAAGTATGTTTCACTAACAGTCCTCTGGCTCAGTCACTGTATCGATCAGAATTCGGAAGTCTTTCAGTGTTTCATTGTTAACTGTGGTTATTATATAAATTGTTCCCTTGGTTCTGCTTACTTCATTCTTTCCAATTATCTTTCCACTATACCTTACTCTCTATAACACCCTGCAAACAGACATGGATGAAGTGCTTATTAATAGCATTGGCCACCATTTTGATATGCCTTTAAGACATACTCAGTTCTTTCTTTCAACAACCATAATCAAATAAATAGGGCAAGTGCCATTATGCCTGTTCGAGAAATAAAATGGTAAGTTCATGTTCCCATAGCTACTAGGTTTTGTAGCCAGAATTCAAACTTTGGTGTCCTGTATGATGGAGTGTGCCAACCTCACTTATAGATCACCTTTCAGCTTGCTACTTGACTCCTTCCCATCTTTGATCTTATTATCTCCAACTCTAACCTTATGATTACATATTTCTTTATTACTTAATAAAATTTTGACATCTGTCATTCATCTGACCTCAGTCCCCATCAATTTGTCAATTATTATTTATTTAATAAACTGGAGAAAACTTTCTCAAAAGTAGTCATCTCTCTACATATTAAATTCCTTAATCTCTTAGGATTAAATAAGCATTAAAGTTACCAAAGATATAATTTATTAATAATTAAATAAATGAAACAATGACAGATAATTGTTTTCAATATTTTAACTATGAGAATGATCATAAGTCACTTCAAACCCTTACTGTAGTAGCAGATGACTTCATTTTTTAAATCACAGACCTGCATTATTCAGCACAAAGTCTCTTTAAAAGAATTTTCTCCATTTATTTTGAAAGATAAAGATTAAAAGCAGTTCCATCAAGAAAGACGTCATTTCCATCCTCTTTCTCTCAGTCTTCTCCAGCTTCTCTCTAGCCTTACATAACAGGAAAATAGTCTTATTGATTTCTCTCAAATTATCATTCTCAACAGTCTATCCAAACCGACAGTTAAAACTGCCTTTTCCGCAACATTCCATTTGGTGAAACAGGCATTGCACTGGCAAGGCCATTTCCAGACCAGTGCCATGATCTCTTTGCTGACTGGCCTGGCAGAAAGGAAGCCCTCCTCCAGAAGGGAGGTGGCTATAGAAATACTGAAAGAGAAAGTCATGTCCCAAGACAGGATTGAGTGCTGGGGTAGTCAATTCCTAAAATGATATGAGGAATAAAGTGATTGACAATTCTGAACGCCTATTTACTCACCAAGCAAGCGTCATTATGCTAGCATTATAGAATCACATCCAGTTCCATTAAACAAACATATATTAAGCACCTACTGTGTACAAGGCCTTATGCTGGGAACTACGGACACAGAGATGAATGACACAGACTCTGCCCATATGACATGTACTCATATAACCAGGATATAAGGTACAATGTAATAAGGGCAGAGAAGCTAGAGATCTAGGCAAAGCTCTATGAGAAATCTGGGGAGGTAGAAATCTCTATGACCTAACAAGGAGTTTTAGTCAGGGTAGCAAGTTTCCTGGCTCATGGAGGAAATAGCACCTGAGCTTCCCTTGAAGGAAGAGAAGGAATTAAGCAGCTGGGGATAAGTGAGGGCATCCTGTTTAGGTACTGGGGACAGTCTATGCAAAACTTGGAGAAAGGAGAGGGAAATATAACAAGAAGGGGGCAAAGGGCAGTGAAGAGTCATTCTAGTTGGTTGACTGGAGCATAGAGGATAAGAGCAGATGCTTCCTTTCGGGTAGTATCTGAAGTTAATCTTGCTCATTTTCTGTTTTTTGTGTTATTTGTAGACGAGAGATACGTGAGGACATAGGTTTTACCACTGGACCCTTTCTTAGATTTTGTCTCCTGTGAGCAAATTCTAGACACAGCAGGAGCAAAGTAATCTGTAAGAATGGTTATTTTGTAAATCATTGTTTTCTATGGCAGGAAAAAGTGAATCATAGATTACATATTTTACTTTGGGTGAATTTTCCATGTACGTATCTGAGCTTCTTTTGCAGGGGAGAGTTGTTTTGCTGTTCAAAGGCACTTGTACTAGCTTCAACCAGTAACAAGAACAATGAACTAATATTTATGAAGCATGTGCTGTGTGTAGGGCACTGTTCTCCTTGCTCCTAATCCTTCTATCTGGAGCCAAGCAGAACAGATCTAATACAGTCTTCCAGGACACAACACTTCAGATACTTGAAGACAGGTAAGTAAGGGCCAAATTGTGGAGTATCATGGCTATGAAGAAAGGATTCTGACTTTATTCTGTAACACCATGAAGAGCCACTGAAGATTTTCTGGGCACAGTAGTCTTTTTAACAAATCTAATCTAGGTAACAGAGTGAAGGGTTGATTGGAAACAGGGGAGATGGACAGGGCATCTCTACTTAGTAGCTGTTTGATCTTGGGCAAGTTGCTTAACCTCTCTGGGCCTCAATTTCCTCATCTGTAAAATGTAGGTATTGGACCATATGATTTCTAAAGTCTCTTTTATTTCTAAGTCTATAGTCAGCCTAGCTAAGCACAGAGAGGGTTGGCCACAGCAACTCAAAAAGACTCTCTTCTATCAAGAATCTATCACCTGTCTTGGTAGATAGGACAGTACTCAAGTAAATATGCATACTAATTAAGTTACTAGTCTGTTGAAATAGGTTTTACCACTATGTGTTTAATCTGCTGCAACTCTTAGCTAATCTGTTGTCATCCTGAGCAGACCAGCATGCCTCCTTAGCAGATGAGGAAGGAAATACATAAGTCAAACCACTTACATCCTATCGAAGTAAATCAGGTTAGACACCCGTGTGGCTGGATTTAGGAAAGCCATGCCTCGACTTCATTCTGTTAAATTCCATATATTTAATTGCTCCTGGTGACAGAAGGAACTTGTCTTATCCTTTGTCTTTAAAAGACTTCAGAATTGTTTTTATAGAGATCATCATTTTGGGCAACTTTGTGATCTTCCAGAATCTGCTTGTTTTGAACTGAAATGTGAACTGTTATAAAGTTTGTGAATTATTTATATAATCTATCTGTCTGTCTGTCTGTCTGTCTGTTTGTTTACTGAAACCTACAAATACATCCTGGGTAATATCTGGGCCTTTTGGTAATTCATTCAATCTGTGTTTATCAGATCCCCATATTCCTTTCTGTATGACATCTATAAAGCTATTATTTTACTTTCAATTATTAACTTGTCCTCTTTTGATCTTTGTTTTGATTTTTCATTATGATGAGCCTGTTTTCTCATTTACAAAGTGAGAAGATTTGACTAAATGGCCCCTAAGTATCCTTTCAGCTCTAAATGTATGATTCCGTGATGATGATACTGACATACTGAACAAGTCAGAGGAAAGGAACTGTAGCTATGTGCCTGAGGTTCTGAAGGGGAACTCAGCAGCCAGCCAACTCTACTGAGCTGAGTCCAGAGCATCAGGAAATAGCCTTGGGGCTTACATGAGTTCTCCTGGAGATTGGAAATTGGCCCTGCCGTGGCAGAGGAAGGAGCATGGTCCAGAAAGCTTGTGTCGTGGTAGAGTAGGCTCGAAAAGCCTCGAAGCTAAGAGAACATTTATGTTGAGTGCTTGGGAGTTCAAGTTATGGGCCAGAGTGGAAGGAGTAAATGTAGGTGGAATGGGCCAATTTGGAACTTGAAGGAAAGAGTAGAGTCACTCTACAGATAGAGAATACAGCAGTATAAGAAGCTGGTTCAGAAAAGGATGGAATAGTAGGGAAGGAGTGAGCTCTAGAAAAAGCATGGAGCTAGACATGTCCCATTTACACAGTGAGCCCTATCTGATCTGAGAAGAAATATGCATGTATGTCTGGGTTCTAGTACTCCCACTGTACAACATTCATACCAACCCAGAAGCACAGCGATAAGAAGATGGTGATCAGGTTTGGTCTCATTTTATCTATTTGAATCAGGCATTTCCTGAGCACTTCATGGACTATTTTGTGAAGAGGGCACACAAAAGAAGGAAGGAAAGAAGAAAGAAACAAGCATCAAGTGCCTCCTATGTGCCAGACACTGTGCTAAACACTTTACAAGCAGTATTTCATTTGATCCTCTCAACCACCCTAGGAGATCGGGGTTATTATTACCCCAATTTCCAGGTGAGAAAACTGAGGCAGACAGAAGTTGTGACTTGCCTAGGTCACACAGCTAATAAGTGTCTGAGGCTGATTTTGAACTCTGTTCTTCCTGACTCCAAGCCCAGTGCTCTATTCACTGAACCACTCTGCTGCCTCTGAGGGGACCTGGAATACCGAGCATGAATGACACAAGGCAAGAATGTGTCTTTATGAGATGTCAAACAGGGATTACAGATACCATCAATCAGTCAACAAGTATTCATTAAACACCTACTATGTACACAGCTAAACACCATGCTAGGCACTGGGGAGTGTGAGGGGGACACAAGAATGAAGTAGTCCTAGCCCTCAAGGAGGCTGAATTCTATGAGAATCACACATAATAATGCCCTTAGTAAATATTTATTGACTATTGACTAGAATGTACCAGGACTAGATCTATAGCTCTGTAACAGTTTGTTTGGTTTTTTTCCTATGCAAAGGTCTTCATCCTGAGCTCATCAGCACCGCTCTGTTGGCGCTCCACGACCTCTAACAACCAATGGCTCTTAGTCTCTGACACAGGCACATCCTGGAGAATAGAATCTTATAATATTGTCAGTCAGTTGTTGACTTTGTGACATAGTCATCATTACCCAGCACTCAGTTGGTCTTTATGTCTCAGGCCCTGAGGGATGAGACCCACCTGAAACTCACCCAAAGACAAGTTATTCAAAGGAGAGAGGATTCATGAAAGTGGGGTACGCTGTATGTATCTGAAGAAGGTATCCTTATTCACCAAAGTCCAGGGGGGAAAGGAGATGGGGCACAGGGGCAGTATGATGGAGAACATGTTGTTGAAGATGAATGGGACAACAAAAAGAATTTGGTACTTAACACTGGATTATACACACCTGGCCAGAAAGAGAAAATTGAACGTGGAATTTAGGAAATAGATCAGAAGCCTGGCAGAGATGTGATTCAATTATCCAGGCATCTGCTGGAGCTTTTGCTCTCTTTCTGCCAGAAGTATATCAGCTAATAACTTCCTGATTTGCTTTGATAATAATTTTATCTTCTTAACGGGGAAAGAACAAACAATGGGAAATTTTATTCTTTATCTGATTCTAACCATTAGGAAGGAAGTGCTTGCTGGGGTGGAAATGATGGGGAAGTAGTTATTCTCCCCTAGAAAAGATGAAGAAAGCTGAAGCAGCCTGACACTCACCCTATATTTTAAGAGAACAGAGTTCAAAGTGTTTAGAGGTAGCAGGGAAAAGTATTAAAAGAAGGAGAGGCTTGAGATCCCCTAGACTAAAATTTCATTGGGTAAGTCATTCTAGGAAGGATGGGAAATTCTGATGACACAAGAGGAAATGATCCCAATGGGGAGGAAGAAAAAAAAAGAGTTGTCTAAAGAGATCAATGCAGATGCTCAGAGAGAAAACTCAATAACCAATCTGGATTTTAAGATTTGTATAGAAGATGAAAGCAAGATGAATTTTAAAGGCATGATCCTCTAAGAGGAGCAATGGGCATGCTAAAAAAGTTCCAAATTTTCCGAGACTAGTGAGGAAAACCAACGACAAGAAGAGAGGGTTTCTTTTAGGTATGTTGGGCGAAAAGGAAGGTCAAAGAAGGTAAAGGGCAGCTGCTGTAGGTAGATGTCACAATGACACATGACAATAGAACGAAGGTTGCCTAATTTATGTTTTGCTTCTGTTTTCTCTGCCGAGGAAAGAAAAGAATAATAGGCTAATAGGGAGTTGATATTCAAGGTAAGATGACAGTAAGAGAGCACCAGGCTCCCTTTTACGTGTGCCAGTCACCTAACATCCACTGGTCCTAAAAGAACTGGCAGATGTGATTGCTTAACCACCGTCCGTGATAGGGGAAAAGAAGAAGGCATAAGCATTTATAATTATAGTGCTTACCATGTGCCAGGTTCTGTGCTAAGAGCTTTTTACAAATATTACTTCATTGGATCCTCATAAACAACCCTGGGAGGTAGGTGCTATTATGATTCTTATTTTACAGTTGAAGAAACTGAGACAGGTAGAGCTTAAGTGACTTGCCTAGGATCATACAGCTAATAAGTGTCAGAGGCTGAACAACAGGTCCCAGGCCAAGCCCCACTTGGTGGTCTCTGGCTCACAATGAATGTAAATAGCAATTGTTTCTGCTTTGGTCCTGAGGGTCTTCTCCTCCCAGATTGATTTTATTTTATTAGATAAAAGAAGCCATTCTCTGCCTCATTTCTTACCTAGCCTTAATCACTTAATGGGTGTTGCCTCAATCAAACCGAGACCTGTTAAAGGCCTTAGCCTAAAAAGGCCTCCCACCGCATCCAGGGCCATCTCCAGTATCTTGCCACTGGACCCAGATAGCTCTAGAGGAGAAAGTGAAGCTGGTGACTTTTCACAGCCCTCTGTCACTTAAATATAATTGACTTGTATGTCATGTCATCAACTCTCTGTTGTCATGGTCCTCTTTAAGAACGAATAACAAACAACCTCTCTGAGTAGTGGTAGGAGCTGCCCCACTGGGTCCCCAACTGGAACTGGCCAGTTGGGTAACACAGCTCCTTTCTTTCTTTCTTCCTTCCCTTCTTTCTTCTTTCCCTCCCCTTCCTTCTAATTTTGATCACTGAAATCTGACAAGATATCTTGGGATTTACTGGCTAGATTTCTTTCTTAATGGCCATTCCTTAAACCTAAATCACTCTGGCTGTCATTGACTGGCCAACAATAGGTCCCAGGCCAAGCCCCACTTAGTGGTCATTGTTTGGGTTCTGATTGGCTCAGAGTGAATGTAAACAGCAATTGTTTGCTTTGGTCAGAAACCCTGAGGGTCTTCCCTCTCAGATTGATTTTTTTTTCTTTCCTTTTTTGTTTTTTTTAACTAGGTAAAAGAGGACATTCTCTGCCTCATTTCTTACCTAGCCTTAATCATTGAATGGGTATTGCCTCAGTCAAACTGAAACCTGTTAAAGACCTTAGTTTAAAACAACCAAAGTCTCCCACTGCATCCAGGGCCATTTCCAGTCATCCTGATCTATATCTTGCAACTGAATCCAGATGGCTCTGGAGGAGAAAGTGAGGCTGGTGACTTTGCACAGCCCTGCCTCACTTAAATCCAATTCACTTGCATGTCATAGCATCACTTCCCTGATGTCATGGTCCTTTCTGAGAAAGAAGGACAAACAACAAGTGTCTGAGGCTACATTTGAATTCAAGTCTTCCTTTCTCCAGGCCCAGTTCTCTATGAACTGAGCCATCAGCAGCCTGGAAGGTCACGGAGACTCCCTAAAAGACAAGTGGTTGAAGGATATAAACAAACAGTTCCCAAAAGAAGAACTGCAATATTTAACAACTATATGAAAGAATGGTCCAAATGACTAATGATAAAAGAAATGAAAAGCAAAACAACCTTGTAATTTTACTTAACATTGAGGAAATTGGCCCAAAAAAGGGAGGGGGAACAAAAGATAAGAATAGCCAATGTTGTGGAAGCACAGGCACACTAGTGCATTGTTGGTGAAGCTGCAAATTAGTATAACCATCCTGGAAAACAATTTGGAATTATGCAAATGAAGCAGCTACAATGTCTATACCTTTGACCCAAAGATTCTAGAGGCAGCGAGGTAGTGCAGTAGATAGAACTGGACGCAGAGTCAGAAAGAACTGAATTCAAATTTGGCCTCAGACACTCATTAGCTGTGTGACCTTGGGAAAGTCACTTAACCTCTATCTGCCTCAGTTTCCTCAACTGTAAAATGGGGAATAATAATAGAACCTCCCTTGTAAGATTGTTGCAAGGATCCAATAAGATATTTGTAAAAAAGCATTTAGCACAGTACCTGACACAGAGCAGGCACTATACTTACTTCCTTTCCTTTTCCTACTGCTGCACATATACTCCAAGAAAGTCAGTGGCAAAAATGGAGGGCTCCATATACACTAAAATACTTATAGCAGTGTTTTTTGGGGTAGCAAAGAACCGGAAACAAAGTAGAGAGATTCTCATCAATTGGGGAATAGCTAAACAAATTATGGTACATAAATGCAATGGAATATTGTTGTGCCATAAAAATCAATGAATGTGATGAATGCGTAGAAACATCAAAAGATGTACATGAACTGAGGCAGTGTAATATAATCAAAGCAAGGAAAACCACAGACATAAGGACTACAACAAAGTAAATGAAAAGAATGACAAAAATAATCCAAATGGAATGCTGTATAACTATAATGGACAAGCATACCATCAAAGAAGAGCTTTGAGAAAGCACCTTCCAGAACTCCTTTGTAATGATGGTGGTGCAGTCCATACACACAGAATATTGCAAATAATGTCAGATCTTTTCTTTGGACTGATCAGTTTTATGGAATTTTTTTCCCCCTCTTCTCCCCCACCTTCTCCCTTTAACAAAAAAACTCTTTCTTATTGGGATGGCTTTCTGGAAAGAAGGAGGAGGGGGCAGGGAAATCTGGGCAATGTAAAAATAAAATATAGCAATAAAAATTCATTTTTTTTTTAAAGGAGAAAGAAAATCTTGTCCTGATTTTCAAAAAAAGGAAAAGAAAACTATAGGCCAGTGAGCTTCACTGATTCCTGGCAAAATTCAAGAATCTAGTATTAAAGAGATCATTCATTAACACCTAGAAATTACCCTTTTGTGACTCAGTACTACCATAATCATGAATACAGAGGAACATATGTTAATCACCTAGCAAGCAAGTGAATTTAATTAGCTGGATGCAATACATGAATCAGCCATTGATTGAACTTGTCTTGAGCTACCAGTCTAGGGCTCTAGGCCACTTCAGTAACTTTCTGGCACATTACCAGTGTTGAGGAAGTAAACCCAAGTACAATTAGTCTTGGAAAATAACTGTTCCCTAGAAAAGTAACATTTGAGAACAAGGAAATAGGGCTACAGGGTTGTGTAGATAGCAACAGACTCTCAGTTTCTATTATTTCTCCTTATTGGCAACAACAGAATAAGTTTGACAGTTTCTATTTTGAAGGAGGCCTCTACTGTCTTAGAGAGTTCATGCCAACATAAGGAATTCTTATAAGATTAACTACAGAGAAAACATCCACTGGAACAAACCTAATCTTTGGCAGTCCTGAGATCCCCAAGGTTATCTCAAGGTTAACACATTTCCCCTATTTCCATGTTTGGCTGTGTACCCTAAGCAAACCCAAAAAACTATAAAAATCCAATCTGAAGCTGCTCCTAGCCCAAGCAGTCTTCCTTAGCACTAATAAAATCTCTTTACTTTCAATCTGGTCTCCTATCTTTTACCTACAGTCAATGGACTCTTACTGATGGTATGCCTATGCCAAGAGATTGAGAGAATGCCCCAATATAAGAGAGCTTCTTTTAAATGGCCTGCTTCTATTTCCCAGCCAACTCCTACCTCATCTGTCTCTGCTGCTTCCCGGCTTGACTGAGAAGGGGCTTTCATGTTCATCCCTTGCTGGTTGAGTTCCAATTTAGTCTAGAAAATGAAATGGAATATCGATCAAAATATTAAAACGTGAAATATAATCTCTATATGTAACAGCCATCAAGGAGGGGAGAAACCACTGTGGGCAAGGGGCTAGATAGATATCCCTACCAACGGTCACCTACACAACAGGCAAACCAGCCTAGTTGAAGCAGCAAGGCACAACCAACAGGAAACAACATGTTTCAGGTTAATAAAATCCCCATGGCTCCTTGACCATCACCTCCTCTCAAATCCAAAGGACAGACTAGGACCCTGATCTCAAGAGCTCTAGGAAAAGAAAGGTCTTCTAATTCAGGTCCTAATTCCAGACCAACATCCTTAGCCATCTCTGAAGGGACCATCTCTGTGGATAAGGGGGCCACCATTAATGCCAACTTCTAGCCGATTGGCCACCAATGGGCAGATAAGCTCAAGAACTCCAGGAATAACAGAACCCCTCAAACCACTGGTCCTACTTCTAGCCTAGCCTTCATAGGCATCATTTTGGGAAGTAATCCCTGTGGTAGTCTGACCTGGTTATTGCTTCTTCAGATATTATAGTATTTGCACCAGGAAACAAAGTGGCACTGCCAATGATTCACCATCAGAAACAGGATTTTATCAGTGGAAATGGCATTAAAAAAGATGCATTGCCAGCTGCTTGGCTGTTGCACTCTTTCCATGGAACCCTTCTATCTGACATGAAGCTGAAACTTCTTATATAAGTTGTCTCCCCCATTAGAATGTGAACTCTTGAGGCAGCTAGGTGGCAAAGTGGATAAAGCATCGGCCCCTGGAGTCAGGAGGACCTGAGTTCAAATCCAGCCTCAGACCAAACATGTGATACTTACTAGCTGTGTGACCCTGGGCAGGTCACTTAACCCCAACTGCCTTAAAAAAAAAAAAAGAAGAAGAGAATAGACTGTGTATTTGTATCCCCAGCATGTAGCACAGTGTTTGGAATATAGCAAGTGTTAATTAATGCTTCATTCATTTATATTTATCTTTGTATTCTCATAGTTCAAATGAATTTAGTTACACATTTATGAAGCACCTACTATGAGCCAGACATTATGTTAAGCACTTAGAACACAGTTATTGGGGGGGGGGGGAGACAGTCCCTGTACTCCAGGAGCTTACAGGCTAATGGAGGAAGACAATCCAAAAAGAGGCTGGACAGGGGGGTGGGGCACCACAGGGTATCTTGTTCTATGGAGGTGAAACGAGGCACAGCTGCAGATGCAAAGTGAAGTGAGCTGGAAGTCGAATTTCTGCCCGATTGTTGAATTGAACTGGAGCCCGCTGAGCTGTGTAACTTGGTAGAAACTTGGCAGACATTTTGTCCTGGCAACTTTTCTTATATAAATTTTGGGGCCTTTGGAGCCTGTGTTGTTAGAATTAGCCTAATAAATCAATCCATCAATAAAAAAATAAGTCCGCTGCACCAACTAATTCTATTTAGGCTGGATTTTTTTTTTCTTAAGGACCACACCTTAAACCCAAATTACTCAGGCTGTCTTGGACTGGCTAACAATAGGTTCTAGACCAAGTCCCATTTAGTGGTCATAGTTTGGGCCTCCATTGGTTCAGAGTGAATATAAATAGCAATTGTTTGTTTTGGCCAGGAACCCTGAGGGTCTTCCCCTCCCAGATGGATTTTTTTTAAACTAGGTAAAAGATTCTCTCTCAGCCTCATTTCTAACCTAGGCTTAATCACTGAATGGGAGTGAAACTGAGACTTGTTAAAGGCCTTAGCTTAAAAAAGCCAATGCCTCCCACTGCACCCAGGGCCATCTCCAGCCATCCTGGATCTATTATCTAGCCACTGGACCCAGATGGCTCCAGAGGAGTAAGTGAGGCTGGTGACTCTGCACAACCATTCCTCACTGAAATCCAATTCACTTGGCATGTTGTGGCCTCACCTCCCTGATGTCATGGTCCTCTCTGAGAACGAAGGACAAACAACAACAGGCCACATTCTTCACCACCATCCTGGTAACATTCCAAGTACTAAATGGGAGGGTAGAGAGCCAAACAGAAAAGCAATGAAGATGCTAAAGATTTGGGGTGATTAGAAGCAGCCTTTGATCAAATCACCGGGCTTGGGTTTTTTAAAAACAAAAATGATTTGGTTGAATTCCTGAGGACAATCTGAGTTTCCCAGAGCAGCGCTGAGGTCATTAGTCAGGGTATGGGAACTGAGAAGCCTCTCACCATGGCCCAGCTCCTCAATCTATTCACAGTCCAGGGCTTGAGAGAACAAAAATACAAAGGCTGGCACAATCTGGCCAACATGTTGGCAGTAAGTCCTTCACACCTTCTTTGAGACTAGCGAAGAGTTGAGTTTCTGCATTTTAAAAGGTATGGCGTGAGGGCTATGGTGGCACAATGGGCAGAGAGCACTGGCCCTGAAGTCAGGGAGGACTTGAGTCCAAATCTGGCCTCCGATACTTACTAGCTGTGTGACCCAGTGAGAAATGAAAGAATTAAGTTTCCACATAAGCAGATAAGAAATCAGCACAGACAGGCTGGGCCTATAAGGAAGACTGTAACTCAGAAGGATGAGGACCAATCCTGATTCAGAAGGGAGGACTTAGGCAATTACTAACTATAAAGCTTGTTTTGATTGCTCTGGCTTCTTTACTGTGTGCACTCTCCCCTTCAGAGGAGGTGTGCCTGCTTCTCGGGACAATGGAAAGGACACACTTCAACCTCTTTAAAAAAGTCTTTGAGACACCAGTCTTCGGAACTGAGTCTGGGGTCTTCTTTATAACAACCCTGAGCAAGTCACTTAACCCCAATTGCCAACAAAAAACCCAACAAACAAAAGGTATGGAGGAGGTTGAAGATGATTATATCTGGAACCATATTCTTGAATATAGGTTTCTAGTAATAGTGCAGATTAAATGCCCCCTTAAGTCACCCCCTGGTGTATCATCATGAAATGGAGGTGGTCTGTGGCTCTTGGAGACTGTGCCTTTACAATCTAAGTTCTTGTGGGTCCTACTGAGCTGGAAAGCCTCCAGGTATAAGCCTGGTAATACATGTCTGTCAAATGTTTGTCATCTGAGGACCAACCCAGCTCAATGTGGAGGTACTTATTACCAATGGGTTGGCAAGAAGGGTGTTTTTTTTTCCCTAGGAACCATCTCTGAATCAATAAATCAAGCAACAAGCATTTATTAAGCACCTATGTGCCAGGAACTGTGCCAGGCACCTGGAATACAAATATAGAGAATGAAACAATTCCTTCTTTCAGTGAGTTTACATGGTAGAGATAAGTTTATGTTAAAAAAAACCCCGTATAGTAGTTTATATACAAGGTATATATATGTATGTATATATATAGTAGTATATATAGTAGTTTAATATAAGGTAATTTGGGAGAGAGAGCTCTCACATTTGGGGGGAATCAGGAAAAGTTTCTTACAAAAGATGGCATCTATCTGCATTTTACAGGCAGAGACTCTGGGAGGAAGAGGTAAAGAAGCAGTACATCCCAGGTATCAGGGGATGACCAACACAGATGGGAAATAAAGTGTCATATCTGAGGAAGAAAGAGGCAGCCAGTTTGGCTGGATCACAGGCTGCTGGAGTGGGAATAATGTCCCCTGATGCTGGAAAAGTAGGTTGGAGCCAGGTTGTGTAGAACTTTAGAAATAGTAAACTGAGAAGTTTAAATTCTATCTCAGAGGCAACAGCAAGCCACTAGAATTGGTTGAATTGTGGGGGTCATTTGGTCAGAAACGGATTTAAGGAAAATTAAATTGGCAGAAGCGCGTAAGATGGACTGAAAGCAGAGAGAGATATGAGGCAGGGAGAGCAATTAGGAGTCTGTTGGAACAATCCAGGTGATGAGGGCCCGAACTATGTGAGTGGACACAGGGCTCAATTTTGAGAGATGCTATGAAGATAGAAACAGTAAGATCTGATAACTGATTGGATATGTAGGGTGAGGGAGGGTGAGGAGTCTAGGATAATACCAAAATTATAAATTATAAACCTTAGCATTGTTTTGATTTATATGTTTAGGGAGCCTCTGCACCAAAGAAATCAAGGATCTTTTGAAACATCCCAAGTGTTGGTTTAACTTCACTTCAAAATTTTACCTCTACTCAAGTTCTTCTTTAATACCTCCTCATGACCTAGAGTTTGCCTTGGTTCTCGAAGGCTACACTAGCAGAGTGCAAACTTTGGCAGGTTTGACCAAGATAGGGAGTCACGTATGGGCTGACAGTGGATTGTTTTTCTATGCCTGAGCATCAGCCTAGCTAAGTGATGAAAAGATCTTCAGCAGAGGGTAGTCATAAGGTATTTTTTTTTCTCCCCATGACAACTAGTGAAGACCATCTACTGTAACTAAAACATGGACTGGCTGCAGTTTGTATAAGTTGAGGGAGTACCTGAACCAACTATGCTAGAATTCCTTGAATTATTGAGGTAAATAAGTGGAAATTTTACCTAGTATTTAAGGTAGAGGCGGTATGCTATAAAGGAAAGAGTCTTGGATTGAGCATCCAAGTACTTGGTTTCAATCCTGCATCTCCAACTAATTATTGGTATGAAACTCAGATAAGTCTCTGGGTCTCCATTTCTCCATCTATAATACAAGGGAGTTGGCACTGAAGAAGCCACCTGAGCACCTGTTTCCTTCCACAAAGTCAATGTTATTCACAATACCCCTCTGAGGGTGTTTGAAACTTTATGTTTCTTTCTAGTTGGTGCTTTACCATCAGTAAGGTTCAATAGCATTAGTCCATAGACTTTCACTACCCAGTTTTTTTCACACTACTCTCATATCCCTTTTTTTCATCTTTTAATGATATGCTTCTCTCCAAGTTCCCATCTATTTCTACTCTGAGCTAGACTTCTTGTCTTTCTTTTTTTCTTTTCTTTCTTTCTTTCTTTCTTTCTTTTTTTTTTTTGAGGCAATTGGCATTAAGTAACTTACCCAGGGTCACATAGCTAGTAAATGTCAAGTCTCTGAGGCCCAACTCCAGGACTAGTGCTCTATCCACTGAACCACCTAGCTGCCCTCTTTTTGTTTTTCTTAAGACACTTCTGTTCATGCTTAAGTTTCTTGGAGATAACTTCATTGAATTAACTCTACATTTGTTATTTTTGAGCCATTTTCTATTCCCCATCTCATCTACTTTCATGTTCTCAGTTTAGGGTGATTTGTCCTCCTAATCTTTGGTGTTTGTGCTATATATTTGCCCAAACATTGACTGGTTATAGAAGAGAAGTAAAAAAACAAATAAACTAGGGGAAAAAAAAGAACTAAGGATGATGGAAGTGAAATTTCCCTTAAAGAAATTTGTTGTTGTTGTTTTTAATTCAATTTTATTTTATTTCCAGATCTAAATTGTCTCCCTTCCCTATTTTCATTTATTAAGCACCTACTATATGCCAAGCACTGAGGATACAAATACAAAAAAGATACTCCTTGCCCTCAAGGAGCTTACAATCTAATGGAAGAAGACAACACACAAAAGGAAGGTGAAGCACAAATGGAAGCTGAAAATAGATAGGATGGGGATAGAAGGAAAGAAGGTACCTGGCAAGGGGGCATGATGGTGAAGTCCAAAAGAGCACAGCTGGGTGTTGGGGTAGGTGGAAGGACTACTAGGCCTTACCAACTATCCTTCCATTGGGTCCTAAAAGTCTTCTAGACCTTACTTTCTGATGCACCCCTACAACTTGTAGACCAGAACACACTGCTGCCTGTTGTACTGATACATTCTCCTGCTCCTTGGGCCTTGCCTTCTGCACATACACCTCACAACAGAACTCTCTGACATGTGTTGTTTCACCCAATTAGATTTTGACTCCAGGATTGTCTCACTTTTTCCGTCTTTATGTTGTATGAATTTTCTTATCAATTTGACTAGCTAAAGCCAACAAGTAAGAAGGAATCAGGAGACTGGTCTTACTATACTCAAAATGTGGCATTCTCTAGCACCGGTTCATAAGGAGTGCATCATTCACAATTCAGAAGGTAATGTTTATATGTGATATGAAACAAAAAATAAGAAAGATGAGTCTTCATTTACTACAGGAAATTGATAAAGGGGTTATCTTTTTAGTACAGCTAGTTTCAATAAATCAAGGAGAACCATTAGGTCAAAAAATGGAGGAAGACATTCCAAGGACTCTGGAATCTTCTTTTTTTCCCTTTATTTTTTTCCTTTTTAAATTTTTTTTATTAATTTATTTTGATTTATCAACAATCACTTCCATAAGCTTTTGAGTTTAAAATTTTTCTCCACCTCCCTCCCCAAGATGGTGTGCAATCTGATATGGGCTATACAGATACATTCCTGTTAAACATATTTTCACATTAGTGATGTTGTAAGTAAGAATTAGAACCAATAGGAGGAACCACCAGAAGGAGGAAACAAAACACAACAGAAGAAAAAAAACTAGCAAATAGCCTGCTTCGATCTGCATTCAAACTGCATAGTTCTTTCTTTGGATGTGGATAGCATTTTCCATCATGAGGCCTTTGGAGGTGTCTTAGATCCTTGGCATTGCCAAAAAGGGTTAAGTCTATCAGTATTAGTCATCTCACAAAGTGGCTGTTACTGTGTACAATATTCTCCTAGTTCTGCTCACTTCACTCAGCATCAGACCATACAAGTCCTTCCAAGTTTTTCTGAAGGAGAAAGAAAAGCATAAACAGAGGGGGTAAAGGATGGAGAGAAAGACACAGATAGTAATCGTAACTGTGAATGTGATATATGAATGTAATGGAATACTGTTGTGCTATAAGAAATGATGAACAGGCTGACTTCAGAAGAACCTCATGATGGAAAATGCTATCCACATCCAAAGAAAGAACTATGGAGTTTGAATGCAGATCGAAGCATACTATTTGCAATTTTTTTTTCTTCCGTTGTGTTTTGTTTCCTCTTTCTGGTGGTTCCTCTTATTGGTTCTAATTCTTCCTTACATCACTAATGTAAAAATACGTTTAGTGATAACGTATATGTATAGCCTATATCAGATTTCATGCCATCTTAGGGAGGGAGGGAGGGAGAGAAAAATTTAAAACTCAAAAGCTTATGGAAGTGATTGTTGATAAATCAAAATAAATTAATTAAAATCCATTTATTCAATTTAAAAAAAAAAGGAGTAGACAACAGGTTCAAGGGTCTGGGAACCCTGCCAAACCTGGTAGCCAATTCATATAGGATTGAGGTAAGAAAAAGAAACTGGGTCCAAGAAACTTGTAAATTCTGTCTGCCAAATCAATTCTGTGGTTAAAATGAAGACTAGAATCTCATTGCCAGAAGAGATCTCTGAGGCCTCTATTCCTGAGCAGAAATAATCTCTGTAGTTTCTTTAAGTGATCATGGAACCTGTTTAAAGCCCTCTAGTGCTGGGGAGTGATTTCCAGAGGCTGCCCATTCCACCTTTGGTCAGCTCTCATTGTTAGGAAGTTTAATTTTATTTGGAGTCCCTCTAACTTTCTCCCACAATCCTTTTCTTTTTTTTTTAAGGCAATTGGGGTTAAGTGACTTGCCCAGGGTCACACAGCTAGTAAGTGTCAAGTGTTTGGTCTGGGGCTGGATTTAGACTCAGGTCCTCCTGACTTCAAGACTGGTGCTCTGTCAACTGTGCCAACTAGCTGCCCCTTTCTCCCACAATCCTATTACTGCCCTCTGAGAATAAATAATCCCTTTTCCTTATGATAGTTCTTCAAATACCAGGAGATGAGGATCATTGAATTCCCCAGTCTTCTGCAGTCTAAACATTTCTAGTTCCTTAAACCAATCTCTAAATGATGGTCAATTTAGGATGGAAAAAAAATGTGCTAAGTAAAGCTCTGGTTTATTAGTATTTTTCATTCCCTCATAAGGCTGATTGTGAGGCAAGGACCAAACGCTGAGTCAGTGAAAGGAGCAGAGAAGTCAGGTCTTCCTCAGTATTTCAAGTCTTGAAAGTCAGTGCAGTACAGTGGGAACGGACCAAATCCAGAGAAGTTTGACACTGGCCAAGACTCTTAATCCTTCTGGGCCTCAGAGGAAACTCATGAGGAAATGAGGGGTTAGCTAGACTAGATCAGAGTTATCACAAGCCAGAGACATACTGGCAGTTTAAATTGTAATTGAGAAATATTTAACAAAATAGATAAAAATACAATAAGACCTAGATGACATCATATTTTAAAACTAAGTTAAACTGTGGCCTGCAGGGATTCTTCTGTACACATCAGTGCTCCTTTTCATACCCCATTTGAGTTTGATGTTACTGGACTGGATGATGTCTGAGATCCCTCCTAGCTGTAAATCTACCATTTTATAAAGTCTAACAACTGAGAAAATCTATAGTAGTATGGGACATTAATCTTCCTGAATATTTATTTCAACAGTTTTAAGATTTGTTTCAATTTTGTAACTTTCCTTTTTTAGTTTTGTTATTTTAAACGAAGCTTTTAGCCTCAAACATCTTAAAATACTTGAGAGCAGGAAAAGAGGGAAAGTGGAAAGTGCTGTTTCGGCAGGGGACTTGGACTGAAAATACTCAGGGGACAGAAAGGGCAGTAGAAGTGACCCCAAGGAGCAGCTGTGCCCAATTCTGGGATGATGCAGGAATGGGGTTGGGAAGGAGCCAAAATGTTATTTCTGGGAGAGGTTTAAAAATCTGCAGTTGGTTTTCTGTGGGGCTTTGGGTGTCCTGGAGGGAGACCTTGTTTGGGGAATGGCAGCTAGGTGTAGGGAAGAGCTTAGTGGGGCTGGAGTAATAAGAATTTTTGTTATCCGTGAGGCCATTTGGCGTTCTCCTGGCAAGATATTGGAGTGTTTTGCCATTTCCTTCTCCAGCTCATTTTTACAGATGAGGAAACTGAGGCCAACGGAGTTAAGTGACTTGCCCAGGGTCACACAGCTAATTTCTGAGGCCAAACTTGAACTCAAGTCCTTCTGACTCCAGGGCCAGCACTAAATGTACCTAGCTGCCCTAATAATAATAATAATAATAATAATTAGCAATAACTTCAGGGTTTGTAAATATGACATCTTACCTCAGTTGACCCTCACAACAAGCCTGGGAAATAGTGCTATTATCATGCCCACTTTACAGATGAGGAGAGTGAGTTCTCCTCTGCAGGGTTGAGTGACTTGCTCAGGTCCACCCAGCTAGGGTCTGAGGGAGGATTTGAACTCAAGTCTTCCTGCGTTCTATCCACTGAGCGACACCTAGCTGGAGCCAAGAGTCTCCAGACGCAGCTGCAACCTTGGGGAATGTCTTCACTTGTCCTGGCCTCAGTTTCCTGCCCTGTACAGCAAGGATGACAAGCCGGGTGGTTTCCACCTCCTGGGCTCCACACCTCCCTCCGCCCACGGCGTGTGTACGTGAGTTCTCAGGCCTCGGTGTTCCCGCCCAACTGCCGGGAACAGGACGTGTGACGAATGACGTAGCCGGGACAGGCCAAGGCAGCCCAGGTGACCTTGACAGCCCGGTCTTGCCCCCTAAAAAATCCTGTTTCCGGGTTCGGCCCGAGAGAGGTTACCCGCTCGGGAGGAAGCTCAGCTCGGAGGCCCCGGGGTCGCGGCTGGGGAGGGAGGGGGACAGGCCTGCTCTCGGCCCGCGGGCTCAGCCCGGGGCTCCCTCTTCCACGCGGCCCCGGCATCCTCTAGCCCCGCCCCGCCCTTCCCGATTGGCTGCTTCCGCCCCGAAGAGATGGGGGCGGGGATTCCGGAGGAGGGAGTGCCGACCGGATGCCCCGCCCCCTTACTTTGAGCCTCCTCCGGGCGCCTGAGGTCTGTGTGAAGTGGAAGGGGAGGTGGGAAGCGAAGCTGAAGCGGCCTGCTGCTTCTCGAAGGTGGTTTTGCTTCGTCTTGTTCTGTGAGTGAGGGTTTGTGGGCACCGGAGATGTGCGGGCCAGCTGGGTGGAGGAGAGATACCCCTCGGGGAAGGGGGCCCGAGCCGGGGACTGATGGCGCTTGGGGAGAGAGGGGGAAGGGGCGCGTGACGGCGCCTTGGGGGAGGGGAGGGCGGGGCGGTTGAAAGGCCTGCGGGGAATGGAGCTAAGGGAGAGGCACGCGGGTGAGGGACGCGGGGGGTAGGGCCCTGAGGGGAAGGGGGCGCATGACGAGGAGACGGACGATTTCGGGGATGACGAGCGCAGAGACGGGGTGAGGGCATAGGGGGCGAACGGCCGTGGTTATCTGGCCGGTCGGGAGCAGGGGGATACTGGCTGCTGGGGGGGGCGGAAGGAACTGTGTTCGTGGGACACCTTTAGGGACTCTGCCGGGGCGGGGGGTGTCTCTTACTGGCCTGGGGGAGCCCAATGGGCCCTGAGCTGGGGGAGGGTTGTTTTATTAGGGGAGGAGCCACGGAAGACCCTTCTGAGAAAGGCAGGAAACCGAGAGGGCCCCAGAAGCAGGTTGGAAAGTTGAACAAGGTCATGGGAGCTGGGGGAGGTGAGGGAATGTCGTGGATAGGCCTGAGGGACCAGTAGTCTAGGTCTGAATAAAAAAATCTCTCTGCTTCCTTTTCTTTGGCATATATCCCCGCTCACCGCCTTTATGTTGCCCATCTCTGACCCATGTAGAGGCAGGCACCCAGACCTCCACTCCTACTCCATCAGTGGCTAAATAAAAATCCTCCCTCTCATGGTTTCCTCTGAAATTGTGAGGGACCAGCGTGATTCAGCAGTATTTCTTTAGTTCTGGGGTTTCAATTCAATTGTTGTTCGGTTTCTAAGAGGCTTTCTAATTCTGATGATGATGTTTGTTCAGCTCCTAATTCTCCCGTGGCTGTGGACATCTTAAAGGTGGCAACAATACCCTACCATTCAAACAGCAGTCTTTTTAACTAAGTGCTTGCTACTAGCTTTTTACCTGTGATCCTGTTTGAAAGATTAGTAGATAGTGGCCAATGTTACTTAAGGTGTGAGCTGTGAACATCTCCAGCTGGCTAGACCTCGGAGGGAAGGGCCTGCCATCTTCTGTTCCTTTAATGGTTGCTCTGGCTGGGATACAGTGGTAGTTGGGGCATATTAAAGATTTCTTACAGTCCCAGTCACTTTCTCTTTTGGTGCTAAGTATCTGCCCCACTTCCTTCCTCTGAGTCAGTTCAGGAATAATCCATCTAAATTTTTTTTTTCCAACCGATGGTCAGAAGTCAAGAATAAAAGATCATAAAGTGATCCAGCTTTACATTGAGTCTTATCTTCTAATGTCGTGTTGGACTCTTGGTGACACTGTTTGGGGTTTTCTTGGAAGAGACACTGGGGTGGTTTGCTGTTTCCTTCTACAGATGAGGAACTGATACAAACAGGGTGAAGTGACTTGCCCAGGGTCACACAGGTAGTAACTGAGGTCAATTTGAACTCAGGTCCTGACTCCAGGGCTAGCACCATCTAGCTGCACTGGAATGATTTACATCTAGGCAAGAAAAACTGGCCCCCCCTTTTTTATCTGTGCTATCCTCTTTTTAGCTTGGGTGGGTGAGGTCAGAAGGGGTGGTATTACTTTATTATGTATGCTTTCACAGGTAAAAATTTAAAGTGAGTGGCATGTTTTGATAGCTTTTGAAATTATTTTTGTGCGAACATCAGGAAATCAATTATTTCGCCTTGTGTTTTTAAAGAACACTTAACTAGAAGTTTGGAAACTTGAATTCTGGTTCCTGCTCTGCTGATTAACATTGGGCAAATAAATTTATCTTTGAGTCACAGTTTCCTCAACTCTAAAATGAGAGGTTTGACTTAGGAATGTAGGATTTAGAGCAGGAAAGGAACCTTGGAGATCATCTAGTCCATAGGCAGTCTACCTGCACATTCGGAACCAGATTAAATTGTGAAATAGCTAACTAAATAAAAATATAATAAAACATAGAAAACGTTAACGTGTGATTTTCTAAGTCAAATATGTAGCCACAGGGATCCTTATGTGATTCTGTTTTAACAGCATTGATCTAGTCAACTTCTTGCAGATAAGGAAATTGAAACCTAGAGAAGTACACAGATGGTTCTTCATGCCATCTTCATGTTCATGTTCTTTGTTAATTCCAGAGTTTTTCTCCTGGGCTTTTTCTCATCAGTATCTGAGAGTTCAGTTATCATCTCATACAGATAATTCTCAGACCTGTTTATTGAGTCCTGGCTTTTCTCCTCAACTACAGCCCTGAATCACAATTGCCTAGGCATCTCCAACTCAACATGTCTAAAACAACTTATCTTTCCCACTCATTTTCCTAATTTCCTAATAAAACACTACTGTCCAGTTACAGCCTTGGTGATACCCTCACCTCACTCTTATGCCGTGTAGTCAGCCGGTTGACTCAGTTTCATTGTTTCTATCATCTTTCATTATCCTTTTCCTTCTACTTATACAGCCACCACCCTGGTTCAGGTTCCTCAGCACTTCTCATGTGGTAAAGACAAGGCAAAATAAGACTAAATACAAAAAGTGAATAATGCTCATTTGTATTGTGTAACTTTAGGCAAGTTACAACTTCCTTAGGCCATAGCTTCCTTTTCTGTGAAGCCATTGGTTTAAAGGTAGATGGTGTATGGTCTTAGCCAATTCTAGGAGGCTTCTGTGAATCTGAGGGCAGTAAGAGTGGTCAGTAACAGTAGGATCATATTGTGGAGGACTTTGAATTCCAAGCTGAGGAAGATGATATCCTTGGGCAAAGAGGATCCATTAGAGTAAGTAAATATAAAAGCATTGTTTTTTTAGTATAGCTATACTTTATCCAAGAATCAGCCACTCTTTGATCTTGTCCTGTATATGTTCCGCATATTCTCTGCATTTGAATAGGCCCTATTTCCCAAAAGCAGCAAGTAGCTTCAGGACCCAGACATTTTCTTTCTTGTCTGAGGATGGAATTCAGTACAAAGGCTGTTTATATTTAGAATCTGGAACATGAGTGAACTGGTTCTCAACCTTGCACAGTTCAGCATCCTGAATAGCATTTCACTTTGTTGCTTTGTTCCTCTCTATTCTGAAAGGTAGGATGAGGCTAAATGACTACAAAGATTTATAGAATGGGGGATTAGCAAGAGCAGGTTGAGGAATGTGAAGTAATGTGTGTTAGCAGACCATGGAGGAGAGAGAAAGAAGGTTAGAAAGGAGTTGAGAAATGGTACAGAGGGGTGGGGACATCTAAGAAAAGGGAGAGATGAGTCAGGGTAGTACAAAGTAGATGAGATGAGCAGAAGTAGCAGTTGAATGGAGCAAAGTCTGTAGATTAGTACTTAGTTGAAAAGATTTCAGGGGTGATTGGATTGAAGAGGTTTATCAGTTCAGGTTGCCATTTTTTTCAAAGGCCATCAAATTTGAGGAAAAGATATTATGCTTGATAGGATTTCACTAGCAAAGCTTCCTTCAATTAAAATAGATTTTTTAAACTTTTTTGTTTTCAGAGTGAGCCACATGATCAGAAATATGTGCAGGCTGCAGTTTTTTACAATTAGTAATTAATCCTGGAGGCACTCAGTTATAGAATGGTAGCAGCCAACAGATGGTCAGGCTCTACTGGCTTGCCAGTCCGTGGATGTGAGCTAATTAAGTTTTAAAATTAACGAAAAATTTTAGGCAGGGCACATTTGACTTGTATATGATGGCATGCTGAAAACCCACTTTTTTCTTTTTTTTTTTCATTGTTACTCTCTGCCCCTTCCAGTTTTAGTATATTTTGCTAATCCTTATTTGGAAATGAACCTTTCTTTGGGTAGATGATTCTGTGAAAAGCTTTTTTTTTTTCCAGCAACTGTTTAATTTTGGTTTTTTGAAGGAAGCAAATTGCTAATACTCATAACAAGCATTCTTTCTGCATCTTGTCAAATGTTTGAATGATAGGTGAAGTATAGTTTCCAAGTCTTAAGTTCAAGGACAGTGAACTTCTCTATTTGTCATTGGCCTTTTTTTATATATAAGAAAAAAGTTTGAATATCCTTAATGAGGTACTATACTGAAAACTGAACTTCAAATGTTGGGAATTTTAGCCTGACATTTAGGCAAATGTTCAAAAAATTAATGAAATTAATGAAAGATCAACATTAGAGACACTTTGAAGTATATCCTTAACCTTTTGTATTTTTTGAAATATAAAATCTCTTTCAAATTCTTTTAGGAAGGCTCTTCAACCAGCTGCAATGTCAGCAGACAATGATATTTCCCTCTCCACTTACGATGAGACTTCGGGATCAAAACTTGCTCGAAAAGCTAAAGAGACACCATTTGTCCCAATTGGTGAGTCTACCTGTGACAAAACAATTTTTCAGTAAAATGGTATCCATTGAAACATCAGTTCTATTCAAAAAATTCTTAGATGCATTTCTTTTTAGATATCTTAGCTATTTAAAATGCAGTGAGAACAAGTAGTTGTACGAATTTCATGATTAGAATTCTTACATACCAGAGTTTTGTTATGTTGCCTGTTAACTTGAGTAAGATCAGGAAAGCAGGATGATATAGTGGAAGGAGCTGTAGACAGGGTTTCCATCAGGGAAGGAACCTTGAATTTTAGTCCCAGCTTTGCTGTGTGACTTTTGAGCAGGTCACTGAGCTTAACTGGGTGCCGCTTTTCTCATTGTCTCTGAAATTTTCTTTTAGTTTTTTTTTTCTGAAATCCAAGGACTTAGAAATCTATGAGATGATTTTGCTATGGCATTTGTTTTGATAAGATGTAAGCTACATAATGTAGAAAAAATCAGTTTTGATCGTTGTTGATTCACCATTTCAGTTTAGGGAACCTAGCACATATATTCCCTTTAAAGATTCTTTCCATTCTGAAAATTGCCCAAAGTATATTTAAGACTTCAAGATGCATTTTTATTCATTAGACTTTAAAATGATTTTATTGGCCAGATTGGTAACATAGGCCTGTAACCCCTCCTACTTGTAGAGGCTGAGGCTGGTGGCTCCCTTGAGCTTGGTAGTTCTGAGCTGAAATAGTTAAAGGTAATCAAGTTTCTGCATTAAGTTGGACACTGATAATGAGCCCCCTGAGTTGGGGCTGTAGGGTTGGGGGGGGGGGGTACCAGGATTTCTGGTCCAGGTTGGAAAGTAGAACAGGCCAAAGCTTTTATGGTGACCCATCAGGGAGATCAGGCCTGCTGCACTTCCAGCCTGGGTGAGATAGGGAGACCCAGTCTCACAAGAGATGAAGATGGTGACGATAATCCATTGACTGGTAATGGATTGCAGTTGGTAGCAATGTAAGGGAGAGGGCAGAATCAGGTGTTACTTAAAGGTTGTGCATCTGGGTTGATGGAAAGATAGTGCCATCAATGGAAATAAGTTGGAGTTGGGATAAATTTGTGAAAAAATGAGTTATTTTGGCCATGTTTGGTTTGAGATGTCCAGCAGGCAGTTGGTGATGTGGACCTGGAGTTGGGGAGAAAGATTAGGGTTGGCTCTGGTTCTGAGATTCCTCTGCACACAGACAACATGGTTTGGTGGAAAGATCACTGGCACTAGGTTCAGAGATCCTGAGTTCAAATTTCCCCTGATTGATTACTACCTATGTGACTTCAGGGAATCTATTTAACCTGTGTAGGCCTCAGGTCTTCATCTCAACAATTGAGGGAGTTTGACTAGATGACCTCCTAGGTCTCTACTAGCTTATAACTCTATGTAAAGATAACTTAATGATGGTAACTGAGAGGTGCTGATGAGGTCAGATAAGGAAGAAGTTTAAAAAGAGGAGATGAGCGAGAATAGCTTTGTGGGATGCTTACACCTGTTGGGTGGAAAACACGTTGTTACTTCAGAAAAGATGGCTGAGAAAGAATAATTGGACTCAGGAGAAGATCTAAGATAGAATGGTGTCATAGAAGCCAATGAAGGATCACAGTGTCACACATTTGGAGCTGGAAGCAGCCTTAGAGGCCTAGTAGGCTATCCCTTCAAAATGAGGGAGAGGTGAGTGACTTGTCCATGAGTGGCTGAACCAGAACTCAGCCCCAGGCCCTTCAGTTCCAGATGGTGCACCTCCTCCTCCTGCAGCAGACAGAGGAGGGGTAATGGACTGTTGTAAAAGTTAGAGATTAGGTGGGGTGAGGACTGAGGAAAGACCCTTGGCCTTGGCAGGTCAGAACTTGTAGGTAACTAGAGAGGGCATGTTTAGTGCAATGCTTGGGTCTAAAATTTGACTTGTGAGAATTGATGAGATTGGAGGCTGTGAATATAGGTAACTTTCTCGAATTTGGCTGTTAAGGGAGAAGAGATAGGGTAATAGCTTGGGGATGGCAGGGACAAGTAAAGGAGGAGAAGGACTTGGCTGTGTCTGTAAGTGGCACCACATATATAATTAAGTTGATTGATTCATCCAGCTGGCACTTGCTGTATGCAGTGCGGAGCACCATGATAGGCAGAATACAAAGTTTAGGCAAATTCTTCCCTCATGGAACTCAGTAGTCTAATAGCAGTATAAGACACATAGATAACACTGATCCATTGGGTGAAGTGTAGAAGGTAGTTGTTTAGTTATTTGTTCGTAGATCTGATACTTGCTCTTTTTCTTTATGCATTTGGCTTGCGTATTACCTGTTGACTCTTGCCTTACAGGAATGGCAGGCTTTGCAGCTATTGTTGCCTATGGATTATACAAACTGAAGAGCAGAGGGGATACTAAAATGTCTGTCCACCTGATTCACATGCGTGTGGGAGCCCAAGGCTTTGTAGTAGGAGCAATGACTGTTGGTAGGTCCTCCATAGCAAACATTTCATTCTCCAGTAAAGTTCCTTATTAATGCATATCTTTTTTTTTTTAAGGCAATTGGGGTTAAGTGACTTGCCCAGGGTCACACAGCTAGTGTCAAGTGTTTGGTCTGAGGCCGACTTTGAACTCAGGTTCTCCTGACTTCAGGGCCGATGGCTCTATCCAGTGCACCACCTAGCTGCCCATATTAATGCATATCTTTAAGAAAAAAAAAAAGAATGAGGTAAATGTTGAGAAAGATTCCTGCAGATATGTTAGTAAACTAAATGACTTTTAATCAGTTGATTGTTTAACACAGGTTCCCAAACTTATTTGGCCAAAGAAATCTTAGATTAAGTGTACAATTGCACTGGAGGCTACTACTACCCCTCATGGATTGTTCCGGTGCCTCCCCAGGGGGCAGTATCACCCACTTTGGGAACCACTGTTAAATTTTAACACAATGCAGAATAACTTGGTTTACATTCATAATTATTACTGCCTGTAGGATTTTGGGTGTCAGTTACTCTGGGCTTCAGTTTTCTCATCTATAAGATGAAGGGGTTGAACTGTGATATTTAAGGTTTTCCAGTTCTTAAATCTCATGTTCTTAATAGTCTTTGAAAAGTCTCCAATCTTGGGTTTACAGAGTAATCTTTAAGCAGTTTAAAATGGTAAGGAATATTTTTCCTGATTGTGGTATGTACACAGTAATCATGACATGTTCAAGTTAATGAAAATTACATTGTTAAATTACTGCCCTATATTCTTTTTAGTCTCCACTGCTGTAGGCTTTTATTACTTCACACCTGAATTGCTGAATTAAGTAATTGGTCACCTAACAGATTTCACTGTTATACTAGGAGCAATGAAGCATTAAACAGGAAGGAGAGAAAAAAAATAGTCATTTTTCCCTTAGTGATACTATACTGTAATGCAAGATACTGAGCAAATTATCTATAAGCATAAGTATTAGAAATACCATTCTCTTCTGATGATCCTCCTTTTGGCATAGAAGTGACCTTGGTTTCTCAAAGGCTGTGCCAATGAAACAAAAGCTTTAGAGTTTTTACTAACCTGGAAAGGTTTTATATACCAGTGTGGCCATTTTTCTGAAGACCAGCCTCTCTAAGTTTGGTGAAGATCATAAACATAGGGTTGGTTATCAGGTGATGAAATTTTTTTTTGGCAGCAGCAGCTGATGAAACTATTGAGGTGGAGAAAGCCTTCAATTTTACATTGACAGAGGGATCATCCATGTGGATGAAATTCTACATTTTTAATGTATTGGAAATGCTTTACCAAGCAATGATAGCATTCATGGGACAAATGTCTGTTAGCATTATACATAAGTATACGGTAGGAGGGAGGAATTAAGAATTAGATGAGAGAGGCATTTATTGAATTTTAATTTGTCACTTGATAAATACCAAGGATTCCTCTTTACAAAAAGTCCTGGACTTGGAGTCAGGACATCTGGGTTGTTTGAATCCTGTCTCTGATACATATTGTGCAGCCTAGGATCTGGCACTTCTGGTCTCAGTTTCCTCATTTATAAAATGAGGCTAGACTAGATAATTTCTAAGGTCTTTTTTAGAGATGAAGATTTATGATTTATCTATGCTGCTTTGGCAGCCAACAGATAATTTTGTCTTTATGATCTAGATGTAAACCTCATGAGCTAGTTAAGGAATTATGAAAAGAGTTTAATTTATATATTTATAATCCTTAAGATAGTAAAGGAAGATGAAAATGGAAGGGTGCTCAGTGTCCTGATTCCTTGTGTAAACTTTTCTTGGTGGTGTTGCTTGTTGTGGCCAATTTTTTAAATGGCTTGGTTTATTTCATATAGAAAACCACACTAAAAATCTAACTACCTTGTCTTTTTCTTTAGGTATGTTGTACTCCATGTATCGGGAATACTGGGCAAAACCCAAACCTTAGGAGGAAAGATGCTGTCTTTACGCTGATGTTTTAGAGCTAGATACCTCACATTGAGGTTATTTGTTTTATGTTTAAAAATAAATCATTTAGGGACATGTGGTTCTAAAAAGCAGCACATGTCAGACACGACGCAATCATGATATTTTAAAGATTGGATTTTCATGGAAGCTTTAGTTTCCCAGGTGATTCAAGGTATACTGATTGGCATCCAAGAGTTAATGAGGAGAGCTAGGTTAGTACGAAAGGAACTGGTCATTGAAGCTTACTTGGGTGATAAATTAGATGCATATTTCTCCAATCTCAAAAATTAATGACTAAAAAATTAACAGGGCCAAGACTCATGTAGCTCCTATTGCTTTAAAATGGGATATATTTTGGGATATAATATGGGAAGCTGCTTTAACACAATTCAGGAAATAGTTCCTCCTTATCTTGTAGAATGGTGGAAACTTCAGTGTCTAGGGCTGCCTGGCTTTGCCTAGAGCCAAAAGAACATCTGTAAGAAAAACATGAAATAAAATATTATAGCAAGAGTTTTCTTCCCTACCTTCACCATAGACAACTTATTTATATTTAAGATGCGCCTTGAACAGTTGTTAACCAGGCTACTTAACACGGTAGTATTTATTATAAAGTTAGTAAAAGATGAGAATAACAAATGGTATGGCTTAGTTATATTTTTGCTGCTACCATATTGAAATTATTTTTTAAATGCCATCTGTTTTATATGTATTCGAAGTGCTTATTCAACAGTAAAGAGAACTCTTAAAATGTACAGTATTGTGTTTTCTCTATCAAGAGTCATGTCCAACTGAAATACATTACTGTCCTTTAGATTTGATGGTTTCATATTATGGGCAGCATTCTCCTTACACAAATGTTAACATATTTAAGTAATGCTTTGTTACACTTGTGGAATTCTAATGTTTAAAATGAATTTACATTCTGTGGTAATAACATGGTACGGATATTATTAAATAAAATGAACACATCACATGTCTTGTACCTTATTTCAAGTTAACATAATGGAATCACCTTGCCCCAAACAGTACAAAAACAGCACATGTTCCCAGAAAGCAAATATTTTGGGTTTTTTTCTGCTTAAGTCTAGGAATAATGTAAGCTTAAATAGTAAAATCAGAAGACTGATTTTGTGGCTGTTCATTGTTAGAAATTTGTAATAATTTAGCAGACATTTATGAAGTGCCAATCATTTGCAAGCAGCATCAGTGGATCAAATGGTCCCGGCCCCCAAGGACAGTCTTATTGGGGTGATCATGATAGGCTACAAAAATAGCTAATAGAAATCAAAATAGTATGGAACATATAATTGCTGCCTATGTCTGAACATTTGCTGAAGATGAAGAGGTAGTGAACTTCGGTAAGAGATCCTCTAAATTTGATACTGATCTTCAGTGACAGAGCAAAAGATGGGTGGGAAAAGGTGAAGATGGTGAAATAAAGTATGGCCCAGAAATTGCACACCTTGAGAATTGAGAAAGCAAGTGCTAGACAAGGCAAGCACCAAATAAAAAGTAAATAGATCATTTGTTAGTAATTTTATTGAGTCAGCTGTCTGGGGGTAAGTCATGTGATAGGGCAGAGATCAGAGTCAGTACATTAAACAGAGGAAAAGATGGTATACAACTAGAACAACTTGAACTATTGAAACAAAAAAGTGGGAAATGGGCAGTGATTGACATTGAGACCAATTACAATTTTATACAGAAATTGAACCATGGTAGGTAGCTTAGGTAGCCTCAGACACCGAATGTGACCCTTGGCAAGTCACCCTGTTTGCCCCAATTGGTAAAATGAGCTGGACAAGGAAATGGCAAACTACTCCAATGTCTTTGCCAAGGAATCCCCCAAAGAGGTCGCAGAGTCAGACATGATAAAACAACAGCTAGAAGGGACCTCAGGGTCCATCTAGTTCAACCCTCTCATTTTATAGATAAGGAACTGAGTCCAGTAGAAGTGAAGTAACTTGCCCAGCATCACAGCTATTAAATGTTGGGATTTGAGCCCAGGTTGTCTGGCAAAGGTTCAGTATCTCCATTTGTCATAAGAGCCAGAGAGCTCAGAAAGCACCTTTGGACATGTCAAGCGGGGTGGATAACAAGCCACTGTCACGTCATAAAGTGGAGAATAGAAGCAATTTAAAGGAAGCTTGGCAAGAGATCCAGCTAAGCAAAGTTGTCCCAAAGACACGTGAAGACAATGGGAGAATAACAGAAAAAAGCATATAGCTCTAAAATTTACTAAAACATCAAAGACAATGCAACCACCACACTGGGATCTTAACAGTCCCAGATGTACGTGAAGGGAGATAAAAATGGCACTAAAGACATGGGGAAAGCATCCAGTAGGACCAAGGGTATACCGAGGAAGCAAGAAGTCTTTGTTGCTTAAGACAGCTTGATGGCTCAGTGGATAGAATGTTGGGCCGTAGGGCAGGAAGACCCCAGTTAAAGTCTGGCCTCAGTGATATGACCTCAGCAAGTCACTTAACCTCTCTCTGCCTCAGTACACTGGAGAGGGAAATGGCGAACCACTCCATTATGCTTGCCGAGAGCCCCTGAACAGTATTGGTATGCTATGGTCCACTGAATCATGAAGACTTGGACGTGACTGAACGAATGTCAGGCATTGTGGTAAGCCCTGGGGGATCCCAAGAAAGGGAAGAGATAGTCCTTGCCTTCAGGGAGCTCAGAATTAACATGCAAATGACTTAAGTGCAAACAAGATAAAAAGGAAGGAACAAGAGGGCACTATAACCGTGCACAGCCACAAAATCTTTTACAAGATGGGATTTTAGCTGGTACTTGGAGCCAGGAGGTAGATATGAGGGAGAGCATTCCAGGCACAGGAGACAGCTGTTAAAATGCTGAACTGAGGAGGTAAGATGGCTCATTCAAAAACCAGCAAGGAGGCCAGTGTCACCGCATCAAAGAGTAGATAGGTTGTCCTCAGTTCTTGGAGAGGACCATGCCATTACGGTGACACCAAATGAAGAAATTTCAGAATTCACGAACATGGAGGTGGCACATTTGTATGAGTGACGGCAAGATCAAGAGTGTGACCATTTTGGGGTGTGGCTGAGGTGAGGGTGGAGTAGGCTGATGAATTGGGAGGATAGGGTGTTTGAGGGGGAGTCTATATAGACGTTGAAGTCCCCTAATATGAGGGCAGTAGTTGGAGAAAAAAGATTGTGAGTCATGTCCCTAACTCATTGAGGAAGGGCAATGTTTGCGAGCTCCATAGATCTCATCTGTACCAGGATTTTGATTGGGTAGTAGATGTGGACTGTATGGACCTCAGAGGAAGAGATGTTACCAAGTGATGATGGTAGGGGAAGAACCTGGAAGTTGCAGGGAGGAGCAAGGAATATTCCAACTCCCCCTCCTTGACCAGTGAATTGAATGGAATGAGTAAAAGTCCATCCAGTGCTGGAAAGGCTGGGTCAGGGAGGGAAACGGGTCAGGGAGAGTCAGAAAATGGAAGGAGTGGAAGTTGAAAAGAGTTAAGATGAAAGCAAATTTGTCGCTAAGGGCACAGTAGAAGGGGTGGTCAGCATTTGGTTGAGACTAAGGGGGAGTGGGGGGAATTGGAATAAGGAATCAGGTAGTGGGAGATGGGGAATGGGGTTTGGATGATGATCTACAGGCGTTCAGAATCGCTGGGATGTGGAAGGTGTGACCAGGTAGGAGCTTGTTAATCCTTAAGTGAAAAATTCAGAGAGATGTTCAAAGTCAATAGCATTATAACCCAAGGGTAGAGTGCTCTCAGAGCCCTGGCCAATTCGGGCAAGGGGGCAAGAATTTAGAACAGCAAGAGTGCTGATACACTCTCTCCCCAAGGCAGAAGACAGGTCTGGAAGCTAGATGGAATGGCCCCCCTTTCTCCACACCTCAGTAATAAGGGACTGGTGAGATAAAATAGCGCTTCTCTTCTCAAAGGCTGGAGAACAGGCAGATCTGCAGGGTAGGATGGTAAGGTACCCACCTCCACTTCATGCTCCTATGAGAAGCTGGAGAGCAAGCAGGAGACACATGGAGATACATGAAGGTACCCACCTCCTCTTTCCTTCCTTCCTTCCTCTCCTCTTCCCCCAGGAGGACATTGATCAGTCTGGAGATCAGGCAGGAGACCAATATGAGGGCACCAAGAGCACTTTACGTGAAATAGGAAGTATCTGGTGTAGGAAAAGAGGCCAAAGGTGGCGGAAATATAGCAGACCTCTTTAATGCTAAAAAACGGTGACCAAAAAACAACTACTCACCAATATGCTTATTCTCCATATATACAAAATCTTTATTTTTAAGTCATTTAGACATGAATCAAGGGCATCCTTGATGAGAGTGGTAGGTAACAAGCAAACTTTTGCAAACAATATTTAGGAGTGGATCCTAGCTGCCATTTTACAATTTATTTAAAGGTATAAGATCCTAACATATATACTGGATGGTTTTTTTTTTCCAGTCCAAATAGCAAATTTATCATGACACTGGTTGGGGTGGGTACGATTCCTAGTGAGTCTGAGCTTTTTGTGAGGCCAATACAAGCTGGCCAGATTCTTAAGGAATCTGTGCATTTGATAAGGATGAAATTGGTACTTTTATACAGAGAGACTGTGGAAGGATCTGGATGGGATTAAGACTTGGTGGGCCAGGTGCAGACAATGAGGGATGAGGGCCACAATGAAAGGGCAATTAAAAGGATTATTGACTGGGATGGGCTAGATTCCTAAGGTGAACATCAGAAATCTAGGTTCAAGGGCTTTGGGGTCCAGGTCCTAAAGAAACAGTCTTTTCATTTTGGGGGTTCAGATCCTATCCCTGATGGGGATCCCATCTCAAATGGGATCCAAAATATTTTGGGGTAAGGGGTGATGGTTTTGGCTTCTGAGATTGCTTCCTGCTAGCAAGGGCTGTAGAGCTGTCCCTGACTGGAGGGGGTCCCAAAGAGGAGGTTGGTTGGAACCCACTGTTTCCTACCATCTGTAGTCTGCAAGACACAAATTGAATGCCGAGGTTGGTTGGTTACCTCATGTTGCTTTGGCCATCTCACTTTCCTCTCTCTGCACAGTTCCTTCCAGCCTTTTTTTTTTTTTTTTTTGGTGAGGCAATTGGGGTTAAGTGACTTGCTCAGAGTCACACAACTAGTGAATATTATGTGTCTGAGGCTGGATCTGAACTTAGGTCTTCCTGACTCCAGGGCCAGTGTTCTATCCTCTGCGCCACCTAGCTGCCCCTGGATTTACTTTTTTCAGATTTTTAAAAAAATTTATTTTGATTTGTCAACAATCACTTCCATATACCTTTGAGTTTAAAATTTTTCTCCCCCTTCCTCCCCACTCAAGATGGCGCACAATTTGATATAGGCAACATATATACATTCTCATTAAACATATTTTCAGATTAGTGATGTTGTAAATAAAAATTAGAACCAATAGGAGGAACCACCAGAAAGAGGAAACAAAACACTCAGCAGAAGAGAAAAAAAATAGCAAATAGTATGCTTCGATCTGCATTCAAAATTCCATAGTTCTTTCTTTGGATGTGGATGGCATTTTCCATCACGAGGACTTTGGAGACGTCTTAGATCCTTGTATTGCTGGGACGGGTCAAGTTTATCAATATTAGTCATCGCACAACATGGCTGTTATTGTGTACAACGTTCTCCTGATTCTGCTCACTTCACTCAGCATCAGACCATACAAGTCTTTCCAGGTTTTTCTGAAGTCAGCCTGTTCATCATTTCTTATAGTACAATAGTATTCCATTACATTCATATACCACAACTTGCTCAGCCATTCCCCAACTGATGGGCATCCTCTCAATTTCCAGTTCTTTGCCACCACAAAAAGAGCTGCTATGAATATTTTTGTACATGTGGGTCCTTTTCCCATTTGTTTGATCTCTTTGGGATACAGCCCTAGAAGTGCTATTGCTGGGTCAGAGGGTATGCACATTTTTATAGCCCTTTGGGCATAGTTCCAAATTGCTCTCCACCAACAATGCATTAGTGCCCTGGATTATTTTTTTAAAGTGTTTGATTTAGCCTTTAATTTTTACCCTGCCTACCCATGAACACAATTATTTAAATCTGATTTTATTTGTATAAAAAGGTTTTTTAAAAAATAATTTTGTTTATATAATTCCTGGGTTTGTTTTGGCAGGTATACTCCTAGGTATTTTATGCTGTCTAGAGATATTTTAAATAGGGTATCTTTCACTATCTCTTCTTGCCAAGTTTTGTTGGTGACATATTAGAATGCTGATGATTTATGTGGATTTACTTCATATCCTGCTACTTTTAGTAGAATATATTTTCTTAAAGCCTTTTCCAATAAGGTATCTCCTATCCATATGCCAAAATCATTTAAGATTCTGTGAAAGATATAAATATCAGATGAACTATAAAACAAAGAGATGCATTCTTGCTGAGAGTATTCACTACTCTGATGAGAGAGATTCAGAGTAGAATCCAAGTGGAAGAGGACTTCCCTGGATGGTGAGGTCCTCTAGATGCTTCTATTTGCTGATGCATCTTGTGCTGGTTGCATCAACCCCCAGAAGGTTGAATAGTTTCCTAGAAAAGAGCTTTAACCACTGAAAAGGTCTTGGCCTGATCACCTACCCAGGAAACACCAAGTGGATAAAGAATGTGGCTCAGATTACAACCTGTACCTTAATGAACAGCCTATAGAACTTGTCCAATATGTTGATCTGGGACAGACAGTACAGATGAGCTACAAGTTGGACCTGAGTTGAGTAGGAGTTGGAGAATGGGCTAGACTGCCTTCAGGAAATTGCAAATCTCCTTATACTGATCCCCAGCTTCCCACAGAAACAAAGGCTCACATTGTGCGATGACTAATATTGATAAACTTAATCCTTCCCAGCAATACAAGGATGTAAGACATTTCCAGAGCCCTGGTGATGGAAAATGCTATCTACATCCAAAGAAAGAACTATGGAAGTTGAATTGCTTTTTTTTTCTCTTCTATTGAGTTTTGTTTCCTCTTTCTGGTGGTTCCTCCTATTGGTTTTCATTTTTACTTACAACATCACTAATGTGAAAATATGTTTAATAGGAATGTAAATGTATAGCCTCTATCAGATTGTGCGCCGTCTTGGGGAGAGTGGTGGGGAGGAAGGGGGAGAAAAATTTTAAACTCAAAAGCATATGGAAATGATTATTGATAAGTCAAAATAAATTAATAAAAATTTTTTAAAAAGCTAGAGAAGAGTTACAGAGTTTGTTAATGGGCCATTGTTTATAAATTTTGCAAAGTACCTAGACAGTTAATGACATCTATTGGAAAGAGAAAAATTCCTCTTCTTTAAAAGAAAGCAGAAATTCTGAACATAGAAAAGGGGAACCCAATAACAGAGGTTTTTGTTCAAGCACAGAAATGCATTGCAACTTTACTAATCAGGAATAAGCTAGGAAGAGAGAAAGTATACAGACAGGCAGATACTCTATTTTCCCTCCCTGGTTATTTCATATTCATGATAGCTGAGAAAGAAGGTGATAGTGGAATGAGAGAGCACGAAAGTTGAGGAATAATTAACCAAGCACAGAAACTCATGACAACTGGAGAATTTTCAAAGGAGAATCCATCATCAATAAGCTTGAGAAACCTATTAGGACTTTTTAAAATCAAACTGATCCCCCATCCTGGTAAGAGCAAGGATTTGGTATGAATTATAAAGAAGCAGTCTAATCAAATTTTTGCATTAGGGTAGATTATCCACAGGCTATAAGAATTAAGGTTGTCGTGAAAGGTAACAAATAATACATAGATACATATACATATAAAGCTGTCCTGCTTCAATGTTCATTATGAGTGGCATTGAGACACCTACCCACATAAAAATTCAGAGGTTTCTCTCAGTAGAAACAGAAGTTTTATTGTAGCAAGTCTCACTGGAGAATTGGGCATCACCTACCCAGGGTGGACTGGAGTAGGGAGGCAGGCTGCAAGCAGCAAGCAAGCAGTTATATACCCTTAGACAAACAACTCTAAGAAAGCCTCCCCACACACTTTTTTACCTCAATCTCTTTATCCTCATTGGTTGAGGTGAGAGACTTCCCATTCTATCCAGAAACTAAGAGATACATTTTACCCAAAACAAGCTTGGGAACTAGAAGACTGCCTTATTTGGCAAAGATAAGGCTGGGGTGGTGGTTACAAAACAAGGGAGGGGGTGGGCAACAGATGTATGATCCAATCACATGATTTACAGGAAAATGAAACTTAGGCCCAGCTAATGCTTTAAGTCTTCACTAAATTTTGGGGCATAGCTTCCATTTCATATGAGAGACTTTCACTTATCCCACACAGTCCCCCCGTCTCATTTCATAGTTGAAAGTTTCTCACGTCAAAACTGGTAAGTTTCTGCAGCCTCCGTGTTTGCTATTTCATCAGGGTTTGGCCTTTCCTCTTCTTCCTGACTGACTGGCATCCACCCTTGATTCCCCGATATCATTAATCTTATGGACTCACTGGCAGGCTCTCTTAATATAATCATCCTAGAGAGTGTCCTTTGTACAGTAGTCATGCAAGGGACGCACACTGGGAGTAGTATGACTCCACTCACTGCTATCAATAAGGACCATAAAACCTGCTTCCACCAAGTTCCCCCAACCCAGGACCACTCCTTTAAATAAATATGGGAAGGATTAATCTAAGCACTGACAAATCAAAGGGGCAGCCCCTTCATAAATGTAGATACAGAGACCCAAAAGAAAACAATAATGCAATTGTCCCTTTAAGAATCAAAGAGTCTTTTCCTATACAGCTGTCTGTCAGCGAACATCATCAGTGAAGTCCTCTGGTCCTTGGTATTTGTTCCAGCCATCTCCAGCACAGCATCTCAGCATCTTCTTCTTCTTGTAGGAGCCAGCTTTCTGTCCATTCTCCTACAGAAGTGATCTTAGCACAATTTTAAATCACTATTTCTAGTCCTTATAACCCTGATCATTTTTGTAAACTCAAAATTAAAATCATGGCCAATTGTCATGTTTAAGAAATTCATATCAGAACCCAGTGTCTCATACTTTACATTAATCCATTATTAATTTCCTCACTATGGAATTAATCACAGGCTCCAGTTCATACATATCAATTTTTAACACAGTACATATAAAATTTTAAAATTTTAATCATGCCTTGTTTCTTTGATGGCATTTACAAAATAAATCAGAAGCCATTCTTCTTTTGACATTACTAATCAATGATAACAAAACTTTAGATGAGTATGATATTATCCAAATAACAAAATAACACTCACAAGCCCCTAATTATCTCCATACCATTATCAAGAATTAAAAAACCCTAACTCATATAGGAACACTAGTCCCAGTTCTATAATAACCCAAGATGTTCCATGATCAATTATTTTAGTAAATTTGTTACTGTACTTATAAAACCTTCTGATTATAGAAACTTGTCACTAAGAGATTAGAGTAAGGCGACAATATTTCCTTCAACTTCCTATCAATTCCAGAGAGAGTGTCATGTCAAACTGCATTGAGCCAGACTTAAAGTCTGCCAGGTTTCAGTTAAGGACACCTGGAGTTAGACTCAGAAACAGTCAGTCATTAGTCCTGGCAAGTTCCAACAATCAGTTTAAGATATGACTATAATCTAATCCTTTTCTCATGTCTCATGCTGACTACTTGCTCTGATCATAGAAACTTATTAAGAAGGAAAAAGGAGCAGGGACAGGTGATGTATCAAATATGACAGGATAAAACATCCTTAGCTTTGTTTAAATTCAGATAGAGTTGCAGTTCTCCAATCATGCAGTATCTGGTTCTCCTCATAGCCAAACTCAGGAACAGTCAGGTGGGAAACATTCCTTTCCAAAGGAACACAGTGGGGAAACTGAGCCAAGAGGATCCCATCCTAGACTGAGGCTAAGATTGTCCTCTCGGCTTTTTCCCAAATCAATCACATTTCCTCTAAGTAGACCTCCACTTGTTCTTGTGGCATTTCTTTCAGATACTGATTTGATGCAGACAACTATACCCAAATTTAAACTCAAAACAAAATTAGTTATAGTCCCAAGAGCCTTTTTCCTCAAACACCAAGTCTCACTAATCACAGCTTAAAGCCAGATGCAGTTAATTTCACTCTCATGGAGTTGCAGTAAGCAATACGGATTTACGAGGACTCATACATAAGAAATCTCACTTTACATTTTTCCTTCTCTAATTTAAACTTGCTCTGGTGTAAAAGCCCAATCATTAGACATCATTTCTATCTACTGTACATAAACTTGCAACTTCTCAGCAAGTCAAGTTCACTGTCTAGGAACTGCACTATCCTAACAAGTTCTTTTCTCAGGGCAAATGACTTTGCCCACACAGATACAGTAATTAACTAGCACTTTTTGGGTTTTAGCATTACAACAGTAATCCCAAACAACTTAGTTAAAAATCTCACAAATTTCATAAACGATAACTAAATAATTTTAACTGAAAATTCCCTTTAAATAAAAATTTGGAAATTTTATGATTTCTTAAATCCCCAATAGCCAGATTCATTCCTTTTTCTCTTTTCTCTGAAGACACAATTAATTTAGCATTCCAGATTATAAAAGAAATTGCCCTTCCAGCAACATAACTAATACAATTGAAAACAGACTCAATAAAAAAAATCTTTCTTTCTTTCTAGACCCCTTCACCAGATTCAACAGTCTCCTGGGGCCACATAGTTAATGAATTTCTTAATGCCAAATAACAATATGTGCTCTTAAAATTATACAAATACACATTTCTAAATTCAATACCCTTGGCCCTTTATAAAGGGATATTATCCACAAATTCAAATATTTTTTCAATATTTCAGTTCCCCATTCATGTCCACATTTTCTTGCGAAAGTTTTATAAGCAGTCTGGAATCACCTATTGTAATCAGGTCAGTTTAAAATGTGCTGGGCCAGTATTCTAACTACTTCTTTTTGCTTTCCCTCCAGGTAGGCACCTCTGGAGCTTAATAATTAATTTAACAGTAATAATCATAACTCATAATATCATTATCATAGCCAGTTATCCATATTAGATTTAATAGAAACCCAACCCACCCACAGATCTAGCCTGAAAGGTGGGTGGACATAATTCTTTCCATCTCTCCATAACTTTATCTATCGGTTTTTAAATTAGGCAAAAAAAAAAGAATTTTATTTTTCCATCCTTCTACTTTAAAACATACCACTTCTTCACACCTTCTCAACTTACTTAAACTATCTAAAGCTATTCAGAGGATATCCTTGTCCAAGGGTGGGGAACTTAAGACCCCCACCCAAATTACACTCACCAAGACACAGCTTTTTTTTTGCAAATCTGAAGGGAGATAATTGAATAGGGCTCTCCCTCCCTCTCTCTCTTCCCAAACTGCCTTTACAACTTTACTATGAACTCTAAACAGTTCACTCCTCTTACACTATTTTCCCACTGTTCTTTAGTTTCTTTCAATTTACTTTAGTGCCAAGCAGTATAAGTTCTGAAATTAAAAACATCACATTTTTACCAATTTGAATGAGTTGGGGCTCGTGGGGAAAGATCATGGCAACAGCCGAACCCAGTCATCCCAAATAAGCCGCAGCCCTCAGCACAGCCCCCAGCTGCCCATAAATTACCTTTTGTTTATGTTCTGGTACACAAAAACTTTTCTCTTTTATGAGAGGCAAAAAAGATTAAGTGCTACCTCTCTTTCTGATCTGAGGGGAAAAGGTTCCCTTTTTCTCTCTTTGTCTCCACACTCAAATTTGGCCAGAACTAGAATGCAGAGAGAGAGACAGAGAGAGTGAGAGAAATTATTTTTTCTTCCAAAAGTTTCAAAACCTTCTTACTTTCAAAACCTCTATTCACATTGTGCAAATAAATTATACCTTCCTTAAGCTTTCTACACATACTCCTCTCTCCTACATGCTTAAACTTTCTTGCCTTTCTTTCTAGTGGACTTTGATTAAAGTCCCTTTAAAACTGCACATATCTTATTTCTAATTCTGACCCGACACTTTGAAAATCCTTCTCAACTTGCTTTTTACCAATCATATAACCTAAATAATAAGGTATTTTTCTCTCTCTCTCCTATCCACTCACTCCTCTGAAGCTGCTGTTACCAGGGAGGGAGAGGGGGAGAGAAAGAAAGCAACTTTCCAGAGTCCATCTGCAGCCTTTTGCTATCTGGCCGCAAAAGATATACACTGACACTCATACCACACACAGACACAAACACACAAAAAAATAGACATACAACAACCCTCCGCCCTGTAGAATCCTCAAATCATATTTAATCATTTTCTTCCTATCCTTTCCTCTATATTTTGGTAGTTCATTCCAATTCTGCAATTGATTGCCTAAAAGACTGTCTATAGGTACCTCACATTTGCGCTCCAACTGTGCAGATTTAGATTGTTACTTTCCCATTCCTAGGCCCTTACCTAGGGAATTTATGGGAGTTGTCACCGAACTCCCCGAGTCTAAAGACTCAGCCGAATCACCGAGGAGGATTGCCCACTCCTCACCAGTCCCCCGTGAAGCTTTCTGAGCGGCGTCCTTTCAATGAGGTATCTATTCTGCACTTTGATTAGCCCCGAACTCCGCCTAAACTAGATTCCACCCTAAAGGGCCCTCACCCTATGCCAATTTCCTGCAGACCCCTGAGTGCTTACCTCCAGGCTGCACTTGTACAACTTATGTGATTGCTCTCACTCACCAGCCGGCCCGGAATTTCTTAGTTTTGTTTTTAATCGTTGGAGCCCTAACAAGCCTTCTGTTTCTCTGAGTCCCTCTCTTCAGGTTTATTTCAATGACTGGGCGGTAACCTCCCCTCCGGGGCTCAAGACCTCCAGGAAATCTCAGATGCTAGCTCGGTCTTGACCTCAGCAAGGAAGCCCCCTCCCTAATCAAAGAATATCCCAGACGTTTCCCAACTGAGTGGGATTGAGGCCACTTACCCAAATAAAAATTCAGAGGTTTCTCTCAGTAGAAACAGAAGTTTTACTCTACCAAGTCTCTCTTGAGAATTGGGCATCACCTACCCAGGGAAGACTGGAATAGGGAGGCAGCAAGCAAACAGTTATATACCCTTAGACAAACAATTCTAAGAAAACCCCCCCCAACTTGTTTACCTCAATCTCTTTATCCTCATTGGTTGAGGTGAGAGACTTTACATTCTATCCAGAAGTTAAGAGATATATTTTACCCAAAACAAGCTTGGGAGCTAGAAGACTGCCTTATTTGGCAAAGATAAGGCTGGGGTGGTGGCTACAAAACAAGGGAGGGGGTGGGCAACAGATGTATGACCCGATCACATGATTTACAGGAAAACAAAACTTAGGCCCAGCTAATGCTTTAAGTCTTCACCAAATTTTGGGGCATAGCTTCCACTTCATATGAGAGATTTTCACTTGCCCCACACAATTATGTTTGTAAATGTAATACAATGGTAAATATAATATGTTTCCCCTTCCCCAATAAATAAGTTGTTCATAAAAAAAAAAAAGAAACAAAGGCTCATCTTTTTAATACCAACGTTCTGCTGGTTTTGCCAAAAGGCAGTGAGACATGGAATGCAATGATCTCTAAAGAATTAAAAAAGTATCATAGAGAACAATGGAAAGATGAATGATGGGTGTGACCAGGTTGCAACATATAACAAATGAGTAACTTCATGAATTAGTAGTAAAATTTGTCATCAAAGAACTGTATGGCAGGAAGAGAAGATGGGCTGGTCAAGTAGCAAGGATGTAATCTGAAATGCCAGGAGAAAGTAAGGAAAGCCTCTAGGACACTGAGTGGACTCTCTTGTGGTCAACTTACAGGAAGATAAGGACAAGGCTTTGATGAGAAGGGCTGGCTTTGGGATCTGTTTTATTGGTGGCAGTTTCCAAACTGAAGGATTCACAGATCCATCTGAATAATTTAAAAAAAATGTCTATTACCCTTCTTGCAGTTTCATCTTTAAATGCTCTTAATTGAATCTCACACCAAGCTTTCTGCAAACTAATTTTCCCCTACACTCCTTTTATGAGGTGATACTGATGAGGTCTAAAGATTTAGGGGTGATGGGACCCTGAGATCACAAAACGCAGGCCCTGTCTAAATGAATTCAACCCAAATCTTCTTTCAGCCAGAGAAAAGGTTTATTAGAGGTAGATCATACAGGAATCTTAAGGAATCTGAACATGAGTGACACCTGTAAGGATGAGCAGGCATGAGAAAATCTCAGTGTTTAAATGGGGGCCAGGGTGCATCTTATAACATATTCAAATAATTTGGTGTGACCACAGGAGGGGCTGGGAAAAGGGTCTAGGTGATTTAGGGAAAATTCTGATTGGAATGTCTGAGAGATTGAATAGACAACGGGAATAGATAATGAAGGGAACTGGAAGGAAGAAGTTTGAAAGGCATCTGAATGAGATCAAAAGATGGGGCTAGGGCTTTCAAAGGGAGACGAAGAGAGTCCATAAGGAAAAGCCATGGAGTGGAATAAAAGTAACCATTTGAGACCAGAGAGGTCAAAAAAAGTTTAAGGATTTTCTGGGGCCTGTAGACAAATGGGAGCCAAATTCTTTTTGGGGCTAGGGGCAAAGGTCTTGGCTTGGGCTAATACTACCCACAATTCTCCATCCTTCACAGGAACACATGTAACAAATTTGTGCTGGGCCCTGTGTTAAGTACTTCACAATTATTATCTTATTTGATCCTCACAACAACCATGGAAGGTAGGTGCTATTATTATTCCCATTTTACAGATGAGGAAATTGAGGCAAACAGAGGTTAAGTGACTTGCCCAGGGTCACACAGCTAGTGTATGATGATGGATTTGAATTTAGGTCTTTCGGAGTCCAGGCCCAGCACTCTATCCAACATGCCACATAATTGCCCCTAGACTAATGATTTCTAAATTTTCTTCAACATTAAATCTACCCTCCTATAAATGGTGGTTGCCAGGGAGTGCTAAGCACACAAAGCCAAAGGATCCCAGGAATACTGGTCCTCAAGACCCACTACAGGCAATCTTTAAAAATCTTGGGAGGATAGGGGCAGCTAGGTGGCACAGTGGATAGAGCATCGGCCCTGAAGTCAGGAGGACCTGAGTTGAAATCCAGCCTCAGACCAAACACTTGACACTTACTAACTGTGTGACCCTGGGCAAGTCACTTAACCCCAACTGCCTAAAAAAAAAAAGAAAAAAATCTTGGGAGGAGCCAGGATGGCCAGTGTGAGTCTCAGAGAGGGTGGAATATAAATTGTTTTTTTTCTTTTTTTTTTTAAACTCCAGGACTCTATTTCTTCACGCTATTTTTTTATGGCTTCTTCAGAGTTTCAATTTTTTAAATCTTAGTTTTATTGCTATCTTTTGTTTTATCAACATTTCCTTCCTTCTTTCTGTTTTGGTTATTTCCTCCTGTCTACCTCCTCCCTCTTCCGCCCACTCCCCCATCCCTTCTAACAGAGCTGGGAAGAAAAGCTATGGAATAAAAACAACTGATACACCAATTAATTCTGACAATAAATCCCATAACCAAAATCCTCCATCTATCATCCCAGTAAAGAGTACAATAGCCTGGGGTGAGGTTCTCAACCCTTCTCTGGGCTTGGTCCTGGTCATTATAATTATACGACGTCCAGGGTTGGTTTTTTTTTAATTGTTCTTTTTTTCTGACATTGTTGAAGTCATTGTTTATATTGTTTTCCCTATTCAGTTTACTTTATTCTGCTCTAGCTCTGAATTGCCTACTTTAAGTCATCTTTTCTCTATCCAAACATTGACCAGGGAGGTGACTGACTAACCCTTATCCTCAGTGAAGGGCGTTTAGTCCAAGGCACACTCATGGATGTGGGTTGGACAATGATTAATAACTGACACTTCTGTAAGTAGGTTTGGGTGTTATTTGCACAACACGCTTATATAGGTCCTTATGATCTTAGCTCAAATGTATATGCATTTTCCTTATTACAGCTCCCTGCTCCCTATAACCTAGAACTTAAATGTTATTCCGTGTAAATATTTCATCACTGGAAGTTCTCACTGAACTTTGAAATGTCATTCAGAGTGATTTATTTCAAAACTTCTACTTCCTGTTGGTGATATTTTAAACAAGATGTTCACTCTGCTATCTTGGATAATTTTTACTCTCGGCAGGGGAGTCAGATTTAGGAATATACAGGGGAGGAAATTAAGGCCCAAAGGGTTTAGGAGGGCTGATCTTCTGAACCCTCAAAGCACAGAGGAGTAGGAAGCGGGGAGGTGGGACATCAGTGATAACTAAGGAGTATTTAAAGACTGTGATGTGGAGGAGAGTTTAGACATGTTCACTTTGGCCCCTGGATTAGGAGATGAAGGGTAGGGGGAGTTGCTCAGGGCCATGCTGTTTAGTGTCAGTCAGGACTTGAACCCAGATCACCTGATTCTGAATCTACAGCTCCTTCCACAGAAGTGGTTCTGTCTCTCTGATTCTCTTTTTATATGATTTCCAACCCAGGTTTTTTACAAACCAAATCCACTGCCTTTTGTACTATATCACACTATTTCTCCAAGTTAAGATCCCTACAACAAGACTGAAATTGCCAAGGGACCAACTTTGATGTTTTAGAAACTTGAATAAAATTAATCATGAATTTCAGAGCTGGAAGGCACCTCCAGCCACATGACAGCCCTGAACATTTAATTCAGCCCCAACCAGGAACATTATTCTCACTTACAGCATAACCGCACAGCCATCCAGCTTCTGCTTAAAGACCTCCAGTAAGAGAGGACCGGCTAGCTGCCGAGGCGACCTATTCCATATGGGGATTCCATTGTATTGGTTAGGAAGTTGTTTTCCTCCTCAAACTGGGCCTAACTTTGCCTCTCTTCTGTGTCAGAGACCTTAAATACTTGAAGACAATCCACCCCCATCCCATCCCCTACTCTCTTAAGCTTTGATAGTTCAGATCGGCCCTCATGTTCTTCCTAATGGTCCTTGTTATTCCAAAGCACCTTATTAACTACTCTGGGCTGCAATAACTACCCTCATTTCCCCTTTTGCTTAAGGAAACAGATGTCCAAAGCAGCTTTGACTTTCCAACTTAATTCCATATTACTCCCCTAAACACACTCTTATAGTCTAGCCACACTGTTTTCTCTCCCTACTTTTCCCATTATATGACATCTCCCATCTCTATCTCATTGAAAAAGTTGTCCCCCATTCCTGGAACATACTTGTCCTTCACCCTCTGCCTCTTTCAAGCTGTTTCCTTTCAAGCTTAACCCAAGTACGCTTCCTCCTCTCCCTGACTGCTGGTGCTTCCCCACTGCCAACCAAATTACCCTGTCTTCATTTTGCATATATTTTGTATATGCCTGTATGTGTATACATTGTCTCTCCCATTAGAATATAAGCTCTTTGAGAGCAAGGGACTATTTCACCTATGTGTTTGTATCCCCAGCAGCTACCACAGATGCATAGTAAATACTGGGTATTCATACATGTTGGTTAGTTGGCTTATTGGCCTAGAGTTTGGGTAGCAACTCCAATTGTAAATGTTTTGTAATCATGTCCAAATGGAGGATTGTAAGAACCTCAAACTCAGCATGGCTCAAACTAATCTCAGGTTCTCTGGATGATTTGTTTCTCCCAAAATTATTCTGAGAAGGGGTCTATAATATCTGACCACAGAAAAAAAAAAGGTTAAGAACTCTGACTGGAGGCTTCATTCACAGAGTTAAATTAGGTAGTAGGTCCTTTATAAGCAGACTATCCCTGGGTATACAATGTAGAGTCAGAGGAGGTCTGTGGGCAGTTACAGGTTTAGTAATGACCTGGCTGAACAGCTGTGGTAAACACATAGAATTATCTACCTGGAGTCAGACGGGGATATTACTATAGCTGGATACCGAGAGTCTCTTTTGTTCATCCTATGTTTCCTCATAAAGTCATCCTCAAATTCCCTTTTACACAAGGAGAGGAATTTGTCTTTTATCATAGAAGCACTAGGAGCCTCTGAAGGTTTTTGAATAAGGGTCAGATTGGCTAAGAAGGGGCTTTTTCACAACAATGCCAGGTTTTACATGGTAATGCAAGATTATGATGTCTATTTCACAGAAGAGGAAGCTGTAGTTCAGTCTCCTGCCCAGGGTCAAAAAGCTAGATGGGATCTGGGATGTGAACTACATTCCTTTGATTTCAGGTCTAGCATTCATTCTCTCTTATCTCATGCTTATCTCTTTTCTTTCTTTAGTTCAGTCATATCTGACTCTGTGATCCCTTTTTGGGGGTTTTCTTGGCAGAGACTGGAGTGGTTTGCCATTTCCTTCTTCAGTTCATTTTACAGATTAGGAAACTGAGGCAGACAGGGTTAAGTGACTTGCCCAGGGCCACACAGCAAGTGTCTAAGGCTAGATTTGAACACAGGAAGATAAGTCTTCCTGATTCCAAGCCCAATGCTCTACCCTCTGTGCCACCTAGTTGCCCCATACTTATCTCTTAGACAAAATCAAATGCTGAATTGCTTGGCATAGTTCATTAAATGCTAGAAGACTTCAAGTAATACTGGAGATTTGCATAAACTGGAGTAATTGGGTCCTACTTAAAGCCTGAATTACAAATTAATCAATTAACAAGCATTTATTAAGCAATTACTGTACCCAACAGTGTGCTAAAAGAGTTGGGGATACAAAAAAAAGCAAAATCAGTCCATTCCCTCAAGGAGCTCACAGCCTAATAGGGGAAACAACATACACAGAAATCAAGAAGAAAGGCAGCCTTCAAGGAGAAGGCACTAATAGCTGGGGTGGGGGTGGGGAGACCAGAAAAGACCTCCTGATGGTTATTCCATTTGGAGGATGTGTGGGAGGCAGTGATGGGAGAAGATACCATAAAGAGAAAAGCACAGGACCATGGAATTTATACAATATGGACCACAGGATTTACAGATGGAAGGGGCCTTACAGACCACCTAGTCCAATTCTCTGATTTTACAAATAAAGAAATCGAGGCTCCAAAAAGCTGAATAACTAGTCCAGTCATGCAGCTAGTAATAAGCCACAGAGCTAAGAGACAATTTCTCTGACCCCAGACCCAGTGTTCTTTATTCATATGCAAATTAAGTGGACTTTTTCTTCCCCCTGGGCTTTGATGAACATTAGCTAGTCTGCCAGACTAATGTCCAGCATCAGACTGCTGCTGCATTCAAATAGGAATAAAATTTCCATTCACATCTGGCCATTTTCAAGTTCCTATGCAAAGATTGGGCAGAGTCCCGATTCCTGCTAGTGGGCAACAGTGCCACCTGGTGGTCAGAGCCAGATTTGACTCAGTGCTGGTGAGAGTTTTCTTGTTTTGGTACTGCTAAATATTCTTTAGGCACCTGAGGCTGTCTGAGAGATCTGAGGGAAGAAATGCAAAGCTCTTTCAGTGCATTCTACCCTCTTTTCAGCAGCTTCCTTTCATGGAACTCCTCTCAGCCCATTTTGATTAGTTGTGGGATATGCCTAAAGGTGACAGCCCCCACAGTGTTTTCCTCCCATCAGCTAAACACTGGGAATACAAAGAAAGGCACGAACAATTCTGCTCTTCTCAAGTCTAATGCGTTGTTCATTCTGACCCACTATTTTACACTCTCCCCCTCCAAAAAGGAAGCAGCAATTGGTAGAGTCCTTATAATCGCAACTTTGTCATAATCCATTTGTTGTGTCCAGCTGGACTTTTGGAGTTGGAGTTTTCTTGGCAAGGATACTGGAGTGGCTTGCCATTTTCTTCTCTAGCTCATTTGACAGATGAGGAAACTGAGGCCAACCTGCCCAGAGTCACATGGCAGTAAGTATCTGAGGCTAGATTAGGCCTGATGCTCTATCTACTGCACCACCTAGCATAATCCATAGATACCCCAAATTAGCAATTTTCTGTGAAGGTCCGAACACACAGTCTACCAGCCCTTTAGCAACTGGGCTGCCACAGAAGTCATTCACAATCATCCTCCAAAACATACAACCGTGCAAAGTTCATGCTTGCCTTGGTGCTCACCAGGATTTGGCCACTGCTACTCCAATTGCCTGTGCTAAAAATATACAATTGCTATTGCCTGTGCTAAAACACTAAGCTATCTAAATGCCTATCTCATATCTATATGGATATATCTCTATCTAAATAGACTTATAGATCTATCTATAAATCTTCCATCCTGAACATGTCTATTTCCTCCCCCCACACCCCAAAGTTACCCTTGTGTTAAATCAACATGTTCCTCCTAACCTCACTTAGCTGGTTTGCTGCCTCCACCCATTTATACCTGGGCACAGTATCTCCTTCCAAGGGAAGCACCAGTTTCTTATTCATGTCCTTTTTGTAAGGCTAAGAAAGCTTCAAATGTATTAATACATTAAAAGGTACAGAAAAGGCTCACATTCAAGAACAAGTCAAGAGAAGCCCTTCTTCCCACAAGTTTCAGAGACCCGTGGTCCCCATAACTACAGTGAGTTGGGGCTGCAGCAAGGGGACAGCTTCATGTAACTGTCTTGCCGCCATCATGTTTCTTGACTATATTTCCTGTTTTGCTACTCCAGCCCCTTTCTTTTTTTGGTACTTCTGCTCCCGGTTCTAGCCTCTCTGGGGTCCTGTTCTGGGGCCAAAAGGAATGATCTTCTACAATCCAATGGAGAAGGGGCAGAGTCAGCTCTGTCCCTATTCACCAAGAAGTATAGCCGGTACCTAGGGGAGAAGGACCTTTGTACTCTCCAGTTAAGTATCATTCCTATTTTATGGGAGAGGCAACTGAAGCCCAGAAAAATTAAGTGACCTGTCAATAGGTGGCATCATAGTGCACAGAGCACAGGAAAACTCTTCCTAAGTTCAAATCTTCCCTTAGATAACTTCTAGCTACGTGACCCTGGGCAAGTCACTTAATCCTATTGGCCTCAGTGTCCTCATTTGTAAAATGAGCTTGAGAAAGAAATGGCGAACCACTCCAATATTTGACAAGAAAATCCCTGAATCCAACACCAATGTGCATTCCAGTGTATGACCCTCCTACCTAGCAGGGGTTTGTCCCTTCCTACCTGTCCACTGCCCACTTCATTCTGCAGCCCCACCTCCAATCACGGTCCATCCCACTAAACCGATTCCTTCAAGATTCAGCTCAAATTGTATCTTCTGCAAGGCCTTTCCCAGTCCTCCACCACTGCTAGTGCCCTCCCTGAGATTACCTTCCATCAATCTTACAGATTTTTGTTTACATAATTTGTTTACATTGGCCTCCCTCGTTAGAATGTGAGCTCCTTGAGGGCAAGTACTGTTTTTGTCCTTATATCTCCAGTGCCTGGCACACAGGCAGTTAAGTGGGTAGAGCACCAGGCTGGAGTTAGACCTGAGTTCAAATCCAGCCCCAGGCACTGACTAGCTAGCTGTGTGACCCCTGGGCAAGACACTTAACCTCTTGTTGGCCTCAGTTTTTTCATCTGTAAAATGGGGATAATAATAGCACTTATTTCCTACAGTTGTTGTGAGGGTGAAATGAGGTAATAATTACAAAGCGTTTAAGCGCACACAGTGGGTGCTAAATGAATGCTTATTCCCTACCCCTCCCTGCCCCGACACTTACACCCTCCCCACCCCACTCTACAGATTAGAAAACCAAGGACCATAAAATACGTAAGTGACTTGCTCAAGGTGTCCCAGCAGAGCCAGGTCTACACCCCAAGCTGTGAGCTGGAGAAAGGCAAGAGACCTGCCCATCAGGTGGGTGGAGAAGCGTAAAGCAGCAGAGAGAGAGATCCGGGCTTGGGGTGAAGTCAGAGAAGGCTTCCTGCAGGAGGCTGCCCAGGCTGGGCCTTGAAGTTCCCCGCTCCCTGCCTCTTTCTTCCCCAGAGCAGGCAAGGCAAAGGACGCCGACACCCCACGTGGAGCCACGCCAAGGCCGGGCCACCGCACCTCCAGTGTCGGCTTCCGTAGGGGCGCGATGACGTCACACGCGCGGGGCGCAGTTGCCGTGGTGACTGTTGCTCGGGGCAGCGCGTCTCCGGCATCCCTGCGCGAGTGACTACAGAGGCGCCTTTGGTGCTCAGCGAGTCCAAAGACAGAGCGAAACCGATCCAATCCCAGCCCCAGCCCCGGCCCCGGCTCCGGCCTGGGCCCCTTCGCTTAGGTGAGTGCCTAGCCCGCAGACCCGCCCTGAACTTCCGCCCTGCAGACAGACTGACGGACGCGCGGACAGACTGCAGCCCGGCAGAGGTGCTCCCCAGGGAGCGCCGAGCCGGGAGTCATGGGACTGCGCTTTGAATCCTGCCCTTGAGCTGCGACTCCCTCCACTGCTCCGGGCCTCAGTTTCCTTAGTTGTAAAATGAAGGCCCAGCTCTTTGAACCCCTCTGGTCAGAGAAACAGGCCCCTTCTTCCCCCGCCCCAAACACAGACTCCACCTGCAAGACAAACAGATACACCTGGGGGACGACCCCCCCTCCCGCCGCCCCCCCCCCCCACAGACTGACGGAGGGACTAGTATCCTGGCCAGATCTATTCTGACTCTCGGGGACTGTTTTCTTTTACTTGTAGGACCCCCTAGGCAGGCAGCCAGTTCACACGAGCATCATCCTAGGTGTAGAGGGCCCAAAGCAACAAAAAAGTGAGCCTCTCACAGACACAGAGACAGATCCGTTACCCCCTCAATACCTAGACCCCCTATTCTCCCTCCACTCTTCACCATCTAGTGCTATTTGCTCCCTAGGTCATTCTGTGCATCAAGCGACTCCTCCACTCCTGCACCCCACCCCCACCCCAGCACAAATCCTAATAAGAGAACTGCCCAACACAAACTGAGAGCCAGAAGGGACCTCAGAGGACACCTAAGCCACCCTGTACTGGAAAAATAGATTTCTTCTCTAAAACATCCAGGAGGATGTCAGCTTTCCTTTCCTGAAGATCTCCAGTGTTGGAGAGCTTACTATTTCTGCAATTTACAGCTCTCGTTGTTAGGAAGGTTTTTTGGGGTTTTTTTTGTATGAAACAGAACTCTGCCTCCTTTTACTATTCCCCTGTTACTCCTAGCTCTTTCCTCTCAGGCTACACAGAATAAGTCTTATTTCTCTTTTCTATAGGAGCTCTTTGGAAACTCAGACATAACACTCATGTTCCTCCTAAATTTTCTTTTTCAGGCTAAACATGTCTATGTGCCTTTACCATCCAAGTCCTGCCCACCTTAGTTTCCTTATGTTCCTATAAAATGAGGTGGCTACACTAGAACATCTCTAAGATCTTTTCTATCTCCAAATCCTTTGATTCATCCTCTGATTCTCTGGATAACATCTGTGTGTTATTTTCCTAAAATATGGAGCCCAGAACTGAGAAATGTCCCTACATATATGGTCTTATGGGCACAGAGTACAGGTGAGACACTCACTTACCTCACTGTGGACACGAGATTTTTATTAATGAAGTCCAAGATCATATTAGCTGGTTTGGCTGTGAATACATTGTTGATTTATGTTGACATTGCAGGTACTACCCCTAACCCTAACCTCCCAAGTTATTGTTCTCATGAACTACTGTCTAGGTATCTCTCTCCCTCTTTTTTTTTTAGGCATTTGGGATTAAGTGACTTGCCCAGGGTCACATAGCTAGTAAGTGTCAACTATTTGATCTGAGGTGGGATTTGAACTCAGGTCCTCCTGACTTCAGGGCTGGTGCTCTATCCACTGCGCCACATAGCTGCCCCTAGGTATCTCTTTTTTTATCCTCTACTTGTGTAGTTGATTGTTTGAACTGTAATGCAGGACATTAGATTTCATCCTATAAATTCCATCTGTCATTTTAGCCTTTTTGGATTCTGTTATCTAATGCATTAGTGATCCCCTCCTTATCATCTGCAAATTTGCCATCATTTTTTTCCCGCCAAGCTGATGACCAAAATATTGAACAGTACAGGCTGCTGCCATATCCCTTGGGCTACCTCTTTCGGGATGATAGGAATCATTTATCATTGGATCTGAGTATTGAGTTCCTAAGTCAACAAACTCTACCATTTGTCTATCTCACATCTTTCATTCTGGTTGTTCCTGCCTCTCCTCTGTGGTCTCTAAAAATAGTGTATGACATTTGGGCCCATGACATACACCTGACAGCTTGTTTCCACGTGGCCTTCAAGTACTTCCTCATAGACTAGCACCCCTCATGTACCCTAAATCTGGGATACCCCAAGTGGTTTTCAACAAATAGGTATTAGAGGATGAATCAACAAATACCTATTAAGCACCTGATATGTGTAGGGCTATGTGTTCATGTAGTGTATTATGGTGTATTAGAAAGGGCTTTGGATTTGAAGTCAAGAGACCTGGGTTCAAACCTTAGGGCTGTTACATGCTAGCTTTGTTTTAATTTGGGCAACTCTCTGAGGCTCAGTTTCCTCATCTATAAAGTGGGGATGTTACTTGTACTGCCTACCTCACAGGGTTGTTATTCTGGACATTCTCTGTAAAAAGTTCTATAGAAATGAGATATTACTATCTATAAAATGAGTATACTTATTCTGTCTACCTCTTAGGGTTATGAGGATTAGTGGATATAAAGCACTTTGTACAGTACTGTGTGATTGTCAGCCATTTGTAATTACTAATTCCACATTTATTAAGGACCTACTGTGTAATGAGGTCTGTGCTAGACATTGGGGGGATATTGTTTAGGTAAGACACAGTCTTGCTCTTAGAGACCTTATAGACTAATAGAGAAACACCAACACAGATAATTATACTAAGTACATAAGAGAACAAACAAAATGATATGTTATATCAAAGGAGAGAGTTTGTTATCAATAGGGGGCTTCTGAGAAGGATTCCAGGAGGAGGCAGCATTTGAGCTGACTTTTTCACAGGCGTTGCCTGGGGAGGGAAGGTGATTTCTCAGAGGAGAACGAATGTAGAGAATCAGAGATCTGAGAACAGTCCAGTTTGATTAGAGCATAAAGTGTATGGAACGCAGTAATGTGAGATAAGGCTGGGAAGATAGAGTAACACCAGATGGTGTGGGACCTACATATGGCAGGCTAAGGAGCTTCAGTGTCAGACTCTTTAGGCAATATTTTTTGAGGTGAAAAGTGACATCACTGAGTGACCATTTTTATTGACCCAACCTGTGATTTCATTAATGTAGGGAACACCCCTCTGAGGAAACTTCCTCCAACCTTGGAGATCAGTAACTCTTTTCCAATTTCCAGTTTAGTTCCCTAAGGCCCCTCTAGGGATAAAATCTGACTTCAAGATTCTCTCTGTGTGCTGCCTCTGTGTCACCATTGCTGCCTCTCTACTTTATGCATGACAAAGACTGTTCCTGCACAGTTTTGAAGGGTAAATTGAAGAAAGAAGAGGGTGGAATTCAGGAAGGTTGAGAAAGAAGGTCTGTACTAGGTGGCTGGCAATGGGGGACAGATGTGAGATATTTTAGGAGGTGAAATTCACAGGGCTCTGTCACTGATTGGATATGGGAGCTGAAGGAAGGGGATGAGTCTAAGATACTCAAAAAGTCACAAATGCTGGAGAGAGGGTGAGGGTGAATGATGGGGCTGCAGGTAGAAATAATGAAGGCAGGAGGAAGAGGGTTTTTTGGGAAAAGATAATGAACTTGGTTTTGGACATGCTGAGAGTTAATTGTCAATCTGGCATTCTCATATGGAGGATGCAAGTCTGAAGCTCAAAAGAGAAAAGTCAGGATTGTAAATGTAGGTTTGGGAGTCATTTGCTCAGAGGAAATAGTTGAAGCTTTTAGAGTGAATAAAATTTCCAGGAGAAAGAGTGTAGAGATAGAAAGAGGCCAGAGATAGACCTTTGGGGAACACTCATCTCAAGGAGTTGGAAAAAGAATAAGGAACCAGTGAATGAGACAGATCAGTGGTTAGATATATAGGAGTTAGAACCAAGAGAGTATTGAGTCTCTAAAACCGAAGGAGATGAGAATATGTAGGAGGAGAGAAGTAAAGTTGATGAGGACTAAATAAAAGCTATTGCATTTGGCCATGGTGACCTTTGAGAAAATTTCAATAGAGTAGGGAAGATCAAAACCAAATTATAAAGAATTGAGGATTGAGTGGAGGCATTGGTATGGTAAGTCTTAAAGTACCCTAAAGAAATGGATATTCACATTTTCCATTAAGCCATCTTCTGTCAAATATCAGATATCAAGAGTTCTGCTTTTTGCAAGTGATGGCTCACCATTAATTCATGATTCCATCATAGGGCCAAGGGCCAAGTGAGTGGTAAGGTGATAAATGCTGGGGTAAGAGTTCATTGTGACTGGATCCATCAGTTTCATAGAGGCATTAGGGTTTGAGCTGGGTCCTGAGGCAGGACTTACATAGACAAGGGACAGTGGTAGGATATTCTAAATGGAAACCAGCAAGAAGGCAAAACCAAAAATATTTTAATCTACAGTCATAAACCATCATTGGTCTATAAAACAAAAGAGGTAAGTCAGGTGATCTATAAGTTTATTTCAGCTATAACTCCTATTACCCTAAAGTCCTTCTTAACTGCTTCATTGAGGTATGGAGGTAACTCTGGGTCTTCAAAGGTCAGACCAATGGTTTTTAAGCTTTTGCAAATGCTACTGAGCTGATAAAGCTTTAAAGGACCAGTTTATAAACAGACTCTGTGCTTGTCCTTTGAGAACTGCCAGGAGATGAATCCTTTTGGACACAGTGAGGCAAGAAGACTAAGACTGGAAGAGGCAGCAGTCAGCATCGCTGGAGGGAATTTGCCCATGCTGATGAACAAATGGATCTCTGAATTAGTGAAGTATACACAAACCTCATATAAACATACATCAGTGTGTTTACTGTGCTCTGTAGTGGCAATGATTTCTATGCATGCTGCAAAGGTAGATGCCAATTCGGATCTGGGGAAGAAAGAATATCATTGCTTTTATAATTGGTACTGTATCAACAACCTTCTATTGACCTTTTCATCTGCCCAGTTATAATTTTATTTGTGTGCTCTTTTAATTGTCACTAAGTTGTGCTTGTTTAAACACAATAAATCAGCTGAAGTGACTTCTAATGTTGCTCACTCATCTGAGTAGCACTTAACTACAGTGTTAGCCAGGATGTTGATAAAAGGGGATATTGGAGCAACAGTTGTTTATCTTTTCAAGTATATCAAACACTTAGGAAAAATGTAAATATTTGATGAACTCAGGAAGAGCTAAAAATTGTACCATAACCAAATAATAAAATTGTGCTTATGGCATACCTTTCTGTGACTGTACAGATTGATTCTGTAGGGGATATCTATCTCATGATAAAAGTGGCAAGTTCTGAAGTGGTCTAAGGTTTACAAAGTGCTTTGTAGATATTATCTCATTTATCCTCACAACAACCCTGGGAGGTAGGTGTTATTATTATTCCCATTTTAGAGATGAGGACATTGAGGCAAACAGCACTTAAGGGACTTTTCCAAGGTCACAAAGCTAATATCTGAGGTCAAATTTGAACTCTGGGCTTCCTGACTCCAAGCCCAGGGTCCTCTCACCCATGGTACCACCTGGCCATCTCTTATGAAGTTCAGGGTCCCAGTGCTCAAGAAGCCTCCAATTGAATTGGGAATATGACAGGCATTAAACAATTTAATAACAGTACAAGATAAGAGTAGAAAGGTGATTTTTAAAAAATTTTTTTCTTTCTAATATAAATTTATTTATTTTTAGTTTTCAATATTCACTTCCACAAGTTTTTGAGTTCCAAATTTCTCACCCCTTCCCCCACCCCAAGATGGCATGCATTCTGAATACCCCTTCCCCTGGTCTGCCTTCTCTTCTATCTCTCCACCCTCCCTTCTCTTATCCCCTTCCCCTTCTATTTTCCTGTAGAGCAGGATAGACTTCTGTACCCAATTTCCTGTATTTCTTATTTCCCAGTTGCATGGGAAAACTTTTTTTTTAAAACATGTGTTTTTAAAACTTTGAGTTCCAAATTTTCTCCCTTCCTCCCTCCCCACCCACCCTCATTGAAAAGGCAAGCAACTCAGTATAGGTTGTACATGTGCAGTTATGCAAAACACTTCCTTAGTAGACATGTTGTGAAAAACTAACTCTATTTCCCTTAATCCTATCTTGCCCTCCCATTTATTCTATTCTTTCTTTTGACCCTGTCCCTCCTCAGAAGTACTTGCTTCTGATTACCCTCTTTCCCAATCTGCCCTCCTCTCTATCACCCCCTGCTCTCTTGTCCCCTTCTCCCCCTATTTTCCTGTAGGGTAAGACAGATTTCCATGCCCAATTGAGTGTGTATGTTATTCTCTCCTTAAGCCAAATCCTATGAGAATAAGATTCCCTCATTCCCTCTCACCTTCCCATTTCCCCTCCACTGTGAGAGACTTCTCTTTTCTGTTTTTTTTTTGTGAGATAATTTACCCCATTCTACCTCTCCCTTTCTTCTCTGAGTATCATCCTCTCTCATCCCTTAATTTTATTCTCCAGATATGACCCCTTAATCTTCAACTCACCCTGTGCCCTCTATCTATCTATCTATCTATCTATCTATCTATCTATCTATCTATCTATCTATCTATCTATCCATATAATTTTTTTCCTTTAACTACCCTAATACTGACAAAGTTCTCATGAGTTACAAATATCATCTTTCCATGCAGGAATGTAAACAGTTCAATCTTAATAAGTCTCTTATGATTTCTCTTTCCTGTTTACCTCTTCATGTTCTACTGGAGTCCTGTATTTGAAAGTCAAATTTTCTGTTTAGCTCTGGTCTTTTCATCAGGAATGCTTGAAAGTCCTCTATTTCACTGAATGACCATTTTTTCCCCTGAAGGATTATACTCAGTTTTGCTGGGTAGGTGATTCTTGGTTGTAATCCTATCTCCTTTGCCCTCTGGAATATTATATTCCATGCCCTGCGGTCCTTTAATGTAGAAGCTGCTAAATCTTGTGTTATCCTGATTGTGTTTCCACAGTACTTGAATTGTTTCCTTCTGGTGGCTTGTACTATTTTCTCCTTGACCTGGGAACTTGGGAATTTGGCTACAATATTCCTAGGAGTTTTCCTTTGAGGATCTCTTTCAGGAGGAAATCTGTGGATTCTTTCAATTTCTATTTTGTCCTCTGGTTCTAATATATCAGGGCAGTTTTCCTTGATAATTTCTTGAAAGATGATGTCTAGGCTCTTTTTTTGATCATGGCTTTCAGATAGTCCAATAATTTTTAAATTCTCTCTCCTGGATCTATTTTCCAGGTCAGTTGTTTTTCCAATGAGATATTTCATATATTATTTTCTAATTTTTCATTCTTTTGGATTTGTTCTACTGTGTGTCATGATTTCTCATAAAGTCACTAGCTTCCAATTGCTCTATCCTAATTTTTAAGGAAGCATTTTCTTCAGTAATCTTTTGGACTTCCTTTTCCATTTGGCCAATTTTTCTTTTTAGGGCATTCTTCTCCTCATTGGCTTTTTGGGCCTCTTCTGCCATTTGGGTTAGGCTATTTTTTAAGGTGTTATTTCTCTTCAGTATTTTTTTGGGTCTCCTATAGCAAGCTGTTGACTTGTTTTTCATGATTTTCTTGCATCACTCTCATTTCTCTTCCCAGTTTTTCCTCTACTTCCCTTACTTGCTTCTCAAAATCCCTTTTGAGCTATTCCAAGGCCTGGGACTGATTCATATTTTTCTTGGAGGCTTTGGATGTAGGAGCTTTGATTTTGTTGTCTTCTTCTGGTTGTATATTTTGATCTTCTTTGTCACCAAAGTAAGATAATATAGTCTGACTCTTTTTGCGCTGCTTGCTCATGATCCCAGCCAATTACTTGAGTTTTAAACTGTTTGTTAAGGTAAGAGTCTGCTTCTAATGTGGAGAGTGTGCTGTCCCAAGCTTCAGGGGTTTGTGTAGCTGTTTTCAGAGATATTTGTAGGGCGCTGTAAATTTTCAGTTCTTCCAAGGTGGTATGATAAGGGGCAAGGTGTTTACTCCTTTCCTCGCCTGTGACCACAAGTATTCCTTTCTGTCCAGTAACTGTGAGGAGGGGTTCCTCTCCACAGCCACTACAAGCTTTACCACGCCAGCGCTCCTCCTCACCCCAGCACCGCCGCCCAGAACTGTGACCCTGATCCACACATGAGCAAAGCAAGAGATTCCTGCCTCAGCACTGGCAGAGAGATCCCTGCAATCCCTTTTCTGATCAGCTGCTGGATTCCCCCTCAGTCTGTGGGCCGGAAGCTCGGGAAGCAGCTGCCCCTCCAGGGCCACGCTCTTGCGGAATGGAGCTGAAACCCCGCCTTCCTCTCTGACCACCGACAGAAACAGACTTTCCCACTGACCTTCTAAGTTGTCTTTGGCATTGGTGGATTGAAGAGTCTGGAAACCTCCACAGTTGCCCGTGATTCAGTCCTCTGAGGCCTGCTCCAGGTTTGCTGCGGTCTGAGCGCCCACGCTGCGCTGTGCTCCCAGCCCTGCGTAATACACCTTTCTGATCAATCATCCAGGTTGTCTTGGGCTGGAAATTTGTTTCACTCTGTCTTTTTGTGGGTTCTGCTGCTTCAGAATTTGTTTAGAGCCATTTTTTATGAGTATTTGGAGGGGTTTGGGGGAGAGTTCAAGCAAGTCACTGCTTTCACTCTGCCGTCTTGGCTCTCCCCCCGCAAAGGTGATATTTTTGAAAAAAAAATTTGTTTTGAAATTTAAAAAAAAAATAAAAGAAATCATTGGCCAATTTAATTGAAAAAAAAAGACGTCAAAGAGAATATAAGATTGGGTGTCACATGAGGGGCACAGGTAGGGGACTAAGAGGAACTCATAGGAGAGAGAGTTTGTTTCCAGTGTGAGTAGTAAGGTATGACTCTGTGTAGGCCTTAAAAAGCAAAGAAAGATTATGATACCATAGGATTTAGAACTGGAAGGAACCTCAAAGACCAGCATTTTACATTGAGGGGAACTGAGGCTCAGAGAAGGAAGTGACTGCTACACAGGTAATAAAAAACACATTTAATATCAAGTTCATTCTTTTTTTTTTCTTTTTGGTTGAGGCAATCAGAATTAAGTGACTTGCCCAGGGTTACATAGCTAGTAAGTGTCAAGTACCTGAGGCTGGATTTGAACTCAGGTCCTCCTGACTCCAGGGCCAGTGCTCTATCCACTGCACCACCTAGCTGCCCCAAGTTCATTCTTTTAAAAAAAATTGATGCCTTTTTTTTTTTAACATCATGCGAATCTCTAGATATAGCTCCTAACTCCACCCTGGAATGTAACCTTCCTTTGTGACAGAAAAAAAACCAAACCGGTTATATAAAAAACAACTGATTCCATGGCTGTCTTATAATGTATGCAACATTCTGTCCTGGTAGCTCTCTACCTCTCTGTCAAGAGTATTTTAGGAGCACAGGGTCAGAGTTAGAAGGGACCTCAAAAGTCATGTGATCATAGGTTTAGAGATAGAAAGGATGTCAGAGGTCATCATTATTTTACAGATGAGGAAACTGAGGCCCAGTCCTCTGATTTCAAATCCAGCAGTCAACATTCTTTCCACTGAGCCATGATACATGTGCACATATTTATTATAATATGAAATGTATATTTTATATATACACACACTTACATGTATGTATTTTTGTATATATGTATATATGTGTGTATACACACACACACAAAATCATTATCTGTTGTCCAGGATTGGGATTGGTTATGACAATTTCTGAGTCTGGCTTCCTTTATATTTTCACTGTCATCAACTGTATTGTTTTTCTGGTCCTCCTTTTCTCACTCTGCATCTGTTTTTAGGAATCTTACATCCCAACATACCCCTTTGTGATTTTTTGTTATTTATTGTTATTAGCCAAATTGTTATTAGCTAAAATCTAAATCCAAAATTAGCTAAAAATCGCCTTTGTGATTTGTTATTTATTATTATTAGCTGAACTCTCTACAGTAGATTAAAGTCTGTAAAATCACTTTCTTTATGACAACTTTGGGAGAATTATCTTCATTTTGTAGTGGAGGAAAATTAGGCCCAGCTACCAGGTGCAGTCCTTCTCAGCTCTCATGGGATGGTCAGTCAGTGGTAGAGCCAGGGCGGGGCTGTCTTCCTCTGCCCCCAGTCCCCTGGGCTGGGACTCTGGCAGCGGATCTGCCTGGAGCCCTCGCAGACCCTTGCTGGTCGGAAGGTCACTCACAGGCAGCTTGTTCCCCTTCTCGAAGATTCAGTTTCCTTTTTTGTAGTGTGGGCACGATAATACTCACGCTGCCCCCGCCTTCTCAGGGTTGTTGGGAAGGAAAAAAAAAAGCTTCGCAAACTTCAAGGTGATATATCTCAGAGCTTGTTTTATTCCCTCTGGGCTATAAGCCTTCCGAGAGAGCCATTTTCAGGTACTTAGTAGTAATAATCCAGTGGGTGGTACGGTAAATTTGGAATTGACCATTTGGGCTTCTCCAAAAGTCCAGGGGATGGAAAAACACTTGCCAAGTAAAACCACTTGATTAAGGAGAAAGCTACTCTTATATACCTCTAACTTAATAGTACCAAGCATTTGTATAATGCTTTAAAGTTTACAAAGTATTTTGCATACATTGTATCATTTTCTTAAAACAACACTGTGGTCTGGGTACTTAACCCTTTTTTACAGATGAGGAAAGTGAAGCTTAGAAAGGGTAAATGACTTGTCCTTGGTCACATTGCTACTAAGTGTCAGGGTCAGGATTGGAACTTAACTTTAGTAGGACATAAGATCAGTAATGTCATGCTGCTTCCCCCCACCAAAAAAAAAAAGAACCTTATGAAAATTATTCCATATTAATATATAGTTCATTATCTCAGAAAAACCATTATAAATAACCTTGGGGGAAATATATAGACTTACTTTTAGTACTGAAAAAAAAAGATCACATTTAATGAAGTGAAATACAGTTTCTAATACCTTTCTGTGTTCTGGAGGCAGTACAGTGCTGTTGTAAAAGCAAGGAGAATAGAGTTAGAAATTTGTAGTTGAATCCTGATTGTGCCCCTTGGCAGCTGTGTAACCTTACACAAAATTCAAGGACCTCACTCGGACCTCTGTGTCAGCTCTGACATCCTTTGATTCTGTAGTCAAGGGAGAATAATAATACTTACATGCTAAGATTTCCATGTTCTAGTAAGAGAGATACTCTGTGTTTATTATGCACATGAGAGTGTGGTTTGACCCACCTCCACTTTTGCTTCCTTTCAATTCATCCTACATGAATCTTCCTTACACATAAATCTGTTCTTCTGTTCAAACACCTTCAGTTGTTCCCCATTACCTACTTTGTAGTTGTTCAGTCATTTCAATCCTGTCTAACTCTTCATGACACCATTTGGGGTTTTCTTGGTAAAGGTACTGGAGTAGCTTGCCGTTTCTTTCTCCAGCTCATTTTATAGATGAGGAAACTGAGGCAAACAGGGTGAAGTGACTGGCCCAGGGCCACACAGACTATGTTTGAAGCAGGATTTGAACTCAGGTCATCCTGACCTGACTTGAAACTCTATCCACTGTGCCACCTAGCTACTCACATTATCTACTTAATAAAGTTTAAATTTCTTTAACTGTCATTGAAGGCCTTCCACAGTCTGGCATGACCATGTCTTTTCAGTCTTGTCTCCTAGTACTCTCCTCCATGTAGTCTATGTTCCCGCCAAACTGAACAACATTCTGTCCTCTGAACATGCCTTACACAGGGACACTGTGCCTTATCTAAACCACATCTCAAGACTTCTTCCCTCTCTCCTTGAATGGAGCACAGTAAGTCAATGCTTAATGTGTGGTAAATTGAATTAAACATGGAACATGAGAAATAAAAAACACCTCAAGAGATTAATTGGGCAGACCAGGAAGAGCTCAGCTCGTGCCTCCCCTCTTTTCTGGACTCCAGATATCAGAATAGCAGTTGTGCTGAATTTCTATTCTGCCTCTCCCCTAGCACCTAGTGCAGTAATGTGTATGCAGTTAGTATCTGTTTGATAATGAATGAATGACTCACAACAAAATTGGGACAAATTCTTATAAAGACTTTAAGGTTTACAAAGTACTCTCTCAAAATAATCCAGTGAGATTAGGTAGCATTATTATCTCTGTCTTACAGATGAGGAATTAAGGCTTAGCAAAGCTAAGTGACTTGATCATGGTCACAGACCCAATGAGAGATGGGCTGAGATTTTAACTCAAGTCTTCTTGCCTAGTTCATGTCAGACACTTAATACATGCTTGCTGATTAATTGTAAATGAATCTGTTCTAAGGAGGTACTATAAGATGGACTTTTGTGATCATTTTCTTGAAGTTTCCAGAAAATGTTGTATTTATCAGAATGAGAGCTATTTCCCAATTGATAAATGGTCAAAGGATATGAAATGACAATTTTCAAAAGAAGAAATCCAAGCCATCAACAAGCCATATGAATAAACATCCCAAATCACTAATAATTAGAGAAATGCACATTAAGGAAACTCTGAGATACTGCTTCTCAGCCATCAGATTGGCAAAGTTGACAAAAAATAAAATTACAATTGTTGGAGGCTATCTGGGAAGGCAGGCACATTTATATCTTCTTGGGGGAGCTGTGAATTGGTCTAGCTATACTCCAAAAGTTACTAAACTATGCATATCTGTTGACCTGGCTATAGCCAATATTAATACTAAGTTTATGCCCCAAAGAAATCAAAAACAGGGAAGAGGACACCCTCCCCTGCCCCCATACAAAAATATAACATCTCTTTCTGTAGAAGCAAAGAACTGGAAACCAAAGGAGAGCAGCCCATCCACTGGAGAATAGTTGAATAAATTATGACATATGAATAATAGAATATTATTGAAATATAAGAAATGATAAAAGGGATGGTTTAATAATAATAATTACAGCTAGCATTTATATAGCTTTTACTTAAGCATTTTACCATTATGATCTCATTTGAATCTCGTAACTACTCTGAGAGGTAGGTGCTATTACAATCTTTGTTTTATAGTTGAGGAAATTGTGCCCAAGGGACACACAGCTAATAAGTGTCTGAGGCTGGATTTGAACTCAAGTTTTTCTGATCCCAGGCCCAGGACTCTATCTACTGTACCACTTAGCCTATGGTTTCAAAGGAACCTGGAAAGATTTGTATGAACTGATAGAGAGTGAAGTGAGCAGAACCAGGAGAATAAGTAATTCAACAACACTGTAAACGACAGCTTTGAAAAACTTAAGAACTCTGGTCAACACAATGACCAACCATAATTCCCGGGTATGCATGGTGAAACATGACCCTCACAGAGAGATGACTGACTCAGACTGCAGAATGAGATACTTTTTTGGACGTGGCCAATTTGCTTTGCTATGTATAAAGGATTTTATCTTCCTTTCCTTTTTCTTTTTTCAATGGGGTGGATGAAAGTGGGATGGAGAGAAACTAGGTTTTTTAAACTAAAAAAACAGTTTAAAAATCTATTAAAGAGGTTTTCAGAAAGCATCATCTAAATTCTGTGATCATCTTATTAATCAACTTTCTGGTTGTGGTTGTGGTTGTTGTTTTTAGCACAGAATGGAATCTGAGGAAGGGATGCATGAGAATTTACGGCTTCAGTTTAAGGCTCTACAGGAACAGCAGCACAAGAGGTTACAAAGACAGCTGGAGAAAAAAAGGGAAAAACATATGAGCCTCGAAGGAGGTGGAAATGACCCAAAGGCAACATTTGGAATCCAGAACGAGCTAAACTTGCTTCGAGAGGGTGGGCAGCCAGCCAAGGATACCTTCAGCCAAAGGTAAATTGACACATGTGCCCAGAAAATTTCCACTAGGAGAAATAGAGAGTTAGGGAAGAAAGGGGGAATAAGAGAAATGATGAAAGATATTGGTTCCAAAATCAAGATGTTTAGATTTTTTTTTTTAAGCACGAGAGATTGATTTCAATGTAGTATTTGCTTTTAGTGTTTGGTACATTTGATTGAAGGCCTGTGCTCTGTTTACATAATTTTATACAAATGTATTTGCCTAGCATTTAAAGTCAAATTGAAATGAATGCTCATTATGATTTTGTTTATTCACTTGATTTCCTCTGTGGAAAGAAGAGAGTGTTTTGCATTAAAGAAATGTGTTCAGCATAATGTTAGTGGGTTTCCCAGGAGCTGATTGGTTTTTAATATGGTGGTATGTTTATGAGACTTTCTTAAAGCTCATTCTCTATCATTTTCTCTTTTGCCCTTTGCCTTTTCTTTTTTGCCTCAGTCTTCCCAGGATATAACCACACACAAACGTGAAAGATCTCTGGCTTCTACATAAAGTTCAGTGGAGGTCCTTTTCTGTTTTCTTGGTATGCTGAGATTGATCTTTTTAATAGCAGAACGGATCCCTACTCTTGTCATTTTTCCTAAATGTCTCTCAAGTTCTCATTGCATTCATTCAACACTTGAATGATCAGTGATCTCTTTGGTATAGGTGCCCCCTGCATGTCTTCTGGCTCTTCCAGTGTTGTGGCTAAAAGCATTCATTTATTACCTGCTGGGCAACCTTCTATCGGTGAGCTTCTCTGAGTTTAATGAGGCTGGGCCTCAGATGACACACACAGTCCATTTGGAGCCTTTCCAATTTGGGAGGAACTGTGCGTTACTTTGAGATAATTTTTGAGAACACAGGGTGCCTTCCACATCATGGGGATTCATTGAAGGAGAATGTTAGTGGAGGAAACATCAAATGAAATGACGACTGCTTTGACTTGTAGGTTGCTTGAAGAAGAGATTGAACAACTCCATGAACAACTCAGAGAAATTGTAGATGAAAATGGAAGATTATATAAACTAGTGAAGGAAAAGGACTTTGAAATAAAGCACCTCAAGAAGAAAATAGAAGAAGATCGATGGGCTTTCACAGGTAGGGCTGCAGAACTTTGGAAAATCCCTTAGCTTCTCTCGGATTCTGTTTCCTCATCTATGAGATGAAGAAGTTGTACTACGTTTTCTACCTATAAGTTACCTCCTAGCACTAATGGACTGTGACCCCATGAGTCTACACTGCAGGTCAATAAGTCATTGTGTACCATGGGTCACATAGCTCAGTGGTGGTGGTAGAATCAGAATTAGGACCCTGGCTCCTGATACCTTGCCCAGGGTTCTTTACTGGAGATCATATAGTATGTGTATTGGAGTGTGTGTGTGTGTGTGTGTGTGTGTGTGTGTGTGTGTGTGTGTGAGAGAGAGAGAGAGAGAGAGAGAGAGAGAGAGAGAGAGAGAGAGAGAGAGAGAGAGTGAGTAAGAGGGATACTTCCCTACAATAAGGAGGTCAGGGGAAGTTATAACTTGAGATGTCACCACTTCAGAGAAAAATTGTCTCAGTGACTGTTGCAGCAAGGTATATAATGCGGTACCTTGTAAATCTCATAGTCTAGAAAAGTGACAGACAAGGGCTATTGCATGACATGAGGAATTATGGCTGGCTCTAAGACATTGTGCCTGGGACCGAGTCCCATAGGTGCCTGGGGTGGAGGAGGGGGTAGTCAACATTGACTTCCGAAAGTTCTGACCTTCCTCAAGGGAGGCCCATTTTGCCCCAGTGTTTCCTTGGCACTGCAGAACCATATGGGACAAAGGGTCTTAGTGCTGGAAGGGACTTCAGTCATAATTTAGTCCAACTCCTTCATTTTACAGATGAGGGAACTGAGACCCAGAGAGAGACCAGGTAAAAAGTTTTTCAAATGCTGCTCAGTAAATCTTTTCAGCTGACTCCCCGAAAGGCAATTAAGAAGTGTACTATAATGAAAAGAATGCTGGTTTCTGAGTCAGAAGACCTACTTTCTAGTTTGGGTTTTCTTACTTTTTACTTGCTATATGTATGACCTTGGAGAAATTGCTTCTCATCACTGAGCCTGTTTCCTCAACTGTAGAATGAGAAATCTGTACTAGATGATCTCTAAGGATGAAATTCTGTGTTTTATATTCTAAAGGACCTTCTAACTCTAATATTCTGAAAAATGTGTGCAGGAGTGGCCCAGGCAGGAAGGCTTCATGGTCCACAGCTGTCCTCTCCTCTTTCCCTCTTTATATGCCTCATTTTCTTGGGTTCTTCACAGGCTTTAGAGATGTTTCTACCTTCTGTACCTTCATAGCTTCATCAGCCTCTTAAGACACAATGAGTCCCTTCTTTGGCTAGACCAGGTTGTAGAAATCTCTTCCTCTTAGGTTAGTGGAAACAAAGTTAGACCTTACCCTGGACTAGACCTAGGGTAAGGTGAAAAGCAGGCATAGGGGATTAGTATTGAAGCCAATAGCAGAGTCTCAATGAGGGGGAAGAGAAGATAAACCCCATTGGTGGGGGAAGAAGGAAGGAGAATTTCCATGGTCACCCAGGTAGGCTGAAGGAATGGACAAGCGTAAACCAGGGAAGACATGTAATGATTGCAATATGTGGTTTAGAGAGTCTTAATTCTAAGGATTTCAAAGTACTGATAGATATCAATGAAACCCTCATGACATTGATGTAAACGAATCATTACATGTGAGAGACATTTAGGATTTTAAGGTTTGTGCTCCAAGATCCCAAAACAAATCTGGAAATTAAAAACAGATATCTTAGTGCTGGTCATGTGCAAATTTTTAGGCAACTTGAACCCTACACAAGGGAGGGTATGCTGGTTGGTTATTGTCCTTTGGTGCTTGAAGAGGACCACAGTGACATCACTGTGTTAGGGTCAAGGCACCATGTGTCCAGCTGTGGCTGATCAGACCAATCCGAGCTTAGAAGGCTCTACCCCAGGTCAGGCACAAACGGTCTGTATGTGCGTTTGGAGTGGAGATGTGTCTACATCTGCGCATCCCACGGTTCTTTTGAAGGATGTGACCAAACCGAATGAAGGTAGTATTGAGCTGGCACGTGTAAATGCAGTCATGATGGCAGATCGAAGAGATCCGCATTTAGGGTATTTCCTGATACTTGGCCCCTTGTAAGGGAGGCACTGTGATGGGATGGGATGGGATGTGGTGTGCTGCTCCTAGAGTCACGCCACCTGAATTCAAATCCTGCTTCTAATGCTTAACTAGTTGTGTGCTTATGGGTGAGTCATGTAACTTTTCAGATCCTCATTGTCCTTGCCTCATAGTACTTCCCTTACAGGGTTATTGTGAGGAAAACTTGAAAACTTTAAAGTGCCATGTTACTGAGAGCCATTATTGGTTTTTGTTGTTGGGGATTTTTTTAGGCAGTTGGGGTTAAATGACTTGCCCAGGGTCACACATCTAGTAACTGTCAAGTGTTTGGTCTGAGGTCAGATTTGAACTCAGGTCCTCCTGACTTCAAGGCCAGTACTCTATCCACTGCACCACCTAGCTGCCCTGAGAGCTGTTATTGTTAATTCAGTCAAAAGAACCCTTGAAAGGGCTCCCTAAATGTATCATGGCTGCTCTGAAAACTTCTGTCCACCCAAGCAGTAGTTAGCTGGAAGGAACCCATGGACCAGGCCACACAGAAGGCAAGCTGAATTTAACATCCATCACTTAGCACCACCCTTGTTTCCTCTCATTATCACTAGGACCAGCCCAGGCGAATGCTTCGTAGTGAATGATGATTGGAGCCATGGACTAGATGTGATGCTGGGCAGTACTGCAGGGCAATGTGACTGAAATAATAAATGGCATCCTTCACTGGACATTCTCAGTGCTGTGACTGGCCACTCTTTCATCAGTCAGTCAGTGAATGAAAGGGAGAGATTTACTTTTCTTTCCCCGAATGTCATGAAGTCTTCAAAAGGAACCCTAATAGCTACAAATACAACTGAATCCAGCAGGTTTTTATTAAGTGTCTACTCTGCACTGAGTTCTATTCTCCTTACTGGAGAAGATACAAAGTTTTGCTAAGACACTTACGGGTTTCACAATACGGAAGTGGAATAAGCACATATATAGAATCAATGTAGTACAAAATCTTAAGAAACATGCTGTTTGAAATCTGGTAGTCGAGGATGCAGGAGAATGTTATTTCTGTGTGGTGTGGAATCAGAGAAGTCTTCCTGGAGGAGATGCCATTTGACTTTGACTTCAAACAATGTGTAGGAATTCCAAAGGCAGAAGGGAAGGGAGAACATTCTAGTCATAGAGAAGAGCTTAGAATGAGTGAGCTTTTAAAGGTATGGTGGCAGGAAAGCACAAGGGGGTCCAGCAGCTCAGTTTTGCTGGAGCACATAATACATGGAAGGGAAATCAAAACAGAAGGGCCTTGAATGAGTGACCTGACCTGACCAGACCTGTACATCAGAGAAGCTGGATCTGGTCAGCCGGAGGGATGGCTGCTCCTCTGCCACCGTCCTGGCAACACCATCTCCTTTCTCCAACTTTTTCCCCAGCCCTGCAGGGAGGAAGAGGAAGAGGAACATCCTGCTGAAGGAGACCAGTGTCTTCTCCCTATGGGGGCACATGGCTTGCAGCATGGCCCTGACTGCCAGCCCTTCTCTCCTTGCCTCCCCCCGTCCCCCCCTACAGGAGGAAAAGTAAAGAATGACTAAGTCTTGACACCCTGGGAGACTGTGAGCTTTATTATTGATCTGCTATTGCTTACCACTATTATCCCTAACAATTTTCCATGACCTGTTTTTCTCTCCCTATGTTAATCAATCAGCAGCCACACAGGAGAAAACTGTGCCCAATCTCTACCTCTCTTTTCCCATTCCATTCCATTTCCCATTCCCATTCCAGTCCTGCCTTCTGGAATTCCCTCTCCATAGTGAACAAGCTTCACATCATCCTGGGCTTCTTTCTGTCGTACTCTACCACTTTCAGACTCTCACTTTATCCCTATCACTCGGCAATTTCTTTGAAGTTCACACAATTAAAATTTTCCATTCAACTGAGATCACAATAGCTGTTGTATATTGCCCCCCCACATAATTCTCCCTTCCTTTCTCAAGGAGTCTAGCAACTGGTCCATCTTCCTCTTTTTCCCAGTTCCTCTTCTTATGCCAGGAAGCTCTGATATCCATATTGATGATCCCGCAGCTTCCCCTAACTTCCCAGTCCTCAGTCTACTTAAATTCCACGTCCTATTCTTTTACTCCATATCTTAGCTACCATTGGGATGGTTACATCCTGGAGCTCAACATTACTGACAGGTGTTCCACTTCTTTAATTTAGGGAAAAAAAACCCCAATGCTCTGATAGTCTTCCTTCTGACCACATGTATCATTCCATCTCGTTCAATACCTCACTCTCCTTAAATCTATTCTTTTCCTGATTCATTGTCCCTCCTCTCTGAGCTTAGTGTTTTCTCAGGCCATTACCCCTGTTATGACTCCACTTTCCTTCTTTTCCAGTGTTGGCTGTATAGTTAGCTGGTATAATTCTGTACTCTCCTTTACTCTAGAATCCCTCACCTTCTTGTCCTGTTGTTGCTCATTCTTTGTCAAACCTCACCTCCACATGGCTCTTACCATTTGCTCCTCATGCTGCTCGGTGGAGCTGAGGACGTCTCATAGCCGTGCTAACTGGGCACATCATATGTAACTATGCAACTTCCACTGGATCCAAACTGAGGAAAGGCAGTGCTTTTTTTTTTTCTTTTGGCAAGGCGATTGGGATTAAGTGATTTGCCCAGGATCACAGCTAGTACGTCTCAAGTGTCTGAGGCTGGATTTGAAATCAGGTCCTCTTGACTCCAGGGCTGGTGCTCTATCCACTTCACCACTTAGCTTCCCCAAAAGGCAATGCTTTTACTCCTCCCTAACCTATTCCCTTTCTCACTATACTCAGAGGCTGTTCCTTACCTTTCTTCTGTCCTCAAGGCTTCCATGCCTCCCCTCCCCACTCTCTCAGCTGAAGACCTCATCTCTTACTTTTCTTAGAAAATTGTCTCTTTTCAACATGAGTGCCCATCTTTTCCCCTTTATCTCAAAACCTCTTGATATCATGCTTTACTCTCTTCTCACTTTCCCTATTCTGTGACGATGAGGTGGCCCTTCATCTTATGAAGACCAAACTATATGTGCCTTTCAACCCACCCCCTTTCAAGTTCCCCAGCAGATTGAAACCTCAATCATCTCTCCCTCTAATCTTTAATATCTCCCTCTTTCTAATAGTTCCTTCCTTTCTGCCTCCAAACATGGTCACATCTGCTCCATCCTTAAAAGAAAAAAAAATTCACTACATACCACCAATCCCTTAAACTACTGTTGTATATCTTTCCTAGAAAAAAAAAATCTGTGCTCTCGGCCTCCCTCTCCTTTCCTCTCACTGTTCAATCCTTTGGAGTCTGACCTCATGACTCACTGAAACTGCTCTATCCAAAGTCACTCGAATCTTATCTCTTAAGGACCAGATTTCCCCTGTCTGCTGCATTCGATATTCCTGACTACCCTTCCCTCTTGGGTAGCCTCATCTTTCTGGGCTTTCATGACACTGCTTGCTCCTGATTCTCTTTCTCCCATATGTCTATTGGTAACATGTTCGGTCTTAAGTGTGGTCCTTTGACTGAATCCAAACTTCACAGAACAAATCCCCTTAATAAAGGGATTGTTCTATAAAAATTGGACTCAATCAGAAGGCCACACCCAAGGACTTAGAAGGCCACATGCGGCCTCAAGGCCAAAGGTTCCCCACTTCTGGGACTCTAACTGTTCCTCAGTCTCCTTTGCTGGTTTATCATCCATATTATACGTGGCTCCAAAGCTCTGTCCAGGGGCTTTCTACATTCTCTCTTTGTGGGTTTAAGTACTCATCAATTCCCATGGGTTTAGTTATTACCTCTATGCACCTGAGTCACATATTTGGCCTCACATTGCCTATTGGATATTTCAGACTGGATGTCTGCTATGCATCTTAAACCTGACATGTCCAAAACAGAACTTATCTTTGTTTTTGTCAAAGGGACTACCATTTTTCAGTCTCCCACATTTGAAACCTTTGCTCATTTTCTACTTTCGATTCACTTTCTGGTCTATTCTACCTCTACTCTGACTGCCTGGCCCCCTGAGGGACAATTCTACCCTGAAGCCAACTCAGTGAATGGTGAGTCCCTGCTTGCAACTGACATATCATGAGAAGACCCCACCATGTCACTCACTTTACACTGCTAGGTCACCCTCTAGTTTGTTCCACTTCCACCCCACCTGCCCAGGTCCCCATATGGGGACCCTTCCTTCTCTCTTTCAGAATGTAAGCTCCTTGAGAGTATAGAACACCTTGTCTTCTTGTTTTTGTATCCCTGATAGTACCACAGTGTCTGGCACATAATAAATGCTTCTATCTGTCTGTCTGTCTATCTATCTATCTATCTATCTATCTATCTATCTATCTATCTATCTAACTACTTACCATCTCTATCTATCTACCTATCATATCTATCTATCTATCTATCTATCTATCTATCTATCTATCTATCTATCTATCTATCTACCTATCTGTCTATCTATCTATCATCTATCTGCCTACCTATCATCTTTATATCTCCCTCTCTATCTGCTACCTATTTCTGTCTCTCTGTCCATCCATCTGTCTACATTCTCCTTGACTCACCATCTCACCTCATTTGCCCAGTTGCCAAATCTTGCTGGTTTTTTGCTCTGCTACACGTCTGGCTTCCATCTTCTCTCTACTCACATAGCTAACACGTTTCATCACTTCTCACTTGCATTAATTCAACAGCCTTACTTGGTTTTCCTGTCTCAAGTCTCTCTCCATTCCAGTCCATCTTCCACACTGCTGCTACACTGATTTTCTTTAATTGCAGATCTGACCATGTCTCTCCCCTGCTTGATCAAGTATAGTGGTTGTCTCTAGAATAGATTTTCTTTAAAAAAAAAAAAAAGAAAAGAAAAGAAAAGAAAAAACCCAGAACTTTAAAGACCTTCATAATCTGGTCCAAAATTTTATTTCCTGCCTCATTTTACTCTACCTTCCCTCCCTCACTCTGGAATCCAGCCACACTGACCTCTTTGTTTCTCATATGTGACAACTTCACACAAGTGTGTCCTCCATATTGTTATATTATCCTAGGAGGTAGAATCTTAAAGCCATGAAAACAAAGCATTTTGTGGGACTGCTTAATTGGCATTTCACATTTCACTTCAGCTCTGCACTGTCCACCCATAATTACCCCCTCCCTGTCTTCTGGCAACCCTGGCCAGGGACAGAGCTCTCCCCCTAATATCAGTCAGTTTTGTTCAAGGGACCTAGAACTTCTGGACCTTTCAGATTCACAAGGTGGCCTCCAGGACTGGAAATGTCTATATCAGGGCTGATGCTCAGTCATCTGTAATCAGGCAAAGAACCACAAACCAGAAGAAGAAACTGGGGTTCTGAGATCTAGCCTCTGGCTTGCAAATCTCATACTTTTGCGTTTGGTCAGTAGAAATTATTCCTTCAAGTATCTTTCAAATTTTTTAGATGCTATATAAGCCTCCTTCCCGCCTCTACTCACCTCTGTGCTGTTCTTTCTTCAGTCCATTGTTTTAAACAGTACTACTTTTGGAATGTTTCAATAGGGTAATATTGTTATTTACCTTGTATTCCCCATACCTCCTTGACACAATTCTTGTAACCCCGGTGGTATTTGCTGGACTAGATTACAGCTTTAGATCTTATGAAGTCTGTGCTGTGCTTGAGTATAACCATCTTCCACCAGGTGGCACTCTCAGTCTGTATAGCAATTTTGTAACGTCAACGAAAAGTATTCCTGCAAAATCTTAGGAGCTCACTAAGGATAGAATCATGGAAAGTCAGAATCAGAAGGCACCTCGAAGATCCCTTAGGCCTTTCCTCCTAGATAAAGAAGCTGAGGATCACTGATGGCGTGGGATTTGTCTGAGGTTTCACAGCAAGTGGGTGAGAGTTGGAGGATTTGAATCCAGAGTTCTTGGTTTCCACTTCCAGTTCATTTTTCCCCACTGTGCTATGTTTCTTTCCAAAGTTGAAACTTTGATGTCTGACATCATAGGTGCTCTGGTGTAGTGGGAAGAATCCAGGATTTAAGAGTAATCAGGCTTAGGTTCACATCTTGGCCCTGCTATTAACTAGCTAGATATAGCATTTATTAGGTACTTACTATATGCCAGGCACTGTGCTAAACACTAAGGACACAAATACAAGTAAGCTAGAAGGTTCTTACCCCAAAGTGGCTTACATTCTAATAAAGGAGGCAATACCTATAGCTAGGAACTTGGAATGACTGGGGGAAAATATCTCAGATGAGGAAGGGAAGGAGGAGGAGGAAGAGGAGGAGGAGGAGGAGGAGGAAATGCCTGGAGAGTGCAGGCATGAGCGAAGGGAGGCAGGCATGGCTGAGGTCCTTCCTAAAGTAGGGGTCCCAGAATCTAGGCTGTCATCACAAACCTACTACAAACTACCTGTGTGACCTATAACAACTCCCAAAGTCTCTGGACTCCAATTTTCTCAATCTCCAGAATGAAAGGGTTGGACTAGATGGTCGCTGACTCTTCTAGTGCTCACCTATTATCTTTCTATATTTTAAAGCTAGAGTCTATAGGATCCCAAAGCAGCCATGTTCACATTCAAAGGGTGTAACACTCATAGGTTTCATCGACATGATACAGTCAGTCAGTTGGTGGAAAGAGCAGAAGTCTTAGAACCAGAAGAACCTTGGAACCTGTGCTTGAGTCTGGGCTCCAAGACTTAGCTGCACAAGTCACTTCTTGAAGATTCAATTTCCTCCCCTATAAAGTGAGGACAATAGTCTTTGCCCTTCTTAATATATGGAATCCTTAGGGGAAGGATGCTTCTTCTCCTAAGAAATGGCAACTCTTGGATTGCTGTGAATTGTCTGATGAGCTCTGACCTCTGCCTACTTTGCGGGGTTAATATGTGCTGTAGAGTCCCAACAGAGCACTCAGCCTGAGAAATGCCAGAGGAGAGCTCTGGGGTTCCATGTGTGAGAGGGCTATGTTTTTATTTTATCCAGGGACAGCTGGTTTGGCCGGAGATGTAATCGCGACCAAGATTGTGGAGCTATCTAAGAAGAACCGAGACTTGACAGCTGAGACAGAAAGTGAAAAGACCAGAGTGAAACAACTGAACAACCAAGTCCGAGATCTGGAAAGAGAAGTGAGGTGTTTTGATCATTTCAGTACCTTGACATCATTCTGGTGATGCTGGATGGCTTTCTCTGCCTGAGTTCCAGTTAAGTGAGCTGAGTCGGTGGCCACGCCTTTCTCTCTGCAGGCATCAAGGGAGCCTACCAGAGAGGACCAGAGGGGAACAGTGAAGCAAAATGAGTAGCAAGCCAGCCGTTCTAATTGCTAATTTGCTTCAGAAAATGCAAATGTAATTCTTTAGTTGCCATTTCACTTTACTATGCCTTGTGGTTTTTCATGTTATCCACTCTTCAGAATCTAATGTGAAACTCTCCTTTATTATGAGCGAAGGCACATCTAAGTGGATCATCTTCCCTTAGTCATAAGGATAATAAGCTGAGCCAAGCAGGACTTGCTTGGGTCCATTTGGGCTTGGGTTTAATTCTGAGATTCTAGTTTTTTCAACTGCCTCTACGATACAAATTTATTAAACACTGACTGTGTGCTGAGTTCTGTGCTCAGTGCTAGGGGAGAGTAACAAACAAACAAAATTCCTTGCCTCAAGTAGCTTATAGTCTAGTAGAGAGGCAAAACAGATAATTACATAATATCGAGTGGAAATTGCATTAGAAAGTCACAAAGTGCCATGTGAAGTCTGAGGACAAAGATTATTAAATGTAAGGGGTGTAGTGGGTAGAAGAGAATCAGGAAAAGCTTCAAGCTCGACCACAAACTTTTATTGAATACTTACTATTTTCCAGCCACTGTGCTAGGTGCTGGTGACACCAGGAGGAAATCAAGACAGGCCCTGCAAAGCTTGCCAAAAAAGGTGACATTCGAATTGTGTCTTAAAGGACTGGGTAGGAATTAAATGGGCAGGTAGGTGGTACAGTGGATAGAGTTCTGCGCCTGGAGTCATGAAGACCTGTGTTCAAATCCAGCCTCAGACACTTACTAGCTGTGTGACCCCGGGCAAGAAACTTATCCCGGTTGCCTCAGTTTCTCATCTGTCGAATGAGCTGGAGAAGGAAATGGCAAACTGTTCTAGCATTTTTGCCAAGAAAACCCCAACTAGGGTCATGAAGATTGGGACACAACTGAATGATAACAACAACAAAGGAATTAAATGGACAAAAAAGGGAAGAATCTAAGCATAGGCACACCCAGTCTTGTAGGAAAGGGGCTGGTAGAGAGTAGTCCAGTTTGGTTGAAGTGTAGAGAATTTGGAGGAGAGTAATTTGAGATAAATCTGAAAGGGCAGGGCTTGTAGAGGCCTTTGGAAACCAGGAAAAGATGTTTGAATTTTTCTTGATAGGCAATAGGGATCCAATGAAGATTTCTTTTTTGGGGGGGTGGGGGGGCAGACAATGAGATTAACTGACTTGCCCAGGGTCACACATTACGTGTCTGAGGCCAGATTTGAACTCAGGTCCTCCTGAATCCAGGGCTGGTGCTCTATCCACTGCACCACCTAGTTGCCCCCATCCAATGAAGATTTCTAAGCAAAATAATGACATGACCAAATCTGTACCTAAGGAATGTTATCCAGGCAGTGATCAGAAGGCTAGATTAGAAGGGAGAGAGAAGTGAAGTGGGCAATGATGGCCTTGCTGATCAGCACCTTTCCAAGAAAAAAAGGTATATTTTCACATCCACCTTGGAATCTGATAATGATCCATCCAGTGACCCTTTGGAGTTTTGTTTTTGTTTTGTTTTCCTAGCTAAAGGATGTACTTGAGGCCTCAGGAAAGAGTAGTAGGTACATGGCCAGATCACTGGATAGAAAGAAGAAAGGTTTCAACATTCACTTATTTTTTTAAAAGAATCTTTGCAGCATGTACTCCATTCAAAGCAGTGAAATGATGAAACTGTGTCATGGCTTCTACCTGTTCCAAAGTCTCATCAGGATGGGGAGGAGACCTTGGGTTCTCAAGCATATGCCAATGAATTGCAAGCTCTGGGAGGTCCTTCCAAACTGAACAGGCTTCAAAGCCAGGTCCTTTGAGGGATTCTGTGTCTGTTGTCCAAGGACAAGTGTAGGGAGGTTTCATTCCAAGAAAGCTCGACGCCAGGTGATGAACATTACAGCAAGTCATATCCTATGAGGTATGGTGGGGCTGTGATCTATACCTATGGAGGGAGTACCTGTACTGATGAAACCTCAGATCTTTTGAAGTGTTGAAATCATAGCATGACTGAGTTCAGAAAGCATCCATCCACAGACAAGCCAGGTCATTAACATAAGGGCTTGAAGAGTAGAATTCCTAACCCAAGGCTGGGAACAGGCAGGTTCTAACACGAAGACCTGAAGAGGCCTGAGAGAGGACATTATGACCCCAAGTCAGCATAAGAAAATTGCAAAGGAGGATCCAGGGAGGATGGTTGCATAGAATTCAAACACGGCCAGCACAGGATTTGTTCACTTTTATCCTGGCCTGCTTTTAAACAGGTGAGCCATCTGATACCTCATGATCCCTGTCTAATTGGCATTCCAGCCCCCCAGGTACCTCTCAGGCATCATCCAAGTGCATGGTATCAGCAAGGAGAAGTACCAGGGAGGTAAACTGTGGTCCAGAAAGAAAAGAAGATTGTGTCCAGGTGGAGCATGCACAGAGTTTTGGAAGCAAAATTCTACAGGGCCTGGTAAAAAGAGCCAAATGTCTAGATGGCTGGAGTTGTGACCCTACAGGTGAGGCTTATGAGTTTGGGCTGACTACTACTGTCAGCATCAAAGCTATGAGCAGTGAGCTGATGAAGCGTCATGGCAAAGGACAGTGATATGGCCAAGCCGCTCACACACAGATGGACTGCTCTGGGCTGTCACTGGAAACACAGCACTATGTGGTAGGGGATTTGAAGAAGAGTAGAACCCTGCTATGATGGCGCCTCGTAATAAGACAAGCTGACTTTTATGTCATGCTTTGCATACATTATTTCATTTGAACCTCACAACTGCCTTGTGAAGTTGACATTATATTATTTTCCCTATTTTATGAATGAGGAAACTGCAGCCAAGTGTTACTTAACTCATGGTCACCGTTAGTATCAGGGACAGGATTTGAATCCAGTTCTCTCTTTTAGTTCTGTTAGTTCCTTTCTGAGAGACAATCAGGCCCAGCGGATATTATAGTTGTAATCTGATGTGTTGGCAAGGTCACGGACTGGGTCTGCTGTGCCCTGTCCTGACTTAAATGTGCTGTTGAGACTGTGGCTTGGACACCAGACTAGAAGCCAGGCCATCGGTTTTTAGAGCTTGAAGGAACCTCAAAGATCATCTAGTCCAACCATCTCATTTTTGTTGCTATTCAGTCATTTCAGTCACATCCAACTCTTTGTGACCTCATTTGGGGTAGATGAGGAACTGAGGTAACCAGGGTCAAGTGACTAGCCCAGGGTCACACACCCAGCTAGGAAGTGTCTCAGGCTGGATTTGAATTCATGAAGATGAGCCTTCCTGATTCCAAGCCCAGCTGCTCTATCTCATTTTACAGCATGGGAAACCAGTTCCAGAAAGGGGAAAAGGCCTTGTGAAACATCGTAAGTAACAGAGCTTGGATTCCAGCCCAGGGTTTCTGTCTCTAATTCTGCCACACTGTCTCTTGACTCCCAGTCCAAAACTCTTTGCTCTACCATATGTAAGCCCCCAAGAGCCCTGGCATCAACTTACTTTGTTTGGTGGCTGTTAGGAGACCAGAGCAAAGAGACCAGAGGTGGGGCTTATGGCTCAAACAGCTAACATATGACTTAAGAACCTGCCCGTTGATGGGCCCTGGACAACACCACTCTACAGCTCTACAGCCCTTGTCCTATAAAATCTTCACTGTTGGCAAGAATATTGGTGGGAGCAATAAAAAGAAAGCTTTGCTCTCTATAGGTGGTCTCACTTCAAGCTGTGCTCATAGACCTATCCTGTGGCTAAATGGAGGATTCATGTCAATCTGATGCTTTTCACCTGCATTGCAATTAACCTCCGAATCACTGAGTCCTTGGGTTGGAAGGAGTCTTGGGAGGTTCTTTAATCCGAGCTGCATCTAAACCATTTGGGAAAAATCATCATGTTATCCTAAAACAAAAACAAAAATGAAGTCTCCCAGGAAATTCTACAGTCTTCCCTGCAAACATATTTCCCTGTCTCAATACATGTAGTAAGGAAATTCCACAGGCACACCTAAATTTTAGCTTGAGTGCACTCTATTAAAGCCAGTGCTTTCCTGTCAAATAGCTCTGAACTGATAGGTTTATCTGTCTTGTTTTCAATCTGGGCTTGCCACTTTCTAGATATGTGACCTTGGGGAAATCACTTGGCCTCTCCATATATCTGTTTTTTCTCAGCTGTGAAATAGGTAAGATAATACCTGTATTACCTACTTCACATGGTCATTATGAGGTTCAGGCTGCAAGCTCAATGAGGCAAAAAAGAAAAAAAGTGATATAATAGACAAAGCAAGTGAATAGGATCTTGGCCTTCACGAAGAGAGGAGATAACTTCACTGTCCTCTGTCCTGGCCAGACCGCATCTGGGGTACTGTGAGCTGTTCTGGCACACATTTAGAAGGATCATTGAGAAGGAGCACAGAGGAGGGCCACCAGGATGATGCAAGCCTCGAAACCCTGCTATAGGAGAAAGAAATGGGAACGTTTAGCCTGGAGAAGAGAAGCTTTGACTGCCTCATAACCTACTCAAAAGCCTGAGGGATTAGGGTGGTTCTTTTTCAGATCCGATGTCTGGAAAATCTTCCTAGCCCTTAGAGCTGTCCAGAAGTGGGGTGAGAAGCCTCAAGGGGTGGTGGGTATTATAGTAAAAGTGGTACAAGTAAAAAGCACCTGTTGGGTAGGCTATATTTAGGACTGGATGGCCATGGAAGTCCTTTACAATTCTGAAAAACGGTGATTCTATGAAATGAGAATGTCTCCAGAGCACTTTCTACACTTTAAAATGATCTCTAAACACCAGCTGTCACCATTATCATCTGCTTCCATAACTCCATAGACTTAGATCTGCTCTACATTTACATGAGCTGGTGGGGAGGGTGCAGTTCCTCTTTGGCAGCTGACCCTCTGGTGATGAGCCTTCCCATTCTGAGCTGGGCTGATGCTTGGATGACATTCAGTCTATTTCTGGACGGACCTATGCTTGAAGTCTTTCCAGCTTAGTAAGAACTGTGAAAGCTTGTGCTCTATTAGCATTACTTTTGAGAGCCCAGAGTCCCCTTCTCACTGCAAGGACATGTCAGAAGAGGATATTAAGGCAGGGCTAAAAGATACATTTTTTTAAATTTTTCATCATTAAGCATTGCTTGGAGTTGATCTGAAACAGGTTCCTGGTCTGATATATAAAAAATTTGAGAGACATCATTTCTGGGTAATTAATCATTTTTATTAATTATTGCTAGCAGATAATTGATAAAAGGGGTCAGTAGCACTCTCAAATGCCAAAGACTGATCATGGTGAATTCTTGATGTTTGTATGTCCTTGGAAGAGTGGGTATTCCTGACAGGCAGCAATCAACTCTGGTTAACAATTAATGAGAAGAATAAATATTCTAATGAGAGACAGACCTATTTTAATGAGAGGTGGGTGGGGGGGACATGACTGATGGCTCAGACTAGAACACAATGGGCCGGATGTCAACCAGATGAGATTTTCTTTGTAAAGTTTTTCTGGTTGGGTGAGACAACAACTAGATAAGTTGGTCTAGATGGGGTAAATTTTGGGGCATGGTCAGAGATCTCCTTGAAAGACTGGACTTTGAAATAGCAAAAGAAAAAAAAACCCAACCTGAATCTCCCCAATAATTGGTTATTTAATAGAAGCACTGGGGAAGTGCTACCAGTTTAATAGGCTGTGCTGCTTAGTATTGAGAGATGAAGTAATTTGGGGCACTTCTGAGGAAGGACGTTAGAGCCGGAAGGGACTGTCCAGGTCACCTGGTCTAAAGTGCTTATTTTTTGGCGAAGAAAACTGAGGCCTAGAAGGGCAAGTAACTTGTCTAGGGGGGCATCACTGGGAAGTAGTAGAAACAAGACTGCAGCTCTGAGTACCCCTCACCTGTGTCACTGTGTGATTTCAGTCCTTAAGAAAGCTTGAGAATCAAGGTGTGGAGGCGAGAGGACTGGACCTTGAGTTAGCATCTCAGCTCTGCCTTTGGGCCCTGCTTTATCGGTGGGAGTCTCACCTTCCCCAGCTGTAAAATGTGAATAACATATAACAATACTTGTATTCTTCACATTCTGGGACATTTTGAGTAATGTGCTTTGTAAGCCTTAAAGTGTCATGGAAATGGGAGTTAAGTCTAAGGAGGTCTCCCATTCTGCTCAGTTCCTTTTGCAGATCTTTCCTTTTGTCCTCAGGCTCCCCACCTCCAAACCCAAGAGACCTCGCCTCCTCCTCGACTGAGACAGAGATCATCTAATAGGAACTTTTTGCACATCTCAAAACTTCCTCAGCCATCCTCTCCTCTCCCTTCACTCTGAGGAGGTTGCTTACCTTATGGCAAGGCTAATTGCTCCACCTGGGTCTTTGACCTTTGCCCCTCTTGTCTCCTCCAGGGCCTCTCTTCATCAATCATTCTCTCTCTCCCTTACATCTTAAATCTGTTCCTCTCCACTGGCTCCTTCCTTCTCCTCTGCCAGAAACGCCTTTTTTCACCCTGCTGTTCTCTTGGGCTGCTGACTATCTTCTTCCTTTCACCAACCCACTTCCTAAATAAATGCCCTTCCAGCTTCTTCCACATCACTCTTCATCCCTTACAACCTGGCTTCTGGTCCTACACTTTCCTGTGTCAACTGTAAACCAGGCCCCTCCTCTCCAAGGGACTTTAGGTTCCCTGGGGGCTGACCCTGAAGGGTCATTATCTCCCTTTGGCTCATGCCCCAGCCCTACAAACTCTGGGGGAAACTTCTTGAATAATGCTTAGACAAGACTCCTGGGTTTTTCCCCAAGGTAGGTAACAGAGTGCCCCAACTCTTCACTAGTCACTCAATATGAATATTGTACATAGAAAACTGTGCTTCACCTATTACAGAAAGTGCACAGGATGCAAAGAAAGGAGGAAGGAAACGAATATTGATTAAGCACCTACTTTGTGCCAGGCACTGTGCTCAATGCTTTACAAACATTATCTCATTTGATCTCCACAAGAATGTTGGGAGGTGGTGTATTATTATCCCCATTTTGCAGTTGAGGAAGTGTCTAAGGCCCAATTTGAACTCAGATCTTCCTGACCCCGAGCCCAGTGATCAATTATTCACTGCACTACCTAGCTCTTCTCAGCTAAGGACTCTTAAGAGCCTGTGAACAAATACAGAAAAATAAAGGAACTCAGTAGCCCATTAGACCCCCCTCTCACCTGCACCCTTCGTCTTCCTGGCCAGAAGGTAACAACACTTTAGAGGACTGCTAAAGAAATATTTTCCATTCACTTCAGCCCTCCTCTGTGTGAGGACCTTCCTGCAATGGCTGGGCTGGCAAGAGTCAGTCCAGCTCTCTTGCTTTGATGCCTCTGTCCAGAGTAGGGCATCAGTCCCTCAGCTGAGGAACAATCATCTTTTGAGGGTCCTCTTTCTTCTCCAAGCATGTCATTGAAGAAGTCTTCTTCCTCTGGGAAGCTAGTGCCAGAACTCTCAAATTCAGGAATTCTAGATCTCTTGGGAACTCTAGAACTTGCATGGAAAGGCCAGTGTCAGGAACTGTGGTCTTTGACCTGTGCTCAGAAAGGAGAAAGGAAAGCACCTAAGTACTGGAGGTCCAGGAATTCCTTTCACAGGCTGTCCTGGGCAAGCAGAAGCCACTTGTCATCTACTTCTCATGAAAATTACTGTTTTCTGCTCCTAGGCAATAGAAAGGAGAAATTGTGCCTTCCCATCCCCTTTTGCTGTGCTTGAGTCTGAAAATCCAAAGAAGATATTGTACAGAAGAAAGGGGTGAGCCATTCCTAGAGCTTGCTCTTATACACTATGGAGGTAGGAGGACTCCCTGGACAAGCATCCATCTCCCCTGGCTTTTGGTCACCAGTCAGTCTAGCTTGGACATAGCTCAGTGACGAGGACCAATTGGAGGAGCTCCCTAAATCCTCCCAACAGAGAGCATCATCTTTAATTTTTCCCTTACCCAGACCATTATTTACCAAGTAAATAGGGGAAGTATCAGTTCCATTTCCAAAATATCTTTTTCACTGTTCTCATCCTTCCTATTTCGACTGCCATCATTCTAGGTAAGGCCCTCATTCTCTTTTGCCTAGATTCTTGCAGTAATATTGTTATGAGTTTCCATTTTCTTCCTACTCCCTAGCATATTTCACATCACAGCTAGAAGCATTTTCCTGATTCATATATCAGATCACACCATTCCCCAGCTCAAAAACTGTTCTTGCTTACCAAATAAAAGTCCAAACTCCATAGCTTGGTATTTAAAGCCTTCACATTCTGACTTCAACCTAGTTTTTTTTGCTAGTTCTTTTCATATACTTCTTGTTTCAGTGAGACCAGACCATTGTTTACCCCAGACTCATCCATTGCTTTAATAAGTCTGTGTCTTTGCTCATAATTCTATCCCTGCCTCCATCTGAAATACTCTCTACCTGTTGACAATTTGCCCACCCATTAAAACTCTGCTCAGACATCACCTCCTCCACAAAGCCTTCACTGTTTCTCCTAGCTGGAAGAAACCTCTTCTTTATGTGATCTGACAACACTTTTTTTCTCCTCCTAGGCACTTGACATATTCTGATTTGTTTTATGTTTATCTGTGTGCATATTTTATCACCCTTATTAAACTCCAAGCCTTTGAAGGCAGGGACTATATCTTATTTACCTTTCCATCTCCCCTGATGACAGACATAGTGTCTTCCATATGGGAGGCACTTAAGAAAGGTTTGTTGAGTGAATTTTGTGGAGTGTGTCTGGCTTCAAGTAGTTTAAACTCTTCATGTTGGTTTTTCTTAACCATTCACCTCTCTTACCACCCACCTCTCTTAGCACTCCTCTGTGCCCTTTTCTGTCTCCTCTTCTCCTTCACTCTTAATGTAGGTGTTCTTGTCCAAGTTTCCTTCCTCATTGTAGTTTTATGAAAAATGATAACATAACAATTATAAATATTCTGAAACCATAAAGTAAAAATATAAATGCTAAATTATAAACCAACCTTCTCTTCCTACCCCCTAGCATCAAAGTGCTTTACGTTAGCTGGATAATTGCTGAATAGAATCAAATATTAAGTCAAATCATTTGTTTTTTTTTTCAGCTACAGACAGCTTTGGCAAAGATCCAGGCACAAGGAGGCCGAGATTCAGTAACCAAGCAGTTCAACTCCAGGACAATAGAAGGAATCTTGGTATGAATTATGTTTTGACCTGAAGGAGACTCTGTGTCTATTAATTTAAATCTTTTTGTTGTACTGTCGGCTTCATTTGGGTGAAATAATTTATCCTTGTAATTGCCTTTAAAACTCTTGTCTCATAATTGCCTATAGTCTGAAGTCTCTAAAAGAATTTGAGCAGATGGATAATCATAGGGTCATAGATGTTAGAATGTTAAGGGTCCCGTAGTGAGCATCTAGTGAACTTGGACACTGACTAGCTGTATGACCACGCCCGAGTCATAACTGCTCGGAGCTTATGTCCTTGTGTATAAAATTGGGGTAAGGATGCTTGTGCTGCCTTCCTCAGGGGATCATTCCAAAAAACAAACACTGCTTCCTGCTCCTTAAAGTGAGTGATTTTAATTGTCTTGTCCCGCTCCTTCAGTTTATAGGTAAGGAAACTAGGAGAGGTAAGGTTAGTGCTCAAGGTAACATGGGTCACAAGACTGTTAAATACCTGAGTTGGGATTTTTGGAAACAAGGTCTCTGACTCTTTCCACTATATTAGAGGCTTCCCATTGTTAAAGAACTGGTAATCATTCATACTTTAGTGTGAAAATATCTCTTGTTGTTCAGTCGTGTCCGATTCTTCGTAACCTCATTTGGGGTTTTCTTCGCAAAGATGCTGGAGTGGTTTGCCATTTCCTTCTCCGGTGTGATTAAAGCAAACAGAGGTTAAGTGACTTGCCCAGGGTCACACAGCTAGTGAGTGTTTGAGGCTGGATTGGAACCTGGGTTTTCCTGACTCCAGTTCTAGCACTGTATCCACTGAGCCATCTAGCTGCCTCTAATAGGAGAGCGTACCCCCAGGGTGATTTTGAAGCGATGTGTTACAGTTGCTATTCTTTTTATGCCTTCTTAGTAAATACTTTTGCTGAGAGCTGTGTCTACTCTTGAGTGTTATGAATATATATACTCAGGGAACACTCCAGAACCTAGGAATTGTAGCCACCCTCTGGTGATTTGGTCTATGAATGGAAATGCAACTTGGTGTTAACCCTGTAGGGACTTCATCTAGGACACATTTGGGTCCTCCATGCATTTCTAGGATCCCACAGGAATGATTCTCCATCTGGGACTTTCCTTATTGGATAACCTAGTTTTTCGGGGGTCCACTAGAGAAAAGTTAGCGTGTTTTTCCTTTTGTTTCAAGCGGTAGTTGTATCACCCATTTTCCAGGGTGCCTCCTTTACAAGTCAGATCAGTCTCTTTGAGATAACATTTGGATGGTTGTATACATTGGTATTAATATCTATTTATTATTCTACCCATTATGAGTATGGAAACTAATATGAGCAGTATGGATTTTGTATTCTTTGAATTTTGATGATGATATTACCATTTTTCATCATGCCCAACTCTTCATGATCCCATTTGAGGTTTTCTTGGCAAAGGTACTGGAGAAGTGTGACATTTCCTTCTCTGGCTTATTTTGTAGTTGAGGAAACTGGGTGAAATGACTTGCCCAGAGTCATATAGTAAGTATCTGAGGCTGGATTTGAACTCACAAAGATGAGCCTTCCTGAATCCAGGCCTGGCACTCTATCACATCATACCACCTAGCTGCCCAATTTGCAATTTGCCTAGAGCATACCATGAAAACTATTCATGGTCATTTTTTAAAAATAAATTTCTATTGGTGTGGTTTTTGAGCATCACCAATATATTCCCTATTGTCCTTTCTCCTTTCCCTCCAAGAGAGCCACTCCTTAACAAATAATATTTTTAAAGATGAAAAAAGTAAAAATGAAGAAAAAGTATCACAAAACTGATCAACATATAGGAAAAGGCTAAAATATGTGCAAAGTATCATATTCATAGACTTCCCATGTCTGCAAAGGGGTGGGATGAGAGTGTCTTCTCATAGCTCTTGTTTTTTTAGTCATGAATGTTCTTTGTAATGTTGCAGATTTACTTTTTGCGTGTGTGTGCATGTGTGTGCGTGCGTGTGTTTGTGTATGTGTGCGTGCGTGTGTGTGTGTTTCAGTTTAGAAGGTTGTAGTCATTGTGTGTATTATTTTCTTGGCCCTGCTTTCTTCACTTTGATTTAGTTCATATCTTTCTATGCTTCTCTGTATTTATCATATTTGTTATTTCTTATAACACAGTAACATACCATTACATTCATGGACTACAATTTGTTTAACCATTCCCCAAATGTTGGGCATTTACTTGGTTTTGAATTTTTTGCTATTACAAAAAGTGCTGCTATGAGTATTTTGGTGTGTATAGGAACTTTCTTCTTAGCAATAGCCTTCTTAAGATATAAGCCTAGTAGCGGACTCTCTGGGTCAGAAGGTATGGACATTTTAGTCATTTCATTTGCGCAATTCCAAATTGCTTTCCAGAATTATTGTACTGATTCACAGACCCACCAAAAATGTACTAGTGTGCCTATCTTCACGTAAACCCTCCAGCATTGACTGTTCCTACCTTTTGCCATCTTTGCCAGTTTACAAGGATGGTGAGATGAAACCTCAAGGGTGTTTTGATTTGCATTTCTCTTATTATGAGTGATTTGGAGCATTCTTTCATATGAGTTGTTAATAATTTGAAAATTCTTATCTGGAGAACTGTTCACATATTTTGACCACTCACCTCTTGGGGAATGACTTTTGGTTTTATATATCTGTTAATTGTTTGTTTCTTGGATACCAAACTTTTAACAAGGAAATCTGATGTAAAGTTGTTATTTTTTTCCATTCAATTGCTCCTCTTCTTATTCTAGGTACACTAATTATGTTTGTGCAGAAGGTGTTCAGTTAAGAATAGATCTCCAATCCATGGCTGTAAGAGATATATACTCTGTTTCTCTTCTAATTTTTTATTGCATAATCTTTAATATTAAGGTCACGTGACCATTTAGAATGTGTTACAAAATGATGTAAAGTATTAGTCTAAGCCTAATTTCTACAAGGCTATTTCCCACTTTTCCTGGCAGTTTTTTTTTTAAATCATGCCATGAATCTATATCAGTTTATCTGAGATTCTTATGGACTCTTTTTTCATAGGATAAGATTTGCCTGCTGGCCTAGAAACCCTGAGTAATCAACCCCAAGTGCTTAATCCCTTTTTGGGATCTGCACACTTCTTTGAGGCTTTTCTGAATTTATTTTAGTTTAAAAATAGCATAGTTGTTCCCATGACGGACGAATTTAGACATTCATTTGTATATTTCCCTTGGATTGAAAGGGGATCCCAGGAAATATTGTAGGTACCCTATGCATTGCAGGGACCCAGAGGAATTTTTACCCCAGTGTTAAACCTGGTCTGTGAATGTGGGTCTGAAGCAGTATAGATCCTTTAATGGGAGGGGGAAAGGATGAGTGGCTTAGCCCCTTCTAGATCCAGGAGGCCTGTGTTATTATACAAGCACCAAGACAAAATGATTTGGTTTCTCACCTAAAGGGTGAGAAGATGACTTCTAGTGAATTGTGGGCACCTTAATCCCTCTGGAGAGAGCCTCATGTTTGCTGGTAGTTTTATAGGGATCCGGCTTTCTCTTTGAAAAGGAAAGGGGGAAGTTTGATTTCCTTTTTTCTTTTTCTTCCTGTCTTTTGGTTGGAGCAGGCCTTCATAAACACTGAGATAGGTGATATATTTCATAAAATGATGTCTGCTTTGTTAAAAGCACGTATTTGGAAGTGAATGTGATAACACAGAGCACTAATTATGGTGAAAGAATGTTAATTTCTGGATTGTTTTTGAGCTGTGTTACATGCACTTTGCCAAAAAGCATCCCTATTGATTTTCTGGGGGCAGCAAATTTTTAGCTTGGGGGAAGGAGGTGTGAAAGAGTTTTCCTCCAACCCTACAACAATGTGTGAAGAAGTTCCTTAATCAACCTAAGAGGATTATAGAGTCTTGGCCATTGAGTGAAGGCAACTGATTCTATATAGTAAACACCTAGTAACTGACTGAAAGAATCAGTCATACCCCTTGGGCCTACACAAAAAAAGGTCAGGGTGAGAGCCAGAAGTGGAGGAGGAACCTGACCCCTGAAAAGAAACCACTTCTGAAAGGAGAGGATTTCTCTATCCTCCCTGCCCTTACCCCTTCACCTCCATCAGCCATTTGCTTCAGAACTAGAGTGGTAGGAGATACTGTATCTATTAGGAAGCAGAGACACACTCCAGTCAGACACAATTAGAAAGGGGCCATTTCTGCAGGAAGGAAGCCACTTCCAGGAGGGGAAACCCTGGTGTCAGAGAAGAGACCTAGCTGTGCACTTGAGAAAGTTAGCCTTGCTAAGCTAGTTAGAGCTGTGTGAGGACTCTCCTGAAGTATCAGAGTTGTGAGTTAACTTTGGTGCCCAGGCATTCCCTCTTTGTGTGCCTCACTCCCAATGCGCCGTTAGTGTCTTTTCTTCCACTAGATGTTGTATTAGTGGGAGGATACACCCCAAGTTTGCTGTTCCTACCAGGCCACCTTAGTAAATGCCTTCCTTGAAAGGCAATTGTGTCAACTGGCTGATCATTAATGGGCAGCACACCAGTGGAGGCTTGTGAGGGTTAGAATTGCATACCTACAGGGCACACTCTAGAATCTAGGGGTAGCAGACACCATCTGGAGACTCAACCTTTGAGTGTTGAGTGCCAATATAAGTGCAACTTAAGGGAGAATCCCAGAAAGGATACAAAATAAGTGTTCTGGAAGAGGGGGTACACGGTGAAATGTTCAAAGAGTTCAGTTGACACTGAGCTTTTCTAGTGGAGTGGCCGTGTGATTTGGTGGAAAGAATATTGGATTGGAAGTAGAGATCTAGCACATGTCATTGTAGAATAAAGAAAAAGACTTTTGAGATAATCTAGACCATGCCTTTCAGTTCATAGATGAGAAAACTGAGGCTAAGAGAGAGGAAATGACTTGTCCCAAATCACATAACTGAGTAGTCAACAGCAGATGGTTTTCAGTGGCCCAGCAGCTGGACTCATAGAATATGTGCATTGGAGGGGGTGAGGGGGAAGCAGGTGATTGGGATTGGGGGGGGGGTGTAGATAGAACCAACTGCTTTCTTTTTGCCTTTCTCCCAATCGTCCATTCCTCCACTGGGGCCCTTTTAGGAGACAGAAGCTCAAGGAATGTCCCTGCAGTTCATCCATCACTGTGTGTTCGCCAACAAGTTTGGCCTGGTTGGTAGAAGTACAGTTCCCACATGCACACGGACCAGTGTCCCTTTCCTTTGAGGGAGTTAGTCAGCAAGGACTTGGCATGTCACTTTGGAAATATGGATGACCTTATAAGCACCATGGGAGCAGAGAACTCTGTCTCATTTAACCCTGTGTCCTGTTCAGTGTCCAGTACAGGCAGCTGGTGGTACCATGGGCAGAGTGCTGGGCCTGGAATCAGGAAAGACTTGAATTCAGATCCAGCCTCAGAGGCTTACTGGCCGTGTAGCCGTAGACAAATTACTTACCCTCTGTTTGTCTCAGACCATAAATGAAGATAATAACAGTACTTACCTCTTATGAGGATCAAATGAGATCATATTTGTGTGGTGCTTAGCATGGTGCCTGGTGCACAGTAGGCACTCTGTAAATACTTATTCCTTTCCCTTCCCTCTTCCCTAGAATAGGGCTCAATATATAGCAGGTTTTTAATGAGTATTTGTTGAATAACTTAATGGAGATCCCAAAAGAGTAAATAGACGTATGTGTGTGTGTGTGTGTGTGTACGCATGTATGTATGCATGTATGTTTGTATGTATGTATGTATGTGCCTGCAGCTCTTATAAGCTCTTAGGAGCCTTCTCTCAATTCCCATTTTCACTGATGGGTTGAGACCTGAAGCAAGGCTGTATCTACCCTTCAGGGCTCTAGGACTACTATCTTTCAGCCCAGACTCTGATGTATTCTCTGCCATATCAATCGCCAGTGATTAGCACTCCATTTAATGTAACCAACTAAGATTAAAATTAATTAGCTTTTACAAAGGGATATTTATTGAGAAGACTAGAAGTATAAACATTACTCCTGGGGCAGCTAGGTGGCGCAGTGGATAGAGTACCAGCCCTGGAGTCAGGAGGACCTGAGTTCAAATTCGACTTCAGAGACATATAATAGTCACTAACTGTGTGACTCTGGGCAAGTCACTTAACACCAATTGCCTCACCAAGAAAAAAAAAAGAAAAAGAAAAAGAAAGAAACATTACTCCTTAATACCTAGGGTCACACTCTCCCGTCTACCACTTCATGTATACCCAGGGAGAATGAACTTAAACATGAGGCAGGTTTTTAAATATATATATATATATATGTGTGTGTATATGTATATGTGTATATATATGTATATATATGTATATATACATATGTATATGTGTATATATGTATATATATGTATATATATACATACACACACATACATATACACACATATATACATATATATAATAAAACAAGCATTTCCATAACATAGGATGATAATAATAATAATAAAAGATAATTGAAGCCATTTCTACAATGCATTTACCATTCTAAGTTCACTTCTGAAGGCAGCATTGCCTTTCCTTCTTAGATGTAGAATCCCTCCATGTGCTCTGAGCTGGGAAGCCTTGCCATTCCATTACATGACTTTGGACACAAGCTCCTCAGTTGCTTTCTGAGGGTGGGCTAGTAGAAGGCAGAGGGAGCCCAGTGAGCTCCGAGGATGGGGCTCCCGTTGGCCAGACAGACTCTGTTATGTGCATAAATTCAATTTCTTCATACAACTTAGCCCAAAATCAAAGGCTGCTTTATCCTGGGAGGAATAGTGCGAGTCAAATCAACAGTAATTTATAAAACACCTTGTTGTTGTTGAGTTATGTCCAACTTTTTGTGACTCCATTTGGGGTTTTCTTGGCAAAGGTACTGGAGTGGCTTGCCGTTTCCTTCTCCAGCTCATTTTACAAATGAGGAAACTGAGGCAAATAGGGTGAAGTGACTTGCCCAGGGTCACATAGCAAATGAGTGTCTGAGGTCAAATTTGAACTCACAAAGATGAGGCTCCACATTCTGCTGTTCCACCTAGCTGCCCCTACTTCAGTATGCTAGGGTACCTGCTATGATAAAATAACTCCCATTTCTATAGCATTTTAAAACTTCCAAGACACTTTCTGCATAATAATTCCATAAGTCAGGTAGAGCAAACAATATCCCTATTAAAGAGACAAAAAACAAAAACAAAAAACCAATCCGGAGGGTCAAAAAGGTAGTGTAATTTTCCATGAATAGATAGTAAATGTTGGACCTAGGATAGGAATGTAGCGCTCTGCTCCTGATGCCAAACCCAGAGCCCTGTTCACTCTGCCACACTGCCTTTCTCTGGGCCTCGTAGTACTAAGTGTTAAAACCCCTGCCGCCACAGGTCATTGCTAGGTGGGCTGGAGGAGAGAGCCTTAGTTAGCTGGTTCAGAAGTGTATTTTCCATTGATTAGTGTTTGATCAAAGGCTTTGATCAGATCTGCACGGACAAGGAACAGAACAGTCCTTAGGACAACTACTGTTATCACATTTTGGATTGGCTGAATCGTGACCTGAACTTCAGAGGCTTAGAAAACTCAGATAAACATTCTAGAATGGAGAACTCTCTCCTGAGGCCAGCCAGGTTCCAGACTTACTGAATTTCCGCTTGCGTTCTCCACTGAGGGCTTTGGGTAATCGAGTTACACCAGGCAATTGTCTATTGTATCTTTGCTACATAGAGACCTCCATTTAATGTCTTATCAGAAAAGTGACTCTGAACTGCGCGTTTCTCTTATCCAGTGTTCCCCTTCTCATTATACAACAATGTGAACACTAGGGGGAATTTGTACTTTTGACTCCTCAGTCAAACTGGATTACTAGCTGTTTCTTGATCTTTCCTCTTCTTTGTTTCCCCCTTCCTCTTCCCTTCCATGTACTATGTGCTACATAGTAAATAGCATGTCAAAATGTTAAGATTAGGAAAATACCGCTTCCCCCATTGTAAGGTGCTTAAGTCCCTTCTAGCTTTAAAACCAATAGTCCATAAGTATTGAAGTTATAGTGACCCTGAGTCATCCTGAAAAGGTTAACTGATGTTCAGTGCCCTCCATTTAAAAAGGCAGGAACATGCATTACCTTTTAGAAAGATTTCCATCCAAAATATTGAGCATTTCTTAAAAATGGTACTTAAAGGTAGAAATCCTCAACTGTCTGGAAACTTAACCATCTAAGACCTTAAGACTACTGCAAAGATGAATGGAAAGATAATCAGTTGAATAATCTTCCTCATTAATCATATATAAAAGTAATGAGAGGCTTAGGTTAGGGAGCCTCAGTACCATCAGAGACCCAAGTCCTACCCAGGTTTTCCATTCTCTAGGGAGTGAGGACTTATATTTTTGATTTGGAAGTTGCCTCTACAATGAAATTTTTCAGAATGGAAGTCTGATGTTAGAGAAATAATTTCCTTTCTCTCTTCATTGTCAATGAAAAGAAATTAGCGTAGAAAGGATAATAGGATAAGATAGGATAATAACACATATAGAACAGAAACTAATAGTTTCATATTTTTATAGCATTCAGAGCCTTACAAAGCACTTTCTTCCCAACGACACTGTGAAATGGGATCGTCAGCTTTTAGAACTGGAAGGGACCTTAGAAATCATTAAAGACAATACAGTGGTTTTCCAAGATCATGCAGTTTTTGCAAAGGGTCCATACCCAGTCATGCATTTTTTTTTCCAAATCAATGGCTATTAATAATACAACTCCTACCATTTCAAGGTCTGTAAAAAAAAATGTGTTAAAAAGCAGTCTTCATTCTTGAAAAGGCTGGGAACTAACCTCATTGAGTCTAACCTCATTTTATAGACAAGGAAATTCAATGTAGTGGGGAAAATGTTGGATTTGGAATAAAAGGATCTGAGTTTAACTTTTTTTTTCTTTTTGGTGAGGCAATTGGGGTTAAGTGACTTGCCCATGGTTACACAGCTAGTCTGAGTTTAACTCTTGCTTGGATGCTCACTATGTGTGGGAATGTGGCCAAGCCATTTAACATTTCTTAGCCTCAGTTTCCTCATCTGTAAAGTTGCGAGAGTTGAGTTAGGTCTGTTAAGATTCCTTCCAGCTCTAAATCCTATGATCCAGGTGGTAGAAGCAGCTCTCAAACCCAGGTCTTCTGAATATAAGACCAACACTTTTATAAAAGGTTGTATAAAAGGCAGTAGCCTTTCCATTAATAACGAAGAAGGAATATATGTGTGCATACATGTGAACATATATATGTGTGCATGTCTATACAGATATGCACGTGTATGTCTACACATATGTGCATGTGTATGTCGACACCCGTAACTGTACATGTACACGTCTATAATATGTGTGCATATATGTCTAGACATTGTGCAGATACTCACATTATATATATTTTTTGGTTGTTGTTTTTCAGTTGGGTCCAGCTCTTTATGACCCCATTTGGGTTTTCTCGGCAAAGATACTGGAGTGGTTTGCCATTTCCTTCTCCAGCTCATTTTATGATATACATACTGAAACAGATATGCATGCATAAATATATGTATACATATGCATATGAGGACATGTGTATGTTTCAAGGTATCCCAGAAATCCATATATGTACTTCTATACTATTGATGTTAAAAGAGCACTGGACTTAGAATCTTAATACCTGGGCTTAGCTCCCCTCTTACAAATTGTATCAAGTTGTTTGGAGTTCTCGAGGCCTCAATTTCATCATTTGTAAAATGGGGGCATTGAATTTGGTCCCTTCTAACTTGAAATCCTTTTTAAAAGTGTTATTACTGCTACTAATGAAAGTCTATTATAATTTTAAGACATTTAAAAATCTGGTAGAGGTGGTATGGGGTGACACGGGATTTGGAGCCAGAGGCCCTGGGCTTCAGACCCAGCTGTGGTACTTACTTCCTATGTCCCATGGGATGAGTCAATTTCAGCTGGCTCATCTATAAAATGAGGCAATGGGACCAGATAACCTCTGAGATCCCTCCCAGCTCTAAATTTTGTGCTGATCCTATTCTGGAAAACTTTTTTCTTAATTAGTCTGGGCTCTCTGTTACCCCTGGGTATTCAGCCTTCTGAATTTGAAAACAAGTTCCTTCTCCATTTCTTTTTTTTTCCCTTCAGGCGGAAAATCCAGAGGTGAAAACTTTGCAAGACAAGCTTTCTTCAGCAAACTGTAAGATCATAGAATATCGCAACCAGATCCAGACCATCAAACAGGAGCTCAAACTTGCACAAAAGGTATCTCTGAGCTTCTTCTTATCATCATAGGCCTCACCTTGGCCTCAAGAAGGGCAAAGCAGAGATGGCTTTTTTTTTTTCTTATGAGTTATGGCCAAGCTCAGTTGAATTCCTAGGAGAGCAAGATTCAAGGGAGACCAGAACAATAGGTTGCATTTAGAAGCAGAAAATATTCAGTCACATGAAAATCAGGCAGTTCTTGCTGGGCATGTCTCAAGATGTACTGACCTATTTTCCACAATCTCTATTGACTCATTCAGTTTGATGCCTGAGGTATCTAGTGTCTCTCCCCAGTCCACACCTTCATGGTCTCTTAGGCACTGAACACACACACACACACACACACACACACACACACACACACACACACACACACACACACACACACACCGTCTGTGCCTCTACCCTGAGTTCTGTGGTCTCTAATACTTACAATGTGCTAATTATTGCCAAATAAATGTCCGAATTTATTGTAGCAAACCACCTTTGGCATGGTAAATTGCCCCAGAAATGTGAGATTTGGACATGTCGCTGGGTCTATTTTATTTTATTTTGCTTACTTAATAACAACTACAATAATAATTAGACAAAAGCTTCATTTCCATAACGCTTCACAGTCTACAAAGTACTTTCTTCACAACAACCCTGTGAGCTAATATTTTTATCTCAATTTTACAGAAATGAGAAGCTGAGGCCCAGAGAATGGCAGGTTTGCCTGAGAGGTCACAGGGCTAGTAAGTGGCCAAGTGGATGCTCTGACTAAATCCAGGGCACTTTCCATCACACTAAAAGGTTCCTTTCTAAAGAAAGTGTGCAGAGCTGGAATTAGGTCCCAATTGGTTTGTTATTTATTTTCATTTAAATAGTGATTGCAGCTAGAATTCTTTAGAATCTTTCCTCTCTGCTGGAGTCTTTTATATTAGCCAAGATTTCTGAAACAGTCTTCTATTGTGGAAACAAGCTGAAAAGGCTTTGTATACATGGCTTGGTTTCAGTTGACAGGTATTAAAGAGGCCAAGTTTATAAATCGAAGCATACTTTTTCAGATTTGAAATCTCAAGTCAGCTCTGGGCACAGACCTTTGTTGATGTCGCAGCTTGGTCCCCCTCAAAAGCTCCCTACAATTTCACCCGTTGTACCTGATTGACATATTCTGTTCCCTCTTCATTTGCCACTCCTTGGAGATGGCCATCCATTTGTCTTTGCCTGATTCTACACTCTGTAACAGAAGGGATGTGGGGCCAAAGCTTTGCAAATACACTATGTGGAATGTACTTCCTGTAATTATCCAGAATTAGCCAAGGTTGGGGCAAAATGGGAAACAGGTTGAAAGAAACACAAGCGTTTGCCACGGCCAAGTTTTTGTTTCATTTGTCCTGTATTGGGGGGAAATGAGTTGGAGTTGGAAAGAGAGCTTTCTGCATCTGGGGTTTAAGGTTATTTGTCCTTCCCCCTGGCAATTTTTTTGGGGGGGAATGCCTAGGCATTCTGGGCATCCATCAGGTGGGTGGCCATCTCCTCTACCCTCACCCTCTGTTAGCCTTGTCCCTGAACCTTGTGGAGCAGTGTCCCAGAAGGAGGGGATCAGCTGGGGTTCACATGCAGCAATGGACACTAATTCCACTGGACCTGATTTGTAGGTTTTAACAAGTGAGGTTGGGGAGGACGTCAACATTCAGCAGCTGTTGTCCTCCCCTGGGACTTGGCGCGGTCGGGCCCAGCAGATTCTTGTTTTGCAGAGCAAGGTGAGTTATGGCTCTGTGTTCTCGTGTTCCTAACTTTTAGGTAATTTAAAAAAGCTTATTAGAGTATTCCTGATGTTTTCCCAGCAGGTTAATTGTCCCAGCCAGAATGTTAGAAGTAGAGTAACCCCCATTTCCATGGTGTTGTACCTCACGAAGGACTCTAGTCCTCTCCACAGCCCCCTCCCCACACATACATATGGACGTGTGTATCCATACATCCACAACACTTTGAGCTCCTCTTTCACAATGGTCCTGTGAGGTGGGTGGCAGAAAATGAAGTGGCCTTGCCCGTAGTCACCTAGCTGGCAGAGCTGGGGCTCAAATCCTGGGGCCCACCAGCTTCAAGTCCAGTGCCCTCCCTCCCCAGGCAGTGGACATCATGAGTCATGCTATGGATGACATCTGTAAGTTTTTGTTAAGCATTAATTATCCTAATTTGTTTGTACAATCAAATATTTCTTTCCAAAGAGGCTGCATTGTGCAGTGGAGAGTGCTAAAATTGGACTCTAATGATCTGGGTTCAAGTTCTGGCTCTTCCAGGTGTGTCCTTGGATGAGTCACTTCTCTCTGAGCTGTGGTATCCTTATCTGTAAAAAGAGAAGGTTGGACCAGACAACTTCTGAGGTTTTTGCCAGCTCTAAATACTATTCGATTTAAGTCAACGAGTATTTCTGAGGTCTGACTGTGCCCATTGGCACTGGGGATACAGAGATAAAGTGGAGCAGACTTTCATTCTGCTGGGGCAAACATGTACAAATGTAAGTTAATACATGACCAGTGAAAAGTAATTTCCGGGAGAAGAGCATAAGCCTAAAGGCAGTTTTTCAACAATAAACCAGGGATTTTTGAAGGGTGGAGAAAAGTGGTTTAGAACATCCAAGGAATGGGGCTGACGTGGCTGAGTACAAGGACTTGGGAGTGTGGTCGACAATAGGACCTCTGGCTGAGGCAGCCTGCAGCCCAGCATCCCAGGCTTTCTGAGGGGAGCCCTGGGGTCCCCTATATAAGGAGGTCCTCACAGCCTCCATAGAAGCAGAAGCCTTTGTTAATTCAATCCTCAGTTCTCTTGTGAAAAAGGTAGAAAGTGAGGGTAGGAGGCACAATGCAGGCGGGGCTTGGTGGAGTCCCGAGGCCAGACCACTTGCAGGGGGGTTAGGCATATTTGAGGTACTTCTCCTCAGGCAGGTCAGCTCTCCTTTAAGACTCACTCTAGTGTCCATCCTAGGACCTCTGGACCCAAGCTAATTTCCCTCAGTCTTTGAAGAGATGATTACAACTAACAGCTTCAGGCCAAATTCTCTATCTCAGGATGTTTACAGCAGCCAAAGACCTTGACTATATATATAGTAACAGTGGGTCTTTCTAAATAATTTGCCCAAATTTCCTGTAGTTGGTTGGTTTCAATTGCCCAATACAACAAACTCAATCTTTTTATCTTGGGACACAGCTCATTTTTCTTTGTCACTTTTTTGAGAATAGATTTATAGGGGCTGTAGAGTGTACAGTGTCTGAATTAGAAGGGAACTTAGAACATAGAATGTTAGACCTGGAAGTGAGCTTACAACATAGATCATAAACTGTCAGAGCTAAAACAGACCTTAGAACACAGAATGTCTGAGCTGGAAGAGACCTTAGAACATAGAATGTTAGAGCTGGAAGAGACCTTAGATCACAATGTCAGAGCAGGAAGGGACCTTAGAACATAGAATATTGAGCTGGAAGTGAGCTTACAATAGAGATCATAGACTGTCAGAGCTAAAACAGACCTTAGAACATGGAATGTCTGAGCTGGAAGAGACCTTAGAACACAGAATGTCAGAGCTGGAAAGGAGCTTAGATCATAGAGTGTCAGAGCTGGAAGGGAGCTCAGAACAGAGAATGTGAGAGCTAGAAGGGAGCTTAGAACATAGAATGTTAGAGCTGGAAGAGGCCTTAGAATACAATGTCAGAGCTGGAAGAGAGCTTACAATATAGATCATAGATTGTCGGAGCTAAAACAGGCCTTAGAACATAGAATGTCTGAGCTAGAAGAGACCTTAGAATATAAGAATGTTAGACCTGGAAGGGCATTTACAATATAGATCATAGATTGTCAGAGCTATAAGAGACCTTAGAACATAGAATGTCAGAGCTGGAAGGGATCTTAGAACAGCAAATATTACAGTTGGAAGAAACCTTAGAAGATAGAATGTCAGAGCTTGAGGCCTTAGGATATAGAATGCCAGAGCTGAAAGAGAGCTTAGAACATAGAATGTTAGAGGTAGAAGGGAGCTTAGAACATAGATCACAGAATGTCTTAGCCAGGAGGGAGCCGAAGATCTTCTGGCTCATCTGTCCCATGTTATAGATGAGGAAACTCACTCTGCAGAGAGAGGACTTGCTTTTCTAAGGGCACACAGTTAGTGTGTTACAGAGAGTTTAGACTAGTACCCAGGTTTTGGGGCTCTTTCCTTTACCACTCTCATTTGTCAGTAGTTGCACAGATTGCAGTTTGGGGTCGAGGACAGACATCTCCGTCCTTGAGATGGCCTGGCTGCACATGGCTCTTTAGAGCTTCTCCTGTGGGCTTTGAATTATATCGATGCTGTGATTCAAGGTAATGTGCCTTTGAAAGATTTAAAAAGATATAGAGATGTATGAAGTGGCTATAACCAGAGTAACTGAGAAAAAAAAAAACCTTTTCCTAGTCATATATGAAAAATTAGGAGGTGGGGATGGAATTTACCACTGTCTTTTGTCAATGGTACTAGTGAATTCTGGTTCCTACCTTCCTTGGTCAAGCTTGTTCAATCTGCACATTTGATGGGCACCCTGGTGGAACATTACGCCATTTCTCTTTTATTGGGTCAAATTGACCTGCTCAGTGGGAGGGCCTTTCAGCTCAGATCTATGCCTGTAGAACTTTATTTTTATATTCTCCCACAGATTCGAGAGCTTGAGAATCAATTAGGTTCAATCCGGAACCATTCCATTAATAATGAGGAGGAGATGCCAAACCACTCAGAAACAAAGAAATTTTCAGCCCAAGAGAAAAACCTGTTAAAGATACGTAACTTGGAGAAAGAAAAGAAGGAGGCATTAGAGGTAAAGAAGAACTTGTGTGGCTGGGATTCCAAGGGTTTAAGCTAGATACTTCCAGTGAGATTGGAAGCTAGCACTCAGGATGCTCAAGACATTCCAAGTTTTATAATATAATAATAGCATTTAAACATTTAATAAATACCTACTTATGTACAAAGCATTGTGGGAAACATAAATCTTAGCTAAGACATGGTTCTTGCCTTCATGGAGCTAATAGTCTAGTTTAGGCATAATCTACAAATACAGATAACTCTAATACACAATAGGGCAGCTAGGCAGTTCAGTGGGTAGAGTTCCAGGCTTGAAGGCAGGAAGAGTCCATCATCTTGGCTTCAAATCTGGCCTCAGATACTTACTAGCTGTGTGACCCTGAGCAAGTCACTTCACCCTGTTTGCCTCAGTTTCCTCATCTGTAAAATGAGCCAGAGAAGGAAACAGCAAACCACTCCAGTGTCTTTGCCAAGAAAATCCCAAATGGTGTCACAAAAAGTCAGGTACAACTTAACGACAACAAGTGATACTATACTTTACATAAATCACATTATTTGATGGGGGGGGATCTAGGTCTGGAGGGACCCTTAGAGATTATCTAGTCGAACCCCTCATTTTACAGAGGAAGAAGCTGAGGTCCTCACTAGGGAAGGCACTTACTTGTACTAGGTTGCGCACAAGATGAGTGACTGAGCTGGAATCCAAACCTAGAGTCCAACCCGAGCCTGAGGAACCGGCTCTCTTCCAGCTGCAGTAGGTACCTCCCGGGGGTGCGCTTGCACACTTGACCAGCGGCTATTTGCCAGACTCAGAGTGCTGGTCTGAGAACTTTGCCCAAGTACTATGTAGTGGTTAGAAAGTATGTTTTATGTGACTGAGTCCTAAGGCTGCATAGACAACACCTTGAAATCACCAGTCCAAAGAAGGTCTCTGCCAGTCTTCCCCACATGAGGTGTACATGTTGATTTAGCTGAGGTTCACCTGAGGAGATCATTAGCCTAAGACAAGGTATTGGTTACATTCTCCCCAAGGAGAAAAAGTGTTTTGTTTTGTTTTTGGTGCCCACATTAGGTTCTGACACCTGGATCGTGCGCCAGGTAGTCATCATAAATTATTTGCTATAGAAATTCATTCATTTGACATACACTTAAGTGTCCACTCTTGGCTTCTAAGCACTGTGCTAGGAGCTGGAGGAGTTACAAAATTTAGATCCCCCAGTCTCTGCCCACGTGAACTCACAATCCATTTGGGGGACAAGATAAACAAGAGGGCATTATGCCCACACATAAGCACAGATATCCATAATGTACAATATTACATGATGTGCAAAACAGAAAGCTGAGATCAGGAGGACAAAGTTGTTACCAGTCGGAGTGGGGCCAGGATTTGTAAGTCTTCTTGAAGAAGGTACCGTTTGAATTGGACTTTGTCAGCTTTGTAGAAATTGACTTGGCACAGAGGTAGGAGAGGCATGTTCCAGGAATAGGAAACAACCCAAGGTGGTATATAGGAGTCCAGTAGGAGTTGAGAAAAGAGGAGATCCTGTCAAAATGGAGTGGCCTAGAGGCCACATGAAGCTGGCAACACTTGGGCTGGACCTCAGAAGTATGAGGAGGATCTGGATTAAGGGAGTGAGAGAGAGAATGGTTTTTTTTAAGTTACCAGGAAAGTGGAGACTGACAGTGGTGTGTTCAGGAGCCAGGGAGAAAACCGGGCCACAGTGGGCAGCATCCTCGAAGCAGTGGTAGATAAGTTTGATTAGAGAAGGTGGGGTGGGGTTGCAGCTGTCCCAGGATGTGAGGCTGTAAGGTTGTGACAGCTGGCTCAGAAAGAGCCCTCCCTGGCTTTGGAATGAGAGCTGCTGACTTGGGAAAAACAGCCTGAATTATGTGGGCTTCAGTTTCTTTTAGTGACACCAGAGGGTGGCACTATGGAAAGTTCTGGACTCTTTCTGCTTCCTCCTCCCTTCTCGAAAGGGAGAAGCTGAGCTCTTCCTTCTCAGGCCTCACCTGTCTTCCCCTTGGGGGTGGGTGAGGATGTGATCTTTTCTTCAATCACCACCTTCTCCTCCTCACCTCTGTCTTCCGCAGAAATTTAATCAGCCACACCCTATTTCAACAATTACCTTGATTTTATCCTGGGGGCGATGTAATGGCCTTCAGATCCACCTGGTCCCTTTCTCTGCCATCTTATGGTGTTTGTATAGGACCAAAGGTTATTGCAATGATTACTATACCTCAGATGCCCACTCCCCCCAAGTTAGGAAAATTCCTAAAATTTGGACAGAAGTTGCTTCTCTGCTCTAACTTAAATTTTACCTGCTCCCTCTGGCCCCCCCCCCTTGGTTTATTAAGTCCTAAGTAGAGCAGAGATGCTGCCTTGTTGCTACTGAGCTCATATAAAGCCAGCTCCTTCCTTTTACTCTGCTCTTTCACAGGTTGTGTATGCCTCTTTCAAAAACTCTCAGGTGTGACTTCAAGCCACCCTCTGGATCAGAGATTTCTATGGTCCATATTCCTCCCAGGATCAACTCTCAGGACTCAGGACTCAGTCCTCAAATAAGGGGGTTGAATCGTGCAGCTAGGTGGGAAAGTGTATAGATTGCTGAGCTTGAAGTCAGAAAGACTCCTCTGCCTGAGTTCAAGTCTGGCCTCAGACATTTACTAGTGTTTGTGTGACCCTGTGTGACCCTGGGCAAGTCACTTCACCCTGTTTGCCTCGGTTTCCTCATCTGTCAGATGAGCTAGAGAAGGAAATGGCAAACTGCTCCATTGTCTCTGCCAAGAAAACCTCAAATGGAGTCACAGAGAGTTGGACGGGATTGAAAAACAACTGAACAACAAACAACAAGGGGTTTGAGTTAGATTGCCTTCCAACTCTGAAGGCTGTGTCCTGTGCCAGCCTCTGAATTATGTAGGCAATAGCAGAAGAGGGAGGAGGCCTTTAGATATTTTTGAGTCATAGCTCAACATAAAATTAATGTTTTAGGAAAGCTGGCTTGATGTCCTCGTATAGAAATGGATTGGGTGGAGAGAGCATTTAGAAAGCTGTTGAAGTCCAGCCATGAGGTGGTGGGGGCCTGAACTAGTATGAGAGCTATGGGAATGGAGAGAAAGGAGCAGATGGGACAGACAATTCAACCAACATTAAGTGCCTGCTTTGTGTAAGGAGGGCAGCTGTGTTCCATGACTAGAAATCTCTGGCTAGTCCCAAATCTGCAGTAGTCTCTCCTCAGGGTCTTCTACCATTTCCCCAAATACAACAAGATCAAACAGTAACTCGAAGAATCATTGAGCCTAAGAGCTAGAGGGGACCTTAGAGGCCCTCTAGCTCACCTCGAGCCAGCCCATTTCACTTTTGGACAGTTCTCATCATTAGGAATGTCATTATAAATAGTAGTGGCAGTAATATCTCATCTCATCTTAATTGAATAAGGTTCACATAGGAGTAGTCTTGGGACAAGTTGCTCTCCTGCTATGATTCTTTTATGGTTAAAGTTTCTGTTCATTGTTGTACGGATGGAAATAAAAGACTGCTTTTTCTAGTTGAATTTTATGGTTTTGGGACGTGAGCTAATCTGTAGACTCATTGAAAGCCTGGGTGGGAGAACTTGAGTAGACCTTCCAGTAACAGGGATACTGTGTATGTCATCCTGCTCTGATAATGGTTTTAATTTAGAATACTGTCATAGAATTAGAGAGCTCCAAGCTGGAAGGGACCTTAGAGACCATCTAACACAACCACCTTGTTTTATAGATGAGGAAACTGACAGAAGAAGAGATTTGTCCAAGGTCACACAGTTAGTCACCATTAGAGGGGGGTGTGAACCTTAAGATTTAGAGTCAGGGTTCTTTCTACCACATCATACTACCTTCATCAAAGACCTTTCATCTGCTATAACTTCATACTTCAAACATTTTGTATTCTACGTGGTTTAAGGATTATGAGTTTCAGGATGACAGTGTCTATTAAAAACCTCCTTCTGGAACGTGGACTAAGTGTATCCACATGAACCTCCTGGCGGGTCCTCACAGCAGCCATCTTAGCCCAGGTGTTTTTGTTGTGTTTTGTTTTTTGGTGAGGCAGTTGGGGCTAAGTGACTTGCCCAGGGTCACACAGCTAGTAAGTATCAAGTGTTTGGTTTGAGGCCAAATTTGAACTCAGGTCCTCCTGACTTCAGGGCCACTGCGCCACCTAGCTGCCCCTTACCCAGGTGTTTTTAATGGACATCTCATGGTGCACCTGGCCTTGGGTGAGCAGTGTAAGGGGCCAGGTAGCCATGATACTGAAGGGCTGAGCTCAAGTGGTGGCCTACATATGATGGTGGATGGCTTCCTCCAAGCTACCTGAACATATGCAAATGAGAAAGCAGCATAGTCAGGCCAGATGGATGATCTGCTTTCCTCCATGAAAGATTATCAAAATGTCCCAGGAATTGACAGGGTCAATAGTGTTGGCCAACTAGAAAGAAAATGTGAAGATAGAGGGCTGTTGCTAAACAAGGTCATAACAAACCTGGAAAAGACACTAACACCTTCCAGATTACAATATTGACAATCAAGATCTCCTGCTACAAGGAACGCTATCAAAATAAGGCTCACAATAAGGCAGCGAGGTAGGTGGTACAGTGGATAGAGCATCAAGCCTGGAGTCAGGAAGACCTGAGTTCAAATCTGACCTCAGACACTTATTAGCTATGTGACCTGGGCAAGTCACCTAATCCTGTTAACCTCAGTTTCCTCATCTGTAACATAAACTAGAGAAGGAAAAGGCAAACCACTCTAGTATCTCTGCCAAGAATTCCCCAAATGGGATCATGAAGAGTTGGACACAAGTGAAACAACTGAACAATAACAACAACGTGACCACTGACCAGAGAAAGTTATGGAAGAACTTCAACTTTGATGTGTTTGAGGAAACATGTCAGACTTGGTTAGGAATTGAGTGCATGATTCCCCCCTGTTACTGCTGGCCTGCACACTGCCATTGGGGTACTGAAAAGACTTTTTGCATTAAGGTTTTCTAGGAGGCACAGAAAGAGGAAAGAAGAGATGCCCCAAATGAAAGAACAAAGAAGTCAGAGATCCAGGAAGCTTTGTTTGTTGTCCTGGGCTCTCAGATAAAGTTAACCATCAATTATGTGGCATTTCACGAAAAAACAAACAAACAAACAAAAAACTTACGTTAGTCCCCCCAACACTGCCAAGAAAACAACAAAAAAACCAACCCACATTTTTCTTGAATTTTTTTTTTACAGATCAGTGTTATAAATCCAAGTAATTGTGGTTAACAATTTGATCTGTGATAATGCTTCAGTTCCAGTACAGTTTATTTGTGGAATTCTCAAGAATATTTTGAGGTTTGCATTTATAATATATGAATCCATAGTCTGTTATGCTGTAAAAAAAAAAATTCTGGCCAACTGATAGTGTTCTTCTAGGTATCTGGTATATTCCATATTTTTGCAGCCTGCTGTGAAATGTTTCTCTTCTTCAAGATTGTCCTTCACTTCTGTATATTTACCTTCCCAATCAGTTATTCTCTCTTTTGTTTCTATGATGAGATCTGCCACTATGGAATAAATTTTTTTCTGTTCTGCTAGTTATTTCTGCTATGTAGGTCATAAATTCTGCTTTCAAAATTCTTAATTTCTCTTTTAAGACATTCAAAAACATCCTGCTTTGTTTCTATGCTTTCTTGAGAATACAGAGTCCTCTGCTTCATCAAGTGTTGTTTCATTTTCCTTTGTTTTGCAATATTTATTCATAGATGTCTAAAGTCATTTAGCTGATCTAGAGGCCATATTCCCTTTTGTTATTGATATCTTCTCTGTTAGTTTATCTGCTATGCTCAAGGTCTTTAATTGAGTTTTCTTCCTCCTGAGAGCTCTAGTAATTTCAAGTCTTTTTTTTTCTTCTCCTATTTCCCTATTGCTCACTTTCTGACTCCTTCCTTTTGGATGGTGATGGACCTCAAAACTGTCTCAGCCTTCCCCTGTGCTGGACAATTCATGTTTCATTCCCTCAGTCTCTGCCTCAAGTGATGTCTGGAGGGACAGAACTGGCCCCAGCTGGATACTGGGTTCTTTCCCTCAGGATTGATGGAGTGCCACAGCCACCCACATGAATCTTATTCCAGGTCCTTTGTTCAATTCTCTGGCTCAATTCTGGTCTTCAGTTCTCTGGCTGAGTTTTGTTGCATCACAGAGCAAGTTTCTGCCTTTTGGTTTTCTTGGGCATAGGGAGGAGGAATGGGGAGGAGTTGAGTTCAGTCACAAGCCCAAAGTTCAGCTTGCACAGCCCTTGACTGAGTGTGGCAGGTGGTGAGGGAAGGGGTACAGAGTAAACAATTTAGGGGTTAGGGATTTCTCAGCTCTGAGTTCACCAAACTCTTACCTCTTTAGAGTTCTTGGTGGCCATGGAATCAGTTAAAATTGCTTTTATCTGTTATTCACAGTTCCTATTTTGATGATGTTTTAGAGGTCAAGAGGACTGGAGAAAATGTCTAGTCTGCCATTTTGTTGGTCACGTGACCTGGAAGTCACCAGCTGTGATGTGTTACGTGGTTTCCACCATTTCGTGGTATGATCCGTATCGATTAAGAAGTTTGGGCTCCTTAAGGATGACCTTTCTGTAATTTCTGGTGACAATGATCTGATCCTGCTTTGCTATCAGAAACCTCTCCATTTCTATGAGCAAGTTTGTATGACTCAGCCATGTACTCTACACTGCTCTGCTGACATGTTGTTGGTTAAATTCGTGTGGACTTCACCAGGGAGGCAGAGGCAGTCAGTAAGGATTTGAGTGCTCACTGTGTGCCTAGCACCATATTAAGCTCCAGGGATACAAATGCAAGCAAAAAGAAAAGCTGCCCTTGTCCTCATGGAGCTTATATTCTAATGGGGGAAAACAGAACACAAAAGGAAACTGAGGGAGGGAGGGGGCGGAGAAGGCAGGGCGTGGTGTCAGAAGTCCAGAAAGAAGCAGAGGTAGGAGGGGAGTGGAGGTTGACAGCCCTGGACCCCTCCCCAAAATGGGAGCCCTAGGGGGAACTCACCAGTGGAGGAAGGGGGCTGGCATGGCAGAGAGATCTTCCAGGGTGAGATAGCAGCTATGGCATGGTGGCAGTCCAGAAAGTCAGAAGCAGTCAGGAGGGGAATGAATCAACCTTTTGATGAGGTACCTTTTGGTAAAGTACCTTTTTTTTTAATTGTTAAATTTTTATTTTATCTATTTAGGCAATTGGGGTTAAGTGACTTGCCCAGGGTTACACAGCTAGTAAGTGTCAAGTGTTTGGTCTGAGGCTGGATTTGAACTCAGGTCCTCCTGACTTCAGGGCCAGTGCTCTATCTACTGTGCCACCTAGCTGCCCTTAGGTGAAGTACCTTTTGATCAGCTCTTGGATTTCAGCCATTTCATTGGATCCATTTTGTAACAAAGCACTTTTGGTTATATTTGACAAATTTAGTGGCATATACCTTACCAGTCTTCAATAACAATAACAATAACAATAATAATAATAATAATAATAACAGCTAGCATTTATATAAAGCTTACTATGTTCCAGGCACTGTGCTAAGGCCTTACAATTATTAGCTCATTTGATCCTTACAACAACCCTGAGAGTCAGATGCTATTATTATCCCCTTTTATTGATGAGGAAAACTAAGGCAGGCAGAGATTAAGTGACTTGTTCAGGGTCACCCAGCTAGTAAGTATCATGTTTTCCTGACTCCAGGCCTAGGACTCTAGCTACTGTTTCACCTAGCTGTCTCTATTTCTTTTGCCTTTACTATTTCTTTATGAGGCAATTCATTAAGTCTGTTTCAAAAGTATTTCTGTTTTTTTTAAGGCAATTGGGGTTAAGTGACTTGCCCAGGGTCACACAGCTAGTGAGTGTCAAGTGTTTGGTCTGAGGCCGAATTTGAACTCTCAGGTACTCCTGACTTCAGGGCCAGTGCTCTATCCACTGCTCCACCTAACTGCCCCTCCAAAAGTATTTCTGTGAACTAAACTTGTTTCCCTCCTTGTCAAGGGAATGTTAATTTTCCTATAGATGCCTTGGAGGTGGTTTGCCCTATATTTACTTAACATTTTGTGGGCTTTTGTTTGGACTCCTTCTAAATACAATGTTATCCATTTTATCATTCCAAAAATATAATTGAGACTGAGACTGCATAGGTATTGCTTCCTGTAAGCTTTGTCTTCAGGATGCCAATCAATCTCTTAACATGCTAAGCCTTGGCTTTTTCCTTAATAGCCTTGAGTTTGAGGTGTCTTGCCAGGGGAAGACCAAAGTAGTTGTATTGCCTTCATCCATTGGTTCAAGCCCCAGACCTTCAGTCCCTCTTCTTCTTTAGTGCGCATTCAGAATTTTATACTTATCAATTCTAAATGACATTTTGATGTTGTAGGAGAAAGTTTCTATGAGATGAAGTGACTGTTATAATGTATTTTTCATTGGAGACCTCAGTGTTATTCATTTACATCAAGTGATTAATATGATGTTTTGGCACAACTCCCTTTTTGATTTAAAAGCCATACTCAGTTCTATTCAGAAGCGATGATGATGATGACTTTAATGCTCAGAGCAGACTTTTTATTATATATAATCTTTTTATCAATTGTTCTTGATGTTACTGAGTGTTATGTTTTAAGTAGAGAGTAGGTTTTGTTGTTGACGGATACCATCATCAGTGAGATTCACAACTTCAGTGTCATCCTTAATGTCTCCCCCACACTTGCTCCATTTATCCAGTCTGTGGTCAAATCTTATCGTTTCTACTTTTACAATATTTCTCATACTCTGTCTACTCCTGTAGCTACCATCTTACTTTGGGTCCTCACCTCCTCTTACCTGGACTGTTACTGTAGCCTTTCTCCTAGTTTCCCAGCCTCAAGCTTCTCTCCAGTCCAGTCTATCCTTCATTCAGCAACCACAGTGATTTTTTTAAAGCATGTGGCCATGTCACTCTCTCAATAAGCTAGTGTCTCCCTGTTACTTCCAGGATCAAGTCTAAAGTCCTCTGGCATTTAAAGCTCTTCATATGCTGCTTTCCCATTTTTCTACTTTATTGCCCTCCATGCACTGTTCTAGCACCTTCCCTGTCTAATCCATTCTTTAAATAGTTGCCAAATTGATATTGATAAAACAGATATTTGACTTTGTCATTCCTACACTCAAAAATCTTCAAAGACTCCCTATTTCCTCTTAAGAATCTTCAGTCTGACATTTAATGCTCTCTGCAGTATGACCCCCATTTACCTTTTCAGTCTTATTTCATATTATCTCTCATTCACAGACTCTTCATTCTAGTCAAACTGGCCTAAGAGCTGTACTCTGTACACAACGTTTCGTTTCCTGCCTCTGGTCAGGTAGTCTCCCTTGTTCCTCAAGGATCTCTACCTTTTAGAATCCCTGCCATCATTCACAGTATAACATAGGTACGACTTCCTATGTGAGACCTTTCCTTAGTCCCCATTTGAAAGTCTTTCTGCCTTTCAGACTGTTAGCTATCCCTCTGTGCTCTATGTTATGGAGCATGTGCTTTTATCCAAGTCCTTGATGAAAATCTTTTAAAAGAGCAGAACCAAATACGCCTCCCCTGGAGCCCTCTGTTAGATGCTTTCTTTGAAAATTGACATTGAACCATTAACGACCATTCTCAGGGCCCAGCCATTCAACCGGTTTCAAATGTGCCTAATTGTTTTATTCTAGGCCACATCTCCATCTTTAGAATAAGAATAATGTGAGAAACTCCATTAAACATTTTGCAAAGCTCCAGGTAACTAATGTCCACAGAATTCTCCTAATCTACCCACCTAGTAACTCTGTCCAAAAGTGAAATTAGATTACTCTGATGCGACGTCATCCTGATGAAGCCATGCTGGCCTTTTGTGACCATTGTTTCCCTTTCTGGGTGTTCACCAAATATTAATAATGACATCTATAATTTTGTGAGGAATCAAAGTCAAGCTTTTTAGTCTGTGCTTTCCAGACTCCATTCTCTTTATTTTTCTGAAAATCAGGACATTTCCCCTCATTCCATTGTGCCTTATCTCTTCAGTTTTTCAACGGACATTGACAGTGACTCAGTAGTCACATCTGCCAGGTGGGCCTTCTCAGCAGGGCCTGAGGAGCTAAACTCATCAAGGGGACCTAGGTGCTGTTTTACTATCTCTTTGAAATTATCTTGGTTGTCAATATTTTGTCAACCATTTTTGTTTTGTCCTTTCCTGACAGGGAAGACAAGAAAAGGAATGTCCAGTGAGAGTTGAGCAGGCTCTGCCTCCTCTCTTTCAATGTTATCATCATCATCATGCCATCTACTCCATGAAATGGTCCTGTTACTTCTTTGGTTCCTCCTCTGTTCCCCAGTAGAGCTCCAAAATGAAACAAAAACCCCACAAATCCAATCTTTTCTGTTATCCTTAGCTTTTTTTGCCATACTCAGCTCAATCTGAACTTTAGCACTCCTGTTATTATAAAACCATGCCTCACTTTTGTGTCCCTCCTCCATTACCTTCCTTGCTTTTATCTTCTGTAGATGTCTTTAAAAAAAATTTTTTTTCTGTAGATATCTTTGAAAAATCTAAGTTGATCATGAGTTCCATGTGCATATACATATATAGGTAGCTTTAGAAAATTCTTTTCTTCCCCATCATACCTGGGTTTTTGTTTTTTTTTTTGAATCTTCAGAATTTCGTCCTAGAGATTAGCTTCTCTGGGGCTGACTTTCCATGTTGAATTTGAATCTGTTGAATCCTACATAGCCTTTCTCTGAACTCCTTTGAAAACTGCTTCCCCCAAATCTTGGGTATATATCAGAATATTCCTGGCTTTCCTCTCCTTTATCCCAAACTCAAAAGATGAAGTGTTTTTTTCTTCCCACCTTAGGCTCCCCTCATTTTTGGTCCAGTACCAGATCATTCTTAAATTGATGAAAATCAGATCTAAAACAGAAGTTCTCCTCAATTGTTTCTCTGTGTCTTGAATAATAAAATTATCATTAAGGCAATCAAGAAATTGTTAATTACTCTTTGAATAAAAAATGTATGCAAGTCACATTTTTAAGTCTAATCTGTATTATTGACATTTTCTCCATCACCTTCTTAAGCACATAATCAACAGAATAAACCAAGCCCTGATTTGTAGCATTTCCTGATTTCCAAGCAGAAATATACACACTGAACATTTAACAATTAGCTGTCAAGAGTCAGTGAGATCTGGCTCTAGTGCACCCCCATTCATGTTACATTCCCCAACATCCTTTTAACTATCTTTTTTTTTTCCTTTTTGAATAAGGGAGCCATATTCTGGTCATGGGTCTCATCCCACCAAGACTCAGGGAGACCCTGCAATGTTAATTTTTTTCTCCTTGAATTAGGAGCGCTATGGTCACCTTCCTTGTTACCCATTTGTTGTGAATTTGTGAACAGACATCTGAGGCTATGGTTTGTTTGGGTTTTTTTGCTGTTTTCTTTCTGGTATATAGTTAGTGCTTAACAAGTGCTTGTTGACTGACTGACTTGGATATTTTCTCCTGTGAATTTCTTCTGGCTGTCAGTAAAGCTATTCTTTTTTTTTTTTTTAGGCAATTGGGGTTAAGTGACTTGCCCAGGGTCACACAGCTAGTGTGTGTCAGGTGTTTGGTCTGAGGCTGGATTTGAACTCAGGTCCTCCTGACTTCAGGGCTGGTGCTCTATGCACTGCGCCACCTAGCTGCCCCTTGAATTGTTTTTTTTAAAGCTATTCTACTAATACTGCAGCTAATCCTTATTGTATATGGTTTGGTGGATGTATGGACATAGTTTTCTTCTTCCTCCTTGCCTTTCAGTTTAGAGCAGTTTTGACTGGATTTGTTCAGACTTTGGACAAAGTGCATTTTATTAGTCCTCATTAAGGACATTCCATCCATAACCAGGAGTCTGTCACTCCAATTCAAAAATCTGAGTTCTGTCCTCAACCTCCTGCCCTTGAAGCCTTCCTGTCCTGAAGCCGCACCTTCAGCCAGCAGCGCCCCTTGCTGCCCCTCAGGTTTTCAGCGCACTGCACAAGACTCCATGGCTTTCTCAAATCCTCTTGGTTGTATCACTTGTGCCCGAGCAGTTCACCAGGTCGGCATCCAGTCTGCCAAGTATTAGGAGAGTCTTCGTCACCATACACCCTCGGGCAAGAAAGCACGCCTCTGTCAGAAGGCAAACTCCTTGAAAGCTTTTGTGAGGACCTAGCCCAGTCCTTAGCACACAGTAGGCGCTTGAGAAATGCTGGTTTTACTGATCCATTCAACGGATACCCCAATACCTCTCAGGAGAGAGTCCCCAGCAACCCCTTCTTCTTCTGACTCTTACAGGATTGTCTCACAGACGAATAGCCCTGTGTATCCACATAATCATCCCTTAAAGGAGAAGTAGTTTTGCTTCTTTCTCAGAGCACTCAGCTTTCTCTTCTGGAATAGCCAGATCGCCATTACTTTATCCTAAGTGTTCAGCGGTTTTCTTACCTTTCTGCTCTGTGGGACATCCTTCCATCCTTCTCTCATTGTCTCTTTGTATCCCTTTCCTCCTTTGGCTTCATACTGGAACTCCTTTCTCATTTCTCTTTTTTTTTTTTTTGAGGCAATCAGGGTTAAGTGACTTGCCCAGGGTCACCCAGCTGCCTTTCTCATTTTTCAAAGGAACACTGTTCTCTCTGGTAACCAGGAGAGCAGAGAGGCATTCTTTCAGTTCTGCTCTGTCTTTTGTTCCAGGAGAGAGACAGGCATACTCTCTGAGCACTGAGAGCTGCCACTTGGCTGTGGCAGAAATGCCAAAGTCTCACCCTCCGTGCAGGTCACCGAAAACTTCTTCCAGCTCTCCCTAAATTTCCTGCTTGAAACGAGCTTCTCAGTTTTGTTGTTCTTGCTGGTATCTCCACTTCTTCCTCCTGATCTTCTCCTCTGAGCCCTCTGTAGGCTAAGGAAGGGGCTCTGGCTCAAGCCCCAGAGAAGTTTTTATGCCGGGAAGGCTTCAAGCATTGATCCATGAGTCTGCCTGAGAATAAATAGCACCCCCACCCCTCTCCCAGGGTTTTAAGGTTTATAAATCACTTTACTCACTACTCCGCGAGGCAGTTGGCACAAATATCATCTATATTTTACAAATGAGAAAACTGAGTCTCAGAGAAAAGAAATTTCTTGCCTGCATTACCACAGGCAGAATTTTAACTGGTCTCCCCATTCTAAGTTCTTGGATCCAAGTCTGTCTCTGTTTCAATGGCCTGCTGCTGAGTACACAACAGCTCATCACCAGATACACAGTGGACCACCAAGGAGTGAATTTTTTTAGTCCCATCAATTCATAAAGAACCAGCTATTAATGGGTAGGAAGGGCTGAGATCTGCACTGGTGGAGGGTGCCCCCCACACCAATGAAATTACATGTCCTTAGGCTGCTGAAGTAAGAAATAAATTTTTATGTTTTACATTTCTGTGAAAATCTTTTAGTACTTTTAAAACTTTAACCCTTAAAAAACTCTAATTTTTTTGTTGTTGGTGGTGAGGTGATTGGGGTTAAGTGGCTTGCCCAGAGTCACACAGGTGGTGAGTGTTATGTGTCTGAGGCCAGATTTGAACTCAGGTCCTCCTGACTCCAGGGCTGGTGCACTGTACCACCTAGTTGCCCCTCAACACTAGAGTTAGACAGGCATACAATACTTTCACTTTCCAGATAGCAAATGGCCAGTGAAGCAAAATGAGTTTGAAGTTATTGGCTTAAAAGTCCTATAGGAACGTTAGCATTCCCTTTCACCTCATAATGGAGAAGATTGAAATATAGGAAGCGATGGGTAAGTAGCAACATTCCTCTAAGGCTCAGTTTTCTCAGCTGCAAAATGAAAGGGGATTGGACTGAATATGGTCTGAAAAATCCTTTTTCAGCTCTAAATCCTGTAACTCTAAGCTCCTTGAGGACAGTGTCTATGTCATAACTTCTTCGCGTTCCCAGGGCTGAGCAGCTGCTTAATAAATGTTTGTTGAGTTACTGATTGGATTATTTTGTGTAATTGTGTCTTATCTCGTTTCAGAGACTCACGTGTGAGAAAAATGCTCTCCAAAAAGATCATGAAGAACTAAAACGAAAATGTGATGGCATAAAATCCAGGAACAAAGTGTTATCTAATGAAATTAAAACATCTAAGAGCCAAATTGCAACCCTGCTTGAGAAAGGCAGACATGATGATGAGCTCATAGATGCTTTGATGGTATAACCGCCAGCAGGGGGCAATAGCTTAAGTAAAGGCACAGATGAAGGGGGGAGTGCATAAGACTCATATGAAGGGGCAAAGAAAAGTAATAAAAGCTAGCTGAAGGACCTTCAGGAAGATCCAGCCTTCTGCCTTGCCCCTGGCAGAAGTGAAGTTAGCTTAGCATAAATCATGACTGTCATGAAGGAACTTCACTGTTGGTATTCAGATACGTCCTTTTGTGATCCGAGAAATCTCCCCTGAGTAGAACATGGGTCACCTTGGGCTAAGTATGAGACTCTCCCTTTCCTTTCAGGGTGTATAAAAGAGCTTTATTCCTTTGGGTCTAAAAGACCTTTGTCTTAAAAGCCATTTGACCATGCCTTTTGGGGGACCAACTTTAACCATTGTCAGTTGATGCCTTAATGGGCTTCTAGCCAGTGAAGAGCAAGGTGACTGCTTTTGGAGGTTAGGGTTAGGAACTGTGAGTGGAACAGACTGTCTCTTCCAAGTTTTTCATGATTCAGAGGATAGGAAAGGATTCCTCATGTCAGTGATAGGAGCCATGTGTCCTCATTCCTAGGCAGCTACGGCCCCATGTCCTAGCTTCTCCAAAGAATACCAAACCTCATTCTAGGGAGGAAGGGAGCTTACTGGAGAGGGAACAGAGGAAGTTGAAGACTACTGAGGGAAAAATTGGGTTAGTGGCCTGCCTGTGTTTTCCCTTCCCTGTGTAATGAAGAGCTTCTCCATGAGTATAACTCAAGGGAGGTCTCTGGAGGTATGCTCCAGAACTCGATTTCTATCCAAGTTTTGTTTAACATTTTTATCAGTGACTTAGATGGAGCCATAGATGGTATGCTCATCAAATTTGCAGATTACACAAAGGTGGGAGGTTTAGCTAATATGCTGGATGCCAGAATCAGAATCTAAAAAGATTTGGACTGGAACAATGGACTGAAATTAGAACGATGAAGATAAATGTTAGGTCCACAAAATTTGAGGGTGGGGTTCAAAAAATTAACCTATGGAAATACAGGATAGAGAGATGTAACTTGACAATGATTCATGTGGAAAAAGGCCTAAGAGGTTTTTAGTGGCCTGCAAGCTCAATACAAGTCAACAGTATAACATGGAGGCCACAAAGCTCCTGCGGTCCTACGCTGCACGGATAAGCCCTACATCCAAAGAGTGAGGGAGGAGATGATCACATTGTCCTTCACTCTGCTTAGGCCATATCTGGCATATTATATGGTTACAGTATTTTAGGAAAGACAATTACAATCTGGAGTGTGTCTAGAAGAAGGCAGCTATGATGATGAGAAGCCTAGAAATGATGTCATCAAAGATTTTTAAAGCAAACCTGGGAAAGATGAGATTTGGGGTTAGGGGTTGGAGGGATTGTGGCTCTTTCCTACCATTTCCAGGGCTAGTATGTAGGGAGGGATTTGAATTTATCCCACTTGACCCCAGAGGTTGGGAGCAACATGGTGAAGACCTAGAAAAGCCTGTGAGTGGAATAGACTGGCTCAGTGAAAGGAGAAGTTCCCCAACAATGAGAACTGGCCAAAAGTGGGACAGACTTCCTTGAAAGGTGTGTTTAGGGCAGCTAGGTGGCACAATGGATAGAGCTCCAGGCTTGGAGGCAGGATCTGGCCTCAGACACTTGACACTTACTAGCGGTGTCACCGTGGGCAAGTCACTTAATCCCGATTGCCTCACCAAAAAGAAAAAAAAAAGAAAAGAAAAGAAAGTTCATGTGTTCCCTGTCCCTACAGGTCTTCAGGCAGATGTCAAGTGACTTGCCTGTCAGGGATGTGTTCCTGCTTCAGGTGCTCATTGGCTGAGATGTCCCGTGATATCCCTTGCTCTGAGAGTCTTGTAATTCTGGGGCCTTCAGAATGGTGATCCCTGATGACTTTTTTTTAAAATCTTCTCAGAGTCAGCTAAAGCAGCTACAAAATATCTTAAGTAAACTCAGCCACCAGGACGAAAAGGCCAAGGAAGCTCAGCAGAACATGGGCCACCAGCTGACCATGGAGGCGCAGAAGAACAACTGTATTATAGCCCAGCTCCGGAGGGTGGTGGCTGAACGAGAGGCCAAGGTTCAGGAGCTGGAAGAAGAAATTGGCCGCCTCACTCTTCAGGTAGAAGCATAGTGCAAGCATCTGCAAGCCATGTCCTTAAGAGCTTTTGGCATGTGATAATTTACCTTGGTGGTTTATTATTATTATTATTATTATTTATTATTATTACTGGAGGTAATAGCAGCTACCTAGTGGAACATAGTGGAAGTGCATGGAACCAAGGAGCCAGGAGATCTGAGGTTTAAGTCTACCTTTGTCATCATTGTACTGTGTGACTCCGCGGGCTGAACCACCTCTCCAGGGTTCTGCTTCTTTAAAGTTTCCTTAGATTGCTTTGTCTAGGGCCTCCATCTCAAAGTTTCTCAGAATATAGTTGGTTAAGAACTCAGAGGAACATTGGAGATCATCAAGTATAACCTCGTTTTACAGATGAGAACACTGAAGTCCACAGAAGTGGACTGCCTTGGCCAAGGTCACACAGGGTTAAGTCAGGTTTTGAACCCAGGTTCCTTAACCCCAGATGTGGTGCTCTTACTATGCCATGTCATTTCTTGGCATACCATGAAGAGAGGACAATAAAAGGTCATCTTGGAGATTTCCTGGCCAAGGCTTGATACCTATTAATAAATGCATTATCCCAATCTTGAGCATGAGTTGGAGATGTCTTCACTAGGGGCTCTTTTCATAGAGCATTTTAGATTCTTCTCCCCTGAATTTTCCTTCGTCAGGATTTCACTTTTGCCTCTTTGCATTGTCATTTCATAGTAATTTGTGAACATGCTACAGCAGCCACATTCAGTTATTTTTATTATTATACCATTTGTATTTCCAACACTTAGCACAGGGCTTTGCACATAGTAAGTGCTTAATAAATGGTTTTTTCTTTCATTTGTTCATTCATTCCCAGCTCTTTGAGATCAGGGACCATGCCATTTTTCATTGTTGTCTGCTCAGCCCTGATTAAAAGGCCATGGACATAGTGGGAAGCTGAATCATGGTCTCTTGAATTGGATGATAAAAGCAGCATAGATAACATATGCTCCCTAAATACCTGCTACAGGGTTAGGATGAGGAGCTAGGGAACCTGTCTTCTTACATAATAAGATTGTTTTCCAGGCCACCTGACAGTTCAGGATGCCAGCCACCTGTGGATGTGCCACACTGCTAGACGGGGGCTTCACTGTCCTTGGTGATGTTGTGAGAGAAGAGGGTGGCTAGGGCTGGTATGGGGTTCTGTGGCCTGTGGTTTTTCATGTTTTGCCTTTGCCTCAACTGAACTTCCTTCCTCACTCTACCTGCCTCTATCCTATGGCAGAAGAGATTCAGGCACACACCAGTCAACAAGGAATTAATTTTAAAAATATTGACTGAATAGATGTAATGTGCTGGTTACTGGCTCAGACAATATAAGATAAAAATGAAAGGAAAGGTCTTTGCCTTCAAAGAGCATACAGTTCTTTTAAAAAATAAGTTTTTAGGGGCAGCTAGGTGGCACAGTGGATAGAGCACTGGCCCTGGATTCAGGAGGACCTGAGTTCAAATGTGGCCTCAGACCTGTAACACTAGCTGTATGACCCTGGGCAAGTCACTTAACCCCATTGCCTAGCCAAAAAAAAAAACCCAACAAAAAACAAAAAAAATAAGTTTTTATTGAAGACTTCTGTGTTTTACTTCACCACAATTTTCCCCAGCATGCCATCCCATATAACAAATATTATTTTTTTAAGACAGAAAAGGAAAGAAAAAGAAGACAAAATCAGCACACCTGATCAACACACTGACAAAGTCTGAAAATATGCGAAGACTTGGATTGGGGTTGTCTTTGCCTCTCTGTTCATTCAAGTTCTGCATGGATTTTATAATTTTGTTATATTCACTTCTGATTTTTTTGGTGTGTTCTTTCCATTTCCATTGTCATAATATTGTGTATATTGTTTTATTGGCTCTGCTTAGAGTGTACATTTTTTTAAAGTGTATAATCTAATTGGGGAGATAAGATCAATCTTTTCAAAAGATGCAGGATTTCATCAGTGTGGATACACCCTCCTTCCCGACCCCCCATGGCTCTGTCCTGAGCTTTAGTCTTACATAACCGACTACCTGCTGAGCATCTCCACCTGAATATGCCAAAGGCCTCTCCAACTCAACATGTCCAAAACAGAATCAATTCATTCTCTCCCCTCCAAACTTGCCCCTTATATAGCCTTCCCTGTTTCTGTTGAGGGTCGCACAATTCTCCTAGTAACGTAGGTGTACAAGCTCAGAGACCTCCTCAGTACTTGATTCTCCCTCCTCTCCCACAGATGATCGATTGACAGGTATTGCCTCCTGGTTAACAGTACTCCTCAAATTAGTCAGAGTATGTACCTTTCTGTTGACACATTGTATATCCCAGTGGAATGCAAGCTGTTTGAAAGTTTGTGTTCCCCATGCCTAGGGCCTTACATCTTGTGGCTGCTTAAGAAATGCTTGTTGGACTAAATTGAATTAGTTAATTATGAGTGTGTCAGAGAGTCTAGTATCAGGGGTGGGGAACCTTCGACCCCGGGAGACCACATGTGGCCTTCTAGGTCCTTGGGTGTGGCCTTTTGATTGAGTCCAAGTTTTACAGAACAAATCCTTTTATTTTTTATTTTGATTTATCAACAATCACTTCCATAAGCTTTTGAGTTTAAAATTTTTCTCCCCCTCCCTTCCCAAGATGGTGTGCAATCTGAAAAAGGCTATACACATACATTCCTATTAAATATATTTTCACATTAGTGACGTAGTAAGGAAGAATTAGAACCAATAGGAGGAACCACCAGAAAGAGGAAACAAAACACAACAGAAGGGAAAAAAAGAGCAAATAGTATGCTTTGATCTTCATTCAAACTCCATAGTTCTTGGGGCAGCTAGGTGGTGCAGTGGATAGAGTGCCAGCCCTGAAGTCAGGAGGACCTGAGTTCAAATGCGGCCTCAGACCAAACATTTAACACTTACTAGCTGTGTGACCCTGGGCAAGTCACTTAACCCCAATTGCCTAAAAAAAAAATAATAATAAAATAAAATAAATACAAACTCCATAGTTCTTTCTTTGGATGTGGATAGCATTTTCCATCATGAGACTTTTGGAGATGTCTTAGATCCTTGCGTTGCTGAGTCTATCAAAGTTGGTCATCACACAACATGGCTGTTACCATGTACAATGTTCTCTTGGTTCTTCTCACTTCACTCAGCATCAAACCATACAAGTCTTTCCAGTTTTTTCTGAAGTCCACTTGCTCATCATTTCTTATAGCACAATAATATTCTATTACATTCATATCCCATAACTTGTTCAGCCATTCCCCAATTGATGGGAATCTCTTCAATTTCCAATTCTTTGCCACCACAAAAAGAGCTGCTATAAATATGTTTATATATGTGAGTCCTTTTCCCATTTGTATGATCTCTTTGGAATACAGCCCTAGAAGTGCTATTGCTGGGTCAAAGGGAACAAATCCTTTTATTAAGAGGGTTTGTTCTGTGAACTTTGGATTCAGTTACAGAGCCACACTTGAGGACCTAGAGGGCCGCATGTGGCCTTGAGGTCGCACCTTCCCCATCCCTGGTCTAGTTCAATTCTCTAACTTCGGGAATGAGGAAGCTGAGAGCCAGAAAACTTCTGGCTATCCTCATGGTGATTAGCAGCCAGAGTTTGAACCCAGGTCCTCAGACACCACCACCAGTACTCGTTCTGTGGGAATGCATTGCCCCTCTCATGCTCTTGGTTTGCAGCTATCCCCAGTGGCCAACCTTTGGTGATGAGCTCCTGGATTAGTCAGGCTGGTCTTCAGCTGATGAGCATTCTTTGCTAGGTCTCTTCAAAACCTTTCCCTCTTGGGAGGGCCTGCCAGATCAGGCTGTCCTTGAGGGCTCTGGGGGTCATGCAGGTCTTGCCCCAGTGAAGCACCGAAGGCCCAAAGTCACAAATACCCAAACAGTAACTGACAACAGGCCACCCTTCCTAGCACTTTTTGGTTTATGCTGCATTTTCCTCCCAACTACCCTTGGAAATAGGTAGTACCAGTATTAGATCCATTTTAGAGATGAAGCAGCTTTGCCTCTTAGAGGTGAAGAGACCTGCTGGTCATGAGCTCATTACGTAGACAGGAAATGTCAGAGCTGAAACTCAGAGATTATAAGAACTAACTTCGTTAAATCCTACTGCGTCGTGTTTACCACTAGTTCACAATTGCTGAATGCTAGCTGGTGGTGACTTTCTGACAGCACCTGGGCTGTGTCAGATAATGCCAGGGGTGTGCTGGTAGGTATTTAACTACCAGCTCTCTGAAAAAAAAAAGTGCAGATGACACTTTAAATTTTAATCTGTATCATTAACAGTTTCTCCATCACGATCTTAAATCTATAAATCGACAAAACAATAAAGTTCTGGTTTGTAGCATTTGCCAGTTTTAGAGTTATAAATACTCACATTGAAATTTTAACAATTGGCCCCCTTGAGCTAGTAAGAGCTAGCTCCAGTGCACCCCTGGATAGTGCCTGTGGATTCCAGAGGCTTTTCCCCTCAGCAAAGTTAGGTAGCAGCAAATGGGAGTAGAAGGTTGAGTAGTAGAACCCAGAGCTCAAGTGTGTCCAGTTTAAACTCTGCCATTTTATCTTCCATTATCCCCTATGAGCTAGGGGCAAAGCTGCTGGTGGTGGTAGGGCCAGACTAGGGGAAGGAAGAAACCCGTCAGTTCTAGGATAGGGTAAGTCATCATGGTGTTCTTCACTGAGACAGGCACGCCAAGAAGCTGAGCAAGGCGGGAAAGTGTGGCGGAAGGTACACTGGACTTGGAGTCAGAAGGTTGAGGCTCTGACTCAGACACTTATTAACTGATCATTAACTGACCTAGAGCAAATCATGTCGCCTTCCTGGGTTTCAGTTTTCTCATCAATATCTATACTATCTGGTTCATACTGTTGTTGTAGAGGAAGCGCTTTGTAAGTCTCAGAGTTTTGCAGACATTCTCAGAGAGCTCCGTGTTCACCTAAGTTTGAGAGTTTTCTCCAGTGACGTAGACCCTACCTCATCCTCACCTGATCATCTGCCTCTGTTCTTAGATCACCACAGGGAAGTCCATCCAACCTGCTGGGGGCCATCCTCACCTTCTCCTGACATTCCAAGGGTATCCGTGGAACCTCTGGCTGTTGTCTTCCCCCAGCGTTGACCCCCACCTCAGCATCTTCTCCTCGTATACTCTTTGCTAATGTCACTTATTCCCATCCTTCTCTGGAGTCCCTCATTGTCTATATGGAACAATGTGCTTGGATCTACCACGTACCTGCCTCTTCCTTGTCCTCTGTGTGATATTCAGTTCCAGTTTTTCAGAGGCATTTGTATTCCAGGCTTTGCTGCTGTATTGTCAAACCAGGCGAACGTTAGCATCAAGATGGCAGTTGCTTTCATGGGAAGCATCAGCAAAGGAGCTCTGCAATTTGCCAAAAACAATCCAGCCTATTCTCTCCCTCCTTTTCATCTCTGGGCCCGACTCCTTGTCCACCTGTATTCTCCATCTCAGATATACAGCCCACTGGGAAAGCTCTATGGAAGGGCTATCCCAGTGCATGTTGACACTTTTTCATTTCGTTTCATCTCACTTCCTGGCCCGCCATAACGCTTGTGCCTTCTTTCTGAAATTGCCTTCTGTCTACCCTATCTCGATCTTGTGTGTACACAGTTGTCTAATGTTGGCTTCCCCACTGGATAGTGAGCTCAGTGGGGACTGTCTTTTGCTTCTTTTTTTTTTTTGTATTCCCAAGTGCTTAGCACATAGTAGGTGCTTAATAAATGTTTGTTGTTGACTAGGGACAGTTTACAAAGCATTTTCTTCATAACTACAATGAGGTAGGTAGTCACCCCAATTTTAAGACTGGGAAACTGAGGCTCAGGAGATCAAATCACTTTCCCATGGCTGTATAACAAGTGTCATTGCAGGGTTCTAAGCCAGGTCACCTGATTTCCAAGTCCAGTGTTCTTTGTAATTTTTTTGGTTTTGTTGTTGAGCCATACCTGTGGTTCCAAGAGCACAGAGAACTCCTAATGAGGAAGTGAGGGCAGCTAGGTGGTGCAGTGGACAGAGTGCCAGGCCTGGTGTCAGGAAGACCTGAGTTCAAATCCAGCCTCAGACACTTACTAGCTTTGTGACCCTGGGCAAGTCACTTCACCCTGTTTGCCTCAGTTTCCTCATCTGTCAAATGAGCTGGAGAAGGAAATGACAAACCACTCCAGTATCTTTGGCAAGAAAACCTCAAAATTGGGTCATAAAGAGTCCTATATAACTGAAAACAACTAAACAAAAAAAAATGAGGAAGTGCCCTCCAGCAAAGCAGATTGAGGCCTGCTGCCTGGGAAGGCTTTCAATGAGAAGTGAATTGTCCAGTCACAAAGCCAGGATGTGTCTGAGGCAGGAGGACTTGAACCCAGTTCTTCCTGATTCTGAAGCCAGCTTTCCATCCATTAGGCCACACTCTCTCTGTTCTTTCTGCTATGTTGGGAAGATTAGACAATCTTTACATGGAAAAGGGAGATTGAGGGCACATACCGGGCTTTTTAGTGCAAGCAAGTTGTGCTGTTGTTCTTTTATTAACACTGATTGTGATCTCTACCATTTGTCTTCCAATCCTCAGTTCTCTTGGCCCCTGATCAAGAGCAGAAAGGAAGGGTTCTAGAGAAGCTTGGGCCAGAGGACCACGGCTGGCCGGCTCCAAGCTGCCGCCACCATTCCCTGCTGTGGAGGCCTCTCCTGGGCCGTCCTGGAAGGCTGACCACTTGGGCACATCAGCATACTTATTTAATTTGTAACAGATGCATCATCTACCTTTCAAGCTTAGGAAATGGGGAGGCCCGGGGCCAACACAAAGGGACATAACACAAAATCAATATACAGCACTCATCTCTAAAAGGGACCATCATTTCCAGATCAGGAAAAGGCTGAACTAAAGAGCTAGGCACAGTGCCCTGCAAGTTTATAAACCCCAGCTGAATCAGTCTGATATGGTAATTTTCTGAGGGTCTAAGGATTTAAAGTGAATGGCTCAAAGTAGAAACTGCACATCTGTTTTAGGAGCTTTCAGTGTCTAACACTGTTAGGCCATCTGATTTACTGGCATGAAGGGAGGCATTATTAGATATCATTATTATGCAAGAGGCATTTTCATGAAGCCAAGCTCACTTTTCCTTTCTGCTGAAAAGAATCTTCTTTATTTCTTTATGACTTTTTGATGTGTATGCTAAATTTAGCAAAATAATAACAAAAATGTCCTTTTGCTTCTAGGACCCTTTCTGACTTCCTTTTCTTCTGTGCATTTTCTTTTTGTATTTTGTCAGCTAACTAACATAAGTATAATTAACACAGTTGCAGTGGCTGTGTATATTGTTCATTCTGATTTCTTTGCTCTGCATAACTTCTTAACATCCTATATTTCTTTGTATTCTTCATATTTGTCATTACAGCACAGTAATGGTCCATTACTTTGGGGGTGGTCAGAAGACAGCTCGATTTAGGGTTGGTGAGGTCAGTTTGTCCTGTTGCTTGCATGACCTCTGGGTAAGCCCACTGAAGCTCACAAAGCCTCAGTTTCCTTCTCCAGGGGAAAAAATGAGGTTGTATTAGATAATTTTAAAAAGCTTTTCCATCTCTAAATGATATGATTCTAAATAGCACAATTCATTCAGCCACCCTTTTCCAAGTGTTTTCTACATAGCTTGTTTACAGGGATTTTTTGGTTTTTGTTTTGCCATAACAAATAAAGTCACAGAAGAACATTTTTGTACAGAGAGACCTTTCCCCCACCCCCTTTCTTTTTAATTATATCCTTGTAGAGGGCTCACAGGAGCATTCTTTGAGGCATCTGAAATAAGGTTCATAAAGAATGCTCCAATTCATTTCTGTGCTTTTGAATGCTTGGGTTCCACAGCTTTATCAAATCACGCTTGTGTTCCTTTTTTTTTTTTTCCGAACTGCAGCATCTTCAGAATAAAGATCGAAGTGAGGACTCCAATTTAATGGATGGCAGCTCACTGTCTTCCAAGTTTATCGAGGAGCCAAACTTTAACCTACTCAAACCGCCTGCATCAGCCGGAGATCACATTGGGAGGGTTGGAGCTCCTCGGTAAGAGGCATGCAATTGAGATGTTTGCAATGAATATCAATTATTCAGAAGGATATTGTTTCCTGCCAGCTATCCAAAACCACAAATGCCATTTTAAGATGACTGCGGCATTTCTTATACAATGTATGGCTACTTCTTATTACATTATCTCTGCATTTGTAGGAAGGACCCATTTAAACACAGACATTATTACATTAGGAATGTGTCTATTACAGTTCACTTTAATAATAGCTGCACGGTTGACTTTTCAGTGCCTCTGCTTCTAAGAATCTGAAACAGAGAATCCATTTAATTATTCTCCATGCTAGTGCTATACTTCTTCCTAAGGTGGCTGCCCATGGCATGGTGGTGCCTTTGGGTTCTCAAGGGTTATATGGCAGTGGAGTGCAGCTGTGTCAGGTTCTACTTACCCAGAAAGGATTTGGATACGGTGCCAGTAGTGGACTGTAAGTCTTTTGTCTGAAGAGCAGCCTATCAAAATGCAGAGAGACTCATTATTTAGAGGATTGGCCAGAAAGTGTTGATTTTTTTTTTCCAGCTATAAGTCATGAAGTAAGGATTTAGAGGTGTTGGCGCAGTGGACACCACTCTACTAGGTAATGATGGATCCTTGAAGTATGGAAGTGATATTGTTGCCATTATGATTGCATCTAGTTTTGAGTAATCAGGAATTCTGAAATAGTGCCTCAAACAAGTGTGAAACTCTAATTACATGCTTCTAGTGATCTTGGGGTGATGCTTTGGGTATGGGTCCAAAAATACTGAGAGAGTTCAGCAGTAGCCAAGAAGTTGGTTTACACTCTCTGGAAATAGACTTGTCACTGTGGCTCCCTTGGATTTCTGCTCAGCCAGTTTCTGACTGAGCTTATGTTCAGTCTTCCTGAAAGACCTTTCTTGTTTCATGCAGAACGGTGAGCAGCCTGGGGCACACCCTGGTGGAATCTTCAATCACTCAGCCCTCCCTCCCCAGCCCTAATGTGTCACCTCGAAGGTAGGTCCTCATAATGACTATGATTCTTTCCATTAACCTGCTGCTTTGCAGCTTCCCAAGTGCGTTCCCATCTATAATCTCAAAAGCCCCATCCAGGCAGACAGTGCAGGGATTATGCACCCCCATTTTGAAGATGAGGAAACTGAGGTCCAGGGAAACTAAAGTGGCAGAAAAGGGATTTGATCTAAGGTCCTCCCTTCCACTTTAACAGTTGACATTTCAACAGTCCTTTAAACCTTGCAACAGCCCTGGGGAGTAGTTGGTGCTAGTGTTTCTATCCTCATTTTACAGATGAGGAAATGAAGACCGAGGAAACTGAAATAGCTTAACTAAGATCACAGAGCTAATAAATGAGAGAGATGGTATTTGGACCAAGGTCTCCTGACTTCTGTTCTAGGGCTCTTTTCTCTACCCCCACTCTTCCGAAAGAGGAGAATTTCTCTTTTCTCTATCCCACTCTTCCGAAAGAGGAGAATTTCTCTTCAATGGCTGCCAAACAAATCCCCATTTCCCATCCTATGTTGTTTACTCACCTGGGACTTTCATGTCATATTAATGAATATTTTCAAACCACTGAGCCACCTTGTCTGTTTAGCCTTGGGTTTTTTTGTGATAACACTTAATTTTAGATTTAAACCACACCCTTGGCTGATTCTACTAGTTTTTAGCCATAAATGTTTATTCTTCTCTAAATGTTCTCCAGCGGAAGTATTATAAGCAATGTCATAAGCAATCTTTTCCATTTGTTGTCAAGTACATACTTCACACTTTTTGCTTTCTTAATTGGCATGGTGGCCCACAGAGAATTACAGAGTGATAAGATTTAGAGAAGATCTAGTCCAACCCCCTCATTTAACAGATGAAAAGGTATGTGCCAGTAGCATGGAAGATGTCCTGGGTAAAGTCAAAATATAAATGGGATGACCTATTTAGGGTGAGGTTCTCCAAATGCTGTTATTCACAGGTGAGATTGTACTAATTGCTTTTGAGATCTAGAATGCTACAAGTGACTCAGGGAAATTCATAGCCATGAGAAAGAGATCATTTACCATCTACAATGGAAAACAAAATGGATAAAACCATATTGCCCAAACTGCAGGATGGGTGCCCCATCAGGTCAATCTGTGGTGTCTAACTAGGACAGATAGGTGAGCCTAGAGTTGAGTGGTAGGAGATTGGACTGTATTGTATTAGGAAAACTGTAAGGGCTTTTAGTGATCCCAAACCACAAAAGTCCATCTCTCTTAACACCAGTCTTCTCTTGGTGATATCGTGTGTCTGTGAATCATGCAACACTGTGAACTCAGAAGAATAAAACTTGCAAATGTCCTAAATGGCCATGAAAAGTTATGAAAAGGGTACAGATAGGCTGCACCATGTTATCAGTGATGACCCATGAATAAGAGGTTCAGCAAGAACACATTAAGACCAAAAGAAGGGATGGTTCAGTCGTAGTGTCAGTGAGGGACAATAGGCAGCCCAAGTTCTACATTTCTGTCTCAGAAATATTAAAAGAACCAAGCGAAAACCTGGAACATTTTGCATAAAACTAGGCATGGAGGGGCTGGGATTTCCATGAGGTGAGGAAGTACCCACTCGGATGACAAGATGGACCATTCAAGTACCAAAATGTGGGCCTTGGTGCCTCTCTCCCTGATTGGCTTCATGCCAGGAGTGGGGCTGGAGCTCCTAGGCTTGAGAACGAGTCAAGCCTGGATTGGAGAGGTCACTTATCAGAGATCCTCAATGCTCTGGTGGGCACAGAATGTGGTGGGTTCTAGTCCTGGCTCTGACACTAATTTGCTGTGTGACCTTATTACCCTGGACCTCAGGTTCCTCATCTGTCCAATAGCATTATAAGACTAAGAGTGGGATGGGACTGTTCAGGGCATCTTGTCGAACCCCCTTATTTTATTATTATTTTTTCCAGCCCCCTCATTTTATGGATGAATAGGTAACACGGCACAGAGCAAGAATGCTGTGCTAAGACTCAGGTGATCTAGGTTCTAGCCCTGGTTCTGCTACTTTGTAGTGTGACTTTAGGCAAGTAATGCCCCTTTTCTGGACCTCAGTTTCATAGTAAAAAAAAAAAAACGATGGTGTTGAACAAAGCTTCCTTTTGGCTCTAAAAGTCCATGATGGAGGTAAGGGAAAGACAAAGCCAAACTGATTCCTATGAAGGAAATGACTTGCCCAAGATGGCAAAGGTAATAAATAAGCAAAACCACCTGTTTGATGACAAATGAAGAGAGATTAACTAGAAGCACCTGAGAGGCAGGTTTGCTACCTTAGAGCCATCTGTCTTGGGATAGAGTGAGTTAATCATAACTGGAGGTCTTCAGACAGAGACCATTTGTCGGGTATGCTGTGGAGAGCGCAAATTGACTAGTTGGCCTTGGAGGTCCCTCCGGAGTCTGTGACTCCCAATCCAGTGCCCACACCCAAGAGGCTGGAGTCCCTCATCTCCATCTCTGTCTGTGGTTGTGAGGTTTCGTTAGGGTGACCTTAAAACAGCTCAGTCTCCCCTGAAGTGACCACGAGTATTTCCCAGCTCCAAGATTCTGTGATCCTTCTGCTTTTGGTAGGCCTTCAGAGATGGACTCTACAGAACTGAAAAGGAGTCAGGGGCAGATAATGGAGTTCAAGACCCTTTTGCAATCTGCTGAGGTAGAAAGAGACCGGCTCTCCGAATTTGTTGCTGTCCTGCAGAAAAGGTCAGTTTCTGTGAAGGGTTTTTCCCGGTCTTAGCCATCATGCTCCACCTGTCACCAGCCCCACTGGCTTCTAGAACAAGGGCATTCCCTTCTGTCTTCAGTCTGTTTAGCTCATTGACCTGAGACATAGCTTTCTGTGCTTCAGCTAGAATACTGTAACTCACTGGAGTTATATATAATATAATATAACTCTATTGGAAAGTCTCTGTCCTTTGCTCCCTGGGCTTATTTTACAGGTGAGATATGGTGGTAACATTCATTCATCTGACATTTATTAAGCACCCATTGAGTGCACAGAACTGTGATAAGTGCTAGAGGAGGCACAAAATGGGTTAAAAGTAGTATAACTTGGCAGATCATCTGCTCTGCTTAGAGTCAAAAAGATGTGGTTCACTTCCCAGCTCTGAAACTCACTTGCTTCATAGACGGGGGCAAGTCATTTATCCTTTATGGCACTGAAGGTGAAGAAAGAAGCAGTTCCCCCTTCCTTACCTCCCCTTCATCCAAGACAGAAGCCAAGTCGAAGGCCAAGAAGGCACTGTTGAAGGGTGTACGAAGCCACCAAAAGGAGGTGATCCCTTCTGGCAATCCAAGGCCATTTTGCTCTGAAGATAGACCAAATACCCTTGGGAAAGGACCCCCATGAGAAAGAAGCTTGAGGGTCACTCTGTCATCATTGGCTTTTCCTTGACCACTGAGTTTGCTATGAAGAAGATTAAGGACAAGACCACCCTGGTATTCCTTGTAAATATGAAAGCCAACAAACATCAGATCAAGAAGGCAATAAAGAAACCGTATGACATTCACATGGCTGAGGCCAGTACACTGATCTGGCCTGATGAAGAGAAGAAGGCCTGTGTTCAACTTGCCCCAGACTATGATGCTTTGAATGTTGCTGACAAAAATGGAACTTCTCGAAACTATATCCAACTAGCCTGCTCCACCTACAATAAACTATTTTCCAGTAAAAAAAAGAAAATAGCTGTTCCCCTTGCCTGGAACACATACTCCCTTCTTATTTCTGACCATTGAAATCCTTCCATTTACATCAAGTTCCAGTTCAGGGGTCACCTCCTCCATGAAGACTTCCCTCATATTTCCCCCTGAAAGCGATCTGCTCCTCCTCTCTAAACTTTCTTTTTTTCCCCCAAAAGGTATTTCTTAATTTATTTTGATTTATCAACAATCACTTCCATAAGCTTTTGAGTTTAAAATTTTTCTCCCTTTACTTCCCCCGCTCCCTCCCCAAGACGGCACATAATCTGATAGAGGCTTTACATATACATTCCTATTAAACATATTTTCACATTAGTCATGTTGTAAAGAAGAATTAGAACTAATAGGAGGAACCACCAGAAAGAGGGAAACACAACAGAAGGAAAAAAATAGCAAATAGTATGCTTCAATCTGCATTCAAACTGCATAGTTATTTCTTTGAATGTGGATAGCATTTTCCATCATGAGGCCTTTGGAGATGTCTTAGATCCTTGCATTGCTGAGAAGTACCAAGTCTATCAATGTTAGTCATCACACAGCATGGCTGTTATTGTGTACAATGTTCTGGTTCTGCTCACTTCACTCAGCATCAGACCATACAAGTCTTTCCAGGTTTTTCTGAAGTCAGCCTGCTCATCATTTCTTATAGCACAATAGTATTCCATTATATTCATATACCACAACTTGCTCAGCCATTCCCCAATTGATGAGCATCCTCTCAATTTCCAATTCTTTGCTACCACAAAAAGAGCTGCTATAAATATGTTTGTATATGTGGGTCCTTTTCCCATTTTATGATCTCTTTGGGATACAGCCCTAGAAGTGGTATTGCTGGATCAAAGGGTATGCACAATTTTATAGCATAGTTCCCAGTTGCTCTCCAGAATGGTTGGATCAATTCACAACTCCACCAACAATGCATTAGTGTTCCAATTTTTCCACATTTTCTCCAACATTTATCATTTTCCTTTTCTGTCATATTAGCCAATCTGATAGGTGTGATGTGGTACCTCAGAATAGTTTTAATTTGCACTTCTCTAATCAATGGCGATTTAGAGCATTTTTTATATGACTACAGATGGCTTTAATTTCTTCATCTGAGAACTGCCTGTTCATATCCTTTGACCATTTATCAACTGGGGAATGATTTGTGTTCTTATAAATTTGACTTGATTCTCTATATATTTTAGAAATGAGACCTTTATCAGAGACACTGGTTGTAAAAATTCTTTCCCAGTTTTCTACTTCCCTCCTAATCTTGGTTGCACTCTCTAAACGTTCTTAGAGCATTTTGACTGGCTTTTGAAACTCAAAAACATTTATTAAGTGCCTCCATTGTTGTCCTACCAGGGATGGGGAACCTGCAGCCTCAAGGCCATATGTGGCTCTCTAGGTCCTCAAGTGCGGCCCTTTGAATCCAAATTTCATGGAACAAATCCCCTTGATAAAAGGATTTGCTCTGTAAAATGTGGACTCAATCAGAAGACCATACCCAAAGACCTAGGAGGCCACAGATTCCCCACCCCATCCCACCCCACAAGACCTATGTCTTTATGACATCCTACCTCATATCATATTTATTGGTAGACATCTTAAGTGCCTTTTAGGGTGTTATATTTCTTGATGACAAGTATTGTGGGCCCTCAGTATCTATAGGTGCTTAAATTAAATGCTTGTTGAATTAAACCCTGTGTAAGGAAATTGAGGGGGTGGAAAGAGGCAGAGAGATAACAGAAGATCCAGTCCCTATCTGTAAAAAGCATATAATCTAGTTGGAGAGAAAAAATACATACAAATAAAACAATTAGAGAATAATATATAATAAATATATAATTTATTACATAATAAATATATATTTTATTATATAACACATAATATATAATTAATATAATATATAATATAAATAGTATTATGGGAGCAATTAAGGAACAACAAAATGAAAAAACAAAATAAAAATGATCATTGGTTAGTGCAGACACAAGTGCACCAGGAGCTGGAGAAGGAAGGGAGAGATTAGTGTGGGCTTGAGTCACCATGGGAAGTGACAGGAACAAAAATTCTATTTCATGTGATTGTTGCATTTATAGTTGGAAGGATACCTATCATCGTAGTGACCTTGTGCAAACCTCAAAAGTGCCTGAGCAGGACACTTGTAGAAATTATGTGTTGAACTTATGAAATATTTAAAAAGCAAAGAAAACTGCAAGTAATAGAGGTTTGAAGTAAAATCCTCTTTCTGTTCTACTGCCTATATGGAAATGTTAATTTATTTGGAATTTGGTGAGTTTGGAATTTAAAAAATCTAAAATTAATCAAAATTAAAAAAAAAAAGAAAGTCTGCTTCCCGTGCATTAATAGTGACTGGTGGTGGTCTCTGCCTGGGGTTAAGGAAGCAGGAAATCATTTGGAAGTAGAACAAGCAGGGGGAAAAGATCCTGGCTAGATTCAGACAAGTGCTAAAATGGAAGGGAAGACTGGTTTCCAGAGCAGGGACCACACCAAATTAGGAAGTCAAAATACATGGAATATGAGAGAGTGGACTGAGAAAATTTGGTGATGCCATCCTAAGTGCTCAGAATTTTTCATTAGCTCCCTGTTGCTCCCTATCACGTAAAGCTCACATTCCTCAGTCCATCATTCAAAGTCCTTTACAGTCTAGAATTATCCTGTCTTTGCAGACTTCTCTCCCATATTCTCCTTTATGTACTCTGCTCTCAAGTTAAACTGGACCACTCTCTGCACATCCTGATCACTCTTAACTTCCCCCTTTCCTATGCCTTTGCTTATACTGCACTGTCCCTTGGCCTGAGACATTCTCTCTCTTCTCAACTATTGGGTTTTTACCTATTCTTTAAAACCTAACTTAAAGGCCATTCAGGAAGCTTTCCTTGTTTCCTCTATTACAAGGACCATCTCTCTCATACCTAACTTTATTTGCATCTCTTAAAAAGAGGGAAGAGGCTACTTACATCTTTTGTTCTTGTATCGCTGTCATTTCTAGATATACCTTACCCTTGATTCCCCTGAACTAAGCACTCCCTAGAAAGAAAGCAAAATAGTTAAGCAAAAACAACCAGTGGATTACCTATGTCTCACAATGTAGTATTTGTGGAACATTAAGGAAACCACTGCTGAAGCTAAGGGATTGGAGAATTGGAGTGCTCTATTCTGGACTGAGGCATGTAGGCTGATCAGGTTTGTCCTCTAATGAAAGTAGAGGTGGGTCTCCTTTTTCACACTCTTTGGCTTATTAAATCCCCGCCCCAGGATCCCAGGGACAGTTATTTGAAGCTTACAGCTGTGGCTTGTGCCTACGTCTCTCCGAACAGGGAGTAAAAAGGCACTTATGAATCAAGAATGGGACAGATATTTTAATTCCTATATACAAAAGTAATACTAAATAAAAAAGACTCATAGTACTCACAAACAGAATGACTTCCAATAGAACTCAGTAACTTACAGCTATTGTTAAAATCTGCTAGGAGGCTGATGATCCGACCTCATCAAAAGGGAAAGCCTTTGGCAAGACTGATTAGGTATTTTACATTTCACCTCAGCTCCACACTGTCTCTCTCAGTGTCCCTGTATTTTGAAGAGCTGGACCAGGATCTTGGTCTCATCCTCTTCTCAGTGGTTATCTCATCTAGTGAAGTCACTTCACTTACCTCCTGCCAGCTTTATTCAATGGACCCCTCAGACTCGCAAGGTTGCATCCAAGCTTGGATGTACCCATTTTGAGGTTTATACTTGGTCATCTGCTCAAGAGAGGAAACATGAAGCAGAAAAGTCAGCCAGGACATGTAGGTAAGGTCACCTTGTGGAGTCCCTTTACTCTAGCTGCCGTAAGATTCTAGTTGCCAGGGTGCTGGAAGGCTCTGTGTGTGTGTATGTGTATGTGTGTGTGTGTGTAGAGTCAACTCACCTTCAACCCCTCGTTAGTAGTCTCTGATGCTAGCTGGAGGTAGCAATCAATCAAAAGTTAACTCTTCTTTTAACTAACAAGCACCCTACTAATCTTTGCAAAAGGTTTTTCTGCATCATCTCAAAGTGACAGATCCTTTTAGGTCTGGGCCACTACATGGCTGGAAATATCTGGGAAGTTTGTCAGTGAATCTGCCCCATCACACAACCCAAGGGCAGTAGGCATGGCATCCATCACTGTCTATGGAATTCAATTGCTCCTCTAGGTTTTGCATCCTTGTCTTAGCCTAGTAAGGTGAAGCTGTCAGGAGGGTAGTGATCACAAAGATTGGGGTTTATCATATGATGAAAACTATGGACTGAGAGTATTTAAATTAAGTCAGAATGGAGAGAGGAGCCTCTTTAGCATAATCAGAATTATGAAAGGCATAATGAGAACTCTGGCTAGTCCTTCTCTTCCACTGTCCCGTAATAAAAGAGTCAGAGGGCTGCTCAGTGAAATTAAAGGGCAGTGAATTTAGAACTAATGAAATGAAGTGCTCCTTGATGCCACAGAAAGTCGACCTGTGGAGATTCACTGCCAGCATGAGGTTATGGAGTTAAATGCTATGCTGGGACTTAAGAAAGGAGTATATAATTTTATGACCATTAATAGCATTTTTAGCCATTCCGGCTACAGCAGTGATAAGGGTAATCGTAGCTAATGCTTCAGGGAAGTTCTGCAATCTCCTGCCAGGATATAAAAGGAGCCTCCCTCTGAAAGAAGGATCAGCCAATTGGCCTTACTGCATTAGAAGCTATTTTCTCTAGAAAATCAGCAGTTGGTAGTCACTGCTGGGCGTGGGATATTGGACTAAACATATTCTCTGGTAGCTCTGGGGTTTGTGCCTCAGCCTTTGTGACTAATCGTGTGAAAGTAGCATGAGGTTATAGAAAAGTGAATAAAGGTGGCTCCTTACTGCATATTGTGCAAGAGCCAGCTTCCTTGTCTCCCCCCCAACTCCCAAGGCACCTATTAACAGCATCCATCCTGCTCTTGTTTTTCACTCCATCTCACGGCCCCCACCCCCAACCTGTGAAATTTCCTCAGTTGAATGATTCCAATCCCAGCCCCATTCCTACTATTTGGACCAGAGACATAAAAAGGAAGCACACATCTCCACCATGGCTCTCATATGGCAAGCCCCTCTCTAGGCCTGTTTCCTCCTCCTTAAGATGAGGGCGTTCGACGAGGTGAGATCTAGGTCTTCTGTGCTATGACCTTAAAAATCATTCTCACCCTTTGTTTTTCTATCACCTCCATTTCCCAGGGAGAAATCCCTTAAAACAAAGAACAAGTTAAAACAGTTAGCAAAACTCACATTGATAGAATCCAGCATCACATACACTGTTCCACACGCACAGTCCCTCATATCTCGAGGAACATCATCACGTCTCTTTTGGGCCAATCCTGGTCGTTTTAATTTCATAGAATTTATCTCCATTGCTTTTGCTGTTGTTGTTTGCATTTCCATTGCTACAATTATTGTGGATATGATTTTCCTGGTTCTGCTTATTCCATCTTGTGTCTGTTCATTTAAGCCTTCCTCATGTTTCTCTTTGTTCATCAGATAGAGTGTTTATTAAGTGCTTTTATGGGTCAGGCATAGTGCTAAGGGGGAGGAGGAAATACAAAATCATACAAAAAAGACAGGCTCTGTCTTCAAGGAGCTAACCTTCTAATGGGAGAAGATAGCACATAGAAGGGAGCAGGAAATCGGGGGGTGGCAGGAAAGGATACCTGGGTACAGCTAATGAGAAGGCAGAGAGTGAGTTGAGCTGGGAGTGAAAAGAGCACATCATTTCTTATAGAGTGGTAATTCCATTCCTCAGAGGGCAAACTGAGACCCAGAGAGGAAGAGGGAATCGCTTAAGGTCACATAGCTAGCAAGAAGTAGAAATTGGGTTTGAGTCTAGACCTTCTGATCTATATACCGTCTCCACAATATTACACAGCCTCTATTTTCTTTTGTCTTTAGAACATGGTCACTTCTGGAAAAAGACCTTCCAAATGGTATAGCCATTCTGGAAAACACTGTGCATACCCTTTGATTCGGTGATACCACTACTAGGCTTATACCCCAAAGTAATGAAAGACAGAGGGAAAGGACCCATTATGTACAAAAATATTTATAACAGTTCTTTTTGTCCCAGCAAAGAAGTGGAAACAAAATGAGAGCTCATTAACTGGGAAATGGCTGAATAAATTGTGCTTTATGTATATAATGGAATACTATTGTGATGTAAGAAATTATTAAAAAATATAGATTCAGAGAAACCTGGGAAGACTTGTATGAACTGATGCAGGGTGACAGGAATAGAACAAGGAGAACAATTTATGAATTGGCTACAGTGTTGTAAAAGATAACTTTGAAAGACTTAGTAACTTTGATCAATGTGATGACCAGTAACAATACCAAAAGACAAATGATGAAGAATCCTTCTTACCTCTTAGTTAATTCACTTGCATAATTCCAAATTGATATCAAAACTGTTGAACTAATTCACATCTTTAGGGACAGTGCCTGTCTTATTACAGTCCTTCCAACATCAACCATCCCTGGGTTTGGGTTTTTTCCCCCATCTTTATCAATTTGTAGGTTGTAAGGTAAAACCTCAAAGTTTTAATAATTTACATTTCTCTTAGTGATTTGGGGCCAAATTTTCAAATGGTTGGTTATAGTTTATAATTCTCCTTTCTTTTTTTTTTCTTTTTTTTGTTGGGCAATGGGGGTTAAGTGAGTTGCTCAAGGTCACACATCTAGTAAGTGTTATGTGTCTGAGGCCGGATTTGAACTGAGGTCCTCCTGAATCCAGAGCTGGTGCTCTATCCACTGTGCCACCTAGCTGCCCCACTATATTTCTCCTTTCAAAAGCTGTTTTTTTGCCTTATATCTATCTTGACCTAAACTTGGACTGTTTGTTCCTATATTTATATATTGAGGAATTTCTTTTGGTGTTAATATAATTGTGTCAATTCCCTATATATCTTGGATACCAGACTTTTTTTTAATTTAAATTTTATTTTTATTTTCAATTCCATATTCTCACATCCTGCTCTCTGCTCCTCCCCTATCTAGTGAGAAAGCAAGAAATCTATACCCATTATACAAAAAAGTCATACAAAATGATACCAGACTTTTATCAGTGATATTTGATAGTTTTTTCCTATCCTATGATTTCTCTACTTATTCTATCTTCATTGATTTTACTTGTACAAAAGCTTTTAAAAATTTATGTAACTGAAATTTTCCATTTTATCTTTTATGCTCTCCTTTGTCCCATGATTAGTTATGGATTCTTGTATTGGCTATAGATGTAGCTGTTCTCTTCTAATTTTTTTTGTGATATGACCTTTTATGAATTACAATATGGCATCCACTTTAAGCTTAGTTTGGTATAAGGTGGTCAATTTCCCTAAACTCTTTAGGCCTTGGTTTACTTCTCTATAAAATTAAAGGATTGGACTAGGCAGCCTCTGTGGTCCCTCCCAGGTCTAGTGTGCTGGTCTCCACCTAATTTCTGCCAAGCTGCTTTCCAGTTCTCTAAAAGGGAGCCCAGCTTCCAGGAATTTGTGTTCTTGGGTTTGTTAAAGCTGGGCTGCTGTTTTGCTTGGGTTGCTTCTGTCTTTTTTGCTTACATAGGCTGTTCTGCTGATATGCTCTTCCACTTTTGATGAGGACCAAGTTATTTTGATGACTACTGATTTATAATACTTTAAGGTTTGGTGATGCTTTACCACATTCATTTATACTTTTGTTATCTCCCTTAAGATTCTAGACCTCTTGTTCCTCTGAATGAAGTTACTGACTTGTCTACTTCAATAAAATATTACCTTGGTAATTTGGCTGGTATGTTACAAAATTTATAAATTAATTTAGGTAGTATTGTAATTTTTAAAATATTGAGCAAACAATAGATTAGTTACACAATACATAGTAGCAAATTACCATAGTAACATAAAGATCCAAGCTTTTGGGAAAAGAATTTCACTATTTGACAAAAATTTCTGGGGAAACTAGAAAACAATTGGGCAGAAACTAGGTATAGACCAACATCTTGTACCATATATCAAGATAAGGTCAAAATGAGTATATGATTTAGAAATAAACGGTGATATCATAAACAAATTAGGGGAGCATGGTAAATACTTTACCTGTTAGATCTATGGATAAAGGAACAATTTATGACCAAACAAGAGATAGATAGCATTATAGGATATAAAACAGATAAATGTGATTGCATTTAATTAAAAAGGTTTTGCATCAACAAAACCAATGCAGCTAATATTAGAAGGAAAGCAAGAAAGTGGGGGAAAATTTTCACAGGCAATTTCTCTGGTAAAGGCCTCATTTCTCAAATATAAAGAGAATTGAGTCAAATTTATAAGAATAGGAATCATTCCCCAATTAATAAATAGTCAAACAGGCAGTTTTCAGAAGAAGAAACCAAAGCTATCTATAATCATATGGAAAAATGACCTAAATCACTATTGATTTTTCATTGTTCAGTCATTTTCAGTTATGTCTGACTCTTTGTGACCCCATTTGGGATTTTCTTTGGTAAAGATTCTAGAGTGATTTTCCATTTCCTTTCCAGCTGATTTTACAGATGAGGAAACTAAGGTAAATGGAGTGAAGTGACTTGTCCAGGGTCACACACCTAGTAAGTATCTGAGGCCAGATTTGAATTCATGAAGCTAAGTCTTTCTGACTCCAGGTCCAGCATCTATCCACTGTGCCACCTAGTACTATTGATTAGAAAAATGCAAACTATAGGGGTAGCTAGGTGGCACAATGAATAGAGCACAGGCCCTGGAGTCAGGAGGACCTGAGTTCAAATCTAGCCTCAGAAACTTAACACTTACTACCTGTGTGACCCTGGGCAAGTCACTTACCCCCATAGCCTAGCCAAAAAAAAAATACAAACTGAAACAACTCTGAAGTACCATCTCACACCTATCAGATCGGCTAATATGGCATAAAAGAAAAATGACAACTGTTGGAGGGGATGTGGGAAAATTGGGATGCTAATACACTCTTGCTGGAGTTATGAACTGATCCAACCATTCTGGAAAAGAATTTTGATCTGTGCCCAAAGGGCTATAAAACTGTGCATACCCTTTGATCCAATGGTACCACTCCTAGGTCTGTATCCCAAAGAGATCAAAGAAATAGGAAAAGATCTTATGTGTACAAAAATATTTATAGCAGATTTTTTGTGGTGAAAAAGAATTGGAAATTGAAGGGATGCCCATTAATTGTGGGATGGCTGAACAACTTGTGTTATATTATTGTGATGAAATACTATTGTGCTATAAGAAATGACAAACAGGGTGGTTTCAGAAAAACCTGGGAAGGCATATATGAACTGATGCAAAATGAAGTGAGCAGAGCCAGGAGATCATTATACACAGTAACAGCAATATTGGACAATTGTGACTGACTTAACTGTTCTCAACAATACATTGATACAAGACAGTTATGAAATGAAATGAATTTTTTTCTGATGAAAAATACTATCTACTTACAGAGAAAGAACTGATGGAATCTGAATGCAGATTGAATCATACATTTTATTTTTCTCATTTTTGAGAGGTTTTTTTGGTCTGTGTTTTCTTTTGCAACATGGCTAATATAGATTTTTTTATATTTTATATGACTGCACATGTATAACCTCTGTTTTCTTTTTTTATTGTTGTTAACAAGAGCATTCCCATACTCCTGCCTCATTAATTACCAAGGGCCCAGGGCTCTTGATTCAATTAGTCAATCAGAAGTATGAACTAGTTGTGAACAAGGCCTGGACACACCACTATTGAATCAATCAGTCAATCACAGGCTTATAAGCTAGGTGGTAGAGGTGCTTGATGAATTTAGAAGGCATGAAAGGTATTAGAGAAAATGGAATTAAAGTGCTACACAGGACACATACTGAGATTGACTAAAGAAATTTAGCCACACTCTATGGGACTTGTATAAAAGGCTAATTTAAAAAACTTGTATAGAAGGCTCACTTGGAATTCGAGCTTTCAAACCAACCCCTTAAGAGGGAGTCGTTAAGGGGGAGGAGAAGAGCTTGTCTCCTTGAACTAAGGAAGATGATGACCTTCAAAAGTTCTGTTGGATTTTGGACTTTCCATCAGATCCTAGCAGCATCTCTAGGATAGCTGCTGGTAGTGTCTGCATTGGGAGGTGAGAAACCTCTAGCCACACTGAGTAAAGGTGGCTTTGGGATTTTACAAGGAGCCCAACAGAAATCTAAACCATGCCTAAGAGGAATTTTTTGAAGATCCCATGAAGGGGAGGTAAGGACTTCCAACAAAGGGACTTCTAGGAGCTGTTTTTATCACCTTTTGTAATCTAAGCCAGAGCCCATGATCTCCTGGGTCCTGTATGTACTTGTGGGAGAATGGTTTAACAGAACAGTTGGATCAGTTCACAACTCCACCAAAAGTGCATTGCCATCCCAATTTTCCCACGTTCCCTCCAACATTTGTCATTTTCCTTTTATGCCATATTAGCCAATCTAATAGGTATGAGGTAGCACCTCAGAGTTGTTTTAATTTAATTTAATTTTTTAGTTTGTTTTGTATTAGTTCTCCTTACTATCCACCTTAGGTAATACTTATTTCTAAAAGTTAATTAAATCTTGCTGGCTAATTGATATTAATTGATATTAGGATAAATGTAGCAGTGGGGGTTCATGAGCTAGATACTGGAAAACCATCTCCCAGCTCTCAGGGTTTACCCCGAGATATCCTGAGTAGCCTAGGAAACCAGCATAATTCCCTCTCTCATATTTTCCTTTATTAATCTCCTCTTCCAGCCCTGCTTTTTTCCCCATTGAGTTTGATGTAGTGTGTACGTGTGAACATATAAGAATGTGTATGTTCAATGTTCAACCCTATTTTGTATGGTTCCAACAAGAATGAGGTTAATCTGATGCTCATTCTCGCCACCCCTTTCTCTGTGTTTGCATACTCTCCTCACATACCTCAATGATGAGAAATCGTAGATTCCATCCTCTTCTTCCTCCTTTCTACACTAGTATATTCCTTTTACCTATCTTTTCTTTTCTCTCTTAAAACTCTCAGAACAGAATGGATCCACTACCAGGTCTGCTTTTATGTTAATTAACTCCCTTAATACCCTTTGATGACACTGAGATTTTGAAAAGACTCTTGTATTAGAATACTCATTTTTTATCATCATATATCCCCTTCCAATTGCCCAAATACATTTAACTCTCTGGGTTTCTCTGATTTTTTATGTTTGCATTTCACAGTTCCTGTTCAGTTCTTATGTGTTTATCATGAATGTTTTAAAGGTGCTCTTTTCCATTAAAGGTCCCTGTAGGGCTATGCTTAGCTTTCCAGGATGTTACTCTTGATTGTAAACCTATATCTTTTGGACTATGTATTCTAAGGCTCCTTTCATTTATTTAGAAGCTGCTATATTGTATGCAAATATGACCGTAGTTCTTTGATACTTGAACTCTTTTTTTCTGGATATTTGCTGTATTTTTTCTTTGACCTGGAACCTCTGGATTTTGGCTAAGACATTCTTCACTTTTGGGGTTTCCCCAAAGTGATTAGCGATTTCTTTCTATTTTCATTTTACCCTTCCCCAGTTGATGAGCATCTACTCAATTTCCAGTTCTTTGCCACCACAACAAAAGATGCTATAAATATTTTTGAACATGTAGGTTGTTTTCCTTTTTCTTTGATCTCTTTGAGATATAGACTTAGTAATGGTATTGCTGGGTCAAAGAGTCTGCACGGTTTTTTAAAAAAATTATTTATTTATTTTTAGTTTTCAACATTCTCTTCCATAAAATTTTGAGTTTTAAATTTTCTCCCCCTTTCTCTCCTTCCTCCCCCCAGGATGGTGTGCAACCTGATATAGGCTGTACATATACTTTCATATTAAGCATATTTTCCCATTAGTCATGATGTAAAGAACAATTAGAACTAATGTGAGGAACCATAAGAATGAAGCAATAAAACAAAACAACAAAGGAAAAGGAGAGCAAACAGTATGCTTCCATCTGCATTCAGACTCCATAGTTCTTTCTCTGGATTTTCCATCTTGAGTCTTTTGGAGTTGTCTTAGATCCTTGCACTGCTGAGAAGAGCCAAGTTTATCAGTCAGTCATCGCACAGTGTGTCACTGTTCTCCTGGTTCTGTTCATTTCCGTAAGCATCGGTTCATATTAAGTCTTTCCAGGTTTTTCTGAAGTCCACCTGCTCATCATTTCTTATAGCACAATAGTTTTCCATTACATTCATATACCACAACTTGCTCAGCCATTCCCCAGTTGATGGGCATCCCCTCAGTTTCCAATTCTTTGCCACCACAAAAACAGCTGCTGTGAATATTTTTGTACATTTGGGTCCTTTTCCCATTTTTATGATCTCTTTGTGATACACACCTAGAAGTGGTATTGCTGGGTCAAAGGGCATGCACAATTTTATAGCCCTTTGGGCATAGTTCCAAATTGTTCTCTAGAATGATTGGACCAATTCCTAACTCCACCAACAGTTTATTAGTATATCTATTTTCCCTCAACCCCTCCAGCATTTGTCATTTCTGTATAATTTTCTTTTCTTTTTCTTTTTCTTTTTTTTAGGCAATTGGGGTTAAGTGGCTTGCCCAGGGTCACACAGCTAGTTAAGTGTCAAGTGTTTGGTCTGAGGCTGGATTTGAACTCAGGTCCTCCTGACTTCAGGGCCAGTGCTCTATCCACTGTGCCACATAGCTGCCCTGATTTGTCATTTCTGAAAAAATATGAGGTGGTACCTCAGAATTGTTTTAATTTGCCTTTCTCTAATCAATACTGATTTTGAGCATTTATTTTTCATATGACTATAGATAGCTTTGTTTATATCCTTTAACCATTTACCAACTGGGAAGTGGCTCTTTTTTTTTTTTTATAAATTTGACTCATTTATATTTGAGAAATGAGGCCTTTATCAGAGAAACTTACTGTAAAAAATTTTGATATTACTTCATTGTACCTTTTAGCAAAATGTAGTTTCCTTTGATTATTTCTTTTAATTAGGTCTTTTTTTTTGTTTTGCTTTGTTTGAGATCATGCTTACTATCCTTGATTTTTTTTAAACTTCTGCTGAAGCATAATAGATTCTGCTTCAGCCCCCCCCTTTTTAAAAAAAACTCTGTGTGTGTCTTTCTATTTCTAGTGTGTGTCACTTGTATAAAACAGATTGTTATATTCTTGGTTTCTTATCCATTTGGCTGTCTCCTTCCATTTTATGGGTGAGCTCATCCCACTCACAGTCACATTTATGATATTTGAATTGTTTCTTTGTGACTGTTTGCAATATTTTCCCCTTGACCTGGGAGCTCTGGAATTTGGATAAAATATTCCTGGGAGTTTCCATTTTGGAGTCTCTTTCAGGAGGTGATCAGTGGATTCTTTCAATTTCTGTTTTACCCTTTGGATCTAAGATGTAAGGGCAGTTTTCCTTTATAGTTTTTAGAAATATGATGTCTAGAACCTGTTTTTGATCATGGCTTTCAGGTAGTTCAGTGATTCTTAGATTGTCTCTCCTTGATCTATTTTCTAGGTCAGTTGTTTTTCCAATGAGATATTTCACATTTTCTTCTATTTTTTCATTCTTTTGATTTTGTTTTATTGTTTCTTGATGTTGCATGGAGTCATTAGCTTCTACTTGCCCAATTCTAAATTTTTTTTCTCTTTTGGTGAGGCAGTTGGGGGTAAGTGACTTACCGAGGGTCACACAGCTAGTAAGTATCAAGTGTCTGAGGCCGGATTTGAACTCAGGTCCTCCTGACTCCAAGGCTGGAGCTCTATCTACTGCGCCACCTAGCTGCCCCTCCAATTCTAATTTTTAAGGAATTATTTTCTTCAGTGGGCTTTTGTATTTCTTTTTCTATTTGGCCAATACTGCTTTTTAAGAAGTTCTTTTCTTCAGTGAATTTTTGTGCCACTTCTACCATTAGATCAATTCTTTTTTATTTTTTTAGGTGTTATTTTCTTCAGTATTTTTTGTGCTTCTTTTACCAAGCTGTAAATTCTCATTTCATAATTTTCTTTCATCATTCTCATTTCTTTTCCCAATATTTCCTTTACAACTCTTATTTCTTTAACTCTTCCAAGAATTCTTGTTGGGCTTGGGTCCAACTAAGATTTCTCTTTGAGGCTTTGGTTGTAGCTGTTTTCACATTGTTGTCTTCTTCTGTATTCGTGTCTTGATCTTCCTTGCCACCATAATAGCTTTTTATGGTCAAGCTCTTTTTTTTTTCTGTTTGCTCATTTTCCAGTATATTTCTTGACTTTGAACTTTATCTTAAAGGTGGAGTCTATTCACCTGGGTATGTAGACGCACTGTCCCAAGCTTCAGGCTTTTTTGTGTGTGTGTGTGAGGCATTTAGGGTTAAGTGACTTGCCTAGAGCCACACAGCTAGTGAGTGTTATGTGTCTGAGGCTGGATTTGAACTCAGGTCCTCCTGACTTCAGGGCCAGTGCTCTATCCACAGCGCCACCTAGCTCCCCCAAGCTTCAGGCTTTTTCAGGCTGCTGTTTCCAGAGATGTTTTGGAAGTACTGCAAGTTTTTGGTGCTCCCAAGGGGGTGTGATCTGGAGAGAGCTGTGGTTATTACTTTCCTTGTCTGCACTCTGGTCTTTATATTTACTCTCTAGCTATAAGTGTTAGTACTCCTTTCTGCCCTGAAATTGTGACCAGGGCCCCTGCAATCTTATGACTGACCACAGGCACTCTTCTCTGCCCCGGGACTGTGACCCAGAATGTCTCTGAGGTGAGCATTCTCAAAGCTGCTGCTACTGCTGCATTGTTGACGCCCCCCTGTGCATATACTCCATACAGGCGTCTTCCCCAGTGTCATAAATCTCTCCTGCTGACCTTCTAAGTTTTCTCAGGCTGGAAAAATGTCTCACCCTGACATTTTCTTGGCTCTGCCATTCCAGAATTTAATTTGAGGTGTTATTTTAAAGCTGTTTGGAGGGGAATGTTGGGAGGGTTTAGCTGGGTTGTTGCCTCTAATCTGCCATCTTGGCTCCATTCCCCCTTCTCCCCGCCACTCTCTAGTTCTAATAGATCTGGGCAGTTTTCATTTATGATTTCTGGAAATAGAGTGGCCAGAATTTTTTTCATCCCCATTTTCAGGTAGTCTGATGATTGTTAAATGATCTCTGCTTGGCCTGTTTTCCAAGTCATTTGCTATTGGCAGCAGATACTTTATATTTGTTTCTATTTTTTCACTCTTTTTTTTTGTATACTAATATTTCTTGCTGTCTCATGGAGTCCTTGGTTTTCTGTTTTGTCTTATTCTAGTTTTCAAAGAGGCCATCACTTGGGTAAGGTTAACCTCCTTCTGTCCTAAGTGTTTATTCTCCTTCCTATTTTCCACATAAAATTTATTTCATTTTTATCTCATTTCTTCTGGGCATTCATGTAGTTAGTAGAAAATCAATTTTTTTTCTTCCTTTGAGTCTCTGCTTGCAACCGTTATGGAATTGCTCTGTCATTCTAGGTTGGATTTTGGATATCTTGTGACTGTATTAAAAATTTTTATAGTGGTCTTAGAGTCCTGTGTTTTTTCATTTCTCCAGCCTTAGTTCTTGAATTGGGGCATTGTGACAAGGCCAGACACTGCCTCCCGCTGACTTTTGGGGTTGGGTGGCTGACTCTGTTTGCTCTCAGGCTGGATTCCTGTACTGACTTCAACTTCTCAGGGTCAGATTCACCTTCAGCACAATAGATCTTCAGGGCTGTCTGCGGCATGTTAGGGCAATGTGCCATTGACCCCAAAGCCCTTGGGCCTGGGGTGTTCTAGTCTGAGTTCTAACTTGGATTGATTACTTGCATGGCTGGTTGCTTCCAAAGTCTCCTGCTGTTGGTTTCTCATCACCTTGGGGCTTTCACAGGAAGTCCTCTTCTCTTGCTGCCTCAGGATAGAGAGCCTTGCGTGACTGTCTCTGGTCATACTGGGAGCTGCCATCTTGTTTGCCTGTATTGGCACTGACTTTTCTGGGGCCCTCTCATATTACCTGTGGACTTCTGGTTGATTTGACGTGCAGTTGTGGGGTAGAAAAAGTCATTTACTGTAGTTTAAGTGGGTTTTTTATCACCATATATTCTAGTGTGATTTTTAGGTTTGTGCTAGAGTAGCTATATGAGAGTTGGGTTGCCTGCCTTTTTTCTTTATTTCCTCTTTAGTTGTGAGTTCTCCTTTTTCATTTTTGATAGGAACAATTTGATTTTCTTCCCTTTTTAAAAATCAGGTTAACTAAGTCTGTTTTATTAGTTTTTCCCCCCAAAGACCAACTTGGTCTTTTTGCTTTCTGTTTTATTAATCTCTTCTTTAATTTTCAGAATTCCTACTTTGTTCTTTAGCTGAGGAGTTTTGATTTATTGTAAATATGTGTGCATATATTTTTCTCCTTTTAAGTTAGTCTCTTTTTCCTTAAACTAGTCTGATCCCAGTCTCCTCCCTCAAATGTCTTTCTGTCTGTTTCTCTTCCTTATCTTTCTCCGTATTTCTCTGTATTTGTCTGTCTGTCTCTCTGATTTTACCCTTCCTTAAACTTAGTCCTGTCTTTACCTCCCATTTCATCCATTCTTCTATTTCTATGATACTCATTTGTAATGGCCCTTTCCAAGAGAAGTTGTTTTCATTTAATTCTTGCCCCCACCCCCTTTTAAACTTGTTTCGATTTCTAGGATACTATTGAATCTGTTCCCATCAATGTAGGAAATGCTTAACAGAGGCAGAGATGGGCAATGGAAATTATTCTGTTCCATTTAACCACTTAACACTGAGTAGTTTTTACAAATGAATTTTTACTTCAAAGATTTAACAAGAACAAACATACATTTCCTCCCCCCTTCAGCACCTTTTGGTATATGCTCTTCCCTACACCACCTTAATCTCTGGGGGAGTTGGCTCAAAATTTAGGTTAGCATCAGTTTCACTAAGTTTACATTGATATGACATAGCTGCTTGTTACCGGGCTGGAGTTCCAAAGGTTACTTCCAAATGTCACTCCTTGTTCTCAGAGCATTGATGCTGGGCTTGCTGTGAAGCCTTGACTCTGGAACTACAAGCTACTGAGGGAAGCTCTACTCATAATCATCTCTCGAGGCATAGATATTACCATGGCTGCATCTTAACTCTGAAATGACAGTGTGCCAAGGAGCCCTCTAGACCTTTCATATACACAGGGTTTTAAGGCTTCCTTCCCTCCTTTTACCAAGCTCTCCCAAGAGTGTTGAGACAAAAATCAGGAGGCTGAAGCTGACAGGTCCTTTTGAATGACTTTTCATTCTATGGTATTAGTTGATGCCACTCACAGAATGTTCATTCACGCTTTATCTCTCCAAGATACTTTCCTGACATGTCATCATGATTCTTCCAGAAGAATCATCTTAGCAACCTTCACGTGGAGAGACACCATCTCAGGTGGTCTCAACGTGTACCAGACCCCCATTATATTAGTCTTATTGATTTCTTCCTAATGAATTCTAATTTCTGTCCATTTAAATTTTTTTTCCATTTAGTTCTCTGCTCTCTGAACCATTCTGGAAGTTTTTTGGAGCTGTTCTGTTGTCGTTTAAAAACATTTTTTTTTCAATGAACAAAAATCTATTTTCTCTCCCTCCCACCTTCTTCCTTCATTTAGAAGAAAAAAAAGAAAAACAAAACCTTTATAACAAATATGCATAGTTAAGCAAAATATCTATGTTGTCAAAGCTTAAAAATATTTGTCTCTTTTTTGTACCCAGAATCTATAACTTCTGTGTTAGGACGTTGGTAGCAGGCTTCATCATTGGTCCTTTGGAATTATGATTGCTCATTAAATTGATCAGAACCCATAAGTCTTTCAAAGTTATCTTCAACATTGTCTTTACAATGTTCTTGTATAAATTATCCTTCTGATTCTACTCACTTTACTCATTCACTCACATCAGTCCATACAAGTCTTCCCATATTTCTCTTCTTTCTCTTTTACCATTTCATCAAATAGTATTCCATTATATTCATATACCATTATATATTTAGACATGTGATATATGTGTGTGTGTGTGTGTGTGTATGTGTGTATTTTCCCCAAAAATTGACAGGGACTGTACTTTAATTTCAAGTTCTTTGCCACTACAAAAAGACTTCCTATAGATATTTTTGTACATATGGATCCCTTTCCCTTATCTTTGATCTCTTTGGGGCCTAGGCCAAGTAGTGGTATTCTTGGCTCTGCTGTTGTTACGGGGGGCTTTGTAGTATTTGTCCTAATAGCTTCATCTCCCACAGGAGATTTTTAACTCATTTCCCATTGTTGTGAAGTTCTTGTTAATTGAGATAGCTTTTTTCCTTTGAACATTTATCCATCTCTTTTCCGCAGTCAGCTTTTATCTGTCCATCAGGGACACTACTGATTTTTCTGTGGTGCTCCTGTGGTAAACTTGCTTCTTCTAATCCTTTTCTTTCTGTAGACCCAGGCCCTTCCTACATCCCTGATGCTTGTATCTCTCCTTGTAGATCACCAGGTTTGGACAAGATGTACGGTCCTCCAGGAGAGAGGACAATCCAATGGGATGTTGCTTTGGTGAGGTTTAAGAGGCCATTTAAGAGGTATTCTCCATCTTTCCCAGTCTTTTCTGGGCTTCTACCTCTTATTTGAGGTATGTCCTAGGCTGAGAAGGGGATGGAGAGAAATTGCCAAGAAAATTGCTGAGGTGACACTCTGAGATGCCTTTTGCAGTTGGGTCCCTTCTCCATCTTTCTCTCATTTCTTCTACTGAAAGGTTACTTACTCCTGAACTTCAATAAAAGTTATGACCAGTAGCATTCCTGGACTCTTCCCTCATCCACAGTCTTCGCCTCTCAAGATCCACACATCTCTCCAGCTTCCCCTTTCCATCTTTTTCAACCTCAGGGAAGGTTTGAGTCATGCTGAGGGAGCAGAGTAATCCTTAGGATACTGCCATAGGATTAACTCCAAAAATTGGTCCCTAAAACCACAGACACCACCAGGCACTTGGGGCTAATCTAGCAGTAGCAGCCACAGGCTATGTGTGGTGGAGGAGAGGAAGAGGCAGTCCTGGGGGTGAGCAAGTCAGCAGCAACGGGCTGGTGACTTGGTTGTCCGTTATTTTCTCAGAGTAAGAATGCTAAGTTATATGGTAACTTCGTTCCTTTTTCTTCTTGTCAGTGCTGTATTTGCTCAGTTTGGGGGCATATTTTTGTTTATTTGGGGTGGTGAACAGGAAGAAGTACCCTAGGTTACCTCCCATTCCACTATCTGCACAGGATTCCTGACTCTCTTTTCATTTAATTTTCTCCTCCCCCCCCCCTTAATTGAACTAATTAAATACCCTAGATCTAATCTTCATTCCATTATGCCAGGTGGAATGGTAACAAACTAGCCTTTCTTTGCACTTCTAGATGTTCAAAGTACTTTCCTCCAGCAATTCTGTGAGCAAAGTAGTGCAAGTATTATCATCTCTATTTTACAGATAAGAAAATTGAGGCATAGGGAGGTTAAAAGGTTCTGCCTTGATGACACTGTTGGTAAGTAGCCGAGTTGGGACTCAGACCCAAGTTTCCTTCCCCAAATCCAGGGCTCTGCCCTTTACATTACGCTGCCTTCATGGCAGGCTAGAAGGTCCGGTTGGACTCAACTCCTCTAGCCACAGATCCCAGGAGAACGGGAAGATGTGAGGATGGGAAAGACCCGGCTGTCCCTGCAAGCTTGGGCACCGTTTGCTTAAGGAAGCAGAAGACCGCGTCAGTTTAGTCCTGTTAGACTTTTCCTCATGTGATTTCCTTTGAAATGGATTTCATCGTGAGTCATATGTCATTTGTGGTCATCATCGGTACGCCTTTTTCGATATTTCAGAAGATGCCTAACTTTTCCAGTGTGGCTTCTCCCTCCACTGACACAGACCACAGCCCTGCATTGCTGTTTCATCATCTGCCGTATTTGTCATAAAATGTCATTGTTTCATGGCCAGTCCTCCGGTGAGCTTAAGCAAAGTGCCTGGCACATAGCAAGCACTTAATGAAATGTTTATTGAATGAACGAATGAATGATGAGGAGCCTCCCTGCGTTTCACCAGGCTCGTCCTCAGGGGATGGATGCCTGTCACCACTCTGTGCCTCTGATTTTCACAGGAGCTGCTGGAACTTGCGTACTGTTGGCATTGCTTTTAAGGCAGCGTGGTACAGTGGAGAGGCTCTGCCTCAGACCCTCCCTGTCTGGGTGACCATAAGCAGATGGTTCCCTTTTATAAGCCTCACTTTCTTCATCTGTAAAATGTGGATACATTACCTTTGCACTCTCCACCTCCCAGAGTTGGTATAAGGAAAATGATTTGTGAATCATAAAACGCAAATAAGAATATATGCCGAAATGTCGTCGGCCTCTAGCACACATTGAGAAGATCATTTTCACTGGCACGGGGGCTAGTGGCTCCTGGCATGTGCTGAGTCGGCAGAGCCCAGGGCCAGATATCGTCACAGGCAGATTCCTGTTGTGACCTGACCAGACCGGGCTCCTTCTTTGACTCCCTGAGGCAGACAGGGCAAACAGGTCCCCAACAATAATCTTTGCTTTCTTGGAAGACACACGTGACCTTCCTCGCCTGTATGAGTGCTATTGCCATCTGTCTTGGAAGTTGGAGGCTGCCATGTCCTTTCCTCACATTCCCTCAATGACTCCAACACTAATCACAGCTGCCGTTTCTTTGGTGCTTTGACATTTACAAAGCACTTTCCTCACCCAAACTCTAGGGTAGTAAATAGTGCAAAGGTACAGATGAAGAAACTAAGGCTCATAGCTGTAGAGGGACTTGTCTGTGGTCACACAATTGACCAGGACTTGAACTCAAGACTCAACTCCCAATCCAGTGCTCTTTCTGATATACTATGTTGAGAGTGACATACATTCCCCCTGGAGGGACGGGACAGAAAGGGGCTGGGTCCTTGGCATGCCTCTTTGTAAAGAAGCCAGCTTCTTCATGAGCTACTTCTGTCCAAAGTGACTTAAGTCCACTGGGGCTCTCTGGGGGATGTTTTTGTGTTCTTCCTCTCTCTTGGCCAGTTTTGTGTTTATCGTCAGTTCAGAATGCTGATTGAGCCCCTCCTCAATGCAGACCCCTACTCTGGGTACTCTGGGGAATCGAAGGGAAGTAGGGGTCTGCCCTTGCTCTCAAGAAGCTTGAGATATGGTTGAGGAGAGAGGACATATACAGAAAAACACTAGAGATGCTTTTGTAAAATTCAAATCACAGACTGCTTCATAGAATCCAAGCTCCTGGGAGCTGTAAAGGATCTCAGAGACATGCATCCCACTCCCTATCCAAAGCAGGAATGTTTTCTGCAGCATCTCTAGCCAGTGGTCATCCAACTCTATTCAGATACTTCCAGTGATGGTGAACTCATCCCACAGATGTCCCATTCCCCATTTGGGTAGCTCTAATTCTTAGTTATATTTTTTTCCTCTTAATGAGCCCAAATCTTCAATAACTTCCTCCTATTATTTATTCCTAGTCCAACCTTCTGAGGCTAATCAGTATAGGTGTAATGTCAGTATAAGTGATAGCCTTTCAAGCAATCTCCTCACCATCCTGGTTATCTTCCTCTGGACAATTTGCCAATAAATACTTTTGGTGATGGTTGTGGTGGGGGGAAATGCAGAGCCAGGGAATGATCAAAATCAGGTAGAATCAATCAGGAAAAGCTTCCTGAAGGAGGTGAGTTTGGGAGGAAGTAGAAGACGTGGATAAGAGGAGGGGGGCATAAGGCATTCTGGATGAGGAATAGAGTGAACAGAGATGGGGTGTGTGTTGGGACAAGGCAATACATGGCAAGTAGATTCATTTTTCTGGAGCTAAAGTTCCATGTAGAGACATCATGAGAAATGAGACTGACAAAAATGGAGAGTTAATTGGTAGAGAGGCTTGGAAAGTTTGATTAACTTCATTCTCAACACTCCTAAACAGGGTCAGTTTCATCCATATGGGGTGTTCTTTCCATCTGTGCAGATTGTGATCCCTCCATACTAATCATTTATTAAAAAAAATTTATTAGCATTGTGCCGATTCCTATGCCAGGTGCTAGAAGATGACACAAATTCTAGATTTTTACATACTCATTGTCTTTATCAAACTTAGAATTTAGTGGCAAGGAAAAGATACACCCACAAACAACTATAATATACATAAAGGAAGTAAAAAAGGTGCTATGTGAGGTGCTAGAAGGAAAACCACACCAGCACGGGCATCAGTGAAGGCTTCCTGGAGGAGAGACATGGAGGTTAGTTGTTGTTTTAATTTAATTAAGTTTTTATTGATATCTTAAGTGTCTTACATCATCATAGTTATTCACAGTACCCCTCCCATGCCTCCCCCTGCCAGAGAGTCATCCCATACAACAAATAGTATTTTTTAAAGAGGAAAAAATAATCAGTACAACTGATCAAGACATTGAAAAAGTCCAAAAACATGTAAAATGTGTAACACCTAGCTCCCACCTCCATGAAGAGGTGAGCTGAGGGTGTCCTGAGCTTAATCTTTAAATCATGGGTAAGGATAGCTGAAAAAGGGAGAGATGGATTTCTAGACATAGAGAACAGTGAGCAAAGACACAGATGTGAGAAAGGGCAGGGTGTAGGATACTTTCAGATGTCTGCATGATGTATAAATACCCCATAGATAATTCATAAACACAGGACTAAAACAGGGGTTCTTAACTTTTATGTCATAGATCCCTTTGGCAGTGTCTGGTGAGGCCTATAGAACCCTTTTCAGAACCACTTTTTAAAAAATAATATTGTATTTTTCCCAATTACATGTAAAGACAATTTTTAATATTCATTTTTTGTAGGATTTTGAGTTCCAAATTTTCTCCCTTCCCCTCCCCTCCTGCTTCCCTAAGATGGTAAGCAATTTGGTATAGATTGTATATGTGCAATCATGTAAAACATATTTCTGTATTAGTCAGGTTATGAAAGAAAAAAACAGAACAAAAGGGAAAAAACACATGCACAAAAATTGAAAATAGTATGCTTTGATCTGCATTCAGACTCCATCAGGTCTTTCTCTGGATGTGGATAGAGTTTCCCATCATGAGGCTTTTGGAATTGTCTTGGATGATGGTACTGCTGAGAAGCGCTAAGTCCATCATAGTTGGTCATCACACAATGTTGGGGTTACACAGTTACACAGTGACACATGTATGCAGGTACAATAGAGCCATATTTTTGAATGAATAAAGTAAAATACATAGGTTTACAAAAGAAACCAATTATATTGAAATAAAGCTAGAATTTTTTTTTTCCCCATACAAGTGCAAAGCAATCACAGACTCCAGGTTAAGATCTCCTGGACTAGAGAGGACAAATGATGAGTGTGGTGGTCTTCAGCATGCAGGTAACATCTGAAAATAAGACAGTCGTAGACAAGCAGCCTGGGTATCAAGAACAACTTCCCTTCCTTAATACTACTCTCAGTTTGTAATGAGAAGGAAAGCCTCAAACTGATGCCCCACAGGTACACACTGAGTCACTGGGGCCCAGGACCAGATATTCCAGGCTGATTCCTGTTGTGACCTGATTAGGCCTGGCTACATCCCTGGCTAATTCCTACTACCCACAGAAAAACAAGATGAACAGATCCATGACATAGGATCCTTGATGTCCCAAAACACAGCGCTAACAGCCCTAGAGTCTGAATCCTAGAGAACGAGATGAGAGGGAGATACAAAAGCTCACTCACGAAAAAAGTGCTGGCTAGACCACCATGATGGCAGAAGCTCTCTAGGTGTTATGACCCTGCCTCAACCTCCATGTAAAAAATCCACCTCAGTTGTGTTATATATTTGCTTTGGTTTTTCTAAAACCAAAATATCTATTCTCTAGATTTTCTGGTACCTAACATGGATCTTCTTTTACCCACTGACACTGGGAAAGGATTGCAGAACAGCTGGACTAAGACAACTGATAGCACATGTGATTTTAATTGTAGTTTACCTTTATTTTTAAATTTTTTTTTTACTGATTTTATTTACTTATTTTACATTCTTTTAAAAGAAGTTTGAGTTCCAAATTCTCTTACTTGCTCCAGCCCCTCCCCCAATCCCTTGAGAAAGTAAATAACATGTGAAGTCATGTAAAACATATTTTTATATTAGCCATGTTGCCCTCCCCACTGCCCCCAAAAAAACAAAAAAAATAAAAGTAAAAAATATACTTTAGTCTGCTCTGAGTTTTCTCTCTGGAGGGGGATAGAATTAGTTTATATTTCTTTCTTTCTTCTTCTTCTTCTTTTTTCTTTTTTTTGCTTTTTGGCTAGGGAATGGAGTTAAGTGATTTGCCCAGGGTCACATGGCAAATGTCAAGTGTCTGAGTCCGGACATGAACTCAGGTCCTTCTGACTCCAGGGCCAGTGTTCCATCCACTACACCATGTAGCTGCCCCTAGTTTATCTTTCTTTAAAAGAAAGGATGAGTGTTCGTCTCATAAATTAGTACCAATGATGTCCAAAATTTTCATTTGAGTTTTGTTGCCATACAAAGTGGTATTCATTTATATGGGTGCAATAAATTGTAGCAATGTTGATTTATAGCTCTCTTTCTCAGTTTTATCCCTTCCTTATTTGAGAATCAGGACTAGTTTTATCTCATAGAAAGGGTTTGTCAGATTATCTTTTTTTTTCTGTTTTTGAAAACAAGTTTATATAGCATAAGGATATTTTATTGTTGTTATTTGGTTGTTTCACAGAATACATTTTTAAATCTATCTGGTCCTAATGATTTTTTTCTCCCACAGGAATTCATTTATGGATTGTTCAGTTTTACTTTTAGATAGTTGGCTTTTAAGTTATCCTCTTCACATTTTGCTGATTATGGTATTTTACATTTTTGTAGATGTTCATCCATTACCATTCAAGTTTTCAGTTTTGTTGCCATATAATTTGGTATCATAATTTCTGATGATTTTCTTTATTTCCCCCAGTTGTTATGAATTCTGTTTTTTAATTTTTTGCTTTGTTTATTTGACTTCTCTCTTTTATGAAATTAGCTAATTAACAAAATAAATTTTGTTCATTTTTGAAAAAGAACCAGCTTTTTGTTTTAGTAGTTCAATTCTTTTTCTTTAAATATTAGTTCATTTTGTTTAAGTTAGCTTTCTTACTTTTACTTTTTAAAGAAAAACCCTTTTGTATCTATTTTGGGATTATTTGTTTTGTGGTTTAAACTGAATAAATTTTAAAAAATTTTGTTTCTTTGATTTAGTCTTTGACCCACTTATTATTTAGAATGTTATTTTTAGGATATTGTTAAGTATTCATCTTTTGTTCACATTTCCTTTGTTCACATTTTATCACATTATCATCAGTAAAGAATATGCTTAAGTTTTTGTCTTTCTGCATTTGTTCGTGAGTTCTTTATGCCTTTGCATGTGATCAGCTTTTTATCTGAGAAATACGTATATTCTCCAACATGTACCCATTCAGAAGTCTCCATAGAGCTACCAAATTGAAATTTCCCAAAATTTTCTTCATGTCTATAATTTCTTTCTTGTTTGTCTTGTTGTTAGATTTATTGAACTTTGAGAGAGGGCATGTAGGACCTATACTTGGAAACATAAGTGACAGAGGATGTAATGGCGAATAATGTGAAAGAGGGCTGTAAAAGCAGGGTTTAACTAGATTGTGAAGAGCCTGGAATGCCAAGATAAGGAGATTAGATTTTATTTAGTAAGCAATGGAGGGTTTTTGAGTAGAGAAGCGACAATCTGATTAGAGCAATGCTGCTAGGGGGAGTTCATCCCTCCTTCCCCCCTTTTCCCCAGATGTTTTGGGAAGCAATTGTGAGTAATCTGAATAGCCTTAGCAGCTGCACCCAGAGGGAATTGTGGTAGACTGTGATAACTGGGGAGAGTGAAAGGTTACTTGTTGTCGTCCTATATTTTACTGTTTCTGGGTACTATAGTCTTCAATGTCATCATCCTTTCTGAACCTCTAGACACATGATGGGCACTGCTAATGCAGGTAGGAGCTGTACCACTCTGGTACTGGAGGAGAGATGGTAAGGAAAAGCAATCTATCTCAGGTTAAACAGAGATTGGGAAATTTTTGCAAACATCCAGGATGGGTGTAATAAGGACTTGAACTATCTTGGTGTAGGCAGTGGGACTAGAGAAAAAAGGTAGGGACATAAGAGATACTGCTCAAAGAAGTTCTTTAAAAATTGTTACCTTTTGTAGCTGCGTCACCAAAAGTTTGTGTCCAAATACCTGCTGTGCCTAGAACCCTGTGCTTGACACTAAGAAACAAGACTAGTCTCTAGCTGTGTGACCTTGGCCAAGTCTGTGACTGGCCCTCTGTGAGCCCCGGGCTCCTCCTCTATAAAATGAGGCAGCTGACCCAGTGGTCTCCAAAGTCCCTTCTGGCTCCACACTTGAGGATCCTGATGAGCATTCTTTCAGGACTCGAGAGTGATTAACCAGCAAATGAGGTGCCCTGGGGACGAAGCCCCCCGGGGAATAGAATGCCTCAAGAGAAGCTGTAGCCATAGCTGAAAGAGAACATTCTCCAGGGGAGGGCTGAGAAAGTAAAGTGAGGTCACTTCTGTTTGTGCGTCAGGGTCGATGAAGGGAACAGCAAACTTCTGGAGACCGACAAGAAGCTGCAGGAGGAGCGGCACAGATGTGTCGTTTTGGAACAGCAGCTGGAAAAAACCAAAATGGACACAGGCAAGCCCACGACTTCCCAGAAGTCAGCGGCAAAGACCAAAGCAGGTAAGAAGCCGAGAAGTCCCGTGGACAGAGATAGCCTATGGGAGGGGACTTGTTACTCTCAGGAAGGTCTGTTTCCTATGTATGAGTTCCCTAGGGAGAGATAGAAAAAAGAATTTCCTAAAAATTAGAGCAATCCCAGATGGGATGGTTGGCTGCAGGAGATCACGAAGTCCGCGGTAGAGAAGGTCTTCCAGCAGCACAGGCCGAACGGCTGCTTGTTTAGGATATTTACAAGGTTATTCCAGTTCAGGTAAAAGCAGGGGGAGGTGGTCTCAGAGCTTCCTTCCAACTCTAAGATTCTAAGAGTCTGTGATAATTTATTTATAAAACGGCAATCTTGAAAAGTTAATTCCCTTCCATAAGAAGGGGTTGGGTGTTTTTGTTTGTCTGTTTTTTCTAGTTATCGCAGCTGAAACAACTGGAGTTGTCTCTAGAGATAATAAAAATAGCTTGCATTTCTTTCTATAGCACTTTAAGGTATTTCCTCACAATCTTCCTGAGAGGTAGGTAAAGCAAGTATTATTATCCCCTTTTGACAGATGAGGAAACAAAAACAGCATGACTTATCCGGGGTCATGTAGCAGGTGAGTCCTCTTCTTGCCCCTGAAGGTCTCCTAGTAGAGGCTGTATGACCGCTTCTCAGAAATGTCATAGAGGAGACTCCTGTTCAGATACAGAATTGTACTAGATGTTCTCTTGTGGTCCCTTCTCCCTGAAGACTTCTGTCACTAAAGTAATACCTTTATTAACAAAGAGAGGGCATTGCAAAGTCCCTTAGTAATAAAATGACCGACATTTTATTACTGGAGATAGAAATACAGTAGGAGGCCAGGGATACGGGCAGGATGTGAAGTCTTTCTCTGACCCACTCTAGCTGGGTGCTCCCTTCTCCCCTCCAGGTACACCAAGGCCTAATGGCACAACAAAAATAACACTCTGTGTGGAATCAGAGGACCTGGGTTTGAATCCTGGATCTGACCACAACTAGTAGTGTGACTCTGGACAAGCCAGTGGACCATTCGTCTGGGCCACATTTTCCTCATCTGTTAAAGGGGTAGAAAGGACCAGTTGATCTCTAGCTCTGGCCCTACCAGGGCCAAAAGTTGCAGAGACCAGTATGATGAGGACTCAGAAAAGGTCATTGGGTTTTAGCAGTTTTGGTCACTATGTAAAGAGCAGATTTGGGCAAGTGGTGTCTTGGAAGCAAGATTTAGAAGTGATTAGGAAGTGAAAGCAATGAGTGTAGACCTCTTTTTTTTTTTTTAAGAGATTTTTGTTATAAAAAGGGGGGAAAAAGCATGACAAATTAAGGAATGATAGAGTTAGGTGAAGGTTTTTTTTTTTTAGAGCATGAGCATCTGAGATGGAACCAGTTGATAGGAAGAGATTTCCTTTCCTGTATGGAATGGATCCTGGCAGTGGGAGTATAATACCTAGAAACGGTAAAATGTCAGAATGAGAACTGGTAACAAGTTACTTTCTCCCCCTATTAGAGCCCCTTCTCATTTAGTGCTGCTGAGCCAGGAGGCCTGGTGAACACTTGTATCATAAACCATGAAATTTAGATCTGGAAGGGACCCCAGAGATCATCTCCTTAAACCCCCTCATTTTATAGATGAGGAAGCCAAAGTCCATAGTGGTTCAGAGATTTGGTCAAGATTATATTGGTAATAATAGTGCAGCTGGGCTTCAAATCCAGCTGGCCTTGACTCCCAATCCAGTGCCCTTTCCATACCATGTTGCCAACTCAAGTACTCAGAACTGGTTTATGGAACTCCTTAAAATCCTGCTCACTCCCCATGATCTGTTTGAAATTTCACCTAGCTGAAGGTGAAATGGAGAGTGGAATTAGAGGGTACATCACATTTTAAGGTCTGTCAGCATCCATGAAAAGCTATTGCTGGTGATGAAGTAATTAGACCCCCTGTAATTTATTACCACTGAAATATGATCATCTGCTGCTATAAATACGAAAGCTTCACTAACACGGTTAAAAAAAGAATTCACTGCAGCATGTTAACATTTTATTCCCTTGATCAGACTCTTCTATGGCTTATGGACTATAATCCTATAAATGCCTAATGCCATGAAACTATTCACATCCCTGGAAAGAACTTCTCATTTTATGTTTAATTTAATGAATTAATAAAGCCCTGAAACAGAGGGTGTTAGTCAGGATGAAGTATTGATTTGCTAAGAAATCACCAGCAGAGGCTTTGTTGTTCTGCTAATAAGTGTTGTATACCCAGATTATAGTCATAAGTCATGTGGGTTATAAGACTTAAAGCTGGGAGGGACTTTAGAACCCAGAACCCAGAATGTTGGAACTGGGAGGGACTTTAGAGGCCATCTAGTGCCAGGGGTCCATGGGGAGATTTCAGGAGGGCCTTGAACTTGGGCGGGATAAAAATTACCTCCCTCCCAGCTCCAGCCCCTGGGTGTGTGTGTGTGTGTGTGTGTGTGTGTGTGTGTGTGTGTGTGTAGTGTGTGTGTGTAGGTGTGTGTGTGTAGGTGTGTGGGTGGGTGTGGGTGTGTGGGTGGGTGTGGGTGTCCCCTCTGGCAGTCTGGTGAAACCTACAACCCCTTCTCAGAATCATATTTTCAAATGCATAGAACAGAATACATGGAATTATAAAGAGACCAATTATACTGAAATAGAGTCATCAAAATATTTTTTAGAAATTCACAGCCCATTCAGATCAATCCATGGACATCTTGGGATTCTGTGGAACCCAGCTTAAGAGCCGTTGCTGTAACTGAAATTTAGTGTTTTCTTCAATTTTGAGTTTAGGAAAAAAAACCCAAACCTTATTCTGAGAAGGATTCCATAGGTTTCCCTAGACTGCCCAAGGTATCTGAAATACACACAAAAAGGTTAAGAACTCCTGCTCTAGTCCAAACTCCTCATTTTATATATGAGGAAACTGAGGTTTGGCAGAAGGCAGAGGATTTGTTGCAGCCCACATTGCCATATGAATGTGTTGGTGCTCTTCTCACTCTGTAACTATCTCTCTCTTCTTTTAATTTCATTCTCCTGTCTCAGCTATTGAGCTAAAACAATCCTCCCTATCTGGGACGTGGTTTACCTTTCAGAATCACTGAAACCTTGGTGGAGAGCATGACTAGTCCCCCACATTTGTGGATCAGTCTTAGCAGCCTTCTTTTTTGGGGGGGGGTTAATGGAACAGCCACCTGTGTGTAATAATAAGCCCTGGGGGTTCTCCTGCATTTATTGATTATTACACCCATCTGGCCTCTACTCAAGTCCTTCTGCAGTGTCTTATTATGTCGAGGAGGTACCCAGGGGTCTTGAAAACCATTTCAGTTCTGACAGGTCCTTCCAAGCAAGAAAAGCTTGGGGATACAGACCTAGTGATGGAATCTTTTACCTTTTAGGTAGGACCAGCCTGCCTAAGTGTGGAGAGACTCTTCAAAGGAGGGTTAGCCACTGCTTTGGTAACTTTTTTGGCCATGGCAAAACATCCCATCAACAAAGACAGTCAGTCAGTCAGCAAGTATTTATGAAGCACTGATTATTAAGTGACAGAGGTAGAAGGCAACGGTCTGCCTTGGTTGAGGGAGTAGTTACTGAGTCATACGAAGATAGTACTTTAAAAGCACTTATAAAGTAAATGCTTCTCCACCCTCAATTGTGACCCTTCCAAGTTCCCAAATAAGAGTTAATGCAAGGTTGTCTCAATGGAGTCATTGCTACAATCATGTCAATGAGCTATCAGTCTCATCAGTGGCAGCCTATATATTGCTACAAGATGCAAGATTGTGCAATACTGAACTTATTGGCCACACACACACACACACACACACACACACACACACACACACACACACATGCATCCTGAGGGGCTGGAGCCGGGAGGGGAGGTTCTTCTGCTCCTCAACCCAGTTTTCCCTCCACAGATCTAAGTTTCCTCTCCCATTTGTCTTTCTTGGATTCTTATGCACTCTCTTTTTAAATTCACTTTTGATGTTGTGGGAAAAGTATTGAACGTGAGTCAAGAGACATGTGTCTGAATCCTGGCTCCAGCACTCACTAGCTGCCTTACCCATAGCAATTTCATTTTTCTTGGAGAGTGCTGGACCTGGACTCAGGAAAACCCAAGTTCAAATCTGTACTCAGACACTTATTAGCTCTATGACCCTGGGCAAATCACTTAGCCCTGTTTAGTTTCCTCATCTGTAAAATGAGCAGGAGAAAGACATGGCAAATCGCCCTAGTATCTTTGCAAAGAAAACCCCACATGAGGTGACAGAGAGTCAGACATGACTGAAATGACAGCAATTGAGCAACAATTTAGTAGCTGTGTGGCCTTGAGCAAGTCATTTGAACTGTTTGCCTCAGAGTGATGGGAAAGTGTAGGAAGAGCAGAAAGGTTGTGGGGAGGGTCTAGGTTAGGGAGGACTTGGAACGCCAAGCAGAATTGTTATATTTGGTCCTGGAGGTGATAGGCAGTTGCTGGAGTTTACTGAGGATGAGGGTGGGAGCAGGCAGAATATGATATGGTCAGACTCGTGCGTTAGGAAAATCATTTTGGTGGCTGAAAGGGAGATGGAGGAGAGTGGGGACAGGCTTGAGGCAGAAGAGAATGGGCCGTGTCAGGAATCTGTGGATCTCCCTCACCACTGGTCTTCACGTGTAGCCTCAGTGACCACTTGCCAGGGATGCTGTACAATAAAGCCAGGCTCAGATAGGGCTTACCTCTGAGGTCCCTTCCAACTTCTGTGATTCTCTGAGAATCAGTACTCAATTCCTACACATCAAACTCTCTTCATTGTTGACTTCCCATCGTCATGGTCCCGTCTTCTACCTCTTTTTTCCCTACCTTTCATCCTCCCTGCCACCTGCCCCATGGTATCTTTGGCATTTCATCCCACCTGCCCGTTAGGGCTTTATTTCCTGCCTGGACAACAGAGCCACCGAGGGAGGGGCTCAGGCTGAGATGATGTTTCTGTTGGTGCTGACTTGCATCAAAGCCAGAACTCCCAGCTTCTGATGAAGGGTGTTTTCTATCTTGTGGGTGCCAGAATTCTAGCCTGTGCTTGTCACCATTTAAGCTATTTCTTAGCCCCAGCTATTTATTTTTCCAGAGGACAACAGCTCAATGTGATCAGTAGCACAGGCATTATTTGACAGAGGAGGACACTGAGGCTCAGAGAGTCCAAAAGTTTTGCCCTGGGGTTATAGATCATGTTAGTGGGGCATTGGGATCATCAGGTACTTGAGGACCATAGCTTGAATGAAAAAGCTTGCATGAAGTTCCTGCTCTGTGCAAAGTACTGTACCAAGCAGTGAGGTTACAGACAGAAAAGCAAGATGGTGCCTGCCCTCATGGAGCTCTCATTCTGGTAGAGGAGACGCCTATAAAATCAGAAGCAAAGGTCCAGTGGTCCTCAATGGAGAGTGACAAAGCAGGTGGAAGAGCATCTTAACGCCATTTCCACTAATAAAGCCATGTCCCTTTCTGACGCTGAACCATTTGACGATGGAATTTAGTGACATGTGTTGTTTTTTTTTTTCCCTCTGGGTCCTCGGTAGTTCTAGCTGCCAAGGAGGTGGGGGCTTCACCACCTGCAGAGGAGGTCTCATCTCCACAAGGATTGCTTCCCTGAATGATGACTCTGGGAGCTGGGCTTAGAAGCAGGACCACCAGTATGGGAAGGGGAGGGAGTACTGCTATTTCAAGGGCTCATGGCCTTAGGTGCTCATCAATGGATCATACATTTAGAATGGAAGGGACCTTAGAGGTCCTTGAGTCCAACCCCCTTGTTTTACAGATAAGGAAACTGAAGCCTATGGGAGTTCAGTGATTTGCCTAAGGTCACATAGGTAGTAAGTGTGATCCTGGGATTTTTGATCCACAAAATGCTTTCTTTACAAAGGCCACACAATAATTACAATGCATGGAATATTATTTCTATTTTATGGATGAGAAAATGGAATCTCAGAGAGATTAAGTGAGTGACCTCTCCAAGGTCACGCAGCGAGTGCTGGAGTTGGGAGTGGAACACAGATCTCTTGACTCCAAGTCCAGTGCATCCCTTTGCTACACCAGACAGTCCTTCCAAATCAGTAATCCAGACCTCTCTCAATGAACATCAGCAGAATCAACCTGAAGACGTTTGTTTCCACTTGGGTGAACACCCCAGGCTAGAACGGGTCAAAAGGGTCGACTTGGTGGAGCGGTGGAATGGAGGGACTGCTTGGTTTTCATCTTTGTGCCCCTACTGCCAAGCTCAGGGACTTGCATACAGTAGGTATTTAATATTCCTTGTCAAATTGGCAAGGGAGGACGAAGGCACTGTCCAGCCCGGGTCTGGTAATCCACGGAGACACATATAAGAGCCTCCTGCTCTTTTCAGACTTGCTGAAATGGGCAGCTGACGACAGAGCAGCTCTAATTGCTACCCATGCTTGAATGCTAATGTTTTCATCCTGCCCCATGCTGAGCATCCTGGCAGATGACTGTGGATAGAATTCTTGCAGATCTAGCAAATGGTGAGGCCCTGAAAACTCTGCCCTGCAATACATACATACATACATACATACGTACATATATATATATACATACATATATATACATACATACATACATATATATACATACGTACATACATATATATACATACGTATATATATACATACATATATATACATATATACATACATACATATGTATATACATACGTACATATATATATATACATACATATATATATACACACACACATATGTGCAAGGGAAAAAACCGATCACACTTCCTTCTGCACAAATGAAGCCACTCTAGCTCTGGACAGCAGACATTCTGGCTGCTCTTGAGATCAGAAGGGCCCACACATCTTATCTGGTGTTCAGTGTATCTTTATTCTCTGACATTCTTCAAACATCCCATCTGTTCTCCTTCCCCTTCTTTATTCTTTCTGAAAATGAAAACCTTCCAAACTAATTAAAGAGGACATATCCTTTCCACATTGATAAGTAGCAGTGACCTCTGCAGAATTCTAGCCGGTCAGATTTGGGAGGGGTATTAGGATATAGAATGCCAAAGAAAGGGTGGTGCGCGTCATACTGATCATATGATTCAGCACTTTAATATTATTAACAAAAGGAGATATTTATATCTGATGGGTAGTGCAATTATTATTATTATTATTTTTACAGAGGAAAGTGGGGCTCAGATAGATCACGTGATTTTCCCAAGTAACTGAGCTGAGACTGGAAACCAACTGGTCTGACTCCTGGTCAAGCAGCCCTTGAACAGTGCTGAGCACAGTATCTGGCACGTAGTAGGACTTGCATTTGAAATATAAGGAAACGGAGGCCCAACTAGAAAATGTGATTCAGCTAAAGACATACACATAGTTAGCAGCAGAGACACGCTGGAGAGAGGTTCTCCACACATCCAGTCCAGTATTCTTTCTATAAGATTTTTGCAGGTTGAGTGGTATTTTGTTTATAAATATGAATGTGATTTTCAACAATGGCCATAGGCACTCTGACGAGACATGAAAAGGCAGATGGAAGACCTCTGTCTTGAACCTGCTCCCTTTCTTACTATCAGCTTGTAGCCTCCTGTTTCCTGCCAAAGTTCTATACTTATCACCCTCACTTCCCCACCCACTCATTCACTGCTCAGCCCCCTATAGTCCCACTTCTATCCCTGTCTGTCTCCTGAAACAACCTTCTCTAGTCACCCTGATTGCCAAATTCAGCGGCCCTTTATCAGTCCTCGTCTTCCTTAATTTTCTGTGCCATCTCATGCTGTGGACACACACATATGTACACACAGACACAGACACACACACACACACACACACACACACCCCATGTTTTTTTCCTGGATACTCTTCCATTGCTTTTCATGATGCTGCTCTGTCCTAAAGCTCCTCAGACCTGTCTGACTCTGCCTTCTCTGACCCTTCCTTACCCTGGCTCCTCATCTCTTTGTCCCCTAACTATCATTGTCATCTTTATAATAATAGACCTGGCATACATACAAGAGATTTGTATTAGAGGCTACACATTCTTGAGATTGTTGAGGTCTCAATTCTCAAGATATTTAAAAAAGGGAAAGATTAGAAAAATTGCAGACCTTTTTGTTCCTTGAAAAGCAACTGAGAAAATACTACTGGCCCCGGTACCTGCTTTCCATCTCCAGAAAATTGTCCTGAGAATAATCTGAGAATAAAGGCATGAGAGAGGACAGAGGGGTTTCCACAAGCAGACCATGTGTGTGCTGACACAGAACTGATGAAGATGCTTGCAGAATACAAACTGCTACGGTGTTTATTGCTTTTTTACTACCAAAAAAAAAATTGTTCATTAGAACAAAATACCACCATAAAGACTCTTTGCTTCTCTCATGTGTATCTTAAAATCATACAAGGTTACTTGAAAGATAGCTTTAATGAACCTCTAATTCTTAATATCAAGTGAGGTATAATAATAATGATCACAATAACAATAGTAATTGTATCTGTGTAACACTTTAAAGTTTGTATGGCACTTTACATCCCTTAGATCCTCACAACAACCCTGTGAAGTGGGTGTTTGTGGGTGACATTGTGCTAGTTCCATCAGTCCCAAAGACACTGAAGAGCCTACTCAATAAAGTCCGTAATGCTTTTTCAAGAGTGCAGCCTAACCATCCTCAGGGAGCCAACCAAGTGGACAAAGAATGCCTCTTGTCTTTCTAAACTCTAACGCTGATTTAGACGGACAGACACTGGGGTGAAAAATCCAGGGCCAGAACTGAACAGGAGGAGACCAGGTTGGATCGCACTTGGGTGACAATGCAGCTATCTTTTAATGATCCTAAGCCTGAAGATCTGAAACAAAGACAGCCCACCTTTGAAACACCAATATTTTTCTAGTGATGCACTATGACTTGGAGTCATGGAATAATAGTCTCTGAAGAATTAAATCTGTGGGTAGCGCAGAAGGCAATGGAGAGCTGTTGCAGGGGAGAGGGGAATGTGAGAAGGCCAGAGCATATATGACCAAGGAAGAATTAATTGCACAGGCACAGTGAGGTGGAGGAGATCACTAAAGAGATGTTTGACTAACCATGGAGGTAGGCTGGTCAAGTAGCTAGGGTAAGGGACAGCTGATGGACACAGTGAAGAGAGCTAAGGGAGGTTCCTCATATGTTGAGTGGGCTTTCTTTGGGATACTTCAAGGGCCACAGGGATGAAAGGCGCACAAAATGAAGGTTACCATCTGCCCCAACAGAGTGACTCTACGGACGCTGATGAGATCACAGATTCATCTGACATTTGTATAACACTTTAACATTAACATCAGAGCAGGGACAATGTCATTTTTCATTTGTGTATTCCTAGAACTGAACCCAAGGCCTCACACATAGTAGGCACTTAATGAATGCACTGCATTGAGCTGAATTGAATTGACCTGGGCCTGGTGGCTTTAAGGGTGGGAGCTTGTCAGTAGGTTGGGAGGCTGGGAGAGTTGGGTGGAAAGCTGTCTCAGCAGAGGTAGAGGGTGGGGCAGAGAGAGATGAGAGCATGAATGTCTCATGTTGTTTCCTGGCTCTCTCCCTGATCCCTTCCCCCCACATGCCTTTCCAACTTTGGGCACAACTGTATCAGGGAAGGTGATTCCTCTGAACCAAACAGGGACCGGGGCGGGGGGGGGGGAGCCAGGGCCGCAAGCCCTTGCAATAATCCTCCATCTTGCTCTGAGTTTCATGAAGGGAGGGTTAGAGCCACAGGAGGAGAAAAGAAAGAAAAATCCTGCCTCTGCCACTTGGGTGACATTCCAGAGGTCATTTCCCTTCCCTGACCTCAGTGTCCTCACATGTAAAATATCTAAGTTACCTTCCAGTTCCTTGTTCTGATACATCCAAAGATTCCTTCCAGCTCTAAATCGTCTCATTCCTTGACCTGTCTCTGTGGGATAGCTGACTTTCCCTGAGCCATCCAGAGCTGATTTCCTCTTCCTCTCACCACCTACAATGTTTTGATTAAGAAAAATCATTTATTCAGTTCTGCTACAAAGGTCCCTGCCCTTATGGAAATTCACAATCTATTAGAGGGATAAGATACCTATCCAGAATGCTCTGATGCACAGTAATTCATGATAAGTTCATTAGAGGTGCAAATGCTTGTGATGTCTGAAGAAGGAAAGACCCTTAACTTGAATAATGTGGTTTTATTAATAGATATTTCATTCCCTGTTTATAAACAAAGGCATGACTATTTGGATCAGTTAAAGACTTCATATGGATAGATACAAACATACATACATACATATACATAGACAGATAGATACACAGATATATAGACAGACAGATAGATGCACAAAATCATAGATACATAGATAGCAGATAGATACATAGATAGATAGATAGAAAGTATACATAGGTACATAGATACATAAATAGGTACATAGACAGACATTTAAAATATATATGATATATGTATTATATTCTAAACCATAGACATAGGAAAAACATTCTTCTGTGTCTAGGGTTTTGAATATAATAACAATGTCTGACATTTGTGATGTTACCAGTAGCCCAGAAGGAGAGCTCCTACTCAGAACTCATAGGGAACCTAAATTCATCCTAGAAGCAGAAAGATCCCAAAGAAGAGGATTGGGCTTTTCTTCAGCTTTGCACTTTAGAGTAGCACTCTGGCTCATGTCTATAATCTCCTTAACAGGGTCCCACCTAGTAAAGTCTTTAATGTACAAAAAATATCAGATTTAGGATGGCAGTTTGTTTCCTCCACCACAAAAGAGTTGCTTAAAATACAAAAGACTGATGATGTTAACACATTGTCAAGTATTTAAAACACAAATCCATAACCCATCATACCTACTGTGCCCTCCTAGGAGGTAACTTAACTTTGTAGAACTACTCTGCAGACATTTCACATTCATCTTCAGTCTGTCCCATCCAGGCAGCTCAAGAGATCCAGATTTCCTGGCCAGCCTAGTAAAGTTTCTCTTTTCTCCTTTGAGGTTTATGATTTTCCTATTAGTGGATCCTAATAGGGTCACTGAATGATTTTCAAGAGTAAAATTGCCTTTCTCTGTGACTATGGGACTCCCCTCTCAGAGGCCTGTTTCTTGCTCTGCAAAATGGAGGTAGACTTTAATATAGCTTTACATAATCCAATCCTAAAATAGGGTTTCAACCCCCCTTTCAAACAATTCCCCTAAAGCATCCCTCTCTTTGTTCTCAGGGTCACCATTCCCACCCCCACCCCAGTCCCCAGGTCATCAGGCTTCTTGGATGATAGGTGAAGAGACAACTGACTTTTAACGCCTAATAATCAAGAATAAGTAGTTAAAATAGGACGTTATCCAGTGGTTTGCCTTCTAGTGGAATAAGAGAGATAAGGTTGGGGGAAGGCATGTGGGTGACCTCCCCAGCAGCTTCGTTGTGTCCCAAGATTTCTGCCTGGAACCAGAGGCTAGTATCTGCCTGCCCCACCCCCTCCCCCCAATCCATACCAACTGCAGTTGCCTTCCCACAGTTCCACTTGCTGTCAGCATGCTTTGGAGTGTTTGTGCAGGTGCTCTGAGTACAAGTATTATCATCCCTATTTTACAAAAGAGTAAACTGAGGCTCTTGGAGTATAAGTGATTTGCCCAAAGCTGTTATCCAGGTCTTCTGACATCAAGTCCAGTGTTGTTTTCACTACAATATGCTGCTGAATAGGAATTATTATTAGGGAATACAGTAAGTTTTGGCTCTAATTTTTTTTTCTCATAATAGCTTTTACCAACAGGAGAGATCAACAGAGGTTTCTACAAATATAGATACAATAATACAAATGGGTAATGTTTTTGTAATTTATTTTTTAAATTGCTCACAGCTCCTCTTAACCAGCAGGGATGATTAGGGAAGACTAGGAAGTGACATTTAAGTAGGGATTAAAAGACTGGATAGGATTTCAACAGATGACCCAAAGAGAAAAGGGTGGGCATCAATAAAGATCTCTGAAAACTTAAGCATAAGAATCAGCCTTTGGGGGATCACTGAATTTACTTTTCATATGATTACACAGGACTGCCTGCTAACAATGCAAGACATAACCTAAATGTGAGTGAGAGGAGGGACCTGTCCTTGAGTCAGCTCTCAGAGGTGCCACTGGAGTCACAGGTAGAAGAGCTGACCACCAGGTAATCTGTTCTGTTCACTTCTCTTTTATCATATTGTTTGCTCTTTCCTGTAGAAAGTTGTATCTGTTCATCAGGGACCCATCTGTTGGGACTTGAATGAAACAAGGAAGATCAGTCAGCAGGGGCTATATTTGTAATGCCAGCAATTGTCACCTGGCATATGGTGGTGTCTGGATCATGGCAAAGGGTCCAAACACAGAATCACAGCATCCCAGAGATGGCAGAGGGCCTCAGAGGTCATCTGGGCCAACCTCTGCCTGAACAAGGATATTCTCGATGAGATCCCCCCAAAGTGATTGTCTGGCCTTGCTCGAAGGTCTCTAGTGAGAGAGAATGCTATTCTTCCCAAGGCAGCCCATTCTGCTTTTGGAGAGATCTAATGGTTAGCAAGATTGTCCTTTCCTAAGCCTACATCTCCTTCTCTGTAACTTCTGCCCCTCACTCCTTCAGTTCTCCATAGCTTCCTCCCTCTGGGGTCACACAAACAAATCTAACCCTTTTTCTACATTGCATTCCTTCGAATACTCCAAGCTAGCTGTTATCGTCTCTTTTTCTCTGGGATAAAGACCTGCTGTTTCTTTACCTGATCCTCACATATCATGGGTTCAAGTCTCTTCATAGTCCTAGTTATATTCCTTCAGATGCTTTCCAGGTTGTTAATATCCTTCCTAAAATGTGATCCCCAGAGAACTGATGACAATGTTCCAGATGCAGTCTGACCAGAACAACAGGGCTGTCATCTCCCTCTTTCTGGATGTTGTACCTGAAATCACATTAGTATTTTCGGTTGCCATATCATGCTGTTGGCCTATATTGTGCTTGCAGTCCACTAAAACCTCCAGATCTTTTTCAGACAAATGGTTCTTTAACCATAACTTCCCAGTGTTGCTGTTTTTGCAAAGCTGATTGTTTTTAACCCAAATGTAAGACTCTATATTTGCCTCAATTAAATTTCATCTTGTTATTTCATCTTATTTGGCCCTGTGCTCTAGCCTAGATTCTGAAGTTCTTTTTTTTTTTTTTGGCAATGGGGTTAAGTGACTTGCAGAGGGTCACACAGCTAGTGTTATGTGTCTGAGGCTGGATTTGAACTCAGGTCCTCCTGAATCCAGGGCTGGTGCTTTATCCACTGCACCACCTAGCCGCCCCAATTCTAAAGTTCTTGAATCAGATATCCATCCATCCCAGCTTTGTATTATCTGCACATTTTATAAGCATGACATCCATGCCTTTATTCAAGTCCTTGATTAAAAAAAAAAAAAGGTAAAGAGCATAGATCAGGTATTCTACCAGGGAATGAGCTGTTCTACCAAAGGATGTCTTCCAGTAGACACTGTGCCATTAATGATTATTCTTTGGGCCTGGCCAGTCGCCATCTTACCAGGCAGCTAGGTGGTGCAGTGGATAGAGTGCCATCCTCTTCCTGAGTTCAAATCCAGCCTCAGACACTTACTAGCTGTATGACCCTGGGCAAGTCACTTAACCCTGTTGGCCTGTTTCCTCATCTGTAAAATGGGCTGGAGAAGGAAATGGCAAAGCACTCTAGTATCTTTGCCAGGAAAACCCCAAATGGGATCATGGAGAGTTGGACGTGACTGAGATGACTCAACATTCACCACCTTCTAAAGTCCCTTTGTTGGGCTAGCATCAGACCCACAAGAAGAACCTGAAAAACGTTGTCAGATCCTAGCAATCCATCTCTCCAGCCCTCCCCTGATCTGACAGTTTAGTGACCCCCCCCCATCCGAAAGGGAAACTAGTTAAGTCTTAAAGACGCCATGATGGCTCTTTGGGATCACTGTTTCCTTTTTAGATGCCCATGAGCCATCCCTTTAATAACAGCCCCTAAAAATTTGCCAGCAAGAAAGTCATGTTCATTGGCGTATAGTTTGCAGGCTTCACTCTCCTCCTTTCTTGAAACTAAGGACAGCGCCTGCCCCACTCTAATCCTGCAGCCTCTCATCCCTCAGGATTTTTCAAAGATTGCTGGCAGCTCAGGGATCAGATCTGACAGTTCTTTGGGTACCCCTCCCCCACGTGGCTCATCTGGGCCTCGTGACTTGAACTCAGGAGCCTCTTGATGCCCTCTTGCCATCCCTCGCCTTATCTGGAGTGTTAACTTCCCTTTGGCCATTTCTATTCTCTTTTACAGTCCAAAGATCATTCAGCTTGACAAAGAAAAGAGAAGCACAAGAATTGAACACCTCTGCATTCTTTTCATCATCTGTTGTCACTTTCCTATCTTTTCCATCCCCTCTTTAATCATTCTCTTCTCAGTACAGATTTGAAAAAATTAGCCCAAGCCCTCTTTGTTGTATAAAGCTTTCCTCACCAAACCTTATTCTGAACTTGAAGGGGGCCTTCCACTACACCCCTGCTCATCACAAACTCTTACGTCAGTCAGTGAGTTCCCTTTGTACTCACATAGGTCTTTGGACAACTCCTTTTCCTCTTCCTCAGAACGGTTTCTGAGATTCCATCTGGGAGTCTGAAATGGCCACCAGCACTTCTCCAAGAGTATTTCTGGAAAAATTAGCCATCATAATAGTCCCTAAGTAGCTGGATGAAAGATTTTAATCTCAGCACATCTACTGTCTCTGAACAAAACACAACTTGTAATATCTGATTGTGTCCTGCTGGTTAATGAACTCTATTCTCTGAGTCTTGGAAACCACTAGAGTGGGCCATGATAATCCCCAAATTGAAGAGGAGCTCCTGTTTTAGTTTGCAAGCTCCTAGCCTTACACTACCCATGGGACCCAGTTAGTTCAAGTTGTTGTTGTTGTTTTATTAATTCTAGGCCTGTGATTTCACTGCCATGTGATGCTTCTAGAAGGGAAAACCCTCTCTACCAAAGCAGATCAGCAGCATATTTTGCACCTCATGGTCTTAGGGAGTGGTCTGGGAGCCCTGGCGGGCTTAATGACTTGCCTTGGGTCTCACAACCAGTAAGCATTAGAAACAGGATTTGCATTCAGGTGGCCCTGATTCCCAGGTCAGCATTCTTATCAACTAGCTCTGGGCAGGGAACCTGTGGCCCCTCTAGGTCCTCAAGTGCAGCCCTTTGACTGAATAGCTATACTATTCAGGCGGCCAGGTGGTGCTATAGTGCACAAAGCACCCAGGCCGGAGTCAGGAAGACAGCCTGAGATCAAATCCAGCCTCAGACACTTACTAGCTATGTGACCTTAGGCAAGTCACTTTACCTTATTGGCCTCAGTTTTCTCCTCTGTAAAATGAGCTGGAGAAGGAAATGGCAAACCACTCCAGTATCTTTGCCAAGAAAACCCCCAATGAGATCACAACTCAACAGCAGCATAGTATTCTACTTATTCCCATTTTTACAGATGAGGAAACTGAGCTTTGACGGGGCAGGGAGGGGGGAGGAATGACTTGCCCAGGGTCACACAGCTATTAAGTGTCTAAAAAGGGTTTCTTAGTCAAGTCTTCTGTCTTCAGGCTCAGCACTCTGTGGACCATTCCAGATTGCCTCCTCTAGTCCTTTTATTTGCTCTTTAGTTCTTTTTGGTCACATTCTTCTCTGAACATCAGTTTCCTTCTCTGTGAAATGGGGATAATGTTATATCTCTTACCTCATAGGGTGGTTGTCAGGAAAGTGCTTTGTAAACCTGCGTAACCCCCTGGTGTGGAACTCCTCGCTGGTTAAGCTGAGATACTTCACTCCCATTGGGAGACCTCCTTTATTCTGTATTCTCTGGTGCATATTCTCCTAGTTTTACCTTCTCTGACTGCCGTTTTTCTGTCAATTTAGATAAATGAGTTTCTTCGCTATTTGGGGTGTGTGTGTGTGTGTGTGTGTGTGTGTGTGTGTGTGTGTGTGTGTGTTCATTGTGGAACTAGTATCTGGTAGAAAGAAAGTCAAGCCTTAGATATGTAGAGTTGGGGTCCTCCTTTCCCCATTAAAGAATGTAATCAGGAGTTTAACTTAAACCTGAAAAGCACATCCCCCAAGATAGCTCCGATCCTAGACTGGTTGCCCAGGCCTCCATCCCCAACCTCCTGATTCCCCTGATGGCAGGAACTGAAGTCCTAGTTGGAGACTGATGGGAGAAGGAGATTTTAGAGATGTATCTATTCCTAACTCCCTTCAGGCCACAATTGAGAAGGCCACACTATGCCTGAGAGAGCCCTGAGGAGCTCTGCAGAAATAATGAGGATTCACATTTCTGCAGAGCTTTCCAGTTTACAAAGCACTTTCCTCTCAGTCCGGAGGTGCCAGTATCACCCCCATTTACAGATGAAGAAGCCGAGGCCCCAGAAGGTCCTTTAAAAGTCTTTTCCCTCCAGCTGCCACACCCCTTCCCCCCCAGCAAGTGTCCAATCTGAGCTTCCGACTCAGGTATTTCCTGCTCCTAGGCCCATCCTCTTCCCAATGCGTCTTGTTTGAAAGGTCAGTTCTGCTTTGCATTTGTATCTGTGTAGACTTTTGATCCAGGCCGAAGAGAACGAAGCCTTGAAGGCCACCATGAGCAACATCCTGAAGGTGAAGGAGGAAGACTTCAGGCTGTACCATGAGACCATGAACCAAGTGAAGCAGATCTTCCTGCAGGCCCTGCGGCAGCAACAAATGTGAAAACCCGAATGGCCAGCCCTCCAGTCAGCACCCTGGGCAAGGAAGTGGGGAGGCAGAGCAGGCCTCCCTCCTCCAGGCAGCCTGGACGCTGCCAGGATCTTCCTGCCCTCTAGTCACATAGCCTCAGGTTTTGCTTGTCCTTTTGCATCACTTGGAGAATTGCAAATGGAGAAGGAACAGGATTGGGGATGGGGAGTGGGCCCTGGTCCACATCCCCTTTCTGTGTGATGGTGCCATTAAAAATGAATACGTCCAAGGTGAAGTCAGTGAAGGCCGAATCCCTCAGGGCGAGACTATGACAACCCAAGTGGTTTTGGAATCCCATCATAGTATGGGAAGAGCTCATGAAGTACTTACTTCATAAAACTCTAGGATGCATAATATTCAAGGTCATCCTACCCAAGAGGCTATGATAATAGCTGCTTGTATAAGATGCTGGGATCATAGGATTTTAAAGTACAAAATGGCCTTAGAGATAATGGAGTCCAATCTCCTGTGACAGAAGAGGAAATTGAGCCCCAGAGGGGGAAAGGGACTTGCCCAAGGTCATAGAACCATAAGTGATAGAGTTAAATTTAAACCCAGGTCTCCTGACTCCCAGGTCACCATATCATGTTGCCCTGTTCACAAAGTGCTTTTACTGCCGTCATCTCATTTGAGGCTCATTTTAACCCTGGGAGGGATGGATGATCCTCCTTGTCCAAGGACACATGACTAAAAAGTGTTGGGACTAGAATTTGTTTCAATTAAATTAAACAAGCATTCATTGAGTGCTTATTGTATACAGGGCCGTATGCTTAAGACTAAGGATACAGAGATGAAAAACAGTATAGCCCCTTGCCTTTGTGGCCGGTAGCCTAACACACAGATGGCATACACCACTCACACAAATATGGTACTGGGAGAAATGTGAGCTAAGGGGCAAAGGAAGAATCCATACAGAGCGCACTAGGAAAGTCTGAGATGGCAGCCAGAAGGCACTTTTACTTAAAAGGCTGATTGGTGAGAGGTGGAGAGGGAAGAAGTAGAAGGAAGAGAGGGATTTCAAGAAACAAATGTGAGGAGAGAATACATTCCAGGAATTGGAGGCAGGAGAAGGCAAGATGGCACCAGGAAAGAACCTGGGAGTCCAGTAGTCCAGTTTGGCTAGAGCACTGAGTGTGTGCTGGGCTGTAATATACAGTAATGCTGGAAAGGTGAGTTGGAACCAGATCACAAAGACCTTGAAGGCCAGGCAGAGGGATTTATAGTTTGCCCTACAGACAGTAGGGAGACACTGAAAGCTTTTGGACAGGGTAATGCTATGGGAAGAAGAAGAAGAAGAAGAATATTCTGGCAGATAACATGAAAGATTAATTGGATAGGGCTTCTCAGTTTACAACAATCTTTCCACTATCCCAGGCTTTTTTTTTTTGTAGCACATTCATTTATTGTTTTGACTAATTCCAAATAGCCTCAAAACTCCAAATGAAAACCCATAAGGCAGACATTTAGCCCAAGCCCACCCTTCCAAATAGGTTTCATTTCTTAGTGCCTAGAGACAAGTCCTTGGCCCAGCAGGTAAGTCCTTTGGGAAAGTGGTACAGGGGTGATAAGAGCCTGGTAATGACCCACTCAGGGATCCGTGGAACATGAAATCTGCACGATGTTTGTATTTTGTTGTTTCTATTATAATCCCTAAATGACCTCTCAGTTGAGGTTGCCATAATGGAAGAATTAATCTTCCTAATAGACTGTTCTGACCATCACTCTCCTGCTCAAAACCCTTTGGTGGTTCCCCATTGTCTTCAGGCAATGAAGTTTCTAGGCGGGTCCTTGGAGGCCCTTCCCGATGTGACTGCCCGCTACCTCTCCAGGCTTATTTCATAGTCATTCTCTTTACATACTACATCTCACTCAGACTGGACGGCTAGTTATTCCCCGACCTCATCCTGCCCTCTCCTGCCTCCATGTCTTCACTCCAGCTATTCCCTCCCCCCACCACTTCCTCCTCATTTCTACCCATTGAAATCTTTCTCTGAAGGCACATCTCAAATGTCGGATCGATGAAGCTTCCCCGACCCGATTTGGATTCACACTTCTCCATCCCCAGCAACCACCATCACTACTAAAGCTGGAAATGATCTTCAGATTTCCCTAGGGAAATCTGCCCCATTCTCTTCTCTGCTATTATCACTTTCTATTTTATACCACATTGTTTGAATATGTGTTACATTCTTCCACATCATCAGTGAAATGTAAGCTGCTTGAGAGCAGGGACTGTGTCATTTTCCTCTATACTTGTATCATTTGGTGGGGTTCCATAGAGGCCCCTGGCCATAATAGGCCTTTAATAAATGCTTATCAAATTAAATCAGACTGTGAGAGAAGGATCTTTAATTTCCTATATAGTCACCATTTCTTCAGATTTTGGGTTCTAAGGGCCCCTGGAATGTAGCTTCAGAGTGGAAGGGATCTTGGAAACGCCACATTTTACAGATGAAGAAACTTAGACCACAAGAAAGGAGATGGCTTGTCTGAGGTCACGGGAATGGTAAATGGCAGAGCCAGAATCCACGCTTCATTCTGTTGACTCCATACCCAGTGTTCTCTCCACTCTGGATGCCATTGTCAAGTTAGTGAAATGCCCAGTGTGGCTATAGTGGAAAGAGCCCTGAATAGAGGGGCAGCAGATTCCGTGGGCCCAACTTTGAAACTAAATACATGTGTAAACATATTAACCAATCAATAAACATTAAGTTCCTACTATGTGCTAGGCACTGTGCTAAAGGCTGGGACTATAAAAATAAGCAAAAGATAGTCCCTGCACTCAAGGAAATCACACCCTAATGGAGCAAATCTAATATCCTTTCTCTGGGCCTCAGTTTCCATATCTGTAAAATGAGGGGGTGGGACTAGAGGATTTGTTCTGTAAGTTTGGATTCAGTCAAAGGGCTGCACTTGAGGACCTAGAGGGCCACATGCGGCTTCAAGGCTACAGGTTATCTCTGAGGGCCCTTTTACTTTGTTCTAGGACCTATGATCCTCTGATCCTCAGAGAGCCCCTGAGACCCATCTAATCACAAAGTTTGGCCTTGGAATGGACCTTCCCACTTTGAGGATCTCTTCCACCATACCTCTGTATCAGGAGCCTGAGAGGGTGGAGGACAGAAACCCAGCATCATTGATGGTTTTGGGCAGCTCCCTGGTGCTCTCCTCTGACAAGGCGTAGAGCGGGTTTCCACTGGCGGTACTGCAGGAAGCCAGGATCATAGAATTTCAAGCTGGAAGGAGCCATAAAGTTCCATCTTTAAAAGACCATCTAGTCCCCCATCCCCTTATTTTATAGAAGAAACATCTGAGGCCCAGAGAAGGAGAGGGCAGGTAGGCTTGTGGGGTATGGAAGCATTTGTAGATAGTGAAGGGAGCATTTGTTGAGAGCCCACGGACTTTCTGGTGAGCATTAGAAGCAGACGTGGAGGAAAAGAAGGGGAGAGGCCAGTACAAGTTTCAATACATGTCTTCAAGAGGTCCCCCTTTACCTGATACAAACTGCATCTGACCTACAACTTTATAATATAACCCTTGGGATAAGAAATAAGTCTATAATTCAATAATTCAATTCATTTGGAAAGAAGAGCGTTGGACTTTGAATCGGAGTACCCGGTTTCTACTGGGGCTCTGCCCTTTACTAGCCTTGTGACCTTGGGCGAGTCCCCTTCTTTCTGGGCCTCAGTTTCTTCAGGTGTAAAAAGGAGAAGTGGACTAATGTTTAAGGTCTCTTCCAGTTCTTAATCCCATGCCTTTGTCCCAGGTCCTCTGACTTCAAATCCTTTATTCTTTCCACTTTGCTCACTGTACTGCTTCTCTAGGCATCTCCCCCTCCCTGCTCCTAGGTACCCCCATGTGACACAATGGAATGGCTGATGCACTTAGAAGTCAGAGGCCCTGGGTTCAAAATGCCAGCTCTGCCGTCTACTCTGTGTGTGACACAGCTGAGTCAGTCACCTTGCCTTGGTGGTCCTGCCCTCTTTGAAAAGGAGGGAGTTGAACCAGATGATTGGTGAGGCTCCTTTTAGCTGCATAATCTTTAATCTTATGGCCCTTTTCCTAGTGGAAGCCCTTGGGTTGGGAAAGCCAGGTGCAGTGGGTGCTCTTATGTGAAACGGTCGGCTTTGGGAAAAGGTCCTAGGTGAAGACAGATCAGTCTCTACTTCCTTCTTCCTCATTCCTGCAGCTACCCAACCTCCCTTCCCAGCCCCCTGCAAAGAACAGGGATCTTCTACAACAGCCATATAATCTCAGGGTGAAACAGCAGCCACGCAGGACTCTTCAGCAGGGCCACTCCTAGAGCCCACTGAGCAGTCCTGTCCTTTCAGCCTTTCGGCATCAACCTGATGCATTGGGTAGGGGGGGAGGCAGAATGGTGGTGACCTCAGAAGGCCCCTTTCCAGCTAGGAAGGGTTGTCAGGGCCTCTTTTCAGCAGTGACTTGCCCCTGTCATTATCTGAAGATCAGAACAGGAGCAAACTGAGTGAAAACTAAATTTAGCATTGGTTTTGGAAGTCATAAAGAGGGTGGTCCTGGTGACGAGCCAGAAGCCAACCACGGAGAAGCTACCCTTCTCATTCATTCATTCATTCATTCAGTAATCAACAGACATTAAACGCTTGTTGCAGGTTGTACATAGAGAGTTTAGGTAAACCATGAGAGCTGCCCAGATAGAGTGGTTGGCCTCTGGAAGGAATGGGACCCCTTTCATTGGAACACTTCACACAGACACTGGCTTTTGTAGATGGGATTCTTGTTTCATCATAGATAGAGCTAGGTGACTAGAGGTCCTTCCAATTTAGGGATTCTGCGAAGACCTCTGCATTCATTGGGCTCATAATGCAAACAGCACTGAATCTGAAGTCTGAGGAACTGGTTCAAATCCTGGCTGTGTGATGTCAGGCAAGTCACTTAACTACTCTGGGCTTTGGTTCTTCCTCTATAAAATAAGGAAGTTGGACTAGATTGAGGGTTCTTGACCTGTGTGTGTGTATGTGTGTGTGTGTGTGTGTGTGTGTGTGTGTGATGGACCCCTTTGGCAGGCTGGCAAAGCCTATGGACCCTTCTGAGAATAATGTTTTTAAATACCCCAAACAAAATACACAGGATTGCAGAGAAAACCAATTATATTAAACTGGTAATATTTTTCCCATCCAAGTTCATGGACCCCTTGGGGGTCTGATAGAAGTCTGGGGATCCCAGGTTAAGAACAATTGGACAAGATGGTCTCTAAGATCACATAAGATACGAACACAGATATGTCTATTAAACGTGACATTATGTAAGTATTGTGGAGAAGTACAGAACATGTGCTAAATGAGGTCCAAGCATAGATAAAAATGGACAGATGCTTGGTACCATGAAATTCAGATGCTCCCACAGAAAACCTAGATGTGACAGTTCCAGAGTGGCAACTTTCCTTTAGGGAAATGGTAAAACTGGTCCACAACCTCATCAGCAAATCCAAAGGCACACTGATTCTAATTCTGGCAACCTGCGTTGGTAATGGGGGAAGATTCAGTGGTGAACTGACAGGGAGTTTCCCTTGGCACAATGTGTCTGTTGTGGGGGATGGGCTGGGGAAGGACTGGCTCTGTGACTATAATGGTCTCAACCAGATTGCCAGGATGGTGTTTAACCTGTTTAGAGGAACAAAACAGGTTAAGTGTCCTCGTTTACATACTAACCCTAGATGAAACTAATTCCAAATCTTCGTTCCCTTCTTTTTTGGCAGGTGCCCCAAAGATCTCTCCTGGGCAAGCCTATGTAACAGGATTGGATAAGAGTACCCATAAATAATATTGGACACACACACACACACACACACACACACACACACACACACACATACACATAGAGTTAATTTGGAGGTCTGTCAATGAGGTCTGACAGAACTAATTTCATTGCCTACTTTTGGTGTGAGGCATACTGATTTAGCTGTTATATGAGTAATTACTGGGTATCAGTCCAGGGAAGGTCTCCTCCAACAGATGGACTTGGTTCAAGTTTGGGTGTTGATCTATAATAGTTGTTTCTTTGTTTTATTGCCTCCATGTTGGAAGAGCAGAATCTGGTTTAAGTCACTAAGGATACCCAGCCCTTTATAAGCATCAGACTGTCAAAGCACTAAACATGGAATAGCTTTATTAGCAGCACGTAAGGAACAGGCACCTACTTACTGCCTTTCCTTCCATGGTGCGGCACTCATAGCCCTCGGGTTAGCTTCCAAACCTTCTGATAGTGAATATATCGGCCCCCTGTCTATTTCCTAGTATCCCAAGCACACACACCCCCCCTTGGAATTGCACTCATCCATTCCCTTTTGGAACTGCTCCTGCAATGGTGAAAGTTGGACAAGAAATTTTCCCAGGCAAACTTTAATACCTGCCCTGTCTTTCCCATTACTTATGGGGACACCCCACAGGAGTGGGAGCTTCTGACAAGTCTTTCAATAGAGCAGAATTTGTGTTAGTAATTGTTTAGACATTTCTAGCTAAGAATCACAGGTTAGAGTTGGAAGGTACTTAGAGATCATTTAGCGCCCCCTCCCAAAGCCGCCCCCATCTCCACACATCACATATGCTCTAAAAATGTCAGCTCTGCATGAGTCCCTTTGGAAGGTGAGAAGCCGACCAGGAAGCTTGAGAAGAGAGAGCTGGGAATTGTGAAGACAGTGTTTGGATTGTGCCTTATAATGACATCAAAGAGTGAGGTGGTGGGTTGCTTGGCTAAGTTTGGAGTGTGAAAGCCTCAGCTGTACAGGACTTAAGAGAGACAGTGAACTGGGGTAGGATGTTAGTCGGAATGCTAATGTCCCTGTAGTGCAGTGTAAGCCAGCATGGATCAGCTTCTGTCTCACACAATGTATTGGAATCATGGAGTCCTGGGTTTCTTTTTGCCTGCGCCATACCAGTCAGACTATAAGAAAAAAAAAAAAGACAAATTCAGAAATAACCCATTAAGAGGAGGTCACTAAAAGGGAATATAAAAGAAAAATTATCCTCCCAGGCTGTATGGTGCCTGAACTTTCTTTTTTAAAATGTAAATAGCATTTTATTTTTTAAAATTACATGTAAAGGCAATTTTCAACATTCATTTTTTATAAGATTTTGAGTTCCAAATTTTCCTCCCTTTCTCGCTCCCCAAGACAGTAAGAAATCTGATGTAGGTTATACATGTGAAATTGTATAAAACATTATTTCCACATTAGTCATATTGTAAAAGAAAAAACAGAACAAAAGGAAAAAAAACCATACACACACACAAAATAATTTTTTCTCACACACAGTCATTTTCCTCAAAAATGTTTGGTGGTTCCCTATTGCCAACAACATAAAGCTCCAGCTTCTTTGCACTGCATTCAAGACCCTCCCAATCTAGTGCTACCCAACTTTCTCCACTTTGTATCATATGGCTCCTCTCTATGCCCTCCACCCTTTAGCCAAATTATATGTGACTCTTGTGTCTTAAATGTGAGCTATATCTCTCACTTCCCTGTTAAAGACTTACCCTAAACTCAGTCAATTTCCAAACTGCAGATCTGTTTGCAGCCTTCAATCCCCATGCACTTTTCCCCAGACAAGTGATGGCTTAGGCCTATGCCATTCAGATATACCATCTTTTAGAGATATTAATTGTTTCCTAGATATTGGAATTGTTCCAATGGGAAGACTCTAATACCTTATTCTCCCCACGCTTTCTGAATCAAGGTTCATCTCAGGGGAAAATAACACCCTGGGAATCCATACTTGGATACCCATAAACGACTTAACACAATACATTCACTCCACTTAGAGCCAGGCTATTAATCCCTATGTCCTCAATAGATCTAAACACCTTCCCTCACACAAAACAAACAAACAAACAAACAAAAAAAACCCCAGGGGCTGATTTCCTCCTTGCTGAACTACCCCATTGATAATCAATTTTAGAAGATTTTCCTCACCTTTCTTTTATCACTCAGGGAGTAATGAACAATTACTGGTATCTGCACTCCTCCTAGTCTTGGGTACATAGTAAGTACTTTATCCCTCCATCCTATGCCATCACTTTTTAGGCCAGCTGTCTTCCCTCTCCTTCCCTTGGTGAATGCCTATCCAACCCAAATGCCACCTCCAGGAAACCCTCCTTGTCCCCTCTTGTTGGCAATGACCTTCTCCTTGGAAGCCCCCTTACCTCTTCACATCTCTGTAATGCACTTCTCATGTTGTTTTCAATAATAAAGTTATCTATTTGTGTCTTGCATCTATACAAGACTGTGAGTTCCATAAGGGCAGGGGCTATATTTTAAATCTAAATTTCATATCTCTCCCAGCCCAGTGCTATACACCCAGTAAGCACTTAATAAAGGCTTGTTAAATTAATAATGTGTAATTTCCAGAAAATATTCCTGGAGATGAACTTTTCTAAGGCCAGTAAGCACTTAATAAATGACTGTGTAATTTCCATAAAATATTCCCAGAGATGAACTTTTCTAAGGCCAATTCACCCACTCTATTACATCCAGGTAGATATACCTTAAAAAGTCTAAAAGCTGGAGACATTTACAGCAGCTGACACGGCTGACATCAGGGCACATCAAGGCACTGACATCGTGTAGAATAAATGTTCAATTTATGTTCCCAGGTTTACAAATTGGAGCTCCATGATGCAGGAAGTAGGTAATGGGGCCTGGCCTCTATGGATTTCACAGAGTTCTGCCAAATCTTAATTAACAGAATGGCAGGATGTCTGTAAGGAGCTGTGGAAGGAGTCAGGGACAAGAAGACATGGGGAATTCATGAAGAACTGAAATACCGGTGGATGAGAGAATGACTCTGCACCCCCAGAATGGGTGCCAGCACTCGGGTGAGGTCATGTGGCTGCCAGCTGGGCACCCAGGAGAATGGGATGGAGGCCTCAGAGTCGGAGCTTCTGGGCTCCTCTCCACCAGGATTCCGTTACAGTCACCATCCATCAATCAGTGCTGCTGGGAATCTACTGTTTGCAAGGCATTGTGCTAGGTGTTGTTAGAGGAAAGCTAAAAGAAATTTCATGAAAGGTCCTCTCTCCCCTATTCTACTACTCACCTTCCCTCTCTCTCAGGTTATTTATCCTAACAGAATGTAGACTCCATGGGGGCAAGGATTGTTTTTTGTCTTTGTCTTCCTTGATGCCTAGCACATAGTACTCAATACACGTTTGTTGATTGATATCTCTATCTTAAATCTCTCTCTCTCTCTCTCTCTCTCTCTCTCTCTCTCTCTCTCTCTCTCTCTCTCTCTCTCTCTCTCTCATTTTTCTCACTATCTCTACTACATCTGCAAAGTGAAAGAATCAGATTCAAAAACCTCCAAGGCCCCTTCTAGCTCTAAATCTAAGATTTGGGCACCCACAGGTTTGAGGTTCTAAGGGATCTTGGAGGTTGTTGAGTCCTACCCCCTCCTCACTTTGCAGATGAGAAAATTGAATCACAGAAAGACCAAGTGATTTGCTCAGTATCTCAGGTGGGATTCAAAGCCAAGCCCTCCTAATTCCAGGTCCAGCACTCTATGACTTTATCACCTTTACCTAGGGGGAGAGAGAGAGAGGGAGAGGGAGAGAGAGAGAGAGAGAGAGAGAGAGAGAGAGAGAGAGAGAGAGAGAGAGAGAGAGAGAGAGAGGGAAAGAGAGAGAAGGAGGAGGAGGAAGAGGAGGAGGAGGAAGAGGAGGAGGAGGAGGAGGAGAAGAAAAAGATGATGGTGGTGGTGGTGGTGGTGAAGGAGAAGAAGAAACAGGAGGAGAAGAAAGAGAAGAAAGGAGGAGAAGATGATGAACAAGGAGAAGAAGAAATAAGAGAAGGAAGAGAAAAAAGGAGGAGGAGGAGGAAGAGAAGAAGGAGAAGAAAAGGAAAGAAGGAAGAAAGAAAGGATCTATAGATCTACTATGTCTCCAGAGACCTCCTTATATTTAGGCTTTTCTGAATGACTCAGTGTCATACCTATGAGCATCAGTTATAGCATTGGGCAGCACCTTCAAGGGCTTTTGAGGTATTGGGAAGTTGTATGTCCTTGTGTTAAATGACCCCGCCTCCTGGGATCTTGTATCTGTATTTGCAGCTTTTCTGTCTCCTCTCTTTCCACCTAGTTGTTAGCCATCACATAGAATCATGGAACTTCAGATCTGGAAGAGCTCTCAGGATGTAACTGAGGCAGAATCTCTTCTAAAACCTGCCTGACACATCCTCATTCAGTCTCTGCTTGAAGATCTCTGGGTCAGCTTTCAGGGTTAAGAAGTTCTTTCTCATAGTCAAGGAAGCCTGCCTCTCTCTAATTTCTATCCACTGGTCTTGGTTTGTAGGATCACAAGACCAGAGGATCTCAGAGCTAACCCTAGAGGTCTAGGGCCACTTTTTAATTTTACAGGGAAGGGCTTTGCTCCATTCACACAGTGGTAACTAACAGGACCATGGATGCCCTAAACCTGCTGCTTTTCCCATTGTCGTCTGAAGTCCTACAAAATAAACTTCATCCCTTCAGGTATTCAAATCTAGCAGTCACCTCTCTCTCTTACCCCTTCCCAAGTGTTCTCCAGGGTAACATTCCTAGCACTCCCAACAGACCCCTGGTGCTATGCTTCTGTACCAATATACTCCCTCTCCCTAGACCTCAGGGTGTAGGGGTGACCTTCACCCCCATACTTGTCATGAATGGAGTAAAGAATGCCAAATACTCTTGCCCCCATTTTACAAATATTGAAACTGAGGCCCAGAGAAAGGACATGACTTGCTCCAGGTAACAGAGCCAGGTTCAAACCCAGGTTCTTTGATACCAAATCCAGAGCTTTTTCCTTTTTTTTTTTTTTTGGCTAGGCAGTGGGGTTAAGTGACTTGCCCAGTGTCACACAGGTAGTAAGTGTCAAGTGTCTGAGGCTGGACTTGAGCTCAGGTCCTCCTGACTCCAAGGCCAGAGTTCTATCCACTGGGCCACCTAGCTGCCCCCAGAGCTTTTTCTATGATATTATTCAATCTCTTTGAGCCATTGAGGCCCAAACTGGGGCTCCCAACACTCGGCTAACTAATTTGATATAGAACAGAGGCTGAGAAGAGCAATAAGGCTTTCCCTACCTCCTAAGGATAACTTAGTCTTATGGGGAAACTCTTACGGAACATCTAGGCTATTGGAGAAGCAGAACAAGGCCATAGACAATGAATATTGAGGTAGGAGACAATAGAACATGAGAAACCAGGGAGACCATAGATCACAGTCCAAGAACAAACTGCCTTGTTCTGTGACCTTAGACTAGTCATTTCCCATTTGTCTCCTCTAAAACAACAAAATTAAAGGATCATATTGGATGGTCACCAAGGTCCCTTTTATTTATTTATTTTTTTAAAGGTTCCTTTTAGAATCAACATTTTACGATTGAATAGTGGGATTGGACCTGGAAGCCTTCCTAGAGGAAGTGAGGCTGCAGTACAGAAAGGAGAGGTCATTTCAGGCCAAGGGCCTTGGAACACCCAGCCCCTTTGACAGAGCAGATATTGGGGGTGGAAAGGTGAGGGGCTAGGCACTGACCAGTGGCATGGATAGATTGACAGGAAGGTCATGATGAGTCTGCCCTGACTCATCAAAGTCACAGCAGACCTGGGGAAGGGTCTAAACCTCAAACATGGCCCCCAGCTGCAAGTCAGACGACCTGAGACTGCTTGTCCAGTTACATTCTACTTACCTGTGTGATCTTGGGTAAGTCACCACTCTCTGTTTGGTTCTTTGTGAAATAAGGGGTTTGGGTTATATATCTTGGTGCCGTCCAGTTCTAAATTCTATGCTATAATTCCACTAAAGCCTTCTCTCCCAGAACCTGCAATCTCCTTCTCACCCCATACCCACATCCCCCGCCCCTGAAAAATCCCTGAGGCTCTGCCCTGGCCTCTCCTGCAGCCAGGCTGTGACTGGCAGCTTCCTAACCAACCCCCTCTCTGCAGAGCTGAGCTGGGTGAACACCAGTTCTCTGCAGCCTGGGCTCCACTCACAGCTCAGCTCAGCTTCCTCTTTGGGCTGGGAGGGAGTGGGGACCCAGGGGCCAGACACACCCCTTGCCTAGGGTCCCCAGAGCCCTACTGGACCCACTGCTGGACAGACAGACACAGTCATCTCTAGTGCCAGCGCACCCCCCCTCCCAGGGGCTCAGCCCGGCCCTGCTGGACCCACAGCTGGACAGAGGGACAGAGGAACAGACGGACACCCAGGTGCCAACTCCCCCCCCATTTCCTGGGCTCAGCACTGTTTGCTCCCCTCCCCTTCCCCTCACCCCGCTTGTGGCTCCCCTGGGATGCTCTCTGGGGACTGTGCCAAGGGGGCACCAGCAGCTTTCTCAAGGTCAGTGCCAAGGCAATGCATGCCCTTGCTAGACTAGAAGCCCTTCTAGCTCTTTGGGTGTCGGGGACCTGCAGGCTGGGAGGGGGACTCAGGAGAAACAAACTAGGAACCCCAGTATCTATCCCCCTTCCCCATCCCACAATATGCGTCCTATCTGTAACGCAACCAAGTCTGGGGCAGAAGCAGGCTGGGAGGCTGTAAGGGCAGGGGCAGCTGCGGCAAGGGGGTGTCTTGGATCTGGTGCCCAGGTCCCCAAGATGGAACATCCACATACCCCTTCCTTCAGTGTCCCTTCAGTCCCTACAATCAGTCTGGATGAGGGCCAGGGCGGCGGGGGAGGGGGCATTATCGATGGTGGCCCCTACACACACCCACGCATACACTTCCCAAGACCCTTGCAGGAATGCCGTGGCTGCCTGGGGCCCTTAGGAAGCTAAAATTGGAAAGTGCCGTGTGGGAGGCAGCTGACAAAGCTATTTCTCTCGCCTTACTTCTCAGTTCCAATTTCAGTCACTTACTCCATTAGCACTGTCCCCCAGGGGCCCTAGGACCTCCTATGGTCAATGGGAAGGCATCTCCAGGAGGGGGGGGGGCACAGGGCTTGAGAGTTGAAAGAGATCTTAGAGATCACCTACTTCAATGCCCTCATTTTTCAGACGAGGAAACTGAGGCCCAGAGAAGGGGGAGTGACTTACCCAAGGTCATAAAGCTAGTAAGTGGCAGAGTCCAAGGCCCTTTCCATTTTGCAGAGTGTCCCAAGTCTTGGTTTGGGTTTAAGCTATCACTATTTATAGACTCTACTGCATTCCCCTGATAGGAGTGGGAGAGCTGGCCCAGGATCTTAAAAGGAACTGGGAGACCTGGACTCACTCTCTCTCTCTCTCTCTCTCTCTCTCTCTCTCTCTCTCTCTCTCTCTCTCTTCTTTCTCTCTCTCTCTCTGTATGTGTGTGTGTGTGTGTGTGTGTGTGTGTATCCCTAGCTCCATCACTGACTTGCTGTGTGACTGTGAGAAAGTCCTTCCACCTCTCTGGGCTCCAATCTCTTCCTCTGTAAAATGGGGTTATAGACATATCTCTAATGGATTTTTCTAAATAAAACATCAAGGAGAAACAGTGTAATGCCTCTCCAGGCCTTGGGAGGCAGGGAAGAGAGGGTGACGGAAACCTCATTCTGTAGGAGTAGATCAGATTCATGACTCCCTCCAACTACACAGAAGAGCAAGTGTGTGTATGTTTATGTCCATTTTACAGATGAGGAAACAGAGTCAGAGAAAGAAGTGAGCTTTCTAAGGTGACACAGTAAGTAAACAGCACAGTGGGGATTCAACTCTGTGTCCTCCCATCTTGGAATTCAATGCAAAGGGTAGGGACTTTGTCATTGTGGTCATAGCCACACTGGCCTCTCCGCTGACCTCATCTTGCAAGGAGCTACTTGGAAGTGTTCTTGCTGATATCTACAGAGTTCTACCCAGGGAAGGTCCAGCTCAGCAGTCTCAAGAGCCTTGCTTCTGACCTTTCAGTCATTGTCCCAGGAAAGCCTTGTCGGGAATCCACTTGGAGTCATTGTAGAACTGGGCTCCATCCCTTAGGGAGTCCCAAGCTGGTACCATGGAGCCCAAGGCAACTAAGGAGAGAGAGAAGGAGGGAAAGTGGTATAGAGGAAGACAAACAGGAGAAAAGGAAAGCAGGGAAGGAGAAAAGGAGAGACGAGGAAGGTTGGATGGAAGGGGGAGAGGGAGGACAGACAAATGGAGGGAAGGAAGAGAAGGAAGAAATGGGGGAAGAAAGAGACAGAGAGAGAAGGCTTAGAGGGAGGGAGAAAGGGAAAGGAAGATATAAACAGAGAGAAGGAAGGAAGGAAGGAAGGAAGAGAAGAGAGGGAAATAGATAAAGAGGGAGGGAGAGGAGGAAGGAGGAAATCTAGGACCCTTACAAAGTATGTTATTAGAAAAGGGCAAACTCCTGAAGGCAGCAATGATATGGATGAGGGGAGAGAGCTCTCAGGAAGCCATCCAATAATCCACAACCACCCCCTTGGGCCTTGGCTGTAGAGACCCAGTCAGTATAGCAGAGGGATACAGTTACCCCCATGGAAGAAGCCATAACCTCAGCATTGTGAGATTCATGGTTCAAGTCCTAGCTCAGCCAATAACTCACCCCCACCTGGACAAGTAGTCCCTTCCCCCATGCTGGCCCTCAGTTTCCCCATGTGTACAATGAGGGAGGTAGGCCAGACTGTCTCCAAGGTTCTGTCAGTGCATCAAAAGTTAGAAGGGACCCCCTAGAGCATCTAGTCCAACCGAAGAGGAATCTTCTCAACACCCCCAGCAAGGGGTCATCCAGCTTCTGACTGAGGACCTCCAGGGATGGGGAACTAACCACCTCCAGAAGCAGCCTATTCCAGCTCTAATTATGAAGAAGTATTTTTCCCTATATACAGCTGAAATCTGCTTCGTGAGAGGGAATCACAGAGGAGGGTAGAGGTTCAGTGAAGGGCAGGGGTGGAGATAGGTTAAGTGAGGTGATGGGAGCTAAGTGAAGAAACTCCAAACTTGATAAGGGAATGCAGCTCGTTTCTGGGGATGAAGACTCAGTGAGGAGAGAGGGGCTCGGTGAGGATGGGGATGGGGGCTCACTGATGGCTAAGGGATGGGGGGAGGGGGTTGGGCTCAGTGAGAGGGATGGGGACTCTATAAGAAGAGTAGTATGGTATAGAGGAAAGAACTTTGGCTTGCCTTGGGATCTCAGCTCTGCCACTTACTTCTGCAATCTTTTGTAGGTCACTTCCTCTATCTGATGCCTCAGTTTCCCCACTCTCAAATAAGAAGGTTGGACTACATGATCTAAGGTTTTTTTCCAGCTCCCAAACATATGATCCTGACCCCTTGGGAAGCCCCAACAAGCACAGCTGTTACCCCAGTCGCCCCTGTAGCCCAGGAGGAAAGTGGGGTATTTCCACATGCCCCAGATGAGGTGGTCCTTTAATAATTGCTTAGAGAAATGGAGATTGAAGGCCCTTGAGGGCCCCTCTTTTTTGGGGGGAGGGAGAGGCACAAAGTCATTTAACCTCTTCAAGTCTGTTCTTTCAGCTATAAAATGAATATATTACTATAGTAATATCATATATATTTATATATATCATAGGATAGTACTATACTGTGTTGTGGGAAAAACACTTGGCTTGGAGTCAAGAGACTTGGATTCGAGTCCTAGTCTGATGACTTATTAACTGTGTGACCTTGGGTAAGTTACCTGCCTGACCTTTCTAGACGTGGGGTTTCTTATCTGTAAAATGAGGTGGGCAAGACTAGATGATGCCTAAGGGTTCTTTTGGGGTCCTCTGCCCTGAGGAGTGGATGGGGAAAGGAAAGGGGCCGTTTCTTCAGTGTGCCCACCCTGAGGAGTTGGACAGCCCCGGCGAGGCCCCTGACAGGAGAGAGAGAGAGAGAGATAAGCTGGCCTTACTCCACCTCCCTTCCCTTTTCAGGAACCTGAGCCCTGGGCCGAGGTGGCAGAGCCAGGCCAGTAACCGGAGCAGGCTGGCCCAGGAACCAGCCTCCTGAAAAGGAGGTAGCAGGAGGGGCCGGGCCTTGCTCACCCTCTGAGCCCACTCTAGGGCTCCTGGGAGACCCGGACCTAGGCAAGGTAAGGACCCTCTCCCCTGTGCTAGGTGGAAAGAGGAGAGGTGCTCCCTAGGCCCTGGGAGCCAGGGGAAGTTCATGGGGAGACAAGGTTGGAGGGGATAGACGAGGGTAATGACACCCATGGATATAGATGTTTGGGGGCCAAAGGGTGCAAGTCAGAGCCCCTGACTGGGAATCTAGAGATCTGGGTTCTCGTCCTCACTCACTGGGTCAACTTGAGCCTCAGTTTCCTTATTTGTAAAATAGGGCCAGTTAGTCCTGCCCTGCCTCCTTCATAGGATTACTGTGTGAGTCTAATACGAATCCAAGGCCATTACCAATAGGAAAATGACTTGAAAAAATAGTAAATGAAGAATTCGCACTAATATTCTTTCAGTGAGACTGACTCCATGCAAGAAGTGTTAGTCTTTCTACCTCCTCAGTCCAGAGGTTTCCAGAGGGGCAGGGCTGGGTCGTGCCTTCAGATGGAGGGAGGGAGTTTGCTTGAGGACAGATGCTATGGTTCCATCTCTCAAACCAGGGATTCCCTGAGGACAGGGTCTGTGTGGCTCCCAGGATTCCCAAGGTAGAACATTGACTTTCCCCAAGACAGGCAGATGGACTGAAAGGCAGGATGAGATGTAGGCGGGGCGCCAATGAGACCACATTAGGGCTACCTTGCTTTGGCTCTCGGCACAAAAGAGTAGCTAACCTGGTCGGGTCCTCTTTTCCAGCTCCAGGGCCCCACTGGTCCCTTTCCTCTAGTATGGGCATCAAGACTTCACTGCCCCCTCCTGAGCTGGCCATCTATGCCTTGGTTCTTGTGTGTGCCCTGGGCTATGCTGGCAATGGGCTCTTTGAGGCATCTCGAGGTAAGCCCCTATGCTGGAAAAAGGGATTCTTTGACATCTTTGGGGGTTTTGGGGGGAGTGGGGAGGAAGGGGAGACTTAAGGGTGGATGCAGGTGGAGAGAGAGAGAGAGAGAGATCCTCATTCCTTTGGCATTCTGAATCAGAAGCCTTGGTTTCAAATCTCTATTGCGATGCCATCTAGTTGTGTAAGCTTGGGCAAATCACTCCTCTCAAGGCCTCAGTTTCTTCATCCATAAAATGCACAGGACAACCTTTGTACCACCTTGTCTCATGACCTATTGTGAAGAAAGTGCTTTATAAGCCTTAGAGCCCCATGGAAATTTAAGTTAATATTTACACCAGTGTATTCCTTTTTCTGCTTTTGCCACTTACTATCGTATAACCTGGGGCACAACACTTCTAAATCTCTGTTACCCCATCTACACAAGATGGATAATCAGATGTACACTCCTTCCCTCATAGGATAGTTATAGGAGAAAGCACATTGTAATGTACTCCATTGGTATTAGTATGAAGAGGAAGGGGAGGGGGACAGGGGAAATAGGGAGGAGAAGGAAGAAGAGATGGAAGAGAAGGAGAAAGAGGAGAAGGAGGAGAAAGAGGAAGAGAAGAAGGAAAAGGAGGAAGAGAAAGAGGAGGAAGAGAAGGAAGAAGAGAAAGAGGAGGAGGAGGAGAAAGAGGAAGAGAAAGAAAAGGAGGAAGAGAAGGAGGAGGAAAAGGCAAAGGAGGAGGAGGAAGAAGAGGAGGAGGAAGAGGAGGAGAAGAAAGAGGAAGAGGAGGAAAAGGAGAAAGAGGAGGAGGGGAAGGAGGAGGAAGAGAAGGAGAGGAGGAAGAGGAGGGTGAGATGAAATGGAGGTGGGATACAAAAGAGGGAGAGAGAGAGAGGGAAGTCCCATCCTAGCATCAGGGGTTGAGGTGTGAGGAGGCAGTATTGGAAATGTTTCCTAGGGAGGAAAGGCCACCTGAGATCACTCCCAGAGCTGGACCTGAATGATACAAAGAGCTTGGGGGTACAGATGGAGCTGTTCACCAGGCACACACACAGACATCAATAGGCAGCACAGTGGAAAGAGAGCCAGGCTTGGAGCCAGGAAGACCTGAATTCAAATCTGGCCTCAGACACTTACTAGCTGTGTGATCCTGGACAAGACACTTAGCTTCTGTCTAGCTCAGTTCCCTTACCTGTAAAATAGGGATAATGATAGCACCTGCTTTCCAGGGTTGCTGTGAGAATCAGATGAGAAATAATTGTAAAGTGTTTAGCTCAGTTCCGGGCACATGCGCTATTTTTGTTTAGTCATTTTCAGTCGTGTCCAATTCTTAATGGCCCCATTTGGGAAAGATATAGGAGTAGTTTGCCGTTTCCTTCTCTAGCTGATTTTACAGATGAGGAAACTGAGGCAAACAGGGTGAAGTGACTTGCCCAGGGTCACACAGCTAATAAGTGTCTGTGTCAGTGAACTCAGGAAGATTAGTCTTCCTGATTCCCGGCCCTGCACTGTATCCACTGTGCCATCTGAGCTGCCCCCTAGCACATAGTGGCTTGGCACACTGAGACTCCTACATCTCTTTTCAGATAACATGAACAGGAAGGCCTTCAGGGAGTCGGTGAAGCCTGGATGGCATTACATTGGACGAAAGATGGTAGGTGCCCCCTCCCCATCTTTCTTTCCTAGGGGCTAATAGCATTTCCTATTTCACAGGGAGGGCTGAGAGACAGGAAGAAAATATTGCTGAGATGACCAGGCAGAAGTTAAGGCCCCCTACCTTATCACTCCATCTCTTGCTCCTTCTTGCCACTAAACCCTCAGGCCTACAAGCCCCTGATACAGTCCCCTTTCCTATGCATGACTGCCACCAGCAGGGCCTGGTGGCCTCATGTTGCACCCACTCCCTTGTCCAAGCCTGCTCTCCCCCGAGCAACCACACTCCCAACTGAAGTTGACCCAGCCTATGTTCCTTCATCTCAAGGACCCTTCTATCTGCCAATAAAATCACCCAGGCTAGTATGTCCTACTAGATCTCTTCTTTCAAGAGGATATGGATTTTAATGCAAATAATAGAATTTAGGGCCAGAAGAAACTATAAAGATTCTCTGGTCCAAACCCCTCATTTTTCTAAGGAGAATAATTGAGGCCCAGAGAGGTTCACTGACTCGCTCCAGGTCTCACAGCCAGCAAGTGTCAGAGCTGGGGGATCCTATCCTGTGTCCTCTGACTTTGAACTCAGTGGTTCCTCGCCTTCTCAAGTATGAAGACCACATTTTAACTTCAAACAATCTCTCTCTTTTTTTAATTTTTAGGCAATTGGGGTTAAGTGACTTGCCCAGGGTCACACAGCTAGTAAGTGTCAAGTGTTTGGTTTGAGGGCACAAACAATCTCTCTGAGCACCCACTTCTCACCCCCTGGGATGGTGCTTGAACTGTTAGTATTCCGCTAAGGAACCAAAAGCAGCTATGAATTCAGGAACATTTTGAAATGAATTGATAGGTCACTAATCGCAGTAACCTCTATGTGCACATGAAAATACTGCCATGTGAGACATAGCCACCCTCTGGGTCTATCCGCTTACCTATTGCACTCACTCATTTGCATCTTCTGACAGTGAGTGAAGCTTGGTTTACGTGTGGATTTATGAACCTTTTGTAATAGATCCCACAACTTCCAGAGGCCCCCATCTGTATAGCTTGGGAACCACTGCCTTAGCCCAAAACACAAATGAGTCACTACAGGCATCTATTTCACACTCACTGTGTACCAGGTTCTGTGCTAAGAGCTAAAGCACTGATGGTGGAACCCCAAGCCTGAGGGAAAATGTTTGGGAGTAGGGCAAGTGAGAAAATGTCCTGATCTCCACCCACGGGTGACCCTACTTGTTTAAGCAACCTCAGACTAATCCTCTTTGACCCACCAGTGGTGTTAATCTACCCCGCACAAAAGGAAGCCAATGCCGTCCCCTTCAAATCCCAAAAAATGAGAAACGAGTGCATTCCATATGCTGGGGGCACCAAGCCCAACTACCCGCCATCCTGAAGGGAGAGTTCTAGGACCTCTCAACTTTCTTTGTTCAGCCGTTTCAGTCATGTCTGACTCTTTGTGACCCCACTTGGGGTTTTCTTGGCAAAGACACAGGAGTGGTTTTCCATTTCCTTCTCCAGCTCATTTTACAGATGAGGAAACTGAGGCAAGCAGGGTTAAGTGACTTGCCCAGGGTCACACAGCTAGTAAGTGTCTGAGGTTGCATTTAAACTCATGAAGATGAGTCTTCCCGACTCCCAGCCCCACACTCTATCTACTATGCCACCTAGCCACTCTAGTTCAGTCTTCTCTCCCTCCACCAGGATGTAGCAGATTTCGAGTGGGTAATGTGGTTCACCTCCTTCCGTAACATCATCATCTTTGCCCTCTCCGGTCACGTGCTCTTTGCCAAGATCTGCTCCATGATTGCCCCACAGGTGAGTTGGGGTTCCTCCAAAAGTAGATTCGCCTCATCTATCCCCTTGCCTATCCTATACATGTCCCCCTTATGGCCTCACATGGCCCAGACTCTGGCAGGAAGTCCTTCCCCAAACTTAGGATCATTGAACTATAAGCTCCTTGAGGGCAGGAACTATTTTGTTTCTAACCCTGTACCCCCTCAGTGCCTAGTTTTGTGTCTAGTTCATAACAAGCAATTAATGAATGCTTATGGAATTGAACTGAGCAGCATGTCAGAGCTGGAAGGGACCTTAGATCATAGAATATCAGAACTGAATGAATCCTTAGAGATCATCTGGTCTAAATCCATTTTACAGGTGTGGAAACTCAGGCCCAGGAAGGAGAAATGACTTACCTAAGGTCACACAGGACATTCTCCTAGACGGGTGGGACTCAGGTCTCCTGACTCCCCGCCTAGAGCTAGCTAGCCAGCTCCCTCAAAGCACCCCGTGTCCTCACTGCCTCTACCTCCACTTTGTCTTTCTCTTCCCACAGTTCCGCTCATGGATGTATGCAGTGTACGGGGCCTTAGCTGTGCTGGGGACCATGGGCCCCTCCTACATGCTGCTCCTGTTGGCCCATTGCCTGGGTCTCTACATGGTTTCCCTGCTTAAGCAGCGGTGGCTCTGCTTTACCCTGGGGCTTGCCAGTCTGGCCTCTTTCAAGCTGGAGCCAGCCAATTCATGGCAGGTGCACCTGAGATGGGGCAAGGTTGGGGAAGGGAGGAGAAAAGGGGGGCCACGGGTGGCCAAGGAAGAGTCCCAGGCCTTAGAGCTGGAAGGGAATGCAGATATGCTCTAGTCCAAACCTCTCATTTTACGAAGGAGGAAAGGGTCAGTCACTGGCCCAAGGTCACACAGCTAGTAAGTGGCAGAGCTGAGATTTGTGCCTTTCCTTCTCCTGATGCCTCTGCAAATGCTCCCTGTCCTTTCAGGTCCAGTTCAACCCCCCTCCTCTTCCTCCTGCCCCATATGAAGCTGGCCTAGCCAATGCTTCCCTCCAGCCCTTAGAGCTGGGGCCCTGAGTTAACCCTTGGCTTCTTCACACTCTGCCCTGTTTGCAAGCCTTGTCTCTCCTAGGCTTTGAGCTCCCCGAGGGAAGGGCCTGGGTCTGTTCCTACTCTGTGTCTCCTGAGCAATGAGCTTCCTGAAGACAGGGACCAGGTTCTTTCTTTCCTTTATTCCCCCCCCTCAGTGTTGTGGCTCTTAGGTCCAGACATGAAACGACACTTACTAAAGACCTGAATGTATGAATGAATGAGTGAGCCTGCACAGGCTGAGAGAGCACCTGCTATGTTCCAGGAATTGTGCTAAGCACTTTACAGATTTGATCAGTGAGATGATACATAGGCTGGGGTGATCAGGATGGGCTTCCTGCAGGCGGTGGGCTTTGAGCTGGGCCCTAAAGGATGAGGAGTATGTGGGTAGGGGAGGGGGAAGGTGCCAAGGTGCCGCCAGTGAGCGCGGTTACTGTTCTTTCTCATCCAGAGCGGGTTTGTAACGGGCACTTTTGATCTTCAAGATGTGCTGTTTTACGGGGGCAGCGGCTTCACGATTTTCCGATGCATGAGCTTTGCCCTGGAGAACTGTGATTGGCCAGAAGGCAATTACTCTTTCCTGGACCTGCTCAAATACAACTTCTATCTCCCCTTCTTCTTCTTTGGACCCATCATGACCTTTGACAAGTTCCATGCCCAGGTAAAGGAATTGGACCTGGGGGATCATGCTCTCCCACCCCCCAAAAACCCATGAGTTCCCTTGAGAGCAGGGCTACATTCCATGCCCCCCCAACTTAGGCTAAGGGTGGGGGTATCCCTAAGGGCAGGACTGTGACTCACTGGAGTGAGGCCAGAGCCAGGTAAGCATCTCCTCCTCCCCCTACTCCCAGGTGAGCCAGCTGGAGCCTGTTCGGAGGGAGTGGGAAATGTGGCAGATCCGCACCCAGGCGGGACTCAGCCTGGCCTCCATCGTGGCGGTGGATGTGTTCTTTCATTTCTTCTACATCCTTACCATTCCTAACGACCTCAAGTTCACCAGTCGGCTCTCAGACTGGGCCCTAGGTGGGTGAGGACTAGATGTGGGATCTGGCAGGGACCAAGGGTCTTTCCCCCACGCCTGTGACTCCCCCCTCCTCCAGGGCCTAGGCTGATTTTCTCAAACAAAAGTGGCCTAGCGAAAGCATTTGTGGGTGCTGGAGAACTCTGAGCCTGTGGTAGGCCATCTACCTCCAGTGACCTGAGTAGATTTGACACTTTGGGGTAGGACATGTCCGTCCTGGAAGAGTGGGGTGGGCAATATGTCTATGTGTTTGTATGTATCTGTGTAACTGGGTATGTGTGTTTATGTGCATCAGTGTATACACATATGTCTCTGTGTATGTCTGTGTTTTTATGGGTCCGCATGTATATATTTATGTGCATATGTTAGTGTGTTTGTATGTGTCTATGAATATGTTTTATGTGCCTCTGTATATGTTTGTATGTGTCTCTATGTGCTTGTATGTTTCTTGTGTGTATATACACAGAAAAATGTGTGTGTGTATGAGAGAAAGGTGGCTGAGGCTCAATCAGAAGTAGGCAAAAGCATCCTCCAGAATTCTTTCAGAGAGGGGGGCTAATCAATTCAATTCAAAAAACTGTTATTAAGTGCCCACTTAGTGCTTTCTTCCTCTTGAAATTACTTGGCATATATTTTGCATTTCTGTATCTGGGTACTTGTATCCTTCCAGTAGGCTAGAAACTCCCCAAGAGCAGGGACTGGTTCACTTTTGTGAAAGCCTATGTAGTGTTTAATAGGCACTTACTAAATATTTCTTGAATTTGAATGGAATTGAATTATAAGGCTTTATGTGCAGTACTGGGGATACAAAGATATAAAAGATAGTTCCTGCCTTCAGGGAGCTTATACTTTAATGATATATACATGTATACATATGTGTATTCACACATACGCTGATACCTGTAATTCAAGGAAGAATGTGATGGGTAAAAAAGAGGGACCTAGACAAAGTAGTCTAGGACAAAATTTGAAGGGGAGGGATCTCTTTCAGCTTGGTAGGGAGAGGTGGAGTAGTCGAGGAAGGTTTAATAGAGTAGGTGACCCCTGAGATGACCCCTGGAGGAATGGAAGAATGTTGACAGACAGAGATGAGGAGATGTGTGTTCCAGCTATTAGGGGATGGTTGATAGCAGTGCACAGAGGCTGGAAAGGACAAGATAAGACTGGGAAATACCTCCTTGTCCACTCTGACTGGAATCTAGCATGTAAGAAGAGGAGAAGTTAGCAGGAGATAAAACCGAAGAGAAAGTTTTGAATGGTTCTAAATGCCAGGCAAATCCTTACCTATGGGCAGGGGGGAGCCATGGAAGGGTCTATCAAGTCTGAAGTCAGTTCTACCCTGTGTGCCCAGCCCTCTACGAGGCTGGACAAGGACAGAGGAACAGGTCCAGGCCTTGCCCTCAGGGAGCTTATAGGCTGGTTGAAGAGATAGGGACAGATCATGAGGGCACAGCCCTGGAAGTGTAAGAAATCGGAGCAGGATGGTGTTCTCCGTGGTTGGCACAGGTAAGGTTTAAGCCCTAACAGCTCAGATCAGACAGGTGAAAGAGGATGGAGCAGGGAGTGTGTTCCAGATAGGCCTCTAACAGGGGAACGATGTGGAGAATTGCAGACAATCACACCACATATGGAACCAGTAATAGGCCTGGCTAAGTGGTTGTGAAAGGGAAAGAAGACAGAAAAGGTGGAGTGGGATGAGACTCGGAAGGGCCTTGAATATCAACGTGAGCAGTCTGGACTTTATCCAAACCAAGAGTCTAGGCCCAAAGCACTGGTACAAAGGAGTCATGGAGGCCTGGATTCAAGTCCTGGCTGTAATTTCTTTTATGACCTTGGGCAAGTCTCTTCCCCTCCTGGCATCAGGTTCAGGCCTCATCTGCAAAATGAAGCAGGTCATTGTATCTGATCTCTGAGATCCCCTTGGCTCAGAAATGCTTCTGTGATTCTCTGATTCTCTTGACACTGTCAAGGTCTTGAGGACATGGTGTAACCCCAATTACCAGGAGGGGTGGGATAGGGTGGGCGGGGAGGGAGGAAAGGGGAATCAGAGATGCCCCCTCCCAAGAAAAAGAAGTCTCCTGACTTCAGCTGTTTTCTGGTGAGAGAGTGAGAAAGCGAGGAAAAAGGAAAGGATGTAGGGAGCCAAAGGTGGAGGCAGCTTTTCATTCTGTCCAGGGAGGGGGTCCTGGGGAGTCCTGGATACAGCCAAAATTCAAACCATCCCCTCAGGCCACTTACTCCTTCACATCTTGGGATAACCTCAGCTTCCCAACCATGCCCTCTCCCAACCCCCTCTCCTCCTCCCAAGCCAGGGGTGACGCCATCTCCTCTCCTCTTGCCCAGATAAGATTTTAGCTGTGTTTGTCCTCAAACAAAGAGCACCTTTGTGCCACTGTCTCTTCACTCCCTTGGCCTCAGCAGCATCCTCTCAACAATAACAGCTCTCATTTCTGGGGCGCTTTAGAGTTTACAAAGCACTTTGCTCAAAATAATGCTGGGAAATGGGCATATGGGAGACATCGCCCCCATTTTACAGATGAGGAAACTGAGGCCCAGAGAGGTGAAAATATTTTCCAGCATCATACAGATGATAGGTATAGGAACAGAATTCAAGCCAGTTTCCCAGGCTCCAAATCCAGAAAAACAAAACAAAACAGAAAAACTGAAGTCCAGAGAAGACATATGATTTTCGGAAGGGCACATAGGAGACTCAGGTCTCCTGACTTCTAGCCCAAGAGTTCAGAACAGGGGAGGTAATAATCCCCCCATCTTCTTCCCTTAACAGACTTCATCAGGGATACTCTGTCCAAGTTGGAGATGCTACATTTTAGGAAATATACAAGCTAAAACAAGTCCAGAAGTGACCATGATGGTGAGGCTAGGCCACATGAAAGATATCAGAAGGGAATGGGCCTGTTTTTCCAGGAGAATAGAAAACGTAGAGAGGATGTGGCACCTATCTTTAAGGATTTGAAGGGCTGTAACAAAGAAGGCTTATCCTACTGGATCCTATTGGACATTAAAAGAGGAGAACTGAACTCCAGGAGAGCAGGGACCAGAGCTTAGCTAAATTTGGTATCAGCCAGCATCCAGCAAAGTGATCTGTGCATAGTAGGTACTTAAGTGAAATAGTACTTAAGTGAAGGTACTTCAGCGAAGTTCTCTGGATGAACAAAGAAGGGCAGATTTTAGTTTCATAGCCATATAAAGAAAACCTTTCTAACACTCAAAGCTGTCTACAGATGGAATGAAGTGGTGAACAGGGCCCTGGAGGGCTTCAGATGGAGGCCACATTGCCCCTTTGGGGGGATGCTAAACACTTCTGGGACTCATGCTTAGATACAATTTGGACTACACAATCCCCTCCGTGATGCTGTGGGCCTGGGACGCCAAGGTTCTGCAGACAAACAAAGCAATTGCTAAGACTATTTGATGAGCTGGAGACCTTCAGTCACTTTCAAATATCCCTTGGTATTTTGGAGAAAAATGTGGGCAAATCGGTGAGGTCCAGCTCCCTCAGGATGCTGAGAGTCAAATGATGAGGACTGGGGCAGGACAGTCACTCATTCAATTCACAGGACTAAGGGATCATTTTTGTTTTGAAAAGTTTTAGAGATTTTCTCAATGGCCTCCTTGGAGAACTGGACCCCCAGGGTGGAAATGGGAGTGAGGGTCACAAACCCAGGGTAAAGAGGGATGGATGGGTCATGGAGTGATAGGAAGGCTCTCTTTTCGGGTTCTATAGAGGGTGACGGAGGGGGAGGGTCTGATTGGATGTAGGGCGGTGGATGTATTGACCTCCTAGGCCAGAGTGAGTGACGCAGGTCCTTGTTGGCCCCCAGCGGGCCTGGCCTACTCCAATCTGGTGTATGACTGGGTGAAGTCAGCTGTGATGTTTGGTGTTGTGAACACTGTGGCCCGTCTGGATCATCTGGACCCACCCCAGGCACCTAAGTGCATCACAGCCCTCTATGTCTTTGCAGAAACGTAAGTTTGTTCCCTCCCCGCCGCCACCACTGCCGTGGGGCACTAGAGACATCCCTATCCCCTCAGGACTCTCTGAGATTCTTCTGACCCCCCCCCCCTCCAAGAGCTCCCTACAATTCCCCTTTCCCTTCAGAATGCCTGGAGACTTTTATATCCCCTTGAAAGTCCCCTATTCCTATGAATCTCCAAGGTGGACAGAACCTTAGAGGACATCTGGCCCAATCTGGACCCAAGCAAGAACTCCTCTGCTATAGAAGAGTTCTATAGAACCCCCTGTACAGGGGCTTACTTATCCAGCTTTTGCTTAAAAGACCTCTAGTGGTAATGCACCACAGACTACCTAGGCCTACCATGTATCTCTCTGTTGCCTTATGGGTCACTCACAATTCTGATTCTTTAGGGATTATGGTATCCCATGTTTGGCAGCCATATGGCATCACTGGAAGAATATTGATGTTATGAAAGATAATTGTTTTTTGTTTCAAGGATAGCTTGAAATTTTTCAAAGTGCTAGATGCCATTTCCCAAAGGTAATCTATCCCTCTCTCTTCCTCTTCAATTCTGGGCCCAACTCTATGTCTGTTTGCAACATCCTGTTTGAGATACGTGTTGCCAAGGAACATGGATTGTCTATTCAACTGCCCATCTAAGTCTGGACATTAGGTATTACTCATCCACTTGATCTTGGTAGTGTAGACTTGATTGTACTGTGTGGACGTGGAACTCATTGAACAGGCTGTGTAGCATTCAAGGTCTTGGTGCCATCGGCACAATGTTATCTCCAATAGAGGCATCTGGAGGACTTCGCCATCCATAGAGAATCCTTGCATTCTATTTTCATCTATATTTATTCTATTTCATCTTTAGAGAATCCTCTGTGGGATATATTCCGTGGTTGTGACAAACACCTTGGGCAAGCATTGGTTCTTAACAGGATATTCTAGAATTTTACCAAGAAATGAAACAACTTAGGCTCAGTGGCCTATAATTAACAGACTCTACTCTCTTGCCTTTTTTGAAAATCAGGAATGTATTTTTCCTTCTTCAGTCTATGGTAGCTCTCCCATTCTCTACAAACTTTCTTAGTAAAATTTTATCTCCTCTTTATTGATACCCTTTATTTTTACATCCCATTCCTTTCCAAACATACCCAATAATCCATTCCTTGTGACAAAGATTTTAAAAGAAAGAGATAAAGAGCAATTCAGCACAGCCAATCAACACACCAAATGCTTTGTGATTTTTCAGATATCGCTGAGAGCAGCTCATCAATCACACCTTCAAGTTCTTTTGTCCGTGGAGCAAAGTTTGTCTGGACCCATAATTAAACCCATCATCTAGATGACCTAGATGGTTTCCTACCATCTCCTTACATATCTTGGGTTTTTGAACTCCCTCTTAGTCATCTTTCTTCTACCCTTTCTAGTCCAGAGAGTATTATTCTTGGCAGAAAAAAAAAGTAAAACAAGAGTCCAGTAGTTCTAGCATTTCTCCTTGATCTTCCTTCCCCCCCTCCCCCAACTAGCTAACAAAGCCTTTTCTGTTATCCTTATTATCATAAGTGAGCCTCAGTTTATTCTAAGCTTTGGCACTTTAATCCTTTTCTTACAGGCCAATAAGGCACTTACTGTGCACGTTCTTTATTCCCTAGCCTTGTTTCCATTTTCTGTGCCTGTCTTTAATAAAAATATCATATATACATATAAACATATTTGACACATAATATACCTAACAACCATGAACAAAAAATAAACATACAAAACAAGGCTTAAGATATTACTCCCAAATACTTAGCCTTTAACAAAGAACTATGAAATAAACTAACAAACATACAAAGAAAAAAATGTTTCCCTGGTTGTTTCCTTCCAATCCTGACCACAGGCTTGCCCCCTTTGATCCTATTTGCCTTCCTTTCTTTTCCTCTTCCTTTCTTTTCTTTTCCCATTTCTTTTCTTTCCCTTCCTTTCTCATCCTTTTTCCTTTAAATATACAGTGTTCTCATTCTACTAATCATTCAGCATTATGTCAGAAGAGTCATTCTGTATTTCCTTGTAAGTACATGTTTTTTTTAAATTGAAATGGTCATTAAGTGTCCTATACATTCAAACAGATCTCTTTAGAGAACGCCACCTTTTCCTCTGGAATTATTTATCTTCATGTCTTTAGAATTCACTTTTGAGAAATGCCTACCCATCCTGAAATGACTTCCCCTGAAGAATTTTAACCAATGGGAGTCTCCTTATTCTTTCTCTAAATTTTGCTTTCCAAAAATCTAGCCTACGTCTTAATGAGTGCTTCAAGGTTTTTGAAACACTTTATCTACATTATTGAATTTAATGCTCACAAGAAACCCTGTGAGATAAATGTGACTGACACTGTGTCTTCCATTTCACAGATAAGAAAGCTGAGGCTCAGAGGGATTAAGTGATACAGTCCAGGGGTGGGTAACTTGTGGCCTTGAGACTACCTTTGGCCCTCTAGGTCCTCAAGGGTGGCCCTTTGAATTCAGTCTTGGGCACTTGAGGACCTAGAGGGCCACATGTAGCCTCGAGGCCACAGGTTACCCACCTCTGCTAGTCACATAGCAAGTAAATATAAGAAGCAGGGTTTGAATTTAGGTCCTCCTGACTCCAAATCCAACATGTTTGCCACTACCCCATACTGCTTCTCATAGACCTCCCAAATTATGCCCATATCACCTCTCCTCGATCATTAGTTCTAAGATCGAGGAATTACTTCACCTCAAATGTTCCCATTATTTCTACTTCCTTGATGGTCATGCTCAGATCCAGCATAGCCACTTCTCTTATTGCTTCCTCCACCATGGGAAAGATAAAATTAGCATCAAGTCAAATCCAGACATTTTTAGCTGCTGTGTTTCTGCAAGAGAGATCTCCTGCCAATGTGTGGATGGTGGAAAGTCGCCTAACACTGCTATATCATGCCTCCTGTATGATGTGATCCATATTAAACTTCTCACCTCTCTCCATCTTCTGTCAAAATGGCACATACCGTGCTACCACAATATCACCTCCATTTTTCCTCCTCTTTAATCTTCACCCAAAACACGGAGTCTGCCTCAGGGCTCCCTGAAAATTTCCTGTCCTCCTTAGGATGCTCTTAAATACCCCTTTGCCCTCAGATTCCCCTGACACACTCCTGTCTCCTCAGGACTCCCTCTCTGACATACCCCTGTGCTCTCATACCTTCCTGAAATGCTTCTGTCCCTTGAGGCCTTCCAAAGGCACCCCTTTATTCTCAGAGCTCCCTGAGACACTCCTATGTCCCCTGAGTCTCCTTGGGAAACCCCTCCAAGGGTGGGGAATCTGTGGCCTCGAGGCTACATTTGGCGGTCTAGGTCCTCAAGGGCAGCCCTTTGATGGAATCCACACTTCACAGAACAAATCCCCTTAATAAAAGGATTTGTTCTGTAAAACTTGGACTCAGTCAAAAGGCCGCACCCAAGGATCTAGAAGGCCCTATGTGGTTTATACCCATAGAGGTCTCTGAGATGTCCCTGCCCCTTCAGGGCTTCCTGAGACACTCTGGTCTCCCCAGAATTCCTCGAATATCTCTGTCCCCTCAGCACTCCCTGAGAGACACCTCTGTCTCCTGAGGTTCCCTTGTTGCCTGAGAAACCCCTGTCCTCAGACCCCTCTGAGATACCCCCAGTCCCTTCAGAGTATCCAGAGTCCCCTTCCCCTCAGGGCTCCCTGAGATACACTTGTGCTCCCACAGCTCACTGGGATACATCTCTGTCCCCTTGGGGCTCTCTGAGATACCCCCACCTCCCTGGGGCTTCATAGCGCCCACATCCTTCCTCCAGCAGTATTTCTTCTCTACATCCTAGGCACTTTGACCGTGGGATCAATGACTGGCTATGCAAGTGAGTGTCTCCCACCCTCAGGTGTTGTCTGTCCTCTGGGTGGGTGGGGAGACCCCAGAGCAATACCGTGGCCAGTGCTGGGATTTGTTATCTTTGACTACGTATATTTATTACCAGGGATTCTGTTTTTTTTCTTTTTTCTACAATGGTTGGGAGAGAGGAGGTTAAGAAGAAAAGTCAATTTTCATTCCTTAAAAAAATATATAATTTTTTAAAAATGTAGGAGATGAAGGAAGGAGGAAGAGGACCACCAGATTCAGATAGTTTCCAGGGGTGGGACTTCCCTGGGAGGAACAGTCAAGAGTAGCACTTGTCCAGTTTCTGAGAACTGGCAACATCTTCGGGACATAACTGGACAGCTACGGTGGCAGCTGATCGGGGACCTGTGACCTACCCCACCTCCCCAGATTCCTCTGTCCAGTGATTCATATTCTCCCTCTACTTTCCCAATCTCCCTTGCAGTTAATCTCTAGGAACCCTGCGGAGTTAACCCTCTCCTCCCCTCTCCCCTGCAGATATGTCTATGACGCTGTTGGTGGGGAGCACCAGTCAGTGGGGCCAGAGCTGGGGGCCACGTTGGCCACCTTTGCCATCACCACCTTGTGGCTGGGACCGTGTGATATTGTCTACCTGTGGTCTGCCCTGAACTGTTTCGGTCTCAACTTTGAGCTCTGGATGCAGAAGCTTGCTGAGTGGGGACCAGTGGCCCGAGCGGAGGTGAGCTGGGGTCGGCAGGGCCAGGGGGGAGGGGAGGGCCAGGAGAAGAGAGAAGGAAGATGGCAAGATGGCAGAAGACTTCAAGCACACACTGAGGAGCCTCTTGCTCCCCAGCTCTCCTTCCATGGTCCCTCCTAACTCTGGATCCTAACCCCATGTTACCTAAATGTCCTGCTGAATAGAGTGGGGTTGGGGCCAGTAGAAATGCAAGAAACTACACAGTTCACTTACATTGTCTAATTGGTGTTCAGGAGCCCTGAGCTGGGAGGCCTAAGACCTGGCTTCTGGCTTGTCTTTGACACTGACCTTCATTATGACCTTGGATGGCAAGCGACTCTCCCCCACTGGGCCTCAGTTTCCTCATTTGTAAGATGAGATGGTTGGACTGGACAGTCTGTCAGATCTAGGCGTCTATGATTCTGTTATTCGTAATCACAACAGCTCATTAATAATATTACAGCACCCACTTCTATAACTCTTTGAGGTTTAAAAAGTGCTGCAGGCATGTGTTATATCACCCCCATTTTACAGAAGAGAAAACTCAGGTTCAAAGAAGGGAATTGTCTAAGGACACACATCTAGGAAGTGGCTAGCTAGGCTTCCTGCCTGCAAGTCCAGTTCTAAAGTGAGAGCAGGGGCAGGAAGGAGGAAATTATCTCTCGTTCCTTATTTTTTTTGTGTGTGTGAGGCAATTGGGTTAAGTGACTTGCCCAGAATCACACAGCTAGTAAGTGTTATGTGTCTGAGACCAGATTTGAACTCTGGTCTTCCTGACTCCAGGGCCAGTGTCTGGTTTCCTATTAACCCCTGGCCCTACTCCCTGGATAATGAAGAGGGGGTTGTGTGTTTGAGGCCCCTAAAGCCTGAAGTTCCATTCTTCTCTAACCCCTTCCTAACTCCTCCTCCTCCTTGTCCCCCTCCCCTTCCTCCTCCTCTTCATCTCCCTCCTCCTCCTCTTCCTCTTCCCCCTCCCCCAAACTCCCCTTCCCTGTCTTTCCTCTGCTTTCCTGGGCTGGACAGGCCTCAGTGTCCGAGCAGATGTCCCGGAGAGCTCGGGCTCTCTTTGGGGCTGCAAACTTCTGGTCCATCATCGTGTACAACCTCATGTCTCTGAACAGCCTGGAGTTCATGGAGCTAGTGATCAGACGCCTAGTGCTCACAGGTTTGTTGGGGGCACTGGAGACCTGCTGGGAGGAGAAGGGGAGGGCAAAGATGAGACCGGGAGAGGCAGGCATCCCTTGTGACTAAGTCTGGCCAGTTAGGGGTGGGACGCAGAAGGAATCTGAGGCAGACATTCCAATTTCACTCAAGTCACTAACAGCTAGGTGATCTTGTGAAGGTCAGTAATTCTCTCTGAGCTTTAGTTTCCTTCCCCATAAAATCAGACTCTCTCTAATGTCCAGCTCTGACAATCCATGCACGTCCTAGGGTCCCTCCTAGCTCTGACAATCTATGTTCTATGTCCTGAGGGGCCCCCTGGTTCTGGTGTTCATTGTCTTAAATGATCATCCAGTCCTAAATACTACACACATACATACACCTATACAGATATGTGCTTTGAGATCATCAGAGAGGGGAAGGTCAAGCTCTGTGTTGTAGGGGAGATCACACTGGGGAAGGAGAGGAAATCTGTGGCCTTAACCAGTGGATGAAGGTAGGGCAGGGAAAAGGGTATGATCTTGCCCAACCCACAACGCCAACACCTTGTGCCACCTACCTAGGATTCCCTCAAAGCACCCTGGTCATTCTGTTTGTCACCTACTGTGGTGTGCAACTCATTAAAGAAAGAGAGAGGCTCCTGGCCCTAGAGGAAGAGAAGGAAGCTGCCAAAGAGAAGGCCGAATAGGGAGGAAAAGGAGGAAGAAAAAGAAGAAGAAGAGGAGGAAAAAGAAGAGGAGGAGGTAGAAGAGTGGAATCTGTACCATTGCCACCACCTGCCTTTCCCCAAGACCCTCCAAGACCCTCCAAACAGCCTGTTCCTGCCCTGCCTCCCCCTCAGCACTGCCCTGACTCCCTGGGTTCTAGGCCACAAAGGAGGCAAAGCCTTCAAGACAGAATAAAATTTTTTGCTACAACAGCTTGGTGGGTCTTCCTTCTCTTCCAAAGGATAGCAGGTGGGCTGGGTTTACGGAATATGGAATCTTGGCATTGGAAGGGTGGGCTGTCAAAGGTCAAAGGTTGGGGGCAGCTAGGTGGCCCAGTGGATACAGCACAGGTCCTGAAGTCAGGAGGACCTGAGTTCAAATCCGGCCTCAAACCAAACACTTAACACTAGCTGTATGACCCTGGGCAAGTCACTTACCCCCAATTGCCTAATTTTTTTAAAAAGGTCAAAGGTCATCTAGACCAACTCATACTTGAAGAAGAGAGCCCTCTATATACAATATCCCCTAGACTCGATCAGCAAGTCTTCACTGGAACATCTCCAGTGAGGGGGAAATCTATGGCTTTTTGAGGTAGCCCATTCCTCTTTGGGATTGTTCCATTTATCAAGAGACTTCATTGTATCAAGTTTAAATATGTCTCTTTCCTGTTCCAATCAGAGCAAATCTATTCCTCCCCATGCCCCCAGTATAGAAGACATTCCACATATTTAATCTGACATCAAGTGACAAGGGGAGCTCCTTGGGGGTGGGGAATGATAAGGGATTGCCATACCTGGAGTCCAAGACAAATCTTGTGTGCCGGCAGCTGGCACACTTGGCCCTGATTGTAACAAGGTCACGTTTGGTCAGTGGCATTCCATGATCTCCAGTCAATGCATATCTGCCATCCCTAGTCCCATGTCTTCCCTGTTCTAAGACCCATCGTACAAAGGCCCATAGGTTTTGTACCAGGTCATTCGATTTAATTTAATTCAATTCAGCAAACATTTATTAAACCTCTACTATGTGCCAAGCATGGTGGTAGGCATTGGGAATACAAAGACAAATGTGAATGGCCTTGGATTAAATGACCTCTGATATGCCAATAGTAAGGGCTTAACAAGTCCTTGTTGACAGACTCACTGAAATTCTGTAGTCCTGTGATCTGCTGACCTCTTCATTGTACATCTCTTAAATGGTGGGACATTTTTGACAAAACACATCCAGGGCTTAGACCAAGGTCTTTTGGCCCCCCAAGGCCAGTGTTCTTTCCCCTACACCTCTCTATTTTTTTAACATTAATTTTTAAATTTTTTCCTCAATTACATGTAAACAAAAATTTTAATATTCTTTTTTAAATTTTGAGTTCCAAATCCTCTGTCTCCCTTCCTCTCCTCCCCACTCCTTGAGGAGGCAAGCAATTTGATATAGATTATATGTGTGCTGTCATGCAAAACATTTCCATGTTGGCAACGTTGTAAAAGAAAACACAGACCAAAAAAAAAACACAACACCCAAACCAAGAATAACAAAAAAAGTTTTAAAAAAGTATGCTTCAACCTGTATTCAAACTACATCAGTTCTTTCTCTGGAGGTTGATAGCATTTTTCATCATAAGCCCTTCAGAGTTGTTTTGGATCATTGTATTGCTGAGAATTACTACATCATTCACAGTTGATCATCATTATGTTATCACTGTTACTGTGTGCAATGTTCTTGTGGTTGTCATTTCACTTTGCATCAGTTAATATAAGTCTTTCCAGGTTTATCTGAAGTCCACCTGCTCATCATTTCTTATAGCACAATAGTATCCCATCACAATAATATACCTCAGCTTGCTCAGCCATTCCCCAACTGATGGGCAATCCCTCAATTTCCAATTCTTTGCCATCACAAAAAGAGATGCTATAAATATTTTTGCATATACAGGTGCTTTTCTGATTTTTTTTTATCTCCTTGGGATACAGATCTACTAGTGACATTGCTGGATCAAAAGGTATGCACAATTTTATAGCCTTTTGGGCATAGTTCCAAATTGCTCTCCAAAATAGTTGAATCAATTCACAACTCCACCAACAGTGCATGAGCCTACACCTCTCTATTGTCTCTTATTAAGCACTAAATCATCTGGTGTCACTTTATAACTTGTTTATGGACTCAGCTTTTAAAAGGCATTCCCCACTTAAGTAATTTTTCTGTTAAGAAGGCTATAATGAAGTAGTGGTATTCAGGCATATTCTGAATTTAAAATCCATGCCTTAGAGTTGAGATCCTGGTTAGAACTATGGACTTTGCACTTATTATTTTTTAAAAATAATTTATTGGAACATCTGAATTAAAATATCTCTAAACACTGTATTTGAAGAAAATATATATGGAGCAAGCTTTTATAGAATGTTATTTGTAAGGTATAATTTCGAATCTATCTTTCAAATACTTAGCATAATAGTTATTTGATTCCTAGTACTTTTTCCTTTATGGTTCCAGAAAGAGTTACATGCTTAGAGCCTTCACTAACTCACTATTTTGTTTCAAAACCCCCTGGCCTCATACCCAGCTCCTGGAACTTTCCCATTCACCACTATTTTTTCTACTTTCCTTTAAAAAAATCTCTGTAGCCAGCCCCACTGCTTCTTTCTCCAGTACCACAGATCCCTTGTATGTAGCTGTTCTCAAATAGAATAGAGGTTGGATGGCTGCTTATTAGAGAGTTTATATAGGGATATATCCATCAAGCTATGATTTGCTTTAGATAACTTAAATCTAGTGAAGTTACTATGTACTATGTACACAGTACTACGAAAAGGTCTAGTGTACCCTCTCAGATTCATTGTTTTTAACCTCTTCTTCCTTCCTTGTATCCTCCTTCCCTTTCCCCTCTTTCTCCTTCCTCTCCCTCCTTTTCCTCTCCTTCCCCTTCCTTTCCTCTTTCAGCTTAGGTGGAAAATACACCCATTTGAGGCAAAACAGGGCGGCTATGTGCCAAAAGTGTGAAACCCGAAGCTTCGATCTCCTCCCCTTCCAAAACTTTTCCTACCAAATGCTTTTAAGGTCTTTGCCTGTTTGGTTGGCTATTTCGTCTCTGTGAGACCCCACTCTCCTCCCCCTTACTTCTCCCTCCTATCAAATATTTGCCTTCCCAGTAATTCCTAAAAGCACTTGTAACTAGGTGGCCAAGTGGATAGAGCTCTGGGCTTGGCCTTAAAAAGGCCTGAGTTCAAATCCAACCTCAGACACTTACTTGCTCTAAGTGGCGAAGTTAACTCACCCTCTGTTTGCTCCAGTTCCCTCTGCTATAAAATGGAGATAATAACAATACCTGTTTGTAAAGTGCTTGGCACATGGTGGGAATTATATACATATTTATTCCCTTCCCCCTTTCCTTGTATAGACCACCACACACAGACACAAAGTCGATTTCTTCTTTTAGGAATCATTTAAAATCATTGCTATATTATACATATAATAATTATTAATTATATTAATATATTTTAAAATATATAATACAAATGTGTACATACATATATACATATCATGGTCCAAAATGTACATATACATACACATATATACACAAACACACATATACATACACATATACATATACATATACATATACATATACACATACATATACATATACATATACATATCATGACCCAGAAGCAAAGTTTTGTATTCTCATGGACAAGGTTGAATTTTTCAGGATTTTCAATAATAATTTCTATTGATTCATGTGCTTACCCAGGATTTCCTTAAGAATATCTGTATTTGGCTCATTTTATCTGCAGAATTTGGTTTGTGTCTAGGTCTCTAGAGCTCCTAAGAAATCATTGAATATAGGACAGATTTTATTTAACCTGACAAAAGTGAAGGATTCATTTGTCATGTCCAACTCTTTGTAACCCTGTGGGCCATAGCACGCCAATACTCTCCATGAGGTTTTCTTGACAAAGATACCGGAGTAGGTTGCCATTTTCTTCTCCAGTGGATTAAGGCAAACAGAGGTTAAGTTACTAGCCCAGGGTTATACAGCTAGTAAGCATCTGAGGTCAAATTTGAACTCAGGGCTTCCTGACTCCAGGCCCAGAGCTCTATCTACCGAGCCACCTCACTGCCTAAAGGATTCATGCCCAAACCCATAAACAACCATGACAACTCTCCTTCCTTCTCTATTGAGCTTTCACTACCAACCCCCACTCCCAGGGTCTATAAAGCTCTCTAAGCTTACAGTAATGCCAGGTGTTCTCTTTCTCTTGTAAGATGTCTAAAGCAGAAATGTAAAACACTTCAGTGAAACCAGAACCAGATTTACAATGTAATTGGGAAATATTTAACAACATAAATAAAAATACAATAGCACATAGATAATATTAACATGTGGTTTTCTAAGTCAAAAGATCCTTATGTATAGGTTAGTGGCCCCCATTTCTATTCGATTTTGACACCATTGCTATAGAGCACCCACTCCCTTCCCTGGGCCTGTACAGTCTGCATAAGTCACAGTGCATTGAAGGACAAGCTCCTCCTTATAAAGGTTGTTTTCCTGCTGCTCTTTGAGCTCCTACTTGTTCTAGGAGTACTTCCAGTGGATTCAGAAAATTTGGTCTAGGGATTCCTTCATTGTTCTGTCCATTCTATCCTGCCGCTGCTAGTCTGATCTCATATAGCCCCCTCTTGGCTTGGCCCGGTGTCGTAGTCCTTACCAGAGGTCACGGGATTTAGAGGTGGTTTCCCAAAAGCGTCCAATAGACCAATAATATATAGGTGTTTTATTATGGAGTATGAGCTTCTTGAAGGCAAAGACCATGGGTATTTTTTTTCCTCCTATTTTTGCAACCTCAGCACTTAGCACAGCGCCTGGCCCATAAGAAGAGTTTAATAAATGTGTGTTGACTGGCATAGTATTGATCACTAATCTCCTAGTCTGGGAGTGAATGGGGTGGGGAAGGGACAGTGAACCTGCCCATCTACTGGGGTCTCCAACAGCAATTCCATTTTTTTTTTCGGTTTTTTTTTTTTTGGTTGGGCAATGGGGATTTAAGTGACTTGCCCAGGGTCACACAGCTAGTAAGTGTTATGTATCTGAGGTTGGATTTGAACTCAGGTCCTCCTGATCCAGGGCCAGTTCTTTATCCACTGCTCCACCAAGCTGCCCCCTAGCAATTCCATTCTGGTGGTGATCTTGTGACCTCACCCAGACCACCTAAAATATATGGTATGGCGCTATGGAAGCTGTGATGGCACAGAAAGAACCCTGGATTTGGAGTCAAAAGATCAGGGTGTGAATCTTGCTGTGCTGCTGGATTGCTATGTGGTCTTCCCCTCTCTGGGCCTCAGTTTCTCCATCGGTAAGAATAGTCGTAATAATGCATGCATCACTTACCCTGTGAGAATCAAATGAGCACTTTGTTCATCGTAAAGCACAGTATAACTTTGAGCTATCATTATTATTGTTGTTGTTTTCTGCATTGAGTTCAGTGGTTAGAACAGGGCTTCAATCCCAGGAGGAACCAGTAGATGTCACTCTGTTCCCAGACTGAGCCCTGACCCCACCAACCGCCCCTTAAAAACATGGCACAGGTGCCTAGGAGGACTTGGCAAGAGATTGTATGACTAGCAAGATGAGCTAGGCATCCTAATGTGAGGAGGCAAGGTTGACTTCTCTGTCACTGAGAACTGGAAGCCTTGTTCTCATAACTGGAATATGGCCCTAGAAGAGTATGCTTTAATCTAAAGAAACAGCAGATTGAAAAGGGGGCAGGGTAGCTTGGTGTATGAAGATATGCACATGTGAGGAAATTTAGAGATCAGAAGTGGAAGCACAGCATCAGAGGAGGCAGCTGGTAGCACAGTAGATAGAGCACAAGGTGTAGAGTCAGGAAGCCCTGAGTTCAAATCTAGCCTTGGACATTTATTATATTATCCTGGGCAAGTCACTGTTTGCCCTGATTTCTTCATCTGTAAAATGGTGATAATAATAGCACTTATCTCTCAGACTTATCGTGAGGATCAAATGAAATATTCATAAAGTGCTTAGCACGGTGCCTGGTACACAGTAAGTACTACATAAATGCCAGCTATTATTATTAGGATCACAGATTTAGAGCTGGAAAAGACCTTAGAATCTAAATCCTTCATTTTACAGATGAGGAAACTGAGGCCCAGAGAGGTTAGGTGACTTGCCCAAAATCACATGGGCAGTAAGTTAGGAGAGCAGGGTTTGAATTGCAGGTCCTCTACTTCACTTGCGGTGCTCTTTCCACTGTACCTCTGCCTCAAATGCTAGAGACATTTGGAGGAAATGTGCATAGACAGAAATATGAGACAATGCTAGAGAAAACCTGCACAAATGGATGCTAAGCTGGGCCCCAAGGCATCCTGGAGATACAGAAAAGGGTTTGGCAGTTTTTCTAGCCATACTTGGGGAGAGAGGAGGCTTAAAGAAAGGATGGGATTACTGTTGGAGGTGCCTGGTACCATGACAACTGGTTGATGATGAAGCTGCTCAGCTCTTATCCCGCTTCTGTTTTCTCTACCAAGGACGATGGTCTTTAGACTAGGAAAGACAAAATAAAAGTGGTTAACAGAGAGTTAATAGTGGAGATAAGTAGGCAAATAGTAAGGGAGGTCCTAGCTGCCTTTAAGGACTTCAAGTCACCTGGTCCAGATGAAGTTCATCACTGTCTTATCTTCGAACAGTCTTAAAGAATGAGTGAAGGTCAAAGGATAGGAAGAAGAAGAAGAAGAAAAAGAAAAGAAGAAGAAGAAGAAGAAGAAGAAGAAGAAGAAGAAGAAGAAGGAGGAGGAAGAGGAGGAGGAGGAGGAGGAGGAGGAAAAATCAAAGCTGAAAGTGCTGTAATCAGTATTGATTAGAGAAATATAAATTATATAAATTAAAGCAACTCTGAGGTACCACCTCATATCTATCAGATTGGTTAACATGACAAAAAAGGGAAAATGATAAATGCTGGAGGGGAGGCAGGAAAACAAGTACACTGACTCATTGTTGGAGCTGTGAACTGGTCTGACCATTCTGGAGAGCAATTTGGAACTATGCCCAAAGGGCTATAAAACTATGCATGCACTTTGACCCAGCAATACCACTATGAGGTCTATAGCCTAAAGAGATCAAAGAAAAAGGAAAAGGACCTATATGTACAAAAGTATTTATAGCAGCTTTTCTTTTGCGGTGGTTAAGAATGGAAATTGAGGGATTATCCATCAAATGAAGAATGGCTGAACAAGTTGTAGTGTATGATTATTATGGAATACTATTGTGCTATAAGAAATGATGAGCAGGATGCTTTAAAAAAAAACCTGGGAAGACAATGTGAATTGATGCAAAGTGAAGTGAACAGAACCAGGAGATCATTGCACACAGTAACAGCAATATTATAATGATACTCAATGGTGAAAGATTTAGCTATTCTCAACAATAAAATGATCTAAGACAATTCCAAAAAATTCACAGTGAAAAATGCTGTCCATCGCTTGAGAGGGAACTGGTGAACTCTGAGTGCCAATTGAAGCACACTTCTAAAAATGTTCTTTATTTTTCTTGCTTTTTTTCCCCATCATGGCTAATAAGGAAATATGTTTTGCACGACTTTACATGTATGATTAATATCTTATCACTTGTCTTCTCGATGCTTGGGGGAAGCATTGGAGGAAAGGGGAGGATTTGAAATTCACAGTTTAAAAAATGAATGTTAAAAATAAAAAAAATTAAAGGAAAAAACAAGAATGAGAGAGAGACTGCAGGGATTGAGAAGGGCAAATGTTTTGGTTTTCAAAAAAAGGGGAAGAGAAAAGAAGTCTGCAAACTCTGTGTGTGTGTGTGTGTGTGTGTGTGTGTGTGTGTGTGTGTGAGAGAGAGAGAGAGAGAAACAGAGAGAAACAGAGAGACAGAGAAAGAGAAACAGAGATGGAGAGAAGGCAAGGAAGAGAAAGAGAGAGAGAGAGAGAGAGAGAGAGAGAGAGAGAGAGAGAGAGAGAGAGAGAGAGAGAGAGAGAGAGAGAGAGAGAGAGAGAGAGAGAGAGAGAGAGAGAGAGAGAGAACTTGACTGATTCCTGGCCAAATTCTAGAAGGTATTAAAGGGATGGCTAGCGAACATCAAGAAAAGATGATGACCTTAAAGAGTCAGCATGATTCCATCAAGAAAAAGTCATGCCAGCTGAATCTTATTTCCTTTCTCAATAGGGTTCCTAAATTAAGGCAATACTGTAGAGGTACTAGATTTTAATAAAATATTTTATAGAGTCATGTGCTATTTTTATGAAAAAGATGGAGAAATGTGGACTAGGCGATCATTCAGTTAGGTGGATTCAGACTTGGTTGAATGACTGAACCCTAGTCCCCTTCTGGCTAGAAATCCATGATCTTTGGGAAGTCTGGAAGCGATAGCTAGAAAACCATTTGCCAGGTCAGTGAGGACGGGCATCCTTTGTCAGGTGCGGATTGGCTTCTGAGATCTCCTCCAATCCCAATATATTATGCTTCTGCGTTGTGGCTCTGTACAATCTGTCTCACCCTCCTGATGAAGTCACAGCCCTAAGCCCAAGTGCTAGAGATCTGATGACGAATGACTTGTTTATACCAAGAGAGCATGTGCCCATTTGTCATGCGTTATAGACTGGGTTATAGACTGTCTCTGGAGCATTTGCTCTCATCTTCCAACCCTGCTTTGTCAACTCTCCAAGCTTTGGGCTCCTAGACCCCTCCTACTTTCCTTATCTCTTTCCACATTTGAAACCACATCTTGTCCCCCAGGTCAGTCAAGCTTAGCATCAAAGAGTAGAGGGGAAAGCTCCTGATTCTAGAGTCAAGGAATGAGGGACTAATTTCCTTCTAATTCTAAATTATGAGATCATTGGTTTAGAGCTAGAAAGGACCTTAGAGATTATCCAGTCCAACTTTTCTGCCTGGTTTTAGGGATCAGGAAGCTGAGGCCCAGAGAAATGACTTGACCAGGGCCAAACAATATGTAGATGAGGCAGGATTTGAACCCAGGTCCTCTGACATCAAATCCAATATGCTTGATTGTATGAAGATCTTAAAAAGTGAGACCCAATCATTATAACATTTTCTTTTAAATGCACAAAAGAGAACAGAGAGAGGTTCCCAAAGGAAGCAGAGGGGCAGCTAGGTGGCACAGTGGATAGAGCACTGACCCTGGACTTAGGAGGACCTGAGTTTAAATCCAGCCTCAGACACTTGACACTTACTAGCTGTATGACCCTGGGCAACTCACTTAACTCCAATTGCCTCCAAAAAAAAAAAACCACAATAGGAAGCATAGACAAGTAGGACAGTTTTGAAAGTAATCTATAGAATTTATTTCATACTTATTTTTAAGAAGCAAGCTGTATGGTATAGAAATTCCCAGTTTCACACAGAATCCTCTTTTTAAGTTCTGCTGTGTGTAAGAAAATGCTCCTTTATTGATGTTTAAGTTCAAAACAAAACAATTAATTAAAGCTAAGGTCCAAGATCATAGAGAAGTCAGAGGTTTGTCCTGGAAGGGAAGGAGGCATTATTTATCATCACCATCACTAAGATTTGTGTAGCATAAAAGCACTTTTCATATGTTTTCTCATTGGATTCTCACAATAGTCCCATGAGGTAGGTCTATGATTATCTCCATTTTGCAAAAGAGGAAACTGAGGCTGAGAGATAGGAGAATAAATGGAAGGGAATAAGCATTTATATATGACCTACTATGTACCAGGCACTGTACTAGGTAAATGCTTTTACAAATATGATTTCCTTTGAGCCTCACAAGAACTCTGTGAAGTAGGTGCTGTTATTATAGTTCCCATTTTACAGTTGAGGAAACTGAGGCAAACAGAAGTTAGTGACTTGCCCAGGGTCACACAGCTAGGATGTGTCTGAGGTAGGATGTGAAGTCGGATCACATCTCACCTGGTTCCTAGAGCTTGGATCATGAAGCCACCACCAATACACAGCTATTCAAAGTCATGCAGCTCTAATCTCTAGGGGTCTGTCAGAGATCCTGGCCCCACTCCATCGTAAGAGAACCTGTCCTGGACCCTGGAGCCAGGGAAAGCTCTCACGGATTTCCAAAGAGTTGGCTGAAGAGCTCTAAAAGGCAGGAGGCCTGGGTTTTAGACTCTGCTCTGCTATTTACTCATTGTGTGACCTTGAACAAGTTCCTTCCCACTTTGGGGGCCTCAGTTTCCCCATGCATAGAGTGGGTCAAGTTATTTTTCCACTGAGTAAAGCGAACGAAAAGTCTTATATGACCTCACAGGTTACTATGAGGAAAGTATTGCACCAGGCACAAGAATTTAATCACTGAAATGATAATAACTCACTTTCCTATTGTACTTTCTTCATAGTAACCTGTAACTCACTTTCCTATTGTACTTTCCTCATAGTAACCTGTAAGGTCTGAAGGCTGCACAAGGCTTTTTGTTTGCTTGCCCAGGGTTGCTTGGAGAGGATATATCAGAGACAGGGTTTGAATTCAGATCTCAAGTCCAAGACTCTTGGTATATCACAACTTGTAAGACAGTTTTCTGCGCATAGTGTCTTTCTGCAGTACAAAAACAAGTGAGCTTAGGATCTAGTAAGAATAATTACCTAAAACAGGAACCTACCTGGTAGCAATCCCCCCCTCCCTTACCCCCACTCCCTCCCTAACCCCTTACCCCGTCCCTAACCCCCCCATAGCAGCATTTAAGGGGACGGCATATTTTATACTCCTGGTCCCAAATATATACATTGTTCCTTAATTCTCTGCTGTCTCTGTCCTCTTAGAGACAGCAGTTATGTGTCTGCCCCAGGAGATGCCTCATTTTGGGGCGGGGGGGGGGAGGAGTGTCCCTAAACAGGAAGCCCATTGAGCCTGATGGAAGAGTCATCAGTCAAGAGAATTATGGAATCTTGGGATCAATTATCGAATCTTAAGATCTCAAAATCTTATTGCTCTAGAACTTTATTCTTTTCCCAGGTCTGTGTACATACATATTTTCAGTATATAACCCCCCACCCTCATTCCACCAAATCACACCCTCTCCTGGGAGAAGGGGTTGGGTAACAACAATCTTGCTCTTCCTGATTTACAAATGAGGACCCTGAAACACAGAAAGATTAAGTCACTTGCCCAAGGTCACACAATGAGCCAAGGACAGAGTCTAGACTAGTACTCAGGTCTTCTGCTTTCCCATTCCGGCCACCTCCAGTCCAGGGCTCTTCAACAAAGGCGCGGGCAGGGTAAAGCACAAGGGACCATCATACAGTGGACATTCAGTCCAAGCTGGTGGATCGATTCCCTAAACAGCTGAGACAGCCAGCAGGATCTTTGTCCCCGCATGAAGAGGGGAGGGAGCAGGAGGATTTTCAGCGTCCCTCCGTTGTCTCTTCCCCATCTCATGTTCAAGGCCACCTCTCTTGGGTCCAGCTGCTCCCTGGTCTGGTCCCTGTCCTCTTCCATTGGGCCCTCTAGCCCAGGGGGGTGGGGTGGGGTGGGGTGGAGGCATAGAAACAACCCTGTCGGTTTTAAAAGCAAAGGCAGCACAAGGACCATTACCCTCATCTATATAGATGAGGAAACTGAGGCTCTGAGGCATTGAGGGACTTCTCAATCCAAGATCATATGGGTAATAAGTGGAAGAGCCTAGATTCGAAGCTAGGTCCCTCCTGGCTCCCAGACCAATGATCTTTCCATGACACTACTTTTCATGTCCTCCATGTAACACCTGGAAAATGGACTTCAACGTCCTCTACTGGGGTGGAGGGAGGAGAGCACTAGCCAGCTGGGGCTCCGGGGCTGACCTCCTCGACTATCACATCTTTGTCAACCTCAGAACATTGAGCCGGACAGGCAGGAAGGTGGCGCTGGCTGCGTAGGGAATCTCCCTCAGGACTCCTTCCCATTTCTTTTCCTCTTCATCGTACCTGTGTGAGGGGTACAGGGAGCAGAGAAGAGAGGGAGATGCACATTAGTTAGAATCACAGAACCTCCGAGTCGGAAGAGGTCCTCGACACTATCTGGTCCAACCACATTTGTAAGAGAGTACCCTCTATGACATATGGTCATCCAGCTTTGGTTTGAAGACTTTCAGGAGACCACTCTACCCCCTTGGGAGGCCCGTTGCACTTGGGCATAGCTCTAAGTGGCAGGAGATTTTTCCTGGCATCAAGCTTGAATTCTTCCCCTTACAACTCCACTCAGTGATCCTAGGTCTGCCTTCCAAGGCCGAGCAGAGCACACGAATCCTTCATCCATACACTAGCCCTTCAAATACGTGAAGCCAACAATTGGACCCCCAGGACCTCTTCCCCAAGCTTCCGTCCCAGTTTCCTTCAACTTATCCTCATGCGGCATTATCATCCTCCAGTACTCCTTACACTGTATTATCTTGTAGTGCAAATAGTTGTTATTGTTGTTCAGTCATTTTTCAGTCATATCTGACTCTTCATTACCCCATTCAGGGTTTTCATGGCAAAGATACTGGACTGGTTTGCCTTTTCCTTCCTCAGCTCATTTTTCAATGAGGAAACTGAGGCAAACAGGGTTAAGTGACTTGCCCAGGGTCACACAGCTAGTAAGTGTCTGAGGCTGGATTTGAATTCAGGGCTTCCTGACTCTAGGTCTGGCATTCTATCCACTATGCCATCTAGCTGCCCCTGTAATGCAAATAGTCATCTCCTATTTTATGTTTTCTTACATTCTTACACTTAAATATTAGCTTTTCTTAGAGCATTTCTAGTCAACTAAGGAAGATATCCTGCCAGATGAAAGAAAAAAGTCTAAACTATAAGGAACCTAGAAGAGACAGGATAGAAGGGTCTGGAAGAGCTAAGCTGAAGTCCTAGCTCTGACACTTACTAGCTGTGTAACCAGGGGCAAATTATTTAATCTCTCTGAGCCTCAGTTTCCTTATCAAAAAATGGGCATAATAAGACATATACTTACCTCCCCAAATTGTTGTAGGTGCAAATGAGATCATGGTTGTTCATAACTTAAAAATTATTTGAATTTTAGTAGAGGACTCTGTAAGATCAGGTAACCATTAAAGGCCAAAGAAGTGGCGTATTAATGGCTAGATTTCAAGTGTAAGGGAAGGCCATTAACAGGCGAAGGGCCTTTTCTTCAAAGAACTACTATTCATATGACACTTTAAAGTTTGCATTTCACTCTTACAAGAACCCTGTGAGGTAGGCGCTATTATTATCCCCATTTTACAGATGTGGAAACTGAGGCTAAGAGAGATTGTGACTTGTCCGAGGGTCACAGAGCTAGCAAGTAACTATCAGAGCTAAGATTTGCACCTCTGCATAAGTGCCCACTCTGCTCACCAAGGGTGCCCTGGGTTTGTCAAGTCTAGAACTGTAAGGCACCTCAGGGGTCATCTAGGTGAACCTGCCTATTTAACAGAGCAGAAAAATGAGACCCAGGCAAGTCACACAATCCAAGCTCAAGTCCCCTGACTGGCTGGCCAGGGTTCTTTTCCTTACACTCCACTTTAAACAAGTTCAAGACGTGAAAATCCTGATTTTACACCCAGAATAGGCAGCAAGGTGATGCCATGGATAGAGACCTGGACCTGGAGTCAGGAAGCCCTGAGTTCAAATCCAGCCTCAGATACTTACTAGCTGTGTGACCTTGGGCAAGTTAATCTCTGTCTGCCTCTTTCCTCATCTATAAAAGCAGGATAATAATAGCTCCTACCTCCCAGGATTATTGTAAGGATAAATAATATTTGTAAACCTTAAAATGCATGCTAGTTAGTTTAAAGGAGGAATACAGGGTGGGGTCTGGGGTTCCTTGTGGGGAGCTCCCTAAAGACATTTATTAAGCAATCTATTTAATTAGTTATTTATATAAAAATTGAAATTTTATGATTTTTAAAAGATATTTAATGTAAGGACTCACTCATTTGATGCTCTATCTTATTAAGGGCATAACCATGGTTAAGGCTGTGCCAGCAAGAGCCAAGCTCCAGGTGCTTTCACTGGCTGCCACCCCTCTGTAGAATGCTCTTCCTCCCCATCTCAGTGTTCTGGCTTCCCTGGCTTCCTTCAGGTTCTAACTAAAATCCCACTTCCGCAGGAAGCCTTTCTTGATCTCCCTTAATTCTTAGTACCTTCCTTCTGTGGATTATTTCAAATTTATCCTATAGATACATACCTTATTTTCATATTGTTCTTTGAATGCTGTCTCTCCCATGCAATTGTGAGCTCCCTGAGAGCAGAAACTATCTTGCGCCTTTCTTTACATCCCCAGACTTCATTTCGCACAGTGCCTGGCACTTAATAAATGCTTACTAACCATGTCCACTGATCCTTTCCATCTCTGACATTCTGTGTTTTAAGGCTTTTTCCAGAGCTGACATTTCTATGATCTATATTCTAACATTCTTTTCAGTTCCAAGATTCTACATTCAAATTCCTTCTCAATTCTGACATTCTTTGTTCTATATTCTAGGGCCCCATCTGACTCTGACATTCTCTGAATGAGTCAATCACTGAATATGTGAGGAAAGGGACTCCCGTTCTGGCTGCCTGCTCAGCTTGGTGCCAGGGGAAGCTGGCTTCCATTTAATTCAATTCATATTGCATTCCATCTGCCCAGCCCCAGGAGACAATTTCAAATCTTCCAAGATCCCCTGTGGCCCCACCCACTCCATCTTACCTCCATATGTCATTAAGCTCTGTAGGCACCAGCTCTCCTGACTCAGTTTCCAGGGTAGCAAAGCCCCCAATGGAGTAGAGAGTCCCAGCCAGGCTAACCAGACTAAGTGAACTGCGTTCCTGGGGAAAGGCCAAAAATGGCTCCCACCTGGTGGAAGAAGCATAGAGATTATTGAGTTTAGAGCTGAAAGGGACTTTAGACACTATCTTTTCCAGTCCTCTTATTTTTCAGATAGGGAAACTGAGACCCAGAGACGGAAAGGATGTTCCAAGGATTACACCAATAGGATTCCAACATAAATGCTCTAATTCCAAATCTTTCCTCTGTGCTATTCTGTCTCCTAATGAGGAGAAAATCACCAAGGGACAGAGGGTTGGTCCCTGCCTAGATCCTGCTCCCTGAGCTCCCAGGATACCCCAGCACAGGCCAAATGGCTAGAGGAAGTAGTTGACCCCATTTTGGGGGGCAGGGGGTTAGATAGGGAACCAGAGATTCACTTTCACCACCCAACGGTGTTACTGAATGCTACCAATTCCCAGGATCTCCAACCCAGAAGTTCCCCCCACTGGGACAGCTCATTCTTGCAATCCTGCCTGCTGAAAGGTCTGTGCCTTTGAGCTCAAAAGGAGACTCTCCACAAAAGGCCCAGAGACACAACAGCTGTAGTGAAATCCCACAGCCCAAGGGTAGGAGGCAGAGTTTCAGGTCTGCGTGGCCAGCTCCCAGCTGGAGATCCATCCCCTTTCTCTCTTGGGATGCTGGCTGGGTCATACTTGTTATCCGCTATGTTGTACACTTCCGATGAGCTGGTCAGGCCTGTGTTGGTGACTCCAGCCACTACATAGATCTTGCCATCATGGACCGTGGCCCCAAAGAGGGATCGGGCATTCTGCATGGGGGCCAGCTCCTTCCACTCAAACTTCTTGGGGTCATAGACATATGTCTTATTCAGGCACTTCCTGTGGGAGAGAGAAGGCACCTGAGCCACCAGGGAGGAGCCAAATTGATGACTCTCTGACCTCTGAGCTTCCCTGCCCGGACCTGACTTTGCTCAGGTTAATCTCTGTGCCCAGAATCTCCTCCCTGCTCTTCTTCAGGGGTTAAATTCCCAACTCATCATTTTAAAGTCCAAATTAAATGTCACCTCCACTGAGAAGCCTCCCCTGGTTCATCTGGTTGATAAGGACCTTGTCTCTCGGACCTCTCACAGATGTCTTTTCTTGCACTTATACAATTATGTGTTTATAATAACTTTTATTGGTGTCTCATCCTCCTGCCTACTAGACTGTGAGCTCCAGGAGGGCACCGATCAGATCTCATACCTTCACCAAGGCCCAGCACAGGGTTTAGGACACAGGTGCTGAAAAGGTGGGCTGAGGGTGGGAGACAAAGGAGTTCTCTGGCTTCCATAGGCTCATCAGATTGGAAGGGATTCCCGAGGGCTTGGGTGTTCTAATAATCAGCCTGGCCTAGAAACTAAAAACCTGGGAGGAAGTCAGGGAATGGGCCTCCAGGAACCAGGAAGGAAGTCTAATCGAAACCAGGCAGTGGGCCTAATAGGAAATGAGACAGTGGCAGCCCTGACAGAAACCAGGGTCTGAGTCTTTAGGAAACCAGATGGTAAGACTGCCTCAGAAAGTTCTGTCTCCTTTTTCTGACCTCTGCCTTGGGTCAGGCTGGTTTCCCTGCCTGAGGCCACCCCAGGCTGGTGTCTGTGGGTTAGAGTCAGGAGAAGCAGGGCCTCGGTCAGCTGCTTGGGCTCTTAAGGATCCTCCCGCCCCCAGCACCCACACCCAATCCATTCCTTTCCTCCCCATCCTCTCCTTTTCTCTTACAGCATTATTTTCTTTAGCCTTTTAGTCCAGAAACAGCAGCAAGTGACCTGTACCTCACCCCTCCCCCACTTCTCCAAACCCCCAGGGATATGGGGACCACTGGCCTTCCTATCCAGAGAGAAGGACGCCGGGTTCTCAGGGCAGCCTATCCTGGGCACTCACAACCAGGGAGGCCCGAGAGCTCTACTGAAGTTCTACCCTAAGCCCTTGCTGCTGTTAGAAGCTGCAACCTCAGGCTCTTACCGGTCACTTCCTTTGCCCCCAATGACATAGATGAGGTCCATGTAGGACACCACAGCATGGCCATAGACCACATAGGGCAGCGGGTCTGACTCACCCCATTTAAATGACCTAGAGAAGAGAAGGAGGGTGCAGGGTCAGCACTTTATCTGCTTAGCCAGGATCCCCGTGCAAGTCAGCATCCCAGAACCTCTCTTCCTTCAGACCCAGGACAAACCCAGCTCCAGTTTCTATAGGACTTCAAGCTTTCCCAGCAACCACAGGGAAACAGAAGCTTAGACTTGCCCAAGGTCACATGGCTAGTCCAGAGTGGATCTTAAACCCCAGTGGCCTGACTCCCAGCCCTAGGGTCATGTTGGGGAACTGTCTTGTAGCAGACTGGCCAGCAAGGCTGCTCTTCTCATCCCTGCCTATGTCAGGCTGAGCCAGGCCTTTGTAGTTCCCTCTCACCTCCTCTCTGGCTTCCTATGTCTTCTCCATCCTTCCAGGCCCAAGTTCAGTCCCACCCATGATAGGCTCACTCCAACCTGACCTCTCCCCACCATGAAGGCTGGAGTTAATGCCTAGCCCTGGTTTCTACAATGTCCTTTCTTATTCTCAGACTGTCCTATCCCTGGCTCCTCCTATTCTTTCTCCAGACCACGAGGCCCTTGAGCACAGACCCTAGGTCTACTTCAGCTCTGTCTCCCCCAGCTATAGGAACTCTGCCTGCTGCTCTCTATCCTGCAGACTACGAGCTAAGATCCAGGTCTATTCCTCCATTGCCCGGCCCAGACTGGGCCCAAGTAGGAGTCCAGGCTGCGAGTTCCTTAGGGCCAGAGTCCATTAGCCTTATCCCCAGTTTTTGGCCCGAAAGATGAATGAAGGTGGGTGTTGGTGTGGTCAAAGCCCAGTACTGTCTCAGTTTGGGGTGATTCCACCTGCCTCTGAGTCAGGCCCAGGCCAGAGGAGACAGGTACTAGTTTATTGTAAAATTCTGAGGACTAGTTTTGCTTTTTTATAGCTACAGGCCATTTTATTCTAGGAAAATTGTCCTTGACCATTTGTATTTTCTTGGGTCTCCTGTTACCTTCTTTTACCTTCTTTTGGGTCAGGGAGAAGAAGAGGGTACCATTACTTAGCAAATTGGTGATTCCCATGGACTTGGTTTTAAAGAACATCTGGTAAAGTCTGGGCATCTCCGGACTTTTCAAAGCTGTGGCAATGGAACCCAAGAGGTCCTACCAAGCTCAGTCTTGGGCCCAGCAATGGTCTAGTCTGGTCCTCAGGCTGCTGAGTGTGGATAGTCTCATCACCAGATAGCTGGCTAGCAGGGATGAGTTTGGGGAGACAAATCACCTCATGAAGGCCATCTACTAAGGTTCCAACTGAAAACCAAACCACAAACTTGACCATTCCCTAATCCTAATCAACATTATCCTCAAGCCAATCCCAATCTCAATCCTAACTCTAATGCACCTGAACCCTAACCCCGTCACACAGAACACATCTAGTTCTCTCTTCTCCATGACAATCTTTTTTAGATTATATTACACACACACACACACACACACACACACACACACACACACAATTTCTCTCCCAATTACATGTTAAAACAATTTTTTAACATTAAAAAAAATTTTGAGTTCCAAATTTTGTCCCTCTCTCCCTCCTTCCCTTCTCTCCCCTTCCCTGAGACAGTAAGTAATCTCCAAGACAATCTTTAAACCATCTAAAATCACTTATCACACTCCCTTATGTCTTCTCTTCTCTTTCCAATTCATTCTTTTAATAGCTGTGTGACCCTAGGCAAATCACTTAACCTCTCACTTCTCTCATTTGCTTCTAAATTCTCTGTAGTATGGTTTCTGACCTCATCATTCAACTGAAACACCTCTCTCCAAAGTTATTAATGATCCCTTAATTGCAGAATCTAATAGTCTTTTTAAAAAAAATACTTCTTGATTTCTCCACGACCTTTGACACTATCACCATATCCTCCTAAATACTCTCTCTTTTTAGGTTGTTTTTTTTGTTTTTTTGGTGTGGTTTTTTTGGACACTGTTCTCCCCTCATTTTCCTCGTATCTGACTGTTCTACCTCAGTCTCCTACTCTCTCTATAATTCATATGTACATAGTTATGGGGCAGCTAGGTGGCTACATAGAGAATTGAGTTATGGTTTCCATTTCTATTACTCTCCTTTATCCTCCCCCATTCCTCTCAACCCCCTGCCCCTCCCCCATGACTCCCTTACAGTCGGTCATAGCACATCACTGAGTCCAGGCTCTGCTCTCCTTCCTTGAGCTCTTTACCACCCACGACGAAGATGGAATTCTCAGCCTCACCCAAGCCAAACAGACAACGTGGGGAAGGTAGGGGCGGCATGCCCATCCACTCAGAATCCAGGTGGTCAAACTGGAGGGGATGGAACAGAACGTGAAGGCAGGGCTTTGTCCCCATCCTGACAGCCGGTCAAGCCCTTCCCCCAGCCTGCCTGAGGGTCCCTCCTTCTCCCCCCTCCCATAGTTCCCTCTTCTCTGCAATTGATTCATGCTGTGTTAGCAGGCATGGAGGAGCTAATGGGGGTCTGCCTGCAGGTAGACTAATCTGTCTTTCACAGGACAGCTTGGAGGGCTTAGAGACAAAGATCATATCCCCTCCCAGCTTCTCCCCTCCCCAATACTTTTCTACTGTAAGCATTTCCAGTTCCTTGAAAGATACGGTCTCGTCTTTTCACTACACAGAGATCTTACTTCTGGTCTCCCTCCACCTTGTCAATATCTTTTCCCCATATATTATATCTAGAGCTCCAAACGGAGTTTGACTAGAGCAGAGGAAAGCAGGACTATTGTCTCCTTTGAGATTCACATTAAAAGTTCTATCCCAAACTCACTGACCCCTTAATTTCATTGGCCACAATTTTAGTTGTAAAGACAAACTTCATTCCCCTCCTAGTTAGACTGGGATGATCTCTGGGGCCATCCCCACCCTCCCTGTCCCTCTAAATCCCTCTAAAATGGAAGACAGCTGCCAGAAGCCAGTCCTGGTGGGAAAAAGGACTATTTATAGCTCCAGTTTGAGGAGGAGAGGGGTGAACTGATATGGAGCTCAAGGAAAAGATATGGAAGAAGTAGGAACTTTTCTGGTAGCTACCACAGACTGAAAATTTATGGAGCTTGAACTGATAACCTAACTGGGGTCAACAGCCCTTATCCTTTGGACATGCTACCACCTTCAGCCAGACTCCCATTTTCTTAAGTGCCAGCCAGTGCAATATATGAAGGACTGTCTTGTGGAAGGGGGATTAGATTTATTCTACTTAGCCCCAGAGGGCTGGGACAGGAATGACAGGTGAAAGCTAGATTTCAGCTCAGTATAAAGTGGGACTTCAAGATTATTAGCTCCAGTTCTCTTGTTTTACAGGTGAAGAAATCCAGGTTCAGAAAGAAAGGGGACTTACCCAAGGTCACACAGCTAGCAAACAGCAGTATTAGTATTCAAACCCAATACTCCTTCCAGATGTTCTAGAGGGGTTTTCTGTTTGCTTACAGAATCCTCAGAGGTCCCTTCCAGTTCAGAGAGACTACAATTCTACAGGTTAACAGCTCTCTAACTGGCCTCCCCTCCTCCAACTTTCTCCTGTTCTGATCCATTTTATGTTATCACAGTTGTCTCCAACACCCAGAGTTATTCACCAGTTCAAACCAAGTGGCAAGAAGTCTGAATTTGGAGTTCAGAGAATCTGACTCAAAATCCCAGCATTCTTTTTTTTTTACTGTTATTACTATGTAGCATACCATGTTACTATGTTTTTTACTGTGTTGTTAGGCAAGCCCCTTTTCTCTCTCTGAGCCTCAAATTTTCTCCTCTATAGAACAAGGGGGTGAGATTAAGTGGTCTCTATCGTCCCTTCTAGCTGTAACCGCCATGATGCTGTGCTCCTTAGAGACCATCTAGTCCAGTCATCAGCTACAGTATTACTGTTCCCCAACCCCACCAGGTACCTGTAGGAAGTAAGAACTCATAGGGTCCTCCTTATTGTCCTCATTGTAGAAAAGGCCCCCAGCCACAAAGATCTGGTTCTCTTTGGTCACAAGGCTGACATGGTTCTTTGGGATCTGAGTGGACAGGGAAGCAAAGTAACACTCATTGGTCCCAGGGTCATAAGCCACAGCCCCTGTGTCGCTGATCATGAAGATCAGATCCTGTAGGAACATCCCAAAGCGCATGGTGTCATTGAGTATCCCAGGGATGACAGTGTCATCATCGGCTTCTTCTGCTTCCTTCTCCCCAGCTTTCTTCACTTTCCCAGATGGCCCTCTGGTATCTACTCCATTGACCATGCCAAATCTTTCCTTCCCAGGTAGCTCTTCCTTCTTCTTCTTCCTCTTTAGAACAGTCATCTTCCCTTCATGGGAATCCTTGACCATCTGAATCTTGCGAAGTAGCTCAGGCCGGGCCCTCACCAGTGGGTGCTTTTCCACTCGGCTTTCAAGGTAGTCTCGAGGGAGAAGGCGGAAGCGGATGCTCTCAAAGACAGTGGGTAAGGCCTGGAGTCGGGCCTCCTGGTCATCCCCAGTGCTAGCCCACTTCATCACAGCCTCAAAGACTACTTCCTCCTTCTCCACATTGAGGCTGTCACTAGAGATGACGGCAATGAGCTCATTGGCAGAGAGGCCATAGAAATCTTGGTCACGGGAAATAAGAGGGAAGCGGTCACAGATGAAGTCACGGGCAGCCACAGCCAGCCGGGCGCAGTCCAGCATGAGGCCAAGACGGAAGACTGCCAGGCAATTGGCGAGGCAGAGCCGCTTCTGCAAGAAGGAAACACAGATGGTGAAAATGGATGGAATCTGGAAAAGATTGGCTGCCGCAAAAAGGTCCTGAACGTTGTCCTCGTTGAGATCAATCTCTGAAGTGTAGAGGTAATGTAGGACCTTGCCCATCACTTCTGGAGACACCTCCTCCAGGCTGACCTCCTGGATCGCTTCCGAGTCCTTGAGGAACAAGGCACGGAAGTAAGGGCTACAAGCAGCTAAGACCAGTCGGTGACATGGGAACTCCTGGTCCTTCACCTTCACAACACAGTCCAAGAACTTGCGATGGTCTAACATGTCCTTCAGTCCATCCTGGAGGAGGGTCTGCTGGTAGAGTCTCTGTTCTTCTATTTGGTCCAAAGTCTGGGCCATGGTGGTCCTCTCCTCAGTCTCAGAAGGTGAGGAATGGGATCAGTACTGCAAGAAGTCCCCCAAATTCCTCCTTCACTTTGGACCCACTGGATTTGGAATCGGGGGACTTGGTTCTGTCCCTTGTTATCTGTGTCGCCTTAGCCAAGCCCCTCTCTTTCTCAGATCCTCAGTTTTCTGTTCTGTCAAATAAAGTAGATGGACTCAGTGATGACTTCCAACCTCCTATGAGCCAGAAAGAGATACCTTTGCTTTTAGAGAGCCGTAAGAGCTCTGAGGATGGAGCCCCCCATCTGTCTGTCGGACGGTCTATCTACTTGTCCGTCCGTCTCAGTGTTAGACTTGGCTGGGACACATATATATATAGCAGGAGCTGGGTGGAATCTGGGCTGAGGCTCCACGTAAGCTGATCTGCCTTGGATATGATGAGTGGGGCACAGGGAGGGTTGGGGGTGGGGCAGGGGGAACAAGACAGCTGGGCTTCCCCTCCTTCTCCCACCCCATCCTGTTCCCTGGAGACTCTGGACCTGAGTCAGTCAACTATGAGTCAGCCCCAGGGACTGGTGGGGACCGAACCCTAGGGCAGTGGCAGAGAACCCCCCTCCCAGACCTCGGGACCAGAGCAGTGATGCCATTTGTGATGAACCAAAAACTGCCTCATGTCTAAATTGAGCTTCTCCCTTGGCTTGGCTTGAAGGCTCCTGGGGGCCATGGCACAAGTTGCCTTAGAATAGGTCACCTTTGAGGAAAAGGGGGGGGCTTTGGGGAGAATTCTGGGGGAAAATTTTGAGGAGAAACATGAAAGGGATGGGGGGAGGGAGGTGGGGTTTGCCCTCTAGACCCTTTCCTCGGGTGGAGGGAACAGCTGCGGCCTAAATCCCTGGATACTTGGTCACAGGGAGTGTGACCAACCGGCTCTGTGCAGACTAGGTAACATCCAACCTTGGGATCCACAAGGTGCTTGGGAATAGGTGCCTTAAGGGCTCAGCAGTTGTTCCTGGATCGTGACGCTCCATCTATGTGGGTTATCCAGGCAGGAGGAGAGGGAGAGAGTGCCCAGCTTCAGAGCTGATCACTTTCCTGTGGGCCTCCTGGACCCAAGGCAGCAGCTCCAGGGTCAGGACCCATCAACAGGTGGTCTCCATTCTAAGACAAAAAGAACGGGGTTTCTGGCTGTGTGACCTGGAGAACACATTCTATGCTTCCATTTGCCCTCTTAGGATCAATGAGTCAGAGCTAGATGGGGGCCTGAGAGGCTTTCCAGTCCAGCCCCATCATTTTCACAGATGAGGAAACAGAACCCCAAGTGACGTTGCTTGCACAAGGTCACACAGGTAATAGGTGGCAGAGTCAGGATTCAAACCCAGGTCCCCTGGCCCTGAATTCCATCCCCTTTCCATTACATGGCACCACCTTCTCTGCGCTCTTCACATGGACCAGGGGAGAATGTATGGCCACCTACTTCCTACTGGGAAGTTGGAGTCATAACAGGCGAGCTCTTTGAACAAGTGGGAAGGATGTATCTTGGTCATCAAGGAGGCCTTGGCCCGAGAAGGGAGAAGCAATCCTGTCCTCTGGAAACCCCAGGTCTAAGGGTGGCAGGACCAGAACGCTCAGTCATAAAAACCCTTCACACTGATAAAATACTTTTATTTATTTATTTATTTTTATTAAGCATCTACTATGTGCTAGGCACTGTGTTAAGCACTTTACAAACATTAACACATTTGTTCCTCACAACAACCCTAGGAGGTGGGTACTTTTCTTATACTAATTTTTGTTATTCAGTCATTTTCAGTCATATTTGACTCTCCGCGACCCCATTTGGGGTTTTCTTGGCAAAGACACTGGAATGGTTTTGCCATTTCCTTCTCTGGATCATTTGACAGATGAGGAAACTGAGGCTAACAGGGTTAAGTGACTTGCCCAGGGTCACATAGCTAGTAAGTGTCTGAGGCCACATTTGAACTCAGGAAGAGGAGTCTTTCTGACCCCAGACCCAGAGCTCTCTCTACTGCATCACTTAGCTGCCCTATCCTCATTTTACAGATGAGGAAACTGAGACAAGTGAGGTTAAAGTAACTTGCCCAGGATCATACAGCTAGTAAGTGTCTGAGGTCATATTTGAACTCAGGTCCTGACTCCAAGTCCAGAACTCTATCCACTGTGCCGCCTAGCTGCCCCATAAAGGCTGCTATGGTAGCTGTGTGTGGACCCAAGGAATCTATGGCCCACCAGTCTCTCACCCCCAGGCTCCCCAGAGGGCCTCTCCTAGGGCCCAGTGCCTGGACTCTTGCTCCCCTGGCTTAGATCTCAAGGGCCCAAGATTAGCTTGTCCCAGAAGTGACAGGGCCTGCAGCTGAGAGTTAAATTTAGCCCCTCCTTGTACTGACAGGCTATGATTCCAAGCCACTCACCCCCCAGTCCCACATTGTCACTCTCTGACTCATTTGTTTTTACCCATAGACTTGGGGGGAGGAGGAGCTGGTGCTGAATCACAATCCCTTTCTTTCCTTCACATCACCTAAGAGAACCAGGTCTGTTCCTGTTCAGGGTGCTCAATGGGCCACTGAACCAGAATCATAATTCAGAAAGGAAGGAGCCAGAGAAATTATCCAGTCCAATCCTTTCATTTTACAGAGAAGGAAACTGAGGTCCAGAGAGGGGAAGGCATTTGCCCAGCATCCAAGGGGTGATAGTGGCAAGGCCAATGCTCAAACCAAGGTCTTTTGCTTCGCAGTTCAAGTTCGTCCCCTGATACCCCCAAAACATAGCTCTATGCTTATCTCCATCAGTATCTTCATCTCTCCCCAGTCCAGGTCCTTTTTACCACTCACCCAGGCTACTGCAATGAACTTCTAACAGATATTCCTCAAACTAGCCTCTTCCCAGAAGTCTTCCCTCATCACAACTCTCAGTCTTCTTCCTGGGGCCTCCCACAAAGCTTTATTTACCCCTCTCCATTACACTTCCCCAGATGGTTATTTTTGTATGTACTGTGGCCACCTACTAAATTATGAACTCCCTGAGGGCAGGAACTGAGTCTAACCTAAATTTTCTAGTTTCTCCAGGGCACGGTGCTCTGAATACAGAAAGTACCTATTATGCCTGTTTGTTGAAGTAAATTTAAAAGGTTTATAGCCACTAAAGCAGATGTGGAAGCCCGAACCACATTGACAGGATGGTTGGTTTCTTTAATTACTGACTGGTCTCCAAAGGATTAGACCCAAGGAAATTGTGAGTTTCAAAAGTCCACACTGAGTTTTGTGGCCAGATCAGCACCAATACCCCAGAGAACAGCCTTGGGCACCTAGCCAGAGTGGTAGCATTTGGATTTGAATTGGGAGGGACCACGTTAGGTTAGAGACTATTCTGTCTACACCTATTCTCCCTAGAGCTTGAGATGGCATAAGGGGAACATACTCCATCTTCAGCTATTGGGGAAGAGGAATGTTTGTGCTTTTTTGTTCTGTCTCTTCAAAATAAATACCCTTTTGAAAAGGCTTAAAGAAATACTTCTAGGATTTCTGATTTCATTGGCATGCCCTTTACTGGTGTGTGTCAAGGCCCCTCTGTGCTTTCATAGTTTTTCATAAGCTTCAATGGATGAAAAATAAAACATCTGGTGGTCCCAAGGTAGGCTGGTCCTCAGATGACAAACGCTCATGCTATCGCCAGGCCTGTAGGATAGGCTTTTCCAGGTGAGTGGAAGCTGTCTGAGCTTGAGTACCATTGGCCCAAAGCTGGAGTCACCTCCATGGTATATAGGGCATCAGAAGAGGGCTTTGGTGGAGAAATCATCATTAATAACCTTCCTAAAAATGCCACTTTCATCACGACACTCACTGTATAAGACCCTTCTACCATCCCCCACTGCTTCTGGAATGAAATGAACCAATGAGCCTGGCATTCTAGGTCTTCCACCTCCCTTTCCAGCCTTATTTCCCATCATCCTCCCCTTAAAATTTAAGCTTTGGCCAAGCTGGACCAAACACCATTCACTCCATATGTCCATACTTTTCTTGCATCTGCATATTCTTCCCAATGCCTGGAATGCTTCCCCTTTTGCCCATCTTTGCATGTCTAAATCCTGCCTTGATTCAGCTTACATGCCTCCTATTCCAGGAAGCCTCTGGGATTTCCTGAACCAGAAGTGATCTCTACCTTCTCAAAGCTTTGTACTTTTCCCAGGATGAAGCCTTGGAGCACCTTTCAGCCCAGCATCAGTATGGTGTCCTGTGTTATCTGCCTACAAGACTGTGAGCTCCTTGAGGGCAGGGACTGAGTCATATTAAAAGCAGTCCTACTTTCAATAGTACTTTAAGGTTTATAAAATGCTTTCCTAAAAAACCAAAACAATGGGGCAGCTAGGTGGTGCAATGGATAGAACTCTGGCCTTGGAGTCAGGAGGATCTGAGTTCAAATCTGGACTCAGACACTTCCCACTTACTAGCTGTGTGACCCTGGGCAAGTCACTTAACTCCAATTGCCTCAAACAAAACAAACCCAGCCCTGAGAGGTAAGAAGTGAAAAAAATATCACCCCCATTTTGCAGATGAATTAACAGAGGCTCAGAAAAGGGAAAAATATTTGTCCTAAGTCTCATAGCTACCAAATAGAAGACTTGAACCTAAGTCTTCTGAGTGTGAGCCCAGGGCTCTTTCTATGCTATTTATTATTTTATTTTTTCATAGCAATGAATTCCATGCACCTAGTAGATGCTCAATAGACATTGGTGCATTCGAATTGAATTGCTGAGCAAATTTCACACCAGTGAGGTAGCACAGTGGGTAGAGTGCTGGGCCTGGAGTCAGAAAAACCTGAATTCAAATCCACCTTCAGACACTTATTAGCTGTATAATCCAGGGCAAGTCATTTAAGCTGTCTGCCTCAATTTCCTCAATGGTCAAATGGGGATAATAGCACCTCCCTCACAGGATTATTGTGGGGATCAAATGAGATAATATTTGTACCTGGAACATAGTAGGCACTTAATGCTTCTTTCCTTCCTTTCTTCTTTCCTTCCTCCCTCTCTCCCTTCCTTCCTTTCAACCTTCCTACCACTACCTTCCTTCTTTCCTTCCAATCCAATCCAATCTAACAAACATTAATTCAGAGCCTTCTATGTGCCAGGAAGTGTGCTAGGCACTGGAGATACAAAGAAAAAAATGAAAAAAATATTCTCTGCCCTCTAGGAGCTTACATTCTAGGGAGGGAGATGATATGATAGATAACAGATATGTATGTACTTGCTCAGCAAGTGGCCCAGTTGGGTGAGAATACAGAATGCATGAAGGAGAATAAAATGAGAAAATGTCAGCTGTGCTGAGATTTAAATGCCAAACTGAGAGTTTTGTATTTTATACTAGGTGCAATCGTTGTTCAGTCGTTTCAGTTGTATCTGATTCTTCCTTACCCCATTTGGGGTTTTCTCGGCAAAGACAATGGAGTGGTTTGCCATTTTCTTCTCCAGCTTATTTTATAGATGAGGAAACTGAGGCAAACAGGGTTAAATGATTGCTCAAGGTCATATAGCTAGTAAGTATCTGAGGCCAGATTTGAACTCATGAAGATGAGTCCATCCACTGTGACACCTAGCTGCCCATTAAGTAGAATATGGAGTCACTAAAAGTTTCTTGAGTGAGGGAGTAACACAGTCTAACTTGAGACAATTACTCTGGCAGCTGTATAGAGTTACAGATACAAATACTCTGTAGGTGCTACAGAGAAAGAAACTGAGGTCCCAAGAAGGGGGCAGTGATTTGCCCAAGTTCACATAGGCAGCAAGTAAGAGAACAGCTGGGAATTCAAACTGAGATTTCCATGTCCAAGCCCAGCTCTCAGTCCACTCCCCAATTATGTCTCATTTCTTGTCTCTGGGCTTCGAGTTTCCCATCCGTCAAAGGAAGGGACGGGAGGAGGCAGTCTCCAAGTGTTCTTCCAGCTGAGGTGGTGGGTCTGTTAAATGCACTTTGCCTGTCCTGCTCCTAATTATGGGTGAAGGATCACGCCTCCAATTCTCCATTTCCTTACCCCCACCCCACCCACAAGCCATTCCAAATAAAAAGCAGATGAGGTCCTTTCACTACACCACCCACCCCCCCCCCCCCCCCCCCCCCGCCACCAGCACCACCACCACATGCCTGCCCAATGCTCAAGAATAAACCCAGGTGAGGAGTCCGAGAAACCTCAAGGAAGAAATAGGCTTTCACAAGGTCCAGGATTTCATACAAAAGAATTTATTCCTCTTCTTTCCTCTGCCTCAATCACACATCTGCGGTCTCTCTGCCAGGGGCTCTGCACAGTCTGTACTGGGCAACACAGGTCCAAGGCTCTGGTCTGTGGGAGGGGGCTAGCACCTGGAAATCCAACCCTACTTGCTCCATCCAGATATTTTCCATGCTTCATTGGACTACACTGCCATGGTTACAACAGGTATATCAATGTGCTCATGGGACAGCAGAAGAGATGGACGAGGGAGGGTAGGGAAAGGGCAGAGGCACAGAGACCTAGAATCAGAATGACAGGATCTCTCCTCTCTGTCTTCTCAACCAGAACTTATCTAGCCTCTGCTTAGAACCTTCCAGCAATGAAGAATCCACTACCCTCCCAGGCGTCCCATTCTACTTTTTGTGACATTGGGAGCTCTTTGCTTCCAGAAATCTGTCTCTTGACAACTCCCACCCATTACTGATCCAGATCTGCCCTTTGTAGCCACACATTCGCATGATAAACCTTAGGATACTTGAAATCAGCTATCCTGTCCTCCCTAGACCCTCCCCAGTTCCTTTCATTTGCTCCTCACATGGCATGACTTCCAATCTCCTCCACTTCCTGGTTACACTCCTCTGGCGGTATTCCAGTTTTCAACGTCCTCCCTAAAACTGGGTGCTCAGAGCTGAACACCAAATTTCAGATGTGTTCTGAGCAGGGTAGAGGACAACAGCACTTTCCTCACATTCTGAGCAGAGCCTTTCTTAATGGTTCCTTAGATAACCAGATATGTTGTTCTTGTTAATGACAGGACACTGGGCTTGCAGTCCACTAAACCTCCTACCCCAGGTCTTTTTCACACACAGTTTTGTCTATCCACTTGAATTGATGGGTGCAGAGAGTGAAAGGCTCTAGCCTGGGTTCCAGATACACCCTCTGGCCATGACTGGGATGGATAAAGGAGTAGGGACTCATCATCTCCAACCAGTCCCTTAATGTGTAGATTTGGAAACATAAGTGACCAAAGGGAGGAAGAGGAAGAGAAAGTTCATTTTCAAGGCTCCAACCTTGACTTGGAGTGTGGAAAGTCTCTCCACCGTCCTTCTAGGGAAGTAGTGAGAGAAAGAAGATAGTGAATACTGAATCATACAGAACCATCCCAGTTGTTACACTTAGGGACCTGAGGCAAGTCATTTCAGCTCTGGGTCTCAGTAAAATGGGAGTAATAATTCTTGTGTTATTATGCAAGCTCCCCCCTATGGTATGTTGTGAGGAAAGCATGGCGTAAACCTTAAGGTGCTCTATAAACATATAAAATATTGCAACATTATTTTTGATGAGATACTACAGATGTTGGTAGTGGGAATTCCTTCTTGGGAATAGATGGGATGAGATGACTTCTAATGACTGAGGTGTCTTCCAATGCTAAAATTCCAATTCTGTGGGGGGTCAGTGGTATGGCGACTCCTACCCCCTAGGTCCCAGGGGCACTCAGGCTCTCGTTGGCTGGCAGGCTCTTCTCTGCTCTAGCTAGGAAGGCAGGACAAAGTGAATAAAAGTACCAGAGGCTTAAAACATCAGTTCTATACTCTTTTGCCAGACCCTCCGGCTGACTGCCTCAATCCTTTCCCACATTTCTCCAAACCCAGGTGAAATCTGAAACTAGAACATAAGATGGGGGACCAACTATAGATTATGCATAGAACTGGAAGGTCCAGAGTCAAAACAACTTCTTCCTGTGTTTCTGTCAATGTCCTTCCTAAAACATGGCACCAAGCTGAACCCAGCAACTACAGCTGTAGCCCTATCAGGGTAGATGCTAAGATCATATTAGTTTTGGGAGGGCTACCATATCACCTTGTTGACTTATGTTGGGCTTGCAAACCACAGACTATCAGAGCTGGAAAGGACCTTCCAATAGCCCACCAAAATTGAGGGATGACAGAACCCAGACTTAGAGACCACCTATTCTAAACCCCTTTCATTTCACTGATGAGGAAAACCAAGGCCTAGAGACTGACCCTCATATTAAAAATGTACATTTCCCCCCCTTCCAAATGGAGACCAGCCTAGGAAGGGAGCAAGAGAGGGGAAGAACCTGGGTTCCTGTGGGGACTTGGCTCTCCCACACTCAGTAGAGTGAGTGCACAAGCCTAGTAAGAAAGGAGCCAATGCTGGGCCTGAAGAAGCAGAAGGGAAAACAGGCACCCCCTCCCCCACAACTCCCCACTATGGTCAAACAAAAAGCTTCTTAGGTCAAAGGTCCTAGAACTAGAAAGGAATTTAGGGACCATCTAGCCCAGAGGTTCTTAACCAGTGGGCCATGACCTTGTTTTATTTTAAAATATTTTGATAATATTTAAGTAGAATTGGTTTTCTTTGTAATCCTATGCATTTTATTTTATACACGTAAAAACATTATTAGGAGGAGTTCATAGGCTTCACCAGATTGCCTACAGGGTCCATGACACACAAAACATTAAAAACCCCTGATCTTTTTAGATAAGGAAACTGAGTCCCAGAGAGAAGGTACTTTCCCAAGGTCAAGGTAAGCGGCTGAGCCAAACCCAGGCTTTCTGACTCCAAATCCAGTGCTCTGTGCACACAGCCACCTCACTGCTCCTGCCACAGGAAATACCAGATCAGTTATCTGCTGGCTGTCTCAGCACCATAGACACCCCAACCCTGACCTGGGGCCAGAAACAGCAACTCTTCCATATGGTGGAATAGCATCCGGTGTCCAACGGGAAATGTGCAAGAGGGAAGAAAAGCTTCTGGCCCAGAGTTTCCTGACACATGAATATGCTTATTCAAAGAATGCCAGGTCAGCCCCTCCAGACTGGCATCCTTAACATCATTTTTCAAGGCACTCTGCCCAAGCTGCAGTGGCTGGCCAGGGCTTGCCTGGAGGCTCTTAAAGGGGAGCTCAGAGATCTCTGGGAACCTAGATGGTGACTGACCTTGGTCAGTCTGTGAATGAGAAACCACCTTCAGCCAATGCCCCTTCTCCTAGTGGGAAGGCCTTAGATCTAGCATCTCCGTAATCCCAGCAGTGACACTTCCCCCTTGCTTGTCCTCACCTTACCACCAATGCCTTAAGACAACTATAACTCTTGGAGGGTGGGGACCCTATCTTATTCATCTTCATATCTCCCTCAGCACTGAGCACAGTATTCGCCACACCAAGATGCTTAATTAATGTTTGATTTTGTACACAAGCATAGGATCTAAAGTTAGAAAGGTCCTCGGCATTAAATCCCACATAGACCAATTCCCTTCATTTAATAGATGAGACCCACTGCTCAGTGGTCTCCTGGCATCAGAATTTTTTGAAATTTATTCCAGCTCTGGGGAATATATATTCATCTTAAGGATGGAAAACCCAGTAAGCCAAGATTTGTAAGTAGGGGAATGAGTTGAGGGTCTCCTGGGTTTACAATCAAAAATCTGAGTTCTAATCCTAGCTCTTCTACTTCTCATTAGACATCGCAGTTACCCTTGGAGCCAACTTTCCCCATCCTTATAATGAAAGGAGTGGACCCAGGTAATTGCTAAGGCCTGGTCTAGGTCTTTAAACTTATGGTGTAGTCTGCTTCCCTGCCAATCCAGGCACCCTGAGAAGACCTGGCCCCTTGGCCTTCAATTCTGCATCTTAAGACAGTTCCCTCCCTAAACCCAAAACCTGTCCACGCCTCTGTTTTGGATAGCAGATTGAGTGTTAGCCCTTGTACTATGGAGGAAAACCATAGAATCTTAGACCTTCAGAACTGAAAGGGACCAATTCAATCAACCTAATCTAACCTAAGCAGGAATCCCTTCTATAGGTGGTCATCCAGAATATGTTAGAAGACCTTGATTGTCAGGGAACTCACTCCCCTAGGAGATGGCCCACCATGGAGCTGCACCAGGTAGAGGTAAGACAAACTCCCACCCTCTCCAAAAGAAATGCTTTAAGTTTGGGAAGACCAAGGCAGTTCTCCGAGTCAGGGAAGGTCCTGGATGGAAGGGGTTAGGTGGCATTGCCCAGAGGACCAGCTGCAGCAAAAGCATGAATCCCCCTCCCCATTCTAGCTACTACTGACCAGCCCTATTTCCAGTCTGTCCCCCTACTAGGGATAAAAAGCAGCCTTTTCAAGGCAGTTGGGGTAGAAACCACCAGGATGCCACGGCTGGGCATCATACACTAATAGACAGGAGTAGGGTCTGACCACGAGTGAATGGCCAAAGCAAGGAGGCTGAAGGGTGGAAAGTCTCCATGGACCTAGCATGCTAAGGGCCAGTTACAGCCCAGAAAAGGCTCCTGCTTTGAAGCCATTTCCCAAGAAAATGCAGTTGCTAGGCCAGTGATGGTTAAGGACCATGGATTTTCAGCTAGAAAGGACCTTAGACCCTCACCCTCATTTGAGATAAGGGATAGGAGGAGAGATTCACCAAATGGCACAGTTTAGCAGCAGATCTGATCTTCTGACACAAAATCTAGGAAGATTGCCCAGGAGGGAAATGATTTGGAAGAACACTCCTCTTCCATATTTCCACTGGGTCCCCAATATGTGCATGTCCCTCCAGCATGGGACAAATTCCTGGGGATGGGGCGGGGGATAGGAGGGAGAGAGAGAGCAGAGGGCAGTTATCACTGAGCCAAAAGCTATCCCTTCCCCTACTTCTCAGAGTAAGGACCGCATTTCCCAGGGGGAAGTTACTAATGGGAGAGCCCAAGTAGAGAAAAGCCCAGATGTGGCCATTGGAGTTCTATGTCACCTCTGAGCACACAACAGCAGATGGACGTGGTTTCTGCTCCCCCTTCCATCCCACCCAGGTCAAAATGCTTCTAAACAGATCTTCCCTTGCCCCACTCCCCATTTCTTCCCCAACACCCCACTCCAAACAATGCATGCAGCTGGGGAAGAGGGAGTTATCATATATTGATTACACAGTTTTTCTTAAAAAAAAAAAAAGACATTCCCCCCATCAATCAACAGAAAACTGGCTACCACATTTCCCAGGGTGAGTCTCCTTAAAACATTCCAACTCCCCCCCAGGTTTCCCCACATCTATACAGAATAAAGTGCTTTGTTTATTAATTATTATTAATAATATTGTTTATCACACTTAAGGGTCCCATGACCAGCCCTCCCCATGGCATGGAGTTGAATGGGCCCATGGCCACCAGCTGCAACAGCTCAAATCTGGCCTTACTAAGTGCTCTGTGTCTAGCTCCTCTATAGTCCCATTCCTTCCCCCCACCTCCCACCTCCCTGGGTGCCAGCCACAGTCCATCCTACTGATGTTGACTTTGGCTTTTGTTTTTCCTTGATGTAGATCAACCCCTCTGACCACTCAAGTCACATAGTACATAGGTCCTCATATCCCCAGAGGTGGAGGGGTCACCTTTGTCATTAGGGCCCAGCGTGGGGCAAGTTTACCCAGGTGGGCATTGCCTATTTGGGCTTGGGCAATATTGCTGCTCAAGCCCCCAGCGCCACTTCAGTTCCTATTTTCAGGCCCTGCCCTCCACAAGGCTGGCCCCAATTCCCAAGGGGGCTCCAGCAGGAGGTGGGGAGAAGAGGGTCCATTTTCTTCCGAGTCCTCAATCTTCCTGCTCCATTTTTGACATAGCCATGGGAACCAGGAGGTCCTGTCTCCCAGGGCCTGGCCTCAGTGGGGGAGGAGAGCAAAGGGAAGGGATTAAGGTGCAAAGAATCTTAAAAATTACCCAAAAAAAAGTTACAAAATGAAAAATAAAGGACCTTAATCAGGAAGAATTAGCTTATGCAACTGCCTCAGTTTAGGAACAGGATTAGGAGCAACTTTAACTGCAACAACCCACTGCTGGGCCTCCTACCTCATCTGTACTGGCTAAGGTCACACCTCTGACCAGGCTGAGGCAGGCTGCCTGGGATCACACTGCAGTCCCAATTTGCACAGAAGGCCCTGGGCCAGCCCGAGCCCCGCTGCAGCAGCCCGGAAGGGAGGGAAAGGATGGGGAAGTTGAGGCAGCCCACAGGATGCAAAGCCTCCACCTGCCCATGAGGACAGGGAGGGAGAGGAGAGGATAGGGGGGTGGGGAACCAGATTCAGGTTGCTCCTTTGTCATATGCAAGTTTTTTCCATACATATATGCATACACACATGCTCACACACATACCCTAATGAATACATTCACCCAAATGTTGTCCCTCCAACACACACACCCTGTATTTCCTTTTCAGATGGGGCAGGGAGTGGGAGAGCAGCAGGCTAGGAGAAGTCGATGATCCCTGCCAGCACCCACAACAGCCCCCCTAGCCAAGACCAAGCAGCTTTCACTGTCCTGCCCCGCAGCCCACCGACAGAAAGACCATGAGGCACCTAAGCTCGCTCTAGGGCACCAGTCCTGAGAGCCAGCTGGAGGGGACTGGAGAAATCCTACTGAGTGGGGTGGGGTGGGGGGTGCCCTGTGAACACCTTAGCCATCCATGGGGGGCAGACCCCCAACATGCCAGCCTCTTGGCTATTCCTTCCCCAAAAAATGTATTTGTAGCACCTAGAGACCCAGAAATAAAGGGCCCGGTATTTCCCTGCTCTTACTTCTGAAGGAATTCTGACTTTTCACTGACCAATCCTTCGTCCAAGTCATTTCTTCCAATGCAGGGGTGGTGGTGGTGGTGAGGGAGCACACAGAGGGAAGAGAAAGAAGAGCTTTGGCTCAGGTTTCTGGGATGCTGCCCATGAGGCCAAAACAAGAAGCAGCTAAGCCCTCCCTTGAACCACAGCCGAACCCCTCCCTCTTGCCATGGGCCCTGGCAGCATCCAACCTTTGGGGAGAATGACCAGTGACCCCTCAGGGGGCTTCTTTGGTTGACTGACCTCAGGATCCCCCCAGAGGACAGAGGACTTGGCATCCCTGCCCCAGGGTGCCATCCTCCTCCTTCTCCTCCTCCTTCTAAACTGTAAGGCACTTTGAGAACCAATTCCTCCCCAGCAAGTTGTGATTCCTCAGTTTGTGAAAGGACCTTTCCTCACCTGCCCTTCCCCCTACTCCTTGATCAGGCAAGAGCCTGAATGGTTTTGATGCCCCAAGCCTCGGAAAGTCCTGAGGGATGCCACCCCATCTTCCTAACCCCTCCTGGCCAAAAGCATCCCCCTCCCTGGCCCATGGGCTAGCACGGAACTCTGTGGCTAGAGGAGTTTGGCTCCCACTGCCCCATGCCTACTCTCCCCTATGAAAAAAGGAACACAGGTCCCAAGTCCCGTCTTATCAGCCACCAAAGGAGGGGGCCTAAAAACCACTCAGAGAGCTTCTATGAAGAAGGCAGCAGCCGGAAGACATAATTAAGCCACTGCCTTCTGCCAATGGCTGTTCTGAGGCTGATCCCCTGGGAGTGAAGGGAAGGGTACCATTCCCAACTTCCTTTCCCAAAGTATGACCAAACAGCTATTACTCAGTTTCCCTACCTGGCCCTGAAATCCCCATGGGCTTGGTCTCCTGTAACCTGGGCTCCCTCCCTGACCATACCTGTGTGCCCAGAAGGCAGGAGGAGACAGGGTGGGGAAGAAAAGGGAGAAACGGCATTTTGGCAAAATTGATGGGGCTTAGCCCACCCCCAATCAAAGTGAATCTAGTGCTTGTCCTGAGGTCTTTACCCCCCCAATACATATAGAGACACCAAAACACATACAGGTGGTCCCCCATTCACACATTTTCCTTCTTAGATACACACTCAAAGATAGTGGTACAGAAGACAGGCAAACCCACAGATGTATGGACTTGCACGTGTACATACGCATACACACACAACCCTGCACACAGACTGTACCTCACCCATACACACTCTCCTCGGACCCTCACACTGACACTAAATGCATCCTGGGGCAGGCACAGACACACAGACCCTCTCAGGCACACACTCTCAGACACACAAGAGACACAGACACATATACCCTACCTCTGAGACACACATGTGCACACAACACACTAGGACAGTGATCTCCACTCTCACCAGCCTCATCTCTCTGCATTGGCCCCCTCACCCACAGGGACACATGGGGACTCTCAGAGTGCCCACGGCCTTCCACTTGGGCCGCTCATCTTGGGGTGGCAAATGACCCACCCCGATCTTGCCTAAATCCTAACCTGCTTCCCCCAGGGTCCTCAGAGCCTAGCTTAGAAAACTGGCATCAGCTGACCACCACCACACACTAACGGTCTCTGCCTAACCCCTTACAACTCTACTCTCTCATTTTACAAATGACTAAACTGAGACCCAGAGAAGGAGTGATTCGCCCAAGGCAAGTAAGACTCATAGTCTAGATATGAATCTAGCTCCTTGACTCTTAATCCAGGCCTCTTTCCACTATACCATTCTACCCTCCCAAGCCCTGTTCCTTTCCCTCTCACCAAAGCAATGGGGAACCCCCCCAAAACTTAGTGGCACCACCTCCTGGCCCCCATTTAGGGCCTCAGCCTATACCCCATTCATCCCCAACACAACCATGATGAGACCATATGCAAAATGGAACTGAGTGGCCATGGAACAGGAAGGAGGTGGGAGGGGCAGGGGAGAGCACAGGACTTCAGAACCGGAAGGGATCTTATCTAACATCTAGTCCAACTTCCTCCTAGTACAGATGAGGAAACTGAGGTTCAGAGAAGACCAGCAGCCTGCCCAAAGTCACATGGGTTAGTGGCAGAGTGAGAATCCTTGGAAATCACATCAATCCCTCCTTCCACTCTACTGAGGAAGAAGAGAGGGGAGAAAAGAGAGGAACACACACATGGGCTCCATTTTCCAGAGTCAATCCATGGCGTCCTTTCAGAGGTGCAGCTGGGACAAACTTGGCATAGACGAGAGGCAATGAGAGGGCTCTGGGGTAGAGCAGCAGGGCCAGGGTGAGAAGAGAGAGGGGTCCTAGTTGTGGCTGGCATTGACCTTCCCCGTAGAGAACAGAGGGGGTGGGGGAGGTAAGTGAGGTGGGGGGTGGCAGGGTCTGGGAGAGCGGGGGGAGCAGAGGGAGGGAGTGTGAGGGGGGCGGTGGCGGCGGTGGGGGCTGCGGGGGAGGAAGGCCAGGCTGGGTAGGGGTGGAAGGGGCGGCTCCTGGGGGCACTGGAGTCAGGGCCAGGGTCAGACCCGGGGGGTGGTCACCACCATCAGGAGTGTCCGAGGTCATTGGGTGACTGACGCGGAAGCACTTCTCCTTGTGGGCTTTTAGCATGTTGGAGAAGCGGAAGCGCTGGCCACACACGTCGCAGGGGTAGGGCTTCTCGCCTGTGTGTGTCCGCCGGTGCCTCTTCATGTTGGGCCGGCTCGTGAAGCTCTTGCCACAGATCTCACAGATATACGGCTTCTCGCCTGTGGACAGGGGAAGGGGGGGAGGACTGGTCATCCAGGGCCCTGGCTGCTGACGCACTCCCCGGCCTCCAGCCGTGGTCACTCACCACCAGATGCTCAAAGCCCAACCCAGTCTTTCACTCCCAGCAGAGGGCTTTCCTTCCCTCTATCCCCTCATCAAATTCCCACACACCAGATCTCTCCCTCCATTCCTCATGAACACCCAACAGAGAGCCAAGGACTCAGTAAAAGCTCGGAATCCTTCTCCTCACTCTGACCCATATGACATGGGTCAAGGACCAGCAGGGTGGTTTAGATGGAAAAAGCCATAAACTAGAGTCAGAAGGTCTGAGTTCAAGTCTCTGCCACGAACCCACTGAGTGACTGGGCAGACCACTTGCCCTGCTAGCCTCAACGAGCCTTTGTGGTACTTTGTCTTATAGAAACACTTAGAACTGGAAGGCCAGAGTTCTGAGCCAGGCTCTGACACCTGCTAGCTGTGTGACTTTGGGCGAGTCACTTCCTCCTCTGTAAAGTGGGGGTGGTCCTTCCTTACATTCTCTACCTAATGGGACTTTTTTGAGAAAAGCTCTTTGTTTACAGATACAGAAAAGGGAGCCGTTGTTGATTATAGACTTAAGAGTAGGTAGGGATCTCAAAGGCCATCTACTACAAACCTTCCATTTAACAGATGAGGAAACTGAGGCCAGAGAGGTCTTACCCAAGGTTATATATAGAGTAAGTGACAAATTCAAATCCTTCTGCTCCAAAGCCAGTGGTCTTTTATTGTATTATATTATCTGTTCTCGTGAAGGAGTAGGTCTCTTTTGCTAAGACAAGGAACACCTGGCTCAGCTTTGGTTAGATCTGAATGTAATTTCACGCATTTCACCTACTTACTTATGAGTCTATTAAAATATTCCAGCTGACTTAATTCCAATGTGGCAATCAGAAGAATATTTCAAGTTACCAAAGGAGGTTATAAAGCCTATTCTTTCAAATTAAGACCTCAGCTCATTAATTTCCCCTTTCAGCAAATATTTAATATTGCTGAGAGTGAGAGTGAATGCCTGTAATCCCTCATATTGGTGAATTGCTTGCTTAAGCTCAGGAGTTCTGAGCCTCACTAGGACTAAGGCTGATAGGGTGTCCTGGATTCAAACCCAGGTCCTCAGATTCAAAATTCATGCTTTCTTCCATACTGTGCTGAATAGTTCTCCTCTCTCCTCCCACTCTCTGAAAGGATCCCCACCTCCAGGGACCCTGGAATCACAAGATATCAGAGCTGGAAGGGACCCTACAGATCAATGGGCCCAAAACTTTCATGTTACAGATAAGATAACTGAGGCTTAGAAAGAGGATGCAGCTTGCTCTGGGTCACACAGTAGTAAGTCACTGGAAGAGTCAAAACTCAAACTCAGGTCTTCAGATTCCATGTTCAGTGATCTTTGCTTAGAGTGGCAAGGGAAAGAAAAACGGGGAGAGAGGGGGAAAGGGACAAAGAGGGAAAGGGAAAGGGAGAGAGAGAAGGGGGGAGAGAAAGAGAGACAGACAAAGGAGAGAGGGAGAGAGACAGAAAAAGAGGGAGAGGGAGAGAGACAGGGAGAGAAGGAAAGAGAGACAGAGAAGGGGAGAGAGAGACAGAGAGAAGGATGGAGAGACAGAAAGAAAGAGGGAGAGAGAGAGAGAAGAGAGACAGAAAGAAAGAGGGAGAGAGAGAGAGAAGAGAGACAGAGGAAGGGGGAGAGGGAGAGAGAGAGAGAAGGAAAGAGATACAGAGAAGAGGAGAGAGAGGAGAGAGAGAGAAGGAGGGAGAGAGAGGGAAAGGGACAGCAGGAAGGGGAGAGAGAGGGAAGGCAGAGAGACAGAAGGGGGGGAGAGGAGAGAGAGAGAGAGAGAGAGACAGACAGACACACACACACACACACACACACACAGGAAGGGGGAGAAGAGAGAAGGAGGGCAGCAGGGGTCTTCGAGGGCTCTTACCTGTGTGTGTTTTCATGTGTTCATCGAAGTACTGCTTCATGTTGAAGTCCTTGCCGCACCACTGGCACATGAACTGCTTGTGACCAATGTGAATGCTCATGTGGGAGCGAAGCTGGTACTTGTACTGGAAGCGCTCATTGCAGTTCTGTCAGGGAAGGGGAGGACAAGAGAAATGGGTGTGAGGGCTCTGGTGCACCATCTTCAGCCCCCAAGCTTTTAGAAGTCCAGGCATGTTTGCAGATGGTTCTGGGCTAGGCTGTCATTAAAGAGAGAGGCTGGGGGTGGAGGGCAGGGCAGAGGGAGAAGAGGAGGGAAGGGATCTAGCACACTCCCTCTGGGAGTCTAGAAATTCAATTTAAGACTCAATTGTTGAATTCAATTAAATGCTAAGTATGTGGAAGGCCCTAAGGATACAAAGGGCAATAGTCTGGCCTCCAAGAAATACACATTCCCGATGGTACAAGGAATCGACAGATAAGTAAATGCAAGATAACTTGAGCACAGAGAACACGAACTGGGGAGAAGCAATATGTAACAGGGAAGGCTTTCTGTAGGAGGTGACCCGTGAGCTAAGCCTTGAAGAGAGCTAAGTAAACTAAAAACCACAGGAGACTCAGTACATTGCAGAGCTGAAGGACAGCCAGCCAGAGACCAGAGATGGAACATACAGGCCATTCTGACTGGGAAACAGAGTATTAAAAGGGGAGGGTGGTCGTGGGCCTGGAGCCAGATCATGGAAGGGCTTTAAAAGCCAACGTGAGGAGTCTCTATTTGATCTCCAAGAAAGAAAGGACTTCTGATGACATCAAGGTTAACCTGTGCCTGAGCAGTAACCGCCCCCTACATCTTGGACCAGTGCTCATCCAGCTCAAAGACTCCTAATGAAGGACAATGAACCTTTCCTCTCCAGGCAGCTCATTCCACTTTGGGGGCAGTCTGTCCTAATATTGTGCCGAAATCTGCCTCCCTGAAAACTCTGCCCGTTATTCTCAGATCTGCCCGCTGAGGCCAAGCAGGACAAATCTAATTCTCCTGCCCTGCAATATCTGTAAACATCTATCATGTTAGTAGCTACATGGCACAGTAAATACAGCACCAGGCCGGAAGTCAGGAAGACAGGAAATCAAATCCAGCCTCAGACGCTCATTAGCCAAGTGACCCTGAGCAAGTCACTTAACTTCTGTTTGCCTCACTCTCCTCATCCGTAAAATGGGGGAAATAATCGCACCTAACTTCCAAGATTGTTATGAGGATCAAATGAGATAATTGTGAAGTTCTTGGCACACAGTAAGTGCTATATAAATGTCAGCTATCATTAAATTATTATTATCTCTCCTCCCTGATTCCTCACCAACTGTTTCTATTCTCCAGGCTTCGGTTCAATTCAATAAACATTTATTAAATACCTATTTTTCTGTCAGGCACCCTGGTAGGCAGTGAAAATACAATATCAAAAATAAACAGGAGTTTACATTTGGGTTTCTTCAACTCGTTAGTGTGTTAGTAAATGTTTAACAACCAGCTCTCCAGGAGGAAAATGGAGGCATGACATACTATTAAGTTTAATCTGTATTATTAACATTTTCCCCATTACTTTATAAAGTCTAAACAATCAACAGCATATTGAATCAAGCCCCATTAGTCTGCCCATTCCCAAAGTGTAAACATTCCCACTGAAAATTTAACAACTGGCTCTCAAGCTGGTTTGAGCTGGCACCAAGACAGTCCTGCTTCAGTCATGGTCTCCAGCGTCCTCCCCATCCTCACTGCCCTCCAGACTCATTCTAGTTTGTCAGCCTAAGGTGCTCTGAACACGGTCAAGGTCAGCAGAAGTACCGCGGACTTAGATCTGGGAAGGGTCCTCTGAGGCCTTCTAGTCTAACCCCTTTATTTTACACACGAGGCAACTGAGGCCCGGGGAGGGGAAGTGACTTGTCCAAGGTCACAAAGATTAAAGTAAGCACCAGAGAGGCAAGATAGGAGCCAGGTCCTGATTCCAAAGCCAGTGTTCTTTCCTCTGCATCACCTCCTTCTAGAGGCTCAGCCTCTATTCACTATGTTAACTTTATTTGGCTGCCATGTTACAGGACTGATTCATCCTGCACTGGTAGTCCACTAAAACCCCCTGCTCTTTTTCACAAGAATGGTTATTTAGAGCAACTGACCCTGGAGTCAAGAGGACCTGAGTTCAAATCTGGATTCAGATACTTAGTAGCTATATGACCCTGGGCAAGTCACTTAAGCCCAACTGCCTCCCCAAACTAGAGAGATAAAAGAATGGTTATTTAGCCATAACAACTCCATCCTCTATTCCTTGTGTTTGTTAGTTTTAGTCCCCAAGTTCTATACTCAATCCTCTTAAATTTCACCTTCTAGATAGAGTCTACCGGCTCTAGTCCATCAAAATCTTTCCAAAGCTTTTGCTGGTTTGATTACAGGTTCCACTTTTATCATAGACCTTTCGCTTTCACTGACCAATGACCACAAATCCAGGCAGGCGTCCTTATCTAGGCAAACCAACAAATAACTTTAAGAAAAGGCTCAGTGGGGATGCGGTTTATAAACCGGCTATTTGTTTTCCCCTCTCTGGAGACCGAATGGAACCTTGATATGGATCTGAACGGTTAACATACAATATTCTTAGAGATAAATGTATTCTGGGCTGAAGAACCTAAGAGGTAAGAGGCTACGGAGAGAAATGGGGAGACCAGGCTCTGTGTGTGCGTATACGTGTCACACATACATACACCTATACCTGTACCCATACCTATACCTATACCTATACATATACATATACATATGTACGTGTGTATATCTCTGGCCTCTTCTGGTTGGTAGATTCCCATGAAACACTGAGCCCCCTCCTCTTCTCTGCTTCTGCGAATGGTACCCATCTCCAAGCCTGGCTCCAGCTATACCCCCTCCCTCCAGGAAGCCTTCTCTCATTACTCCTGCCCACACTGATCTCTCCTCTGTCCTATGAAAGGAAAAAAGCATTTATTAAGTGCCTACTGCATGCCAAAGGCACTGTGCCCGAGATTACACAACTACAACTGGTCAGCATTTGAAGTAGTATTTGAATTCAGGTCTTCTTCAGCCCAGGCCCAGCACTTTGTCCAACATACCACTTCCCGCAGCATGATGGTAAGGACACTAGACTTGGAAATCAGGAGACAGGTTTAAGTCCTCTATTCACGTGCCCTAAGCCTTTTCTCTTATATAAATGACAATATTGGACCAGATTACCTCTAAGGTCCCTTCCCTGTTTTAGGATTTCAAGTCTGAAAACAGTCCAGAACATAAACTAATTCATAAGGAGAAGGATAGTAGAAGCTTAAAAGCAATATTGCTTCATAAAATCAGAAACAACAGAAAGAAAAACATGTCAACAGAAAGTCTGGCACAAGACCTAATTAAACCAGCTTATTTCTAGAGTGTTTAAGGATAAAGATGGAAGAAAGACAAATAAATAAAAAAGAAAAAGATCTAAGATTTTTATAACAAACTACTTTTCCTAATGATGACAGTAGAAACATCACGTTTGAATGCTAACATCACAGTTCCTGAGGTGCTCTGAATGAGAAAATGAAATAATATTTAAGGATTATTAAGAAAACAAAGAGGGAAGAAGCAGATGGACCTTACCAAACTTCCCAGAAAGGTTCATGGTGGAGGTGACACAATGCTAAGGATGCTGATGGGTCACATAAGGTGAGGAGGGGAAGGCCTTACATAAACACTTTTTACCTGCTGCAGGCCCACAGGTATAGTTCCAGGACTCCTTCTTCCTCCTCCCCAGGGTAGAAGAGGTTCCCTTGATTTTCCAAAGGGGAATGAGCTCTGGTGACTTCTCAGTGACATGGTCAGACAGAAAAGAAGGACTTGGGGCTGGGAACAGGGCAGGCATAAGAACTGGTGGCGGACAGTGTTTCTGATAAAGGCCTCATTTCTCAAATATATAGAGAACTGAGTCAAATTGATAAGAATACAATTCATTCCCTAATTGATAACTGGTCAAAGGATATGAACAGGCAGTTTTCAGATAAAGAAATTAAAGCTCCTCTAGTCTATAGGGCTACCTATAGTCACATAAAAAATGATCTAAATCACTACTTATTAGAGAAATGCATATTAAAACAATTCTGAGGTACCACTTCACACCTATCAGATTGGCTAATATGACAGAAAAGGAAAATGATAAATGTTGGAGAAGTTGTGGGAAAAGTGGAACACTAATGCATTGTTGGTGGAGTTTACCCACATGTAAAAAATATTTACAGCAGTTCTTTTTGTGATAGCAAAGAATTGGAAATTGAGGCAATGCCCATTAATTGGGAAATGGCTGAACAAGCTGTGGTACATGAATGTAATGGAATACTATTGTGCTATAAGAAATAAGGAACAGGCAGATTTCAGAAAAACTTGGAAAGATTTGTACAAACTGATGCAAAGTGAAATGAAAAAAACCAGGAAAACATTGTATACAGTATCAGCAACATTGTGTGATGATCAACTATGATACACTAGCTCTTCTCAGAAACACAATGATCCGAGACAATTCCAAAAGATTTGTGATGGAAACTGCTATTTACATCCAGAGAAATAATTATGGAGTTTGAATGCAGATTGAAGCATACTATTTTCACTTTTTTTTGCTTTTTCTTTCTTGTGGTTTTTCCCTTTTGTTCTGATTCTTCTTTCACAACGTGACTAATGTGGACATATGACTGTACATGTATAACCTATAATATCAGATTGCTTGCTGTCTTGGGGAGGGGAGAGGAAGGAGGGAAAGACGGGAAGGAAAAAATTTGGAACTCAAAATCATACTAAAATAAATGTTGAAAATTATCTTTACATGTAATTGGAAAAAAATAAAATAAAATGTTATTAAGTCCAAGGGAAAAAAAACAAAAAAAGAAGTGGTGACTGAGTCCCCTACCACATTCTGGCCAAGGAGGAGAGATCATCCCTTAACTTGTAGGTGGGGTCCCTTGGGCCCTAGAAAGGCGCTTACCTCACATTTAAAAGGCTTCTCCCCAGAGTGCTGCAGGGAATGGACTTTGAGTGACATGCTCCTCTTGAAAGACTTGCCACAGGTCTCACAGGTGAAGGGCATGTCCTTGGTGTGAGCTGAGAGGTGGGGACAGGGGGTGACAGCTGTTAGAATATCTGCTCTCCTACCTGCTTTGGGGCTAGGGGTAAGGCTAGGGATTGGGCAGGCCAAGATCATCTGCATTTATGGACAAGTTGGCTTCCTTTCTCTGAGCCTCTGTTTCCTCATCAATAAAATAATCCTTGCACAACCCATCTCATGGGGAAAGAACTTAATAAATCTTGAAGCGCTACAAAAAGAGAGCCTGTTACTGTTACTATCCCAAGTGTAATTCACTGCCCCAAAGCGTTCCTAGCTCTGGAACCTCCTCAGAGCCACAGGCCAAGGAGAGAGGAAGGAGACACAGGGCTGGTTTGAATCTTGGTGGACAGTACAGCAGACCCCTCCTGAGAGCCTTCTTGGCTCCCTGGTCTTCAAGACCCCTACGAAGCTCACCAAAAAGCTAAGAGAAGAACTTCACCCATTGTTAGCGCCTAGAAAGGAGGGCTCAGAGTGAGTAGCAGTTCTGTCACCCTAAAGGTCCCTGATAATTCCTTCCCTGGGAGAGTTGAGGAGAGGGAAGAGGGGCCACGGAAGGGAGGGATTGGGAAGAAGAGCCATTGGAACCAGATTACCCAGTGAGATTTTCAAGGTCCCATGGGAGGAGATTGGCCCAGCTGACCTCCTGGTCATGAGACCATTGAACCTTTAACCTCCCTTTCTCCAAGCTGTCCCTAAACCTCTAACTCAATGTGTGATCTTAGATGAGTTATTTTCCTTCTCTGGGCCTCAGTTTCCCCAACTATAAATGTCGGGGACTGAACCAAATGATCTCTAAGGTTCCTGCAAGCGCCAATAGTCTATCATCAACCCATCTGTTCTCTGCCTCCGTTGTTAAGACATCAGACCATCCTTGACCACCCCCAGGGTCATCCTTGATCCCCACCAGCTCTTGTGGGAATCAAATGAGTTAAGGTGGGAAAGTCCTGAGGAAATATAAAAGTAATATATCATAGGACCCTAGGGTAATAGATTGAGAACTAGAAGGGAACAGGAGGGATTTATTAGAATCTCCTTTTGTTAGATAAATCTTCCAGGGTAGGAAACTAAGAGGGGCCTGAGACCTGCCTCCTACTCAATGGAGGAATGCCCTCTGAACCCCTCATCCTCTCAGTAACGGGGAGCTCCCTACTCAAAACACCTGGTGTGGTAGAATGAACCCTGGCCTTCGAGTCAGGGCACCTGGGATTGAATCCCAGCTGTGTCGCTCGGCAACCTGGGTGACCCTGGGCGATCTGAGCCTTAATTTCCTCATCTGTAAAACAGAGCTGGGTGGACTAGATGCATCCTAAGATGCCTTCTAGCCCTAAATCCTACAGCCTCCAGAGACAGCCAGGATCAATGGTAGACAGCTCTGGCTGGTAAGGGGTTCTTATACCTAACTCAAAGCTGCCTATTTGCCCTGTGATAATGTAACTCTCCCCTGCACTGGTTCTGCTGCTGCTTCCAGGGACCACACAGAAAAACTCAGACTCCCTCTTCCACGGGAAGATGTCTGAAGATAGTCACTTAGTGTGCGTGCTGTGCCCCCCCCACCTCTGCCCCCCCCAAATGTCATCATCTCTTCTCTAGGCTATCAGCATGTGGAGCTCCAAAATTCTCTAAGAAACACGCATTTATGTATCATGCAATGGTTCTCAAAGCGAGGGTCCCCAAGACCCTTTTACAGGATCCTCAAGGTCTATTTTCATAATAATGCTAAAATGCTTTAATTTCTAATGTGGTAAATATTGATAGCTAACGCCCACATAAACAAAAGCTCTTTGGAGCCTCAGTAGTTTTTAAGAGTATAAAGGGAACAAAAAGTTTGAGAACCACGGGTCTATGTCATTGTTAAGGCCACAGGAGATCACATAATGTAAACCTGGACCAAGTAACTTGTTTTACAAATGAGGAAATTGAGGCCCAGAGAAGTGACGTGACTTTTGCCTAAAGTCACATGGTTAGGCAGCAGAGTGGGGATCTGAACCCAGAATAACTTCAAAGCCAGTGCTCTAACCACCACACCACACTGCCTCTAATTCTTTCCAATTTGAAGACATTATGATTCATTTTATTAGTTACTATTAACAAAGTGGGAGGAGCAGGAGACAGACTCACCTGCTACTGACATCCTAAAAATTCCTTGTCACGGCACAACAATCCTCACCCCCCCACTGGGGAGGGGGGGCAGGAAAGGAATGTCTCTGGGGACAGGGCAAGGAACAGCTCCGTGGATTAAAGATTGGAAGGCAGAAAGATCTCAGAGGCTACTTATTTAGACAGATTAAGACCTAGGGTCCAGAGATGATACATGATGCCTATGGTCACAAAAGTGGTCCTTAAACAAAGGCAGAATTTGAATCCAAGTCTTCCACCTCCAAATTCTGCCCTCTTTCCACTGTACCATGCTGTCTTCCTTCCAAAGGACCTGCACAGATCATCTGTCCAAACTCTTCATTTTATAGAGGGGAACAGGGAAGCTCAGAGAGAGGGATGAGCCTTGTCTGGGGGACCCCAGTTAGTTATGAGCAGAACTGGGGTTCCCACCCCAGCCTCTTTCAGGGATCTTTCCTGAGCTCTGACTTCTAGGCCCCTCCCAGACCCTTTCCCCCCACCCCATGGAATTCTTCCCCATCACCTGGGACTCACCAACCATGTGCTTCCGCACGTGTGCCATGGTATAGAACTTCTTCTCACAGATCTCGCAGGAAAACTTCTTCTCTGCGTAGCCATGGACAATCTTGTTGTGCTCGTGGAGGGACCAAAGCTTCTTAAAGGCTTTGCCGCACGTGACACACTGGCCGAGGGGAGGGGGAGGGAGAACTTTAGTGAGAGGCCCCGACTGGCCGGGAGGGCGGGCAGAGGGGCAGCGAGATTAGCGGGAAAGGCCCTTAGCAGTGTTAGAGGAGCATAAAAGCCCACCTGCCAGAGAGACAGAGAGAGGGAGAGAGAGACACACACACACACACACACGGACAGACAGACACACACACACACAGAAGCACACACACCCATAGTTCCTAGGAACACCCTTCCATTTCCCAAACTAAAACCTGTCTGTTTCATCCATGGGAATTTAATTCACCAAAGATCATCACCCTCCCCAACCCAGGAGGTCCATCTGGGCTTTATCCTGTTTTTCCTGAGCACCTCTCGTGTGTGTGTGTGTGTGTGTGTGTGTGTGTGTGTGTGTGTGTGTGTGTGTCTGTGTCTGTGTGTGTCTGTGTCTGTGTGTGTCTGTGTCTGTGTATGTGTGTACATGCCCTAGCCTTGTGTTTTCTTAACCTGAGGTCCATGGCTCCCCTAGCAATCTGTGGATAGATTTAGAGGAAAGGGTTTGTGAGCTTGGATGAAACAAATTACATTTTTATTTCCAAAGAACTGTTTTCCTTTGTAATACTATGTATTTTATTTTATACATTTAAAAGCAATATTCTGAGAAGGGGTCTATAGGCTTTAACAGACTGCCCAAGGCGTCCATAACACAAAAGGGTTTAAAAGTTCCTGTCTTAGACCCTGGAATTGCCAAGCCAGAGGGCTGTGGGTGTAGACCGAGCCAGCCAGCTAGCTCTTAGCGATCAAACTCCACAGCCCCTTCCCAGCGTTGGCCTGAGCCCTGCTCCCAGAGAAACAAGGCCAACCCATCTAACTCTTATCATTGGGTCAGCAGCCCCACCGGCCAAGGCACAGCATCCACTACACACTGCATTCTATCTGCGCCCCTCCAGTCGCGGCTTCCCTGGGTGCCTCAGTTTCCCCCCTTAATAACAGGAGGGAGAAGCCGGTCTGCCTCTTGCCTGGGAAGCACAGAACTAGAAACCCCACGGCTACTCTGAAGAGTCTGGACATCTCAGGGCCAGGAGGGTCACCCCTCTGAATGGCAAGGGCCTGTCAGTTGTCCCCAGCCCAGGGCCTCTACAGTCTGCTCCAACCCACCTTCCCCCTGCCCCTCTTCCCCAGCCAGCCTGCTCTCCCAGACATCCCAGGCAGACAGAAAGAGCATTCCTACCTTTGTGTCTTTGCTTACTCAGCCCCCTGTGTTTGCCCCATTTCCCCAGCTGCTAATGCCTAGAGAGAACCTTCATCTAATCTGTACATATCTTATAAGCACCTATTTATTTACATGCCTTTCCTGTTAGAGAGTGAGCTCCTTGAGGGCAGGGGACCATGGTTTTGCCTTTCTTTGTATCCCCACACTTAGCACAGAGCCCAACACATAATTAGCATCGAATAAATGCTTAGGGATTGACTGGTTTTGACTGGCCATACCTTCTCCTCTCCCTTACTACTTGGCCACCTCCTAAAGGAAGCCTATCCTGACCACCCCAGCTCACTCTGGTCTCAAGTTTTTCACATGCATGAATCTTGTCTCTCCCACCAGACCAGGATCTCCCTGAGGACACAGAGGAGGACTCTTCCTCTTCTACAGTGTATAGGAAGCTAGAGTATGGAACACAGAGGGTCAGAGTTGGGAGAGAACTCCGAATTGAATTCAATTCTAATCAATAAAACAATAAGCATGTTACATGCAACTGCGCCACACAGCAGGGATACAAAATTTGTAAAAGCCTCTGTCCTCAAGGAGCTTACATTCTACTGGAGTGAGACCATGTACACACAGGAGCATAATATGAGGTGGGGACTTGGAGTGGAGGGGAGGGACAAGCATTTATGAAGCACCTACTATGTGCCAGACACTGCACTCAGTGCTTTACAAACATTGTCTCATTTGAATGGGGGCAAAAGAAAAAATCAGGCCAAGAGGAGAGACTCTGGGTGGGCTTCCTGGAAGAGGCAGCACCACAGCTGGGCCTTGAAGGAATCTGAAAGGAATTAAGCTCACATGTGAATGCAGAGACTGGGAAGGTGGCTGATCAAGTCTGGCTGGAAGGTTGGGAATGGGAAGGAGAGCAATGCAAGCAAAGCAGGTTACAAGCCGACGGTGAGGGGCCTTGACTGTGCAGCTGAGAAGTTTAGGCTTTCTCTGAGACGCAGTAGGAAACCACTGAGTATTTTTAAACAAAGAGTGACGTGGTCAGCCCCAAGTCTTAGGAATATTATTTGGGCAGCTGTGTGGAGGATGGGCTGGGGAGGGGGAAAACTGGAGGCAGGGAGGCCCATTAAGAGGGAGTGTGGGGGTGGGGGCAACTAGGTGGCACAGTGGATAGAGCACCAGCCCTGAAGTCAGGAGGACCCGAGTTCAAATCTGGCCTCAGACACTCGACATTTACTAGCTGTGTGACCCTGGGCAAATCCCTTAACCCCACTGCCTAGTCCCCTCCCCCCCCAAAAAAGAGGGAGTGGGTAGGGGTCTGAAGGAGTGTAATGGGCAAGTGAGCACTGAGAGAGGGAAAGATCTGGAGAGTCAGGAGCAACTGGCCTGAAGGACAAGGAAAGACCAAGCATGACATGAAGGTTACAAACCTCGAAAGAAACAAACATTTATTAAGTATCTACTATGTGCCAGGCACTGTGTAAGTGCTTTACAAATATTTCAAAGGATCCTCACAACAACCCTGGGGGTGGGGGGTGGGCTAGGGGCTATCATTGTCCCCGTTTGGCAATTAAGGAAACTGGGGCAAGCAGAGGTTAAGCGACTTGCCCAGAGTCACAAAGCTAGGAAGTTTCTGAGGCTGGATTTGAACTCAGGTCCTCCTGGGTCCAGGTCTAGCATTCTATCCACTGCACCAGCTGGTTGCCAGTCACCTGGGAGACAGAGAGGGTCATGGGTACCCTCCACAAAAATGGAGAAGGTTGAAAGATGGGAGATTTTTAAAGGGGAACACGATAGGAGGCAGTGTGACACAGTAGAAAACTCGGATTTGGTGTGAGGGGGCGTAGGTTAAAATTCTGACTACGTGTATAAAACTGAATGGCTGGATCTCTGGTCTACAAGGCCCTTCCTAGCTCTAAGCCTCCGACCTGTGATCTTATGTCGAGACACTGAGTCCCAGCCCCCTCATCTTCTGGCACCTACGTCCCCTGCTCTACAGCTTGCTCCTCCTATGTCTCATCCCTGTGGAGAGCTGACTCTGCATTCTCGGAAGCTAAGCTCAAGCCAGGCCTACAAGCTGGAAAGGCTTCAAGGACAAGCCTGGAGGCAGACCCTGTGCCTGTCATCTGAGGCTCCAGCTGAGGGCACTGATGGGGCCCATCACCAGAAGGACGGCCACCTGCTGGTGACTTCTGGTGCCCACAGCTCCTGATGACCAGGGGTCACAATCTGGGTCAGTGGGGAAGGACTCATGCCAAGCAAATCATCGTCACTCTTATGAGAGCTAAATGACATTTATATGTAATGCTTTAAGGTTTGCGAAGACCTTTATAAATATCATCTCCTCCTATCCTCCCAACAACCCCGGGAAGGTCAGTGTTATTATTTATTCTCATGTTACAGATGAGGAAACTGAGGCAAACAGAGTGAAGTGACTTGCCCGAGGTCACACAGCTATTAAGTGCCTGAGGCCAGATCTGAACTCAGGTCTTCCTGACTCCAGGTCCAGTGTTCTATCTACCTCACTACCTCCACGATCTTTGAAAGGGAACCCAGATCGCAGTCCATTTCTCAATCACACATCGTCCCATTCTCCCATTTATCGGGTGCCTTGTTTTCCCTGCCAGACTCTGAGCTCCTGCAGGGCAGGGCCTTGGTCCGTTCTTCCCCTCCTTCTACCTCTCCAGCCCCAGGATGGCTAAGCACCTGGCTAGGCCCACAGTGGGGATTTATTAAAGACCAGCAGCAGGACAGTGTAAGAACACAAACAAGATCTGGGTCTGAATCTCACCTCAACACTTACCAGCTGTACAACTAGAGACATCTCGCCTCTCTGAGCCTCAACGTCCCCATCTATCTAATGGGACTAATAGCACCTGTTAAGCCCAACCTCCCAGGGCTGTTGGGAGGCCTGATGGCTGTCAAGCACCCCCTACATGCCAGCTTTCACCGTGCACTGATGGGTCTCCATTTCCCCATCTCTAGAATGAGTCAAGGGAGGGAGATGAAGGAAGGCAGGACAAAGGGGCAGGAGGAGGGTGGTCTGGGGGGCCGCCCACCTGGATGTTCCTCTCGCAGTCCGTCTGGTGGTGCAGCAGGAGCTCGCTCTCCAGAAGGAAGCGCTTGCCACACTTGTCACAGATCTGCATGCGGCTGTGGGTCACGTTCATGTGCTTCTCCAGGTACCAGCGGTTGTTGAAGACCCGAGGGCATTTCTGGCAGGGGTGATGCTGTTTCTCCTCCAGCTTCACCTTGGGGCCCAGACCATCCGGGGCCGGGGCGGGCAGCTGGGCGTCCTTCCTTCGCTTCCGGCCTCGACGGGCCCCCTCTTCAACTCCCTCTTCCTCCTCCTCCCCCGACACCCCCTGCTTGGCGCTCTCCCTCGACCTCGTGGCCACGCTGCTCCTGGCAGCCTGGCCCGTCCGAGATCCCTGACAAGCAGGCCTCGGCTTCTCCTTCCTCACCCGGCCTGCCTCCTCCTCCTCCTCTTCTGTTGTCTCTGCCTCCTCTTCCTCACTATGCTCCTCCTCCTCTTCCTCCTCCTCCTCCCCACCATCACCCTCCTCCTCTTCTTCTTCCTCCTCCTCCTCCTCCTCCTCCTCTTCCTCCTCCTCCTCCTCTTCCTCTCCTCCACTGCCACCAGCACCCCCCTCCTCCTCCTCGTCCTCCTCCTCTTCCTCCTCCCCCCTGGCTCTCTCCTCTGGGCCCAGCACCATGGTGGCCTCCCCGGTGTCGGCAGCCGGCGGCTTCCCCTCGGGCCCTTTGGACACATGGAGCGTCTGGTTATTCAGGTTGACCTCGACGATGATCTGCTGCTGCTCCCCGCTATAGGCCCCTTGGCCTTCCAGGTCCTCCTCGGAGTCCTCGGCCCCTTCCAGCTTACACAGAGCCCTGGGCGCTGTCCCCTCGGTCCCCCCAGCCTCCTCCTTCTCCTCTTTGTAGAACGGCTTTGTCGACACTGGGCTCAGCCCTATGCTGGTGCTGCCCCCCAGCCCTGCACCATCCTCCACTCTCACTGAAAACGGATCCGTCCCTTCTCGGGCGTAGATCTTGGGCTGCGTGGGAGCATCGGCCTCCTGCTTGATCTCGCAATAGTACGAGGCAGGGCCAGGAGGGCAACCGCTGCCGCTGCTCCCAGGCCCCAGGGCCATGGCCACAGGGCCCGGCGGACCCAGGGAGCAGGCATCCAGCAAGTCCTGGCAGGAGGCAGCGATGTCTGCCATCTGGAGCACGGAGGCAGCGTTTAGCACGTCCTGAACGTTGGCCGCGTTGACCAGGAGTTTGGAGGTATAGATAAAGTTGAGGATTTGCTGAAGGCCTCGAGGGGCCAGGGCCTCCAAGGACAGCTCAACCCTTTGTAGCTGCTTGTTCTGAGTGAAGAGAGAGTGGAAGAATTGGCTGTAGGCAGCCAGGACCCCCTTGTGGGCTGGGAAGACGCTATGTTGCTGTACCAGCACCAGGTCCACGTCACACAGGTCTGGCTGGAAGAGACGCTGCTGGTTCAGCCTGTCCATCAAACAGGTGAAATGCAGGGCCACATCCTCCACCAGGGAATACTCGGCCGATGGGTAGTCAGTTGTCTTCTCAACTATCAACTGGTAGGAGACAGAAAGGGAGAGAGAAAAGACTGAATCATGGAACGTGCCAGCAGAGACCATCTGGTCCAACCCACCCCCTCATTCACAAGGAAAGAAACTGAGGCCCAGAATGGAAATATGGTGGCTTGCACAAGAAGTAAATAGCAACATTCTAAAACTCCAAATCCTGGGCTCTTTTCATTAGACCATCTTACCATGAAAGAAAATAGGAGAATCATCTTGGAACCTATAAATAATTCACTCTCAGTCCTCTTCCCATCCCTCCCCAACCCCTTCAGATTTACACACATTCCCATGCAGTTACCCTATGACTCAATGGTGTCAAAGCTGGGACCACAGCACCTAAGAGCTGATGCACCTTATGCATTATCTAGTCACAGGATCATGGATTCAAAATCGGGAGGAAACTTAGAGGCCATCAAATCCAATACCCTCATTTTACAGATAAAGAAACTGAGGCCCAGGTAAGAGAAGTCACTTGTCTAAAGCAACATCTGGGGCTCAAACCCCGGTTCTCTCATCCTGGTACTCTTTCCACCATTAGAGACCACTGAGCCCAGTCTACCATTTACAGAGAAGGAAACTGAAGCCCAGAGTAAGATCACACTTGCTACCAGTAAGGTACTGAGCTAGGCATTTAGTAATAAAGGCCCCCTTTCCTCTAGTGTTTTAAGGCTTACAAAGCACTTGCTTCAGTGAAATAGGAAGAGTAAATATTATCATTCCCACTTTATTCACTAGAAGACTAAGGGTCAGAGAGTCTAGCACTGAGGTCTCCCTGATTCCCAGTCCCAAAGCTTCTACTATGCTGCGTCCTCCCCCTCAGCTCTTATTGCCCTCACGTCTCCATCCCATCCCTTCCCATGATACTCATCACAGGGTTAGGGAGTGGGTGGGAGGAAACCAGCACCTTCCCCTCCAAGGATTCCCTCCATCTACTCTAACCTAATTGGTATGCTCTCATGATCTTCAGAATTAGACTGTAAGCTCCTTGAGGGCAGGGATTGGTTTTGCTTTTTCTTTGTAGCCCCAGTGCTTAGCAAAGTGCCTGCACATAGTGGGTGCTTAATCAATGTTTGTTAATTAATAGCCTAAGTTATCCCCCTCTACTGTGGAGCAATATACAGGAATGTCACTGTTGGACTTCAGAAGAACTAGGTTTGGAATCTGGCTCTGATATTTCTTAGCTGAGTGACCTTAAGCAAGCCTCTTCACTTTGCTGGGCCTCAGTTTCTGTACCTATAAAATGGGGATAACCATACCCTTATTGTCTCTTTCACAGTATTGCTGTGAGGGAAGCCCTTTGTAAACCCCAAAGTCCTAGAAAAATGGAAGCAATTATTATTTAGAAACTTTCATTCTCTTCACAGCTCATCCCCACCCATTATCTCACTTAATTCTTCACAATAAGCCCTTGGAGGTCCACAGGGCAAGACGATTCTTTCCAACTACAGAAAGAATACCCACTTTAGGAGATTTCACTTTCATAAAAATAACACTAATTATTACCATCTCTATCACTCTTTAAGGATGACAAAGCTCCTTACCCATAGCATCTCTCTGAGATAACTAGTGAATGAAACCTCCAGCTCAGGCCCTGATCACCTCACACCCAGACCATTCCAACGGCCTCCTAATTCAGCCTTCCTGCTTCTATTCCAGTCTCTGCATTCTCTAAAGCATTCCCCACATGGCTGCCAAACTGATAGTCCTAAAGCCCGAGTCTGACAATGTCAGACCCCTCCTTGAGATAATCCTGGGACTCCTTACCACCTCCAAGATAAAATTCAAAAGCCTCAACCTGGCCTTTAAAGCCCTCTCCACCAGGCCTTCCAACTCTCCCTCCAGTCTTATTTCCTCTTCCTCTCCTTCATGGTCCCTCAGGGTCAGTCTAACTCACTGGCCAATCATTTCCTGTAAAGGACATTCATCTCCCAGCTTTGGGCATTTTGCCGAGGCGGGACCCCACATCTGGCATATACCCCCTCCTTGCCTCCACCTCCCAAAACCCGCAGTCTCCTTCCAAAGCTAAGTCAGGGGTCAGCTCCTACTCTAAATCAAGCCAAAGCACCATTACATGCCTGCAGCTACAAGTACTCTCTCCCTTGGGAAATTACTTTTTAATTATTTGTATTTATTTATCTGTGCTCCTGTTATATCTCCCTGAGGTCTGGGACTGCTCAGCTTCTGTCTCTGTATTCCCAGCGCTTAGCACAATAAATACATGGCACAGAGTAGGTTTAATGAACTGAATTACTCGTGTTTCTGAATACCTTACTTCACCCTTCCTACCTCTGTAAAGTGGGGATTGGGCAAGTCATTTCTCCCAATGACTCTCTTCCCCAACTTGCAAAATGACAGTTATGATTCTTCCCTCTCAGGTAAAGTCAAGAAAGTGGAAGCTGCTTGTAAGAATGACGAAGGAAGCGTCAGATCACAATTAGCCATTGATAATTACTGTTATTCAGTCTTCATGACCCCCATTTGGGGTTTTCTTGGTAAAGATATTGGAGTGGTTTGCCATTTCCTTCTCTAGCTCACTTAAAGATGGGGAAACTGAGGAAAAGAGGGTTAAGTGATTTGCCCAGGGTCACACAGCTAATAAGTATCTGAGGCCAGATTTGAACTCACAAAGATGAGTCTCCCTGACCGCATTTGTTCAGTCATTTCAGTTGTGTCTGACTCTCATGACTCTATTTGGGATTTTCTTAGCAAAGGCACTAGAGTGGTTTGCCGTTTCCTTCTCCAGCTCATTTTACAGATGGGGAAACTGAGGCAAAGAGGGTCAAGTGACTAGCCCACGGTCACACAGCTAACAAGTGTCTGAGGCCAAATTTGAACTCAGGAAGAGGAGTCTTCCTGACTCCAGGCCCCTGGCTCTAACCACTGCTCCACCCAGCCGTCCCAGCCATTACTAATAGCTAGCATTTACATATGGCTTTAAGGCTGGCAAAGTGCTTTGCTCAGGTTTTCTCATTTGATCCCCACAACAACCCAGGGAAGTAGATGCTATTGTTATCCCCCTTTTACAGAGAAGGAAACTGAGGCACAGAGAGATTAAGTGACTTGCCCAGGGTTATGAGGCTATTATTTGAACTCAGGTCCTTCCAAGTCCAGAACACGCCTAGCTGCCACACCTGAACTGGGATGAGTTAACAGTTAGCTGTGGATAAAGTTTAAAAAGCAAAACTGGTGTTTTACTCAAACTAAAGTCTAACATTGGCAGGGACCTTAGAGATCATCACATTCAAACCCTCATTTTATAGATGAGGAAACTGGGACCTGGGAAGAGACCAGCCTGAAGTGTCTTCTTCCCCATATGAGAAGGTAACCAGGGGCCCCAGACCAGAAGAGGGAAACAACGCCCAAAGAGCCAAGCAGTTCAACATCATGGAAGGAACACAGCCCGGAACCTGGAGTCTAGAGATTCAGGCTATGGCCTCTACCAGCCTGTGTGTGACAAGTCACTTCCGAATTCTGCAGGCTCCACTTTCCTCATAAGTAAAATGGGAATGATAATACTCTCCCTTCTTGCCTCCCGGTCAGTGGGGGAGATTTTAATCGTCACCATCTCCTGCCAGGCTGGGCAAGAGGCTGCCTGGGATACCAGCCCTGAGGCCTCCTCTCCCCTCCTGGTGGGCAAGGCCCCCACAGAGCTGGGCTGAAGCAGAGACCAGGCAGGGAAGTCGATGGTTCTGTTAACATTTAATGAAAGGAAAAATCCTTCCCTCCTATGTCAAATGGCCAAGAGCTGGATGCCCAGGCGAGGAGCCAGCCCCGTGGGGCCCAAAGCGGGATCAGTCTCCACCTCCCACAGTCAGGCCTGGGGGCCCAGGACGGGGAAGGATCTGAGCCCACATGTGCACATGTGGACACGCACACAGGCTTGCACCCACACGAGCATTCCTGGGGGAAGATGTGAATGCACACATGTAGGCCTTCAAGCAGGTTTCCAGCACAAATAGAGAATCATTCAACTAGGAGTCAGGAGATATGGGTTCAAATTCCAGCTCTGCTAATTAAATTTACTACCTTTGTGACCTAAGATTCTAATTTTCTCCTTTGTAAAATGAAGAGGTCCAATTAAATGATCCCTAAGGTCCCTTTCAGCTCCAACAATTTATGAAATTATGAGTCTAAAGAGTGTGTTGCGGGTGGGGGGTTGTCTGTTTTTTGGTCTAGACTCATGACTTCTTGGGTCTGAAGAATTCCCAGTGTGGAAACTCCCTCCACCTAAGCAGATCAGCAACTCCCCAGTAATTTAACATGAAGACCCAGGTCTTCCTAACTCCAAGGCTGGTGGTGCACATAAGACATGAAAAATCTCTCAGGAGCTATCACTTGAGGCTTCCCATCCCCTCCTGGAGGGCAAGGCTTCCATGGAGCAGGGCTGAAGCAGAGACCAGGCCAGGAAGTCGAACCATCATCTTCCCCAAACACTGCTTGAGATGGTAAATGCCATCAGACCACAGGATCCCCAGTATCACCTCCCAGGAGGCAGAGGTTGGGCTAACATGTGTCACTGAAATTGGAAGGGAGTGGACGTCCAAAATACTCACACATACCTGTCCACGGAGCCTTCACTCTCCCTTTACTCCTGTCACTCAATGTCATAGTTTACCTTGAAATCACACCTCAAAGTCCACCTCCTCCAGGAAACCTTCCCAGACTAAGACAACTCAAAACCTCACCCTCTCCATCTTAAGGCACATAAAGTCGCTTGCTCAACTCTGTAATATATTTGTCTGTGCTGTATCCTGTTGGCCCCATAAGGCCTCCCTCTCCTCCAGCCTCTGGGATTCTAGCCCTGGCTCCTCCACTTATTAGCTGTTTAAGCCTGGGCAAATTCCTTCCTGGCTTTTGGGCTTTGGCTTCCCCATGGGGAATGGAGGAGGGGGAGGAAAGGGATAGATTAGACCAGAACTGGGGCCAACTAAATGATCATGAAAGTTCCTTCCAGCTCTCAGATCCCAGGACCTCCAGCTCCCTCACGAGAAGTTCAGTCACTCCCCTCAGGTTACACAATTTATACAGCAAAGTTAGCATCTCAACCCAGAGACTCTGGCTCCGAATCTAGCATGCTTTTCACTGTGCCATGTTTCCTCGGTTGCTAAGATTCTAGGAGGAAGAGAAGGGCTCTCACCCTCTCCCATCAGCACATCAGTCCAGATGCATCACATCATGGTGGAAAAAATGCTGACCTGGGTTATCAAGAGACCTAGGGGCCGGTCTCAGCACTGCCATTATCTGTCTGTGTCATCTTCAACAAATCCTTCAAATCTCAGGGTCTCGGATTCCCCACCTACGAATCAGGGGGTTTAAATGCCTTTCTTCTTTTAATTCTCACATTAATACTTTCCTGCGACTCAGACAACCTGGGTTCCACACTGTCAAAGGTCATTGGTAATGTCCCTATCATCCCTCAAGTACTTAACAAGCACCTACTATGTGTGCTTGTATTCATGTGCAGCCCAACACTGGGCTGAGGTAGGGAGGAGGGCAGGGGACCCCTCGGTTTACAGAGTTTTGATAACACAGTCCTCACCCTCACAGAACTCAAAGTCTAGTAGGGGGTAAGACCTTGGAATATCTAAGTATATCTTCAGAGGAAAAAGTCCTTTACCATTGGATTGGATCAAGGAAGACTCAGTAGAGACAAACAGTTGGCAACAATGGTTTTTTGCTCAGTTTTTTATCCTCCTTAACCTTCCCACAGTAGTTGACACTGCTTACCACCCCATTCCTCCTAATACCATCTTCAGAAAAGCCATAGCCTTCTGGTTCCCCTCTTACCTCTGTGACTGTTACTCCTCTGACTCATCCCATTCCTTCCATGCCCTGAAAATTATAGCCCATCTCTAAGACTGGCTCCTGGGTACTCTTTGTCTCTCCATATTTAATCACATTGTCAGATTTTATCAATTCAACCATCACAAGGTCTCCTCCAGCCTCCACCCCTATTCTTTCCTCCTACAGCCACCTCCATACTTTAGGCTCTCACTTGGGCGTCCCAAAAGTCTTACTGCAGTTTTAAGCTCACTACAATAAGAATTTGGGGACACTATGGATAACTTCCTAGCTGCCAGCTTCTCTCCTCCCCAGGGTAGCTTCTAAAATAATTTTCCTAAGGTACAAATCTGACCACGGAATTTCCTTTTTAGAGATCCCCGCTGCCTATAGGTTCAAATACAATCTCCGTGGCCTGGCATTCAAGGCCTTGCACAATCTGGGGTCAATCTCATGTTGTACTACTTTCTTTCACAAGCCCTATGTTCTAAGCGAATTGGACCACCTTCTATCTCTAGTCTCACCCTGCTCCCTCCTGTTTCCGCGTTCATGCTGTCACTCGTATTTGTAAAGGTCTTCATCTCTGCCTGATGAACTCTCTTGGAATTTCAAGGCCTCCTAGTGTGACCTCCATGAAATGAAGGCTTACCTTACCTTACCCCTTCCAGCCAAAAGCAAGCTCTCCCTCCTCGAGTATCTCAGCACTGGGCTCAGACTTCTGCTTTTCTCCTTTTCACTTCTCCCCTCCCCCCTTATATCAGAGGTTATTTGCATACCTGGATCCCATTTCCCCCTCCTCCCTAATTAGATCATGAATGACTGGCGAATGGGGTGAGTCAACTCTATTTTCATATATCCCAAGCACCAGGCATAGCACTCTGCACAAAGTAGGTGCTTAATAAATGTTTACTGCTTTGCTGAATCTGTAAAACAAGGAGTTTAGATTATAGAAGGGAAAGGAAAATATTGCCTATGTGTTCTCTGCTTCACTGTAGACACAGATGATGTTTCTTTGTGGGACTATACCACAGACCATCTGGACAGAAGGAGGTAATAGATGAGTTCTGGAAACAGATATGGAAGTGATGAGGATTTCAATTATCTTGATATGTCCCAGAGCACTCTCAATGCCAAAAGCACAGGCACAATTAAATTCTTAACTCCTCTTGATAATTTCATCCTCCAAAAGGTAGAAGGAGCCATAAGGGTAGTGGCTATTCCAGACATGACTAATGAACAAAGAGGAACAAATTATAGTAATGATGAGAACCTTAGGAAAAAATGACTACTCTATCTTGGAATTCACAACTGAGAAGGAAAGGACTATAGATACCATCTTATATGCACAGGCAGTTAGACGGTTCAGTGGACAGAGCGCTGGACCTGGAATCAGAATAACCTGAGTTCAAATACAGTCTGAGATACTTACTAGCTGTGTGCCCCTGGGCAAGTCACCTAATCTCTGCTTACTTCAGTTTCTTTATCTATAAAATGAGGACACCCTTTTACCCAGCAATAGCACTTCTAGGGTTGCATCCCAAAGAGATCATACGAATGGGAAAAGGACCCACATGTACAAAAATATTTATAGCAGCTCTTTTTGTGATAGGAAAGAATTGAAAATTGAGGGGATGCCCATAAGTTAGAGAATGGCTGAACAAGTTGTGGTATATGAATGTAATGGAATACTATTGTGCTATAAGAAATGATGAACAGAAAAACCTGGAAAGACTTGTATGGTCTGATGCTAAGTGAAGTGAGCAGAACCAGGAGAACATTGTACACAGTAACAGCCACATTGTGCGATGACTAATATTGGTAAACTTAACCCTTCTCAGCAATGCAAGGACCTAAGACATCTCCAAAGGTCTCATGATAGAAAATGCTATCCATATCCAAAGAAAGAACTATGGAGTTTGAATGCAGATTGAAATATAGTATTTGCTATTTTTTTCCTTCTGTTGTGTTTTGTTTCCTCTTTCTGGTGATTCCTCCTATTGTTCTAATTCTTATTTACAACATCACTAATGTGAACATGTTTAACAGGAATGCATATGTATAGCCTGTATCAGATTGTGAGCTGTCTTGGGGAGGGAGGTGGGGAAGGAGGAGGGGAAAAATTTAAAACTCAAGAGCTTATGCAAGTGATTGTTGATAAATCAAAATTAATAAAAAAATAAAATAAAATGGGGACAATAGCAGTACGTACCTCCCCAGATTGTTGTGAGAATTAAGTGAGATAATCTCTGTAAAGCACTCAGTACGGTACCTGGTACATAGTAGGTACTATATAAACCTTAGTCATCATCATCATTATTATTGTTGTTGTTGTTATTATTACACTAAAGAAAAGATTTCAAGGAACCTCATAAAAAGAGAAATACGAAGGTTCTCATTGATTAAAATTCTGCAGAGGAAGCTAGAGCAGGAGTGATCAGAAACTCTCAAGAATGAAATTCTGAGGCTATAAAAGAAATAATTCCTATGAGGAAGAAAAGAGGGGAATTATCTAAAGAGAATGAAATGGAAGCACAGGGAATTTATCAACCAAGTTAACTTAGATTTTTAAAAGACAAGGACAGAGGACAGAAGCAAGGGCAGGTAACAGAAGATGAACACCCAAGTGTACTGCATGGTCCAATGAGGACAATTTGAGGAGAGCTAAAAATGCAAAATGAGCTGAGGCTGCCCAGGAAAACTAAGGACAACCAAGGGGAGTTTTAAAGTGAGATCTGGCATAATTATTAACATCAAACTAGGCATAAAACAAGGAGACGTATGCTTGCCAAAGGCATTTGCCACCATCATGGAGGATGGCCGGTGCAATATCTCAATGGAAAAAGAATCTCTCGTTGGTCCTCCAGATGACATTGTAGTGATTGTATCAAGCCCCAGGACAATACAGAGCCTTCTACAAGAGATCCATAATCCCTCAAAACATCAGCCTATCTATGCATACAGGAAAAAACAAATGGATGAAGGATGTCTATTCAGATCAATCAACAAGCATTTCCTAAGTGTTTCTAATGTGCTGTGTGTGTGTGTGTGCGCGCGCGCGCGCGCGCGCTAGGAGATGGGGATACAAGTCCAAAGAATGAAATAATCCCTAGCTACTTGCAGGAGCCTACATTCTAGTGGGGGAAGGCAAGGGCATATATGCAACATAAACAGAAATGAATAAATACACAGTAGTTAAATAGCAAGGTGCTTTGGAAGGGAAGGCACTAGCAGTTGGAGGAACTGGGGAAGGGTTCTTGAGCTGAAGATGGTGCTTGAGCTGAGTCTCATAGAGAAGGAGTCTGTGAGACTAAGTTAAGGAGAGAGCACATTCCAGGTAAGTCAGACAATCACTGCAAAGGCTCAGGGACGGGAGATTGTGGACCACATATAAGGAACAAAGACATGGCACGTCTGGCTGGACCACAGGGTATGGGAGAGAGAGTGATATCCAACAAGGCTGGAAAGACAGGTTGGGGCCAGGTGGGAAGGTCTTTGAAAGCTAACCAGAAGAGTTCACGCTTGATCTGAGAGGCAACAGGAAGCCACTGGAGTTGACTGAAAAGAGGAGTCCCACAATTATATTGGCAGTTAGGAAAAATTTACTCTGGCATTACTGCATGGGATGGAGTGGAGTGATGAGAGACTTGAGGGAGGGGGATTAATTAGGAGGCTGCTGCAATCTTCCAAGCCATGGGGGCCTGAACTAAGGTGGGAGCTGTGGGAGTGTGGAGAAGAGATCAAATGTGAGCAACATTATGGCAGAAATGGCAAGATCTGGCAACTGATTTGGATACATGCGGGAGGTATAGAGGAGAATGCCAAGGTTACAAATCCAGAACATGAAGGATGGTGGGGCCGTTTATAGAAACTGAGAAATGTAGAAGAGGGAAAGGTTTTAGGGGAAAGATCATGAGTTTAGTTGTGGAAATGTTGACATCAAAATGGCTCTGGGACATCCAGTCTGATAGGCAATTGGTGATGCAGGACTAAAGATCAAGGAAGAAAATGGGAATCGTGAATAGGCATTGGATCTGGAGTCAGGAAGACCCGGGTTCGTATCCTGATTCAGGTACCTTCTAGCCATGTGAGCCTGTGCTAACCTCACTGTGATATTAAATGGAGGGATTTGATTCAATGCCTCTAAGGTCCCCTCCTGCTCTAAATCTATGATCCTAACATTCAGAAACGAAGTTGAGTTCATCCATAGATCTTGGATAATCACCACAAATGAACAACGAATTGGGCTTGGAATTGAAAAGGAGAATGAGTTGGAATGCCTTCAGGAAAATGCAGGGGTTTTAAAAATTGATATCTTTTGACATGACATCATTTCATTTCCCTGTATATCCCTTCCCTCTCCTCCCCACAGGATCATCTCTTGTAACAAAGAATAAAAAAGAAACAAAAACAGTCCAATAAAACTGACATATCAAAACCAATCCAACCATAGAAGCACTGCTCCACATCCATAGTCCCCCACCTCTGCAAAAAAGGGAGAGAGGGTCATTCTCATCTTCCTTGGGGTCAAGCTTGATCATTACAGTTACATGGCAGTCAGTTTCAATTTGTTGGTCTATTTTTTTTGTTGGTGTTGAAACTTTTGTTTCTATTGTGAATCTATCAATAAGAAACATTTTGACATACAAAGAAAAAGCAAGAAGATTACATAAGAAAGTGAGTGCCTTCTGATGATTTTGTACTGCTGTGAGGCAAAGAATACCAGCCTCCAAATAATTAAAGTTGTAAGCTCTCCAAAAGCAACTGAGAAGTATGTGGTGGGTGTGAAGAGGCTGCAACAGATTACAAAAGAGAAGGAGCAGAAAGGGCACAATCTAAGAAATGGCAGCAATCTGATCATGCAGTCAGAGTGAAGGCTGTGGATGAACCACTGGTAGCCACAAAACACCAAGAGAAGGCAAGCACAGTGGGTGGATTCCTGGGGTTGGTTTCTTGGAAGACAATGACAAGAGTCACTCAGGATGGGAAGACATGGATAGTTTTTATCTGAATCAATAGAAGGAATTGTCGTTCAGTCATTTTTCACTTGCGTCTGACTCTTCCTGATCCTATTTGGGTTTTCTTGGTGAAGATATTGGAGTGGTTATCCATCTCCTTTCCCAGATCATTTTACAGATGAGGAAACTGAGGCAAACAGGGTTAAATGACTTGCCCAAGTCACATGGCTAGTAAGTGTTTGAGGCTAGATTTGAATTCAGGTCTTTCTCACTCCAGGGCTGCTTCTCTAATTGCCCTAATGGAAGGAATACCCACATCAATAAAATCACTGATGCACTGAAATGTCTTAGTATTGGGGTGGGGGGAATGCAGATCAAGGAAAGGATAGGATCACTTTTGGGAGGTAAAGAAGACCATAACTGACTACCAAGAGAAGACAGAAGGGATCAACTCTTTGTCTGTTTTCCCAGCCAAAGAGACAGGAGAGGACAGAACAAAAATGGCTAATAGGGAATCAACGTTCAAGATAAGTAGGGAGAAGATAAAAGAGTCCCTAGCTGTGTTTGATGAGTTCAAGTCATCAAGACATGTCTAATGGCATCTGATGGCTCTGAATTGGCTCATGTGATCCTGAACCAATGCCAATCTCATCTTCGAAACTGTGGAGATAAAATGTCCCAGAAATGCCAAATCTAGGCCAATGATAAAAATAAAAGAACTCGAAATCTCATAAAAGTGAATGTTGGAAACTAAAAATTAATTATTTTTTAAAAAAAGAAAAATTTTAAAAACCAACTTGCATTTTTTGTAGTAAAGAACTGAAGATAAAATAGATGCCCATTGACCGGGAAATAGCTAAGCAAATTGTGGTACATGCATGCCATGGAATATTATTGTCCTATAAGAAGTAATAAATAGGATGGAGACAGAAAAGTATGGGAACACCTGTATGACTGATACATGGCAAAGTGAACAGAACGAGGAAATGACATACACAAAGACTACTGCGATGTAAATGGAAAGAATAATGACGAAAAAAAAATCAAAACTGAAGGCTACAAGATTATAGTGAGCAAGCCTAGTCCCAAAGAAGAGATACAAGAATGTACTTCTCTCACTTCTTTGCTGGGGTGAGGGATTGGGTATGGAATGCTACATATAACGTCAGACTTTGTGAATGTCTTTGGCTGAATCATTTTCTTTTCCCCCTCTTTTAATTCTTTGTTATAGGTGATGGCTTTTTGGGAAGGAAGGAGAGGGGGAGGGATATATTAGGAAGTATAGGTGGTATAAAAACAAAAGATATCAATGAAGTTTTATCGTAAAATAAAAAAATACTGTGGAGAAGGAAAGGGTTACCACATGATTGAAAAACAGAAATTATTGTCCTGATTTTCCAAAAATAGGGGGATCTGCAAACCACAGGCTAGGAAACTTTAATTCCTACTAAAATCCTAGGATGTGTCATCAAATGGATGGTTAACGACACCTAAACTCAGCACAGTGCAGTGAAGAATGAGGGACTAGAAGTCACCAGACCTAGGCCCAAATCCCACCTTGGACACTCGCCAGCTCTATGACCCTAGGCCAGGGGTGGGGAACCTGCAGCCACAAGTGGTTTAGAGCCTGCAGTTTCCCCACCCCTGCCCTAGGCAAATCACCTAACCTCAATGAGTCTCATTTTCCTCATCTTTAAAATGGAGATAATAATGAAGTCTACTTGACAGGGCTTTCATGAAAACCAAATGAGATAACGTAGGTAAAGTGCTTTGCAATCCTTAAAATGCCATACAGATGTGAGGTATTACCTGGAAGAGAAAGTAGCAATTGTAAAAACAAAAACAAAACACCCAGCACGGTTTCATAGAGAAGACCATGCCAGATCAACTTCATTTCCTTTCTCAAACAAGTTACTAGAATGAAAGATTCAAATATACCTTGTCAAATAAGTTGCTGAAATCTCAGTAGATCCTCTCACATTACCCTTGTGGACGAAAGGGGATAAAGGTTTGGTATTCAGAACTGGCTGAAAGATGGGACCCAAAAAGTCATCATCATTCACTGGTTGTAGAAAACTCGGGGGGGGGTCTCTAGAGGGAGGAATGAATGAATGAATGAATGAATGAAGGAAGGAAGGAAGGAGGCATTTATTATGTGCTTACTATGTGGGTCTGTCTTTAGTCTTTTCCTATTTAACATTTTTATCAATTATTGGATAAAGATATAAATATGCTTATCAAATATGTAGATGTCAGAAAGCTGAGAGGGACAGTTAATGCGCTGAATGACAGAGTCAAAAACCAAAGAGCTTCAGGTGGTCTAAAACATTCTCATGAAAAAAACATATAAAAATAAAAAATAAAATATTCTAATGAAATGAAGTGTAATAGGGATATGTACGAGGTCTCATGCTTCACAAGTACAAGGTGATGTGGCCTGGCTGCGCAACAGTTCACGTGAAAAATGTCTGGGATTTTGATTGGATGAACAAGAGGGAAGAGAGTGATATCACCTCCAGAATCAAATAGCAAATCTTTCATTCAGTATTTAAAGCCCTTCAAAACCTTGTCTCTTCCCACCTTTCCAAACTTCATGTACTTCATTCTCCTCCGTGTACTCTTAGGATTCAGCTAGGTTGTCCTACCTGCCATTTCTCACACGTGATACTGCATCTCCCACCTCCACGCCTCTGAACTGGCCATTGCCCCTGCCTGATGTGCTCTCCCTTCTCACCTCTGCATTTTAACTTCCTTGGTTTCCTTCAAGACTCAGCTCAGATCTCCTTTACAAGGTCTTTTCCAGTTTCTTGGTTCAATCTAAAAACAAAGTTCCCTAACCATTTCTCAAAGGTAGAATTCAGAGAGAATTCTCATCCTCTGGAGGTCTTCAAATACTGGCTCTGCTACTAATGAGATTCTAGTCAGGTACAAAGCAGTCTAAATGCTTCTGGGGTCCGTTCCACCTCTCGAGACTTTATGATTCAGCAAGTAGAGGACCCCTAAGATACTTTTCAGCTCTGGCCTTTTATGTTATAGGTCTCTCCCAGCTCTGGGAGCTGATCATTTTGCAAAGCAAAAATAAATCAATCACTTTTGAAGGCACAGAGAAACCTGGGCTGTGAAGGCCCGGGGTTCAGGCTGGGGAAGGGTCAAAGCCTAGGGCAGCCAATAGCCTGGATGGAACCTCAATCACTGAAGGTGGCTGGTTTCCCCCTGACACCAGCTTCTGAATCACCCAAATCTAAGCCTGGCCTTCCCTCAGGACGTCATTGGCTTTCCTCCTCTTAGGATGGATTTTCTTGGGTCTGGGAGACAGAGGAGGGTAGATCTATCTACTCAGAAGGATGCAAGGAGAAGGTCAAGATGAACTCACTCCCATAAGCCCCAACACCTTCTTCCCCTCCAAGGTCCTCCAGCTTCCAGGAGGTGGAGGGGAGCACAAAGCAAGGCAAGGGGGAAAACTTTAATTTTCTACAGGGTTTTCCCAGCTGAGATCTTGTGGGGTTGTCACCATCTCTCCATCTGGTAAGTTGCTCCTTCCTTCCCACTTTCCCGTCGAAAAGAAAGATTTCTAAATTCAACTGACTGTGTATATTACTCCCTCCTCCATCCTAGTTTGGATCAAATCCCAGCCTTGCTCTGCAGTACGTGTATGGCTTTGGGCAAGTCATCTCCCTCCCTGGGCCTCAGTTTCACCATCTGAAAACTGAGGAGCCAGACTGGATGATCGCTAAGGTCCCTTCCAGCTCTAAATGAACCTCATTATTCTTCTGTCTACCTTAGGCTCAACAAAGGTCCCTTCAAAAATGGGGCTGGACTAGAGCAGGTGTCCTAGCCCATGTGAGGCCTAGCCAGGGCCTCTGACCCTCCAACCTCTATAGAACTGGGTACAATGAGAACATAAGATTTACCCCCTCATCCACCCACGTGAAAGCCTCTCAAATACCCAGTGTCTCAGATATTCTATGACCTGTTTATTCTTCTTCCCTCTAACCTGTTTAGCTCTTCCTACATTTGAAGCCAGGGGAAATATGGGAATGTGGCATATCCCCTCTAACCTGGGGCGCAGAGCTAATTACATAGAAATGAACCTCCCCTTGGATAAGAGATACCCCAGATCTTTAACAACCATTTTTTAAAATTTCCATGATCAGGAATGGATGTAAATACTTAAACTCATCACACACTTTCCCACCTTCTGAGACAGAAGAAACAAAGTAGAACCTTCTCAGAATGACTCAGGGTTGCCATCACTGCCATTACCACCACCACCACCGCCGCCACCACTACCACAACCCACATTCCTATGGTACAAGGTGGTTTTTTTTTTTAATATTAAGTGTCTATTATGTGCAAGGCATTGGGGATACAGAAACAAAATGGTCTCTGCCCTCAGGGAGCTTACATTCTACTAGTGGCTGAGATATAACATACACAGATAAGTAAATGTAAGGTAACTGGAAGGAGAGAACACTAAAGCCCGGGTAGGAAAAGACAGGTTTCCTGTAAGAGGCAGTACCTCAGTTAAACCTTAAAGAAAGCAAGGCTCTTATGAGGTAGAAGTGAAGAAGAAGTACACTTTCTGGGCATTCAGGACAACCTGGACAAAGGCAAGGAGATAGAAGAGAGAATGCTGAGTTTGGGGAGCAAGCAGACCAGTTTGGCTGGAACATAGAGGGCATGAAGGGGAGTAATGGGAAATAAATAAGAAAAGGTAGGCTGTAATCAGATTGTGAAAGGCTTTAAGAGTCAATTTGAGGAGTTTGTATTTTATCCTCAAGGAAAGCCCATGAAAAATCTTGAATAGGGGAGTAACATGGTTGTTGCCCAATCATCTCAGTCACATCTGACTCTTCATGACCCCATTCGGGGTTTCCTTGGCAAAGATACTAGATTGGTTTGCCATTTCCTTCTCTAGCTCATTTTACAGATAAGGAAACTGAGGTAAACACGGTCAAGTGACTTGCCTGGGGTCACACAGCTGGTGTCTGTGGTGGTTGTTGTTTGTCCTTCATTCTCTAAGAGGACTGTGACCTCAGGGAGGTGAAGTAAGCGTCTGAGGCCAAATGTGAACTCAGGAAGTTGTGTCTTCTCGACTCCTGGCCCCACGCTCTATCTTCTGAGCCACCTAACTGCCCAAGCGCCGAGGTTATTTTGATGCCAGAATTGTTGATGCTATTTGCTGGGATGTTCTGCTGGATTATTTTCTCTGATGCATTGCCACGTGCTGATTCTCTGTGGGTCTTCTGCTGCTCTCCCGATGCTTTTCTGCTATACAGAACTATACAGACTCTTTCCCTCTTGCATTTGCTAGTTCGAGCTCCAATTCTACATCTCTGGGAGAAATCAATTATGGCCTCTGAACAGAGGTAGTGTCAACCTGGGTCCAGATCCTGGCAAAGCCACTTTGTGACTGTGGGCAAGCAACTTCACACCTGTGTGCCTCAGTCTTCATCTGTAAGACGGAGGGACCATTTGTTCCATTCTCTTTACTTATACATCCAGCCACAAATGGGTGTCAGCTAGGTGGTATAGTGGATATGATGAGGATGGGATCTAGACCCCAAAAAGCCTACAAGGTGCTTTGAGGGAGAGAATGTTAAGTATTATTCTTCCCATTTTATAAATGTGGAAATAAAAGCTCAAGGAGAAGGGACTTGCCCAGGGTCACACATCTAGAAAGTAGAAAAGCCCAGCTGGGCCTCCCCTAGTCTCCTGACTCTCCAGAGCTCACTCTGCTGCATCATGACGCACGCCTTTGGGATGTTACCGAGTCAGACGTTCAAGCTCACATGCTCATGGGCTCTAATCATGACACCCTGCTGCCTGGACAGATGGGGATCCCTCTAAACCCTCTAGGCATGATCCCTGAGCTCTCTAATCACTGTCCCCCACCCAAGGCCCAAGAATGGTACACTAGGAAAAGCATCAGAGTAGGAGACACAGTACTTGGGTTTGAAGCCCAGCTCTACAGCTTACTATGCGTGACCTTGGGCAAATCACTCATACGTCCAATTGTGGGAATTTGAGCTTGTGTGGCCAATCATGGGATTCATTATTTGCATTCATTGGGACCTAGCTGTACCTACCCTGAGCTTCAGTTTCTTTAACCATAACATGAGGTTTACCTAGACAAGCTCTGACGTCTCTTCCATTGCTAAATCTTAAGAACAGGGTCTATTTGAGGGCAGAGCTGGGAGAGCGGTCTGGAGCCAGAATCAGGATTATGTACTCCCAGAACTGTGTGAAAACGCTCAGCCTCCAATCCAGCCCCTTTCCTGGCTCTGAAGAGAGAGAGAGAAAGAAACAGAGAGAGGCAGAGATATAGATACAGGGGACAGGGAGAGAGAGAGAAAGAGAGAGAGAGAGAGAGAGAGAGAGAGAGAGAGAGAGAGAGAGAGAGAGAGAGAGAGAGAGAGAGAGAGTGTGTGTGTGTGTGTGTGTGTGTGTGTGTGTGTGTGTGTGTGTGTGTGTGTGTGTGTGTGTGAGAGAGAGAGCACCTGAGAATCAATCTCAGCTGGGGATCTTCTTCATACCAGCATTCTAGGGGCAGAGGAAGAAGACCCAAGGCAGAGATGCCCAGGACCTGCAGATCCCTGAAGGCTTTGCACCCAAGAGAGAACAGGGGTTCCCTCCTCCACCCGGCACCCCATGAAAGGGCAGGGCCTCTCTTCCCAACTCCCTCATCTCTCATTCTGTTCCACATCCTTCTCCAGGGACACATCATAAAATAAAAAATGCCCAGTGGAAAGTACCCTCTCCCCTCCCTCATCATTTCCATGTGCTGAAATCCTTCTCAGTGCCTTGCACGTAGTAAACACTTAATAAAGAAATGTTTGTTGAGTTAATTTGAATTCCTTCAAGGCTCAGCTCAGATGACCTTCCCCTCTGTGAAGCCTCCCTTGACCCTACACACACACATACACCACAGATACACATACCACACACACACACTGCACATGCACACACGCACACGCACACAGACATACACACACAACACACATACACACACCCCCTCACATGTTCTGAACTCATTTGGCCTGGCTCTCTCCTTTGTAACCCATCACGTTCTCCCTTGCACGCCACTACTTCTCCGCGTCCGTGTCATCCCATACACCATACATATCTACCATAAGCTTCTCTAGGGCACAGACAGTGCTGTCTTCCCTCTGTGCATCACCTCTGTATGCAGCAGGCATTTATTAAATCTCTGTTGAATTGAACTGAGACCGAGCTCCTTTGTGGGGGGGGGGAGGACGACAATGGTTTTTTTCATCTCCACTGCTCTCACGGCAATCAGCACAGTCTCTACAAACAGTAAGGACTTAATCATTCCAATTCCTTAACAAACATATTTGTGCCTGCTATGCACAGATCCTGGTCTGAGGAACTGGAAGGAGAGAAAGCCTCTCAGACAGTCTGCATAAGAGGCAATCCCTGCCCTCAGTGAGCTCACTGGCTAGCATGGGGATAAAACACAAACACAGATAACTAAAATGCCCAGTATTACCCGATACATGCATTAGAAACATGCAAACTAGATGTTAGGGGAAGCCATAGAGGGACTGCTAGACTTGAAGTCAGAAAGGCCCGAGTTCAAATCCTGCTTCATAGACATACAGTGCACAGTGACACTGGGTAAATCACTTCAACTCTCTCAGCCTCAGTTTCCTCACTGGTAAAATGGGGATAATAATAGCACCCAAGTGGGTTGTGAGGATCAGATGAAATCATACACGTAAAAGAGCACTTTAAAGGGCTATATAAATGCTAGCTAGGATTATTATTTGGGCAGCTGGGTGGCTCAATGGATACAGCACTGGGCCTGGAGTCAGGAAGACCTGAGCTCAAATCCAGTCTCAGACATTAACTAGATGTGTGTCTCTGGGCAAGTCATTTAACCTTTGTTTGCCTTAATCCAAACCATTCCAGTATCTTTGCCAAGAAAATCCCATGGACAGTATTGGTGTGCTATGGCCCACAGGGTCACAAAGTCAGACATGACTGAACAACATTATTATTAGGTGAGGTTTTCTGTACACCCCATCACTACTACCACCTAACAGCTGCTGGGGCCACTAGGGATCCGTGTGTGGGGTGTGTGTGTGTGTGTGTGTGTGTGTGTGTGTGTGTGTGTGTGTGTGGTATGTGTGCACATCCCTGTCTCTCTGTCTCTGTCTTTCTGTCTCTCTCTTCCCCCCTCCCTGACCCCTAGAAGGCCGAGAAAGACCGAACAGGTCAAGGTCCAAGCCCTTCTCCCTGTTCAAAGGGCCGAGGTTCTGCTGTTATCTCTGGTCAGGCTGCTGCTGGGCTTTCTCTGGTCCCTGTGATTCCTTCTAATAATCTCCTGATACCTAGTCTGCAAAAGACAGGGCTGGGTTTCTAGTTTCCCTGGGGCTGCCAAAGGCACTGCCACGTCCCAACCACCCAAGCTGCCTTTCTCACCCTCACATGCAAGTCCTCTCGATTCTTCCTCCATCCTCTCCTCTCTCCTCCCTCATCACCTCTTACTTGCACTACTGCAGGAGACTCCTAACTGGTGCCCATCCTGTGCCCCCCCTCACTAGACCTGCCCCTTTAGCCCAGCAATGGCATCAGATCTCATGTCTAAACACCACTGTAGGGGCAGCTAGGTGGCACAATGGGTAGAGCACCGGCCCTGGATTCAGGAGGACCTGAGTTCAAATCCAGCCTCAGACACATAATACTCACTAGCTGTGTGACCCTGGCCAAGTCACTTAACCCCACTGCCTAACCAAAACAAAAACAAAAACTAAACACCACGGTGAGAGTGATTATTCATTATTATAGGGCATGAAGGTCTGTAAAATGCTTTTACATTTTACCTCATTTGAACATCAATGACGACCCTGGGAGGCAGGTGCTGTTATTATCTCCATTTTACAGATGAAGAAACCAAGGTAGAGAGAGGTTAGGTAACCTGCTCAGGGTCACAATGCTAGTAAGTGTCTCTGAAGCAGAATTTAAATTCAGCTCCTTCTGGCTCCAAGTTCAAGCTCTATTCATGAGACCAAAATGTCATTCTTTCACACGCACCCCCCCCACAACTCTCTGCTCACGAACACCCATTCCTTCATCTGATTCTCAATAACAACCCTATGAAGGTGAAAATCTAAGCAATATTATTCCCATTTCACAGAGGAGAAAACTGAGGACCAGTCATAGAGCTAGAAAATGCTTGAGCCAGGATTCAAACTCAGGTGCTCTGACACCAAGCCTAAGTGCTCTTTTCCTAACACGTGAGCCTTCCCACTCCACCCAAGCAATCTTTCAAATGCACTGCCTTCACTGCAGTGTTCCCCTGCAAAATCTCGATGAACAAATGATCTATGCCTTTAGCTGATAATCACCAGCCCCCACTTCCAGACGAAGAAGGTAAGGCTCCAGGAGATATGGTGTTCTATCCAAAGTCACACAGGTAAGGAGTATTGCAACTGGTAACTGAGCCAATAAATCCAACTGGGGAAACATTTGCTAAGTGCCTACTACGGTCAAAGCACTGTGATTGGTACTTCGGAGAGATAAAGAAATAGCTAGGACACAGATGAACTCTGAATCCCACAAATCATCAGCAATACATCAAATGTCCCTTGGGGACAAATGGCGGGATGGCTGAATCTACTGGAACATTGCTGTGCATAAGAGAAGACAAAAATGAGACACGCAGGGCAGGGACATGCAGGGAGATCTGTAAAAACAGATGAACAAGGAAATCGGGAGAAGCTAGCCAGCATCAGACCCAATGACTGCCATGGACAAGGGAAAGGGAAAGGTCAGCCACGGAAAGACGAACTCTAAAAGCTACGGATGGTCCAGGAGATCAAATACCGAAACCCACATCCCTCCTCTTTGCTGAGAGGCAGGGGGCTCCTCGGGCAGAATGTCATCTATGTGGTCAGTAAGTCACCCACGTCACCCAAGCAAGCTTGGAATCTGACTGGTTTATGCTTTGTGACAAGGGAGGGTCCAAGGAAGGCGAGGCACAGAAGTGACGGTGATGTAATAACAGAAGACACCAAAAATATTAAAGTGAAATTAAAAGATATACAGGGCTTTAAAAAAAAAACCACAAGGGACAGAATTAGCCACTAGAAGGCATCAGACAACAGATGGGGGATGGATAAGGGATCCAGACTGAGATACTACTAGCTGTGTGACCCTGTTTGCCTCAGTTTCCTAATCTGTAAAATGAGCTGGAAAAGGAAATGGCAAACCACTCCAGTATCTTTGCCAAGAAAATCCCAAATGAGGTCACAAAGAGACAGAAACAAATGAAACAAATGAACAACAAAGGAATAATGGTCCCTTGGTAGCTGGGAAGCTGGGCCAGGATCAGAGGGGCGTGGGAACAGCTTATTTCGCATCTAGCCCTCAAAGTCACCAATATCATGGAAAGAACCCGGGCCCAGCAGGAGGGAGACCTGTGTCTGAAGCGAAGACTGGGTGACCTTGGGCAAGTCACTTCCCATTGGGGGAGAATTCATTTCTTCATCTGTAAAACGAAACAGTTGGGACAGATGATCTCTAAAGCCCTTCCAACTCTGACATTCCATGGTTCTGTGATTTCACAACATGAGGAAAGAGATTCATGTCTTCCAGGACCTTGGGAGCCTAAACCAGTCCCTGTCTGCATCCCAGCCCTCCCAATTCCTCTCTCTGCCCCACCTCCCCCTCCCCACACAGGAGGCAGTGCCAGCTGGCTATGCCAATAACCCAGTTCTGAGCCCTGCCCACCTCCCTCAACCAGATGTGCTGGCTCCCACCAGGCCCTCCAGCTGTGGGCCCTGCCTTTCCTAGTCCAGCTGTGCTGGCTGCAACGAGTTCCAATTGCCCCAGAGGGACCTGGAAGGATGACAATCTCCTACACCAGTGACTCGCCTACCATCAATTAACAAGCATTTGTTAAGCCCCCTACTATGTGCTAGGCACTGGGGCTGCAAAGACAAAGAATGAGACAAAACCTGTTCTCCAGCAGTTGTGTTATCTCTGGGAGAAACAGTACATACAGGAGAAATATAACGAAAATAAATACAGAGAAATGCAAAACAGCTAAAGACAAGTTTGTTTGGGAGGGAGGGGATCAGGAAAAGCTTCACGGAGAAGATGAGGCTGGGGCTGGCTTTGCCTTCCACCCCACTAGCTAAAGGGGGCAGAAATCTTGGCCTTCTTGCTGGAGGGCCCTCCCCCACCCCACCCCACCCACCGCCCAGGGTCTCCCTGTATGCCCCACACTGCAGTTAGCTCTCTCGACCCAGGATCTCAACAGTAACAGAAGCACTGAAGGGCAGGCTTAGGAAGACCATGCCCTCTATCCCCATCAAAGACATCCCTGGGACACCAAGCTCCCCAAAGGCGTGTCCTCCAAACCCCTTCTGGCCTCTGTCTATGTGTCCAAGCAAGGCTCAGTCTCAAGGAAGAACAAATTCCCCATCTCACCCCTGTAACTCCCCCACTGGGAAATACTAGGTGGAGCACACAATCACAAGCTGTAAGAGTCATTCAGTATCATCTAAGTCATTTTACAGAGGGGGAAAACTGAGTCCCAGAATGTGTAAGAGAGTAGCAGAACCAAATTTCGAGCCCAAGTCCTCTGACTCCAAATCCAGAGTCCTGTCCACTCCATCAAGCTGACTGAAAGGATCCAGAGCTGGGACAATCTAGCCATGAGCCTAGAAAGGCTTAGAGGGGGCAGAATCCTATCTTCAAGCACCAGAAGGTGGTCCCTGGGCAAGAGGAAATCAGTCTGTTCTATTCAGCCTCTGAGGGCCAAAGAGCCCTGAAAGCATGTTAAGAGAGGGAGATTTTGATCTGCCATAAGAGAGAACCTACTAAAAACCAGAGCATTGTAAATGCCAAATGGGCTGCCCTGGCAATGGTCTTCAGGCAAAAGCTAGGCGACCTCTCGTCAGAGCCACTCTAGTGAATTCCAGGCCAGAGAAAAGTGGGACCAGGGGCCCCAGCCCTCAATCCCTCACAACTCTGAAATCCTTAGCTTCTATGACACAGAGTCAACTCCCTCATTTTACATTAGAGAGAAAAGCAGCACAAAAGGGTCGAGGATTCACAGCCAAAGTCATGCAGGTGGCAAGTGTGAGCGGCAAGATTTGAATCTATCTTCTGACTCCAAACCCCATCTCCTGTCCACTCCATCTCCCCTCCACACTCCTGAGAGGCTCAGCACCTGCATCCTATTCTACCTTTCTGTTCTGTTCCAAGCCCATCCTTTAAAAACCCAATTCAAAAGCTGCCTCCTCCAGGAAGCTCTGCACAATTTCCCCCTTGGTATGAACCCTCTCAGATCCTACACAGTCTCTCTAGTGCACCGTGTTATATTTCAAATGCCGAGTCTTCTTGTAGGTATCTTCTCTCCCCCTCATCGGCTGATTCCAATGCCTGGGACACTCGCCTTCCTCATCTCTGCCTCCTGGTTTCTGTGGCTTCCTTCAAGTCCCAGCTAAAACCCCATCATTTACAGGAGGCCTTTCTCAAGTCTTCATTCTAGTGCCTTCCTCCTGATGGGTATTTCCTATTTATCCTGGATATAATTTGTTTGTGCTCAGCTGTTCATATGCAGTCTCCCCCATTAGACTGTAAGCTCCTCAAAGACAGGGATGGTCTTTTGCCTCTTTTTATATCCCTACCATTTAGCAAAGTACCTGGCATACAGTAGGTGTTTAATAAATGTTTCATGACTGACTGATTAAATCTCAAGCTCCCAAAAAGCAAAGACTATGTCTTCTCTAAACTGTATAACTTCACTCCAAAAGCCCAACATAAAATACTACTTATAGACCGGAAGAGGGAAGGTAGGTGGTGCAGTGGTTAGGGCACTGGACCTGGAGTCAGGAAGACTCATCTTCCTGAGTTCAAATGTGACCTCAGACACTTACTAGCTGAGCGACCCTGGGCAAGTCACTTAACTCTGTTTACCTCAGTTTCCTCATCTGTAAAATAAGCTGGAAGGAGAAATGACAAACCATTCCAGTATCTTTGCCAAGAAAACCCCAAATGGGGTCATGAAGAGTCAGACACAACCAAACAGACTGGAAACTCCTTGAGGGCAGACTCCTTTTCATATCAATCTTTGCATTCCCACCACTAGTTAATGCTGGAAGGCCTTCCTATTTTGAGCACTTCATTTTAGAAGAATTACTGAAGAACAGTTATGACTGTTGGGGGTGGGAAGGTGTTATGCATCACAAAAGCCCTATGTCTTTGGGGAAGGGAAGAAGTAATTTCAAAGGTTTAGGAAAGACCTCTCCCAAGCAGAACCCTAATCATCAGCCAGGATGTCTATAATGCCACCCCGACAGTTTGACAACAAAGAAACTCCTTCAAGACCCCTGCCCCCAAATCCTATGGTCAATGGTTTCCTGGTGCTGCCAAAGCCTCCTGGGTCCACCCCAACCCCTCCCTAAGAGGAGATGTGGGACTGGGAGCTCACTCCTAAAACCAGCCTAGCCCACCTCAGAGCTCACAGAGCCCAGCTCCCAGGTCACTGCATAGTAGGGGCAGCCCCTAAGGCAGGACAGAGTCAGGAGAGAGAAGTTGAACTCTTTGAGTCTAACACTTTCTTCATGGTAACCCCTCACCCCAAGGATAAATCAATACTTCCTCCCAGGCCAATCACCACTCCTCCTAGTTCCTGGACCCTTCTAACCCTGTCCCAAATCACTCCCCACTTTTTCTTCTATGTACCCCTCTCCCCAAGGGTAGCCTAGGAATAGGGGTAATTAGCCTTCGCTAGTTGGAGTGGGCTCTTAGGTGTAGGATTCCCCCTTGCAAGAGGTATAAGAGAGATCCTGGGTCAGTCCTGGACAGCTGAGCCCACTGACTTTGGGGTTCTGAAATATACACATATAAGTATATATTGATAAAGAGGCAACAAGGACTCACATTCTAAGGCCAGGCACTTACAAGCAATGCAACCTTTGAACAAATCACTGCCTCCGAGCCTGCGTCCTCATCCGCAAAGTAGAAGAATAGCCATACTACCCATCTCGAAGGTTTGTTGTGAGGAAAACACATTGTAAACTTTATATAGAAATATAGAAAATTATGATGACAATAATAATAATTCCTTTAAGTTAAAACTGTTTCCTGATAAAATGCACATCTCCATTGCAATAGATAACAGTATCTTTAGAGCTAAAAAAAAAAGGATTTTAGAGACAACCTAATCCAACCTCCTCAATTTACAGAAAAGAAAACTTAGGCCCAGGAAGGGAAGTGTGGTATGGTGGAAAGCACTTATCTCAAGTCAAAAGATCTGGATTAAAATCCAGGTCACACTTACAACCTGTGTGACCTTGGGCAAGTCACTAAATACACACAAATCTAACCCAGCTGATTTCCTGCCAGTCATTTAAAGCCAACTCAATGTCATCTCCTCCAGGAAGCCTTCCTTGATTAGCCCAGGTGGTAAGGACCTTTCCCTCAAACCTCCCATGAGGCTTTGTGCCCAGTGACGTGGGAGAGACAGGAGGCAGACAGCACAAGGGATAGACTGGACAGAGGCTCCCACTCCCTTGCCTCCATCCCATCTCTGGGTGGCTGGAAGGTCTCCAGTTCCTGCTAAGGGATTCTGACAAGCCGCCTCCTCAAGTCCTTGATTACTAAGATCACCTGGCCTGTGTCTGACCACAATCTTCACCAGTGTTTGATTGTCCTGATACTACCCCAAGCTAGAGCCTGGGCGGGGGCCAACAATTTGCTGAGCTTGCTGTTCCAGCTTCATGAACGGCCTCCTGGGGGTCCTCTATCATTCAGGCCCTGCAGAATTCAGTACCAGAGCTGAACACTCACTCTCTCTTTCTCTCTCTCTCTTTCACACTCACACACACACCCCTCCCATACAGATAGATGCACATGCAGGACCCACAGGGGGTCTGGGATAGAGAAGCCAACTTCCTCAAGACTCCTTCCTCCAAATCCTACGGTCAATGGTTTCCTGGTGCTGCCAAAGCCCCCTGGGTCCACCCCAACCCCTCCCTAAGAGGAGATGTGGGACTGGGAGCTCACTCCTAAAGCCAGCCTAGCCCATCCCAGAGGTCACAGAGCCTAGCTCCCAGGTCATTGCATAGTAGGGGCAGCCCCTAAGGCAGGGCAGAGCCAGGAGAGAGGAATTTCACCCTCTGAAGCCAACACTTTCTCCATGGTAGCCCCAGAATTTGACTTCTCTCACCCCAGGGATAAATCAACACTTCCTCCCAGACCAATCACCCACTCCTAGCTCCTGGACCCTCCTAACCCTGTCCCAGATCACTCCCCCCACTTTTTCTTCTATGTACCCCTTTTCCCAAGGGTAGCCTAGGAATAGGGGTAAACAGCCTGGGCTAGTTGGAGTGGGGAAGTGTATATAGGGGATTTCTCCAAGCCCCCGCACCATCTGGAGCCTCAGTGAAAACAGAATAGTTACTAAGAGAGATGATGGAGGTTTGGGGTTGGGAGTCAGTTGGAGCTGGGGTAAACAGCAGTGGGATAGCCTACTGGGGGTGAACTGGGGACACTTGAGGGTCAGGTTTAATGGGACTGAGAGCCCAGAGGAGTAGATGGGAGTGGGGCTGGCAGCCAGTTCCTGTTTGGCAATTGGCAGGGAGGTGAATTTGAGGTAGAGGTTTGGAGAAGCAAAAACCTGGGATTTAGATTGAAGGTATTTAGATTGAAGATGGAACAGAGACCAGATCTTGGCAGTCCTCTCTACTGCTTAAGTGAGGAGTTTGGGGAGAAGGAGGAAGGGGGGCCAGAGAGAATTTGGTGGTCTGACAGGAACGGACTGGACTCTGATGAGGCGGGGAGGGGGGGGGGAAGAGAGAGAGAGAGAGTGTGTGTGTATGTGTTTATGGCTAGTCGAGAGATAAGTACCCTCTTACTATTTGGGAGGTTTGGGACACGGAGGAAGGACAGGTTACTGGGGTGTCCTAGTTGTCTTTCCATTTGGAGAATCTGGAGGAGGGTGAGGATGAAGGGCTAGGGAACTGGCTTTAACTGGAAGGGAGAAGGGCTAGTCCCAATTACCCTGGGACCTTTGGGAATGGGGTAGGGATAAGGTATAGGGGAGGTAGACTGCTCACCTATCTATTAGTCTGGAGTTAAGGTTGGGTCCTTGCTGGGGCTGTGGGGATTTCTGTGATGGGGTCAAGATTTCAGAGTGGGGAGGTTGGCTCAGGCTCTAAGACAGGGGTTGGGGTGTTATGCTGGGATGGGGGTGTTGGGGTGGCAGAGAGGGTTGGCATGGGATGCTAGCTTGGGCTCTGACAAGGAGCTGTATATAGGTTGGGGGCTGGGGGGAGCTGGGGGATGGGAGCGGGGTCCCCACTGCCCTCCTACCATTTTGCCGCCAGCGCTGGGGGCTCACAGGGCCCAGCTGGATCCTCCTCCTCCCGCCCCCGGCACCCAGGGCCGGGCCGCTCCATGAAGCGCCGCGCTGGGGGGGCCCTCGGGGACAGGGACACAGACCTGTACCTGGACCTCCGGCCTCCTCGCTGCCCGGGCCCCCGGGGCCGCCCCCCAGCTCAGCGCCTGGGGCATGGCCCCCCCGGCTGGGGGAGGGGATGGAGAAGAGGGGGAGGGGAAGAGGCTGGAGCCAGAGATCCGGGGCGGGGGGGATGCAGGGAGGCTCAGAGCCCCGCGCCGGGACCCGCACTCATCCCGGCTGGGCGGCGCAGCAGCGGGAGCCGCGAGCGGAGGCCGGAGATGGATGCGCGGCCGGCGGAGAGATGCAGGCAGCCGGGGCCGCGCGCGGAGTCCGAGCCTCTGCGGTGGTGGTGGCGGCGGCGGCGGCAGCGGCAGCGGCTGAAGCCTCCCCGGCCCCGAGCCCCGGATTGGAGGCTCCGCATCAGATGGGGCGGCCGTCTGGACGTTTAAAGGGACAGGCCACCTTTTCCGCCGGCTCCGCGGGGCGCGCAGTGAGTCGGGAACGGGGGAGTGGGGAGGGGAGGACACGCGTGGCGCACTCAGCCCACGCCCACCCGCTCCCGCCCCACGCTCTCGGGAATGGGGAGATGGAGGCTGGGGAATCTCAAAGACCTGGTCACCTGGCTGGACACATACGCCCCGGGGGCGAGTGACGGGTGGTGTCCAGAAGGAGGACCAGGAATCTGCGGGGAGGGGGTGGGGTTGGAAGGGAACGGAGGTCATATGACCCATCCTCCACCTCCCGTTCAGAGGAGCATCTGAGTAGCTTTGTGACCTTGGGCAAGTCCCTTCCCCCCACGGGGCCTCAGTTTCCTCCTTTGCAAAATGAAGGGGTCGGACTCACGTCTCCTTCCAGTTCTGACATTGTGTGAAACCCATGAAGTGTGTTTAATCTCCAATCCCATGCCTGACCAGCTGCTGGGAAGTTCCTTCTAGGTCTAACCTTTTCTTGCCTCTCTGGAACTTCATTCCTTCAAAGGCCAGCTCCAGACGGCATTGCCAGGCCCTACGTCCCACCTCCCATTTCCCTCAAAGCTCCCTCCTTCCCTTGTCCGCCTCCAAGCCTTTACAGACAAGAACTCCCCATTGCAACCTTGGATTACAGTTCGGACTTTTGTTCTCATTCGTGTGTGTGTGTGTGTGTGTGTGTGTGTGTGTGTGTGTGTGTGTGCGCGCGCGCGCGTGTATGTACCGTCTCCCAAGCAGATGAGGTGTTCCCTTCCAACTGGGAAATTTCTGTCTTTAATCTGCTGTGGGGTGGGGTGGGTTTGGGGCGGGGCACAGACAGAAACGTGCACACAAGAAGGGTGTACTCTGCGGAGGTTTGCTTACTGGTCCTGATGCTCCTTGCCTAGTACACTTACCACAGACCCTGATCGGCTTTAACAAGCCAGGGGAACACGTCAATCATCAGACACAGATTGAGTCAATGTAGAGGAAAGAACCTGGGGGATCTTGGACAAGTCCTTTCCCTTTTCTCCGTTTATTTGTAAAATGAGGGGGAGGGGATTCTCACAAATCCCTAACAGCTCTGACATTCATTTTACAAGGGAGCAGACTGAGATCCAGGGAGGGGAAGGGACGTGCCCATAGTCCCAAAGCTAATAAGAGGCTCTTTTCTGAAGTCCTTCCATATTTCATGGCTCTATAACCCATTCATACACTAGGGTATTTTCACTACGGGAAAACCCTTAAGACAAAAGAATGAAGCTCTAATAGTTGGATTTCAAGAATTAGTAAGCAGGTGGGAAAGACATTTCAGAAATAGGGTAGTAGCCTCCCTTCCTACAAATAAGAGCAATCCTGGAGGTAATTTTCATTCTTCTCCCCTTCTCGATCATCTTCTTCCATTGGGTGGCTGGTACTCCTCCATGACCTGCCTGGATCTGGCATCTGAACTCCTGTCCCATGTGCCCAAATGCCTGGTGGACAGTTTTGAACTGGGTGATCCACAGCACTTCAAAGCCACCGTGCCCCAAATAAGACTCAATGTCCCAAATTGCCCCAAAGCCACCCCTTTTTTGAACTTCCCAAAGGTGTCACCATTCTTGCAGTCACCCAATCTCAAAAGCTGTGTCATCAGTGACTCCTCACTCTCAGCCCTCGTATCCAATCAGCTGCCAAATCTTGTCATTTCTACCTTCACAATATTTCTATGGTACAAGTCCCCTTCTCTCCACCCACACAGCCACTACCCTAATTTGGGCCATCATCTCCTCTCAACTGAGTTATTGCCATAGCTTTTTATTGCAATAGTTTCCCCACCTCAAGTCTCGTCATATCCTAATTCATCCTCCACACAGCTGCTAAAGTGATTTTCCTAAAATATAGGTCACTCCCCTACTCAATAAACTCCAGTGGCTCCCTATTACCTCTAGGATCAAATATAAACTCTGGCATTTTAAAAGCCCTTCATAAGCTGCCCCCAACCTACCTTTGTAGACTTATTACACATTTATAATACTTATTATGCATCCCTTTTATGAACTTTTTGGTCCAGTAAATCTGTCTTCTCACTGTGTCTCCTGGAGGGTACTCCATTTCCCAATCTCTGTGCCTTTGCATTGGCCATCCCCCATGCTTAGAACACATTCTTCCTTCATTTCTGCCTCTTAGAATCCCTACTGTCTTTCAAGAGTCACCTTAAATGCCACCTTCTCCATGAAGCCATTACCCAGCTGCTAGCACTCAGCCCACCAATATATCTACACACACACACACACACACACACGTTTCCCCCAACTCAGTGGAAGCTACTAAAGAACAGGGACTGTTTCATTTTCATCTTTGTATCCCCAGCATATGGTAAGTACTTAGTAAATGCTTTTTGACTGGTACAGTAGCCACTGATAGATCCCACCCCCCTTTAACACAAATACCACATATCCTCGGTGTCCTCACAACCACAAATGTATCTGTTCTGTGGGCATGTCACATATGGAGTCCATGAAGGAACCCGTGTGTGTAATACACGCCTCACTACAGAGCCGGTGCCATATAACTGGGCTGTTCATTAGGGCCCTGTGCCTGCTCAGTCTCAAAGAAGAAAGTCATGAAGACCCCAGAGAACAGGAGGGATGCTGAAATCTACAGACAGAGCCAGAAAGACAGATGGTGCCCTGAGTGCTGAGTCTGAATTAACACATTTGGGTCTGGTTACCTCAGTACTTAGCACAGTGCCCGAGAGGATGGCATTCCAGATTCAGAGAAAACGGTTTCCTAGCAATAGGTTGTTCCCTAGTCCTAGACACAGGTTGGCTTCTCATCTGGATCCCAGGGTGAGTCCTGAGCCTGGGACAGGGGATGAGCCTGAACCCTGGTCACAGACTGGGCCCTTATCTCACCAGTGAATTCAAGAAAGAATGAATTCAGTTAGAGGTTAGTAAAAATAAGATGAATTTCCACCCTCCATCCCAGCTAAGGACCCTAGAACTGAAGATCTCAAAGGTCCTTCCCACCTCTAAATCTCCGATCCTTGTAACTTCCTGATGAGGTGAGAGTCAGAGAAATAGGGATAATTAAAAATAAAATAATTATAAATGATCTATAGAGGCCTGGGGAGGAGGCAGAGAGGAGGGAAGGCCCTGGGCAATGCAAGGAGAAGAGTCCTTTGACTCTTATGTGAGGGACAACATTTAGACTGGTTTCCCCATCCAGAGCCCGGGTAGAAGGGGAGCGCCTGAAGGGAAGCTCTGTCTTAAAGACAATCAGTGGCGACCTGGACAAGAGGGACCCTTCACTGGGGTCAAACTTAGCTCTTCCTGTTCATACACCACCTAACACTTTTCCAAAACTTTCCCATTCTATTGGGTCCTCATGGCACCCCATTTGACAGAAGAGTAAACTGCGGCTTAGAGGGAGAGGTGACTTGCCCTTGGTCACCACAGAGACTTAGTGGCAGACCTGGAGCTGAAAGTCTAGTCTCCTGACTCCCCGGCCTGGGCTCTTTTCCAGGCAGCCTCTCTAATCTCCTCCTCTCTATTCCTCTTCCATTCCCCCTCAGTCCCTCCTTGCTGCCAGCCAGCTGCATGCAGGGGGGTGGGGAGGAGATGACAGAGGTTTCCAAAGAGGCCATGCAGAATATTGCTGGCTGGGGGGGAGGGGGGAGAACCGCCTGACTCTAGAGAAAGCCAAAGAGCTCTCCTCTATGCCCCCCCAACGGCCTGACACACCCTGGCCTGTCCCCAACCTCCCACTGCCCCCAAACTAAAGGGGGGGAGGGTGGAGAGAGGATAGTGTAATAAAAGGACCCATTTCTTCCAGCTGGGAGGAAGGGAGTGGGGAGAATAATGCTGATTTTTGGCATCACCAGACCTGTCCAGAGCCAAAGGAAGCCAGAGGAACAGGGAAAGTTAAGCTGGCCGTGGAGGGACTGGGAGGCCTAAGGGGACTTGGGGGAGAAAGGAAGAGATGCACACTGGACCATCAAACCCACTGCCCTCCACCCCCACCTCCAAGCTGTCCTGTTCCAATAAATCAACCATAGGGACAGCTAGGTGGTGCAGTGGATAGAGTGTTAGACCAGGAGACGGAAAGACCTGAATTCAAATCCTTATTAGTTGTGTGACCCTGGCAAGTCACTTTACTTCTGTTTGCCTCAGTTTCCCCAACTATAAAAATGAGGACAATAACAGCACCTACCTCCCAGGGTTATTGTGAAGATTGAGATGACATTTGTAAAGCACTACTAGGCACAGCACCGGTCACATAGTAAGTGCTATATAAATGCTTACTCCCTTCCCTTCCCCTTCCCCATTGCCCTCAGCGAGCTCCCTGGGAGATGCAAGCCCAGGCTAGACTGGAACCTTTTCATTGGCAAAGGCCAGGGAGGCCAAGCCAGGACCTTACAGAGGGCGTACATGGGCAGCGTGACTGGGCGTCTCTGGAAGCGGAGACCTAGAGCACGAGCACTGGCTAAAGGGAGCTGGGACTGTCAGCCAGCAGCTCCAACCGTAGCCTCCCCAGGCTCAGCCTCTTCCAGCTCGGAATCAGGAGGATTTTCTGGCCTGCTGCTGCTCCCTAGAGGTTAATGCGAACAGAGCTTGGTTCAGGGAAGAAGAAAGGAGGAGGCTGACTCAGGGAAAGAGGAATCCAAGGCAGGCCAGGGGCCCAAGTCTCTCTTTTTCCTTCCTCCTCCTTCTTTTCCTATTCCTTGCCTCCCCCCAACCCCTCCCATCACCTTTGTTCCAGGCCTATGCCCACACTCAGTTATCCGCATAGGTTGGAATCCCAGCATCCAGAAGGCTGTACTGCCTATGACAGGCACTCAGCAAATGCTTGTCAAAATCATTTGAATTGGGTGTGTTAAAGTCCCTCTCTCCCCTCAGGGCCCGAATCACATCCAGCCTCCTATCTGAAGCCTTCCCGGATCTGTGCCCTCCCTACCCCAAACCAAAGGGGTTTAGATCTCCCTCAAACCTCCACAGCCCCCAGCCTTTGAACATCCGTGACTCTTTCTGGAATCCTCGTTACTTCCACTCGACTGTAGTCCGCTTTCGGGCAGGGACTGTCTTTAGTCTCTCTGCAGCACCATTGCTTAGCACAGTGCCTGGCACATAGCTCGGTACTTAATAAACGTCGATTGATTGATTGTCTCACCCCCAATCTGACCCCATTAGGTGGAAAACTCTGTATCCTGAGGATCAAGCACATAAAGGGATGCTGGCATAGTTGTTGAATGTTGTTGGATTCCAGAGGCTCTCAGCACAAGAGGCAGCCCCCCAAAGAAAGAAAGAAAGATGGCAGCAATAATTTATTAAGCATTTACTGTATGCCAGGCACAGAGCTAAGGGCTGCGAATACAAACAAAAAGAAATTCCTTGTCCTCAATGAGCTTACATTCCAGTAGAGAAAGATAACACACGGCAGGGAGTTAAAAGAGGGTCCAGAAGCCAAGAAGAGGGCTGCGAAGGGAATGAAGGCCAGCCAGGGCTCCTCTACAAAACGGGGCTTCCGGGAGGAACTCAGTGTTGGGAGAAAGGGGTGGGTCTTACAGAGGCACATTCCAGGTTAAAGGATGATGGCCATGCTCCTGCCTCCAGGAAGTATACAGGTCAAGTACCTGGTCCCTTGCTCTGCTCTACTGTGGAAGTTAGGAGAAAAAGCAATGGGGAGGCAAGTCAGAGAAAAGAGCAATCACCGGGTTAGAGGAGGCAGAGCAGACTTCCTCAGACAGGTGGGGCTTCAGCTGGGCCTTGAAGAAGAGATTAGGAGTAAGGAAGTATGTGGCATGCCAGAAGGCCTGCTTCAATAGAGGCATAGTTTAGGGATCTGGAATGAGTACAGCATTTAAATGAGGCAGTAAAGGAGTCTACTTGATACTTAGGAAGAAGGATGAATTTTTTTCAAGTCCAATACAATGTGTTAAAAATGGTCTGTCTAAACATGTGTGTGGGCAGCTAGGTGGTAAAGTGGATGGAGTGCTGGGTCTGGAGTCAGGAGGACCTGAGTTCAAATCTAGCCTCAGATACTTCCTAGCTGTGTTACCCTGGACAAGTCATTTCACCCTGTTTGCCTCAGTTTCCCTATCTGTAAAATGAGCTGGAGAAGGAGACGGCAAAGCACTCTATTACCCCAAAATGGGGTTATAAAAAATTGAATATGACTGAACAACAAAAAAAGAATAGAACACGACTGAAAATGGCTTGAACAACAACAAAAACACATGTAATGGCACCCATGTCGTCCCTAGTTCCTTCCAAGCTTTTAAAACCTGGTTCAGGTTCAGATCTACTAAAATGAATACTCAGAAACTCCCACTGATATATTTCTTTTAACAGACTAGCAAGTCTGCAAATTCAAAACAAAAGATATGTAATTCAATAGCACAGCAAAATAAGTGACAAAATTTCTCCTATACATAGACACACACTTTCCCCCAGGTTATGACACCGCCAGGGGCACAGGGACACATGCAGGAAAGAGACGTTACTAGGACATACACCTTGAAGTGGAGAAGGAAGTGGCCAACTGCTCCAATATCTCTGCCAAGAAAACCCCAAATGGGGTCACAGACAGTCGGACACCATTGAAACGACTGAACAGCAGCAAATACATTGAAAGGTCACACGTGTAGGGAACTTGTGTGTTCGTCTCTGTGGTTTTGCTCTCACCAGGTAGTCTCCACTGGGTATTTCTACTGACCTTCTTTCTGTTGACATCTGCTGGCCTTCCTCTACTATGTGGACTCTTCCTCTTAGGGGCTACTTAGCTCTCCTAAATCATAGCCCCAGAGCTATCTCAGCTTTTTTGTGATGTAGATCCCAGACCACAGCATACAGTCAGCTATCTGGAGAATCTAACCTTAGCATTTAAATCTACCCTTTAACTCCATTGTTTCTGGCCTTGGGATGCCACACCAAGATAAAACATCCCTCACTAAAAGGGAGAACATTTCTTTCCATCCTTTCTACCTCCTTCACTCATCCTCCTCCTCTGTGTGTTTTACAAATGAGTTAACATTCTAATCTGGCACTGTCTTTGGCTGCCATGTCTTTCTGCTTGGCAAGGACGATTTGCATGTTAAGGCAGTTTGTAGGTTTTGTTGCAATGACTTTTACTCTGTAAAACCTGTACAGAAAAATGGTATTAACATATTATTTATCAATAACTTTGCCTCTTTCTATTTCCCATTTTTTTTCTGCATTGGTAACTTATTTCAATAGGTCCTATTGAAGTTGTTGCAATTGTACACATTGTATTCTCAACATTATTTTTTCTTCCAATTTGTTCTTGACTTTTACATTTGCTCTAAATCAGGACTTTTAACCTTTCTTTGGGCCATAGATCCCTTGGGCAGTCTGGTGAAGCCTGTGGACCCCTTCTTTTTTTGGGGGGGGCCCAACGGGGGTTAAGTGACTTGCCCAGGGTCACACAGCTAGTAAGTGTTATATGTCTGAGGCCAGATTTGAACTCATGTCCTTTTGAATCCAGAGCTGGTGCTCTATCTACTTAGCCACCTAGCTGCCCCAGGACTCCTTCTTAGAATAATGTTTTTAAATGCATAAAATAAAATAGAATTATAAAAAAGCCAAATATATTAAAATACAGTTATCAAGACATTTTCTTTTAAAAGTTCGTAGACCCCAAGGTTAAGAATCACTGATCTAACTGGTCAATGATTTGACCTACACAGCTGTTTCAGACATGATTGCCATGACTTCCCATACCAGTAACTAGTTATTCCCTATCACTTAAGACAGGGAGAATTTCGGTTTTTTAAGGTAGTATCCCATGCTTGTATATATAACATCTCCCACTCCCTTTGGGAATAAGGTATTAATGACATATAGGTGTGAGGCATCTGAGTTGTCTTCTTCTGCTTTTTAAAATTTCTTAAACCTGCATCATATTTTCCATCACCTTCTTCATTCCTGTGGTGACCATAGCGCTAAGGTCACTGAGAATCACAATATATGTTGACTTGGTTTGCAGGGTCTTATCAGGTTCTCTATAGGATTTCTCTGTCTCCTCATTCTCCACTACAAATGTGGATGTCTACACTGCAATGATGTTTATGGCGCTCTCTTTATACTCACTTGAGGACCATAAGGAGAAATGGCCAAGCATCCTGTGAAATGGTGTGGTGGGGTTTTTTTGGTTTATTTGTTTGTTTTTGATGAGGCAATTGGAGTTAAGTGACTTGCCCAGGGTCACGCAGCTAGTAAGTGTCAAGTGTCTGGTCTGAGACCACATTTGAACTTAGGTCCTCTTGACTTTAGGGTCGGTGCTCTATGCACTGCGCCACCTAGCTGCCCCTGAAATGGTGTTTCTTATTGCCTTTGGGCGTTTCATGACATTGATTCCATCAATGCCTTCGTTGGCCCCTTCAAGGAGAGCCTAGAAACTGTCCCTTCCCTTGGCTCCTTCATTACAAGAATATCAGTATCTGTGGGGTTCGTGTTCTCCCAATTATTAGTGGATCACTGGACAATGATCTCACATTCAGAGTTACTGTGGAGATCTTATAAAAAGTGGGAGGCAGACCTCTCTCTTCCCCCTTTTCAGCCATTCCATCAGCATACCTGTGGGAGCAAAAAGGGACCACAGAGGACTCAAGGAGTATGGGCAAAGAATCAGCCAGAATCTTAGAGCTAGGCCTTCCAGGGATGAGCCTCTCCATGGTTTTTTTTGTTTTGGTTTGGTTTTTTGGTACTCAGTAGATTCAGTCTGTCACTAGGACTGAACCTGAATGTCTCCAGACAAGCGGAATCTGTCAGAGCTTACACCTGGCTGGCTTCACCTTTGAGAACCCACATTCACATCCACACCACAAGGAGGCATCAGAATAGGGCTTTGTGGAGGATAATACACACTATTACATGATGAATGCATTAGAGAAGGCAAGGGAATGGGGGGGGGGATGGAAAGAGCCCACCTTTGAGTCTGGAAGACCTGCTTCAATGTCAGCTTCTGACACATCCTGGCTATGTGACTCTGGGCAGCTTCTCATATAACCCCACTCCCTATCATGCAACTTTCTAAGACTGTAAATTGAAGATGAAGTCTGCATGATCTGATTGCTAATCTGCCTGGATAATAATAATAATAATAATAATAATAATAATAATAATAACAATAACATTTATATAGTGTTTTAAATATGTTCTTATTTGATCTTCACAACAATGCTATGAAGTAGGTGCTATTATTATCATTCCCATTTTACAGATGAGGAAACTGAGGCTGAGACTTATCCAAGGGTCACCCAGCTAGTAAGTACTTGAGGCAGGATTTGAAATGAGGTCTTTTGGCCTCCAGGTCTAGTGCACTATCCTTTCCGCCATCTAACTGCACAAAGGACCCCACACCAATGAAATCAGAAGGTGAATTTTCAAAAGTATATTAGAAAGGTACAAAGTAATATTTGAAGTCAGAGGGGAAAGTCATTACTGACTGAGTTTGTAGGATGGGTTGGGAGGATAACATATGAGTTGAACTTTAAAGAGTGACTAGGACTTTGGCAGGTAAAGAGAAGGAAAGAAGATATATGTACTAGGCATGAGGAGCTGGGAGCGCAAAAGCAAGGAAGGAGAAGATTGAGGGCATTCGGGGGTGGGGTGGGGATGGGGGTGGGAATAGCTAGATCAATTTGTCTGGAGTGGGAGGGTGAGTGGAAGAGAGCAATATGAAATACAGCTGGAAAGGCAGAGTGCTGCCAGATTGTGAAGGGCCTTAAAACTAAGCTTAGGAATCTGAACTTTACCCAGAAGGCAAGGGAGCCCCTGAAGGGTTTTGAGCAAAGGAGTGGTGTAACCAGGTTTCCACTGACAGAAGCGTCCCCTCGCCTTGCCCCACCTAGAATCTCCATGTGGTTCTAATTTCACAGACAGAGATGAAAAATTCACTTGGCTAAGTAAGGATGGGATGTGGACTAATCCGGCCCTCCTAGCTCTTGACCAAGCCTCAGGTAGCCAGAGAGGTTAATGCCATCCTGAATTTAAATTTTTTTTTCTTTTGCTATGCCATCTCATGAAGATCTGTGCTGATAGAGTGAGTGGCCACACACATGTGAACCAATGACATCCTGGAAATTTTTCAGTATTGAAATATTGGAATTTTTTAAAAAATTCAGTCATTTTCAGTCATGTCTGAGTCTTTATGATCCCACTTGGGGTTTTCTTGGAAAAGATACTGGAGGGGTTTGCCATTTCATTTTCTAGCTCATTTTATAGATGAGGAAACTGAGGCAAACAGGTTGAAGTGACTTGGCCAGGATCACACAGCTAGTAAGTGTCTGAGGCCATATTTGAACTCAGGTCTTTCTGACCTTGGCCTGGTGCTCCATCCACTGTGCTGTCTGCCACCCTGGTTTCTCCAGGTATGTCAACTAACCATCTGACACTCACCTTCCTGTAGATGAGCAGGGGAAGATGGGAACCCAGAGAGAAAATTTGTGTCCTCCTCTCAGCCAGATACAGACCTATTCCTGCTGAGACTCTGTGCTAACCAGATTCAGCTGCCTGAGATTGGGGGTGGTAGAGTAGCAGCCCAGGGATCTGTTTGACATTTTCATCAAAATGGCCAAAGGCACGGTTAACCTGACGTGCTTATCAAATGGGCAGATGACCCATAATCAGGAAGACTAGCTAACACATTAATAGGATTCAAAAAGAACTCCCTTAAGAGGATATCAAAAAATGAAACTAGTCAATGTTGAAAGATAGGCACACTATCACACTGTTGATGGAGCACCTGTTCTGGGAAGCTATTTAGAATCATCCTAAGAAAGTGATTATAATGCTTTTATCCTTAGACCTAGAGATCCTACTGGTAGGCATATACTCTAAGGACATCAAAGACTGGTAGGCATATACTCTAAGGACATCAAAGACAGAAAGCAAAATATTCAAAGCAGTACAAAGTAGAGCTATCCATCAACTGGAGAATGGTTACAAAATATAGAACATAAAGGTAACGGAATATCACTGAGCTATAACACTTGATGAATGTTAAGAATTCTGGGAAGACTTAAGGAACTGATGTAAAGGAAAGTGAGCAGAACCAGGAAAACAATATACACAATGTCTACAACACTGTAAATAGAAAAAAAAAACAACAAACAAAACCCTGAAAATCAATTAAAATGCCCAATCTTGTCCCTGCATAAAAGAGGAAAAAATGCATTTCCCTACCTTCTTTGTGGACAGGTGTCGTTTATAAGTGTGGAACATTACATATATAGTCAAACTCAGTTGCTTAGTTTTGCTGAATAGCTTTTTTCCCTCTCACTTTATTTTATTTATTTATTTTTTGTTAGAAAGGATCACTCATTGGGCATGGTTGGGGGGCAGGGAGAATCTAAAAACAAAAATATTTTAAAATTTATTTTAAATCTATGGTATTTGATGGACCAGTACGTCCATGGAAGTCTCTTGAGATACACATGAACAAAAGATCTAACAAGTTAGAATAAGCCCAATCAAATAAGATGAAATATAATAGGAATTTATCTAGAGGACTGAATTCAAAAACTCAGTTTCACAAGCACAGTATGGGAATACACAGGTATTCATCTAAAAATAAAAAACCAAACAACTCAGGATTTTAGTGGATTGCAAACTCAATATGAGTCAATAATGTGGTACAGAACAACAAAATGAATGTAATCCTAGGCTGAGAGGGGTAGTGTCCAGGACTAGGCAAGAGACAGTGCCTCAGCAATCCAAAATATGGTCAGACCGTTCTAGAGCATTGTGATCAGGGAAACACATTTTAAGAAGGAAATTGCTAAGACGCAGAACATCCAGAAGAGGGTGACCAGGATGGTGGAGAAACTTGACATCGTGCCATGTGAGGACTGGTCAAAGGAACTGGGCATGTGTAGCCCGGAGAAGAGAAGTTGAGGAAACATAATAGGTTTCTTCTGAAGGGCTGATGTGCAGAAGAAGGATTAGTCTTCTTCAGTTTGGCGCCAGAGGGTTGAAGTAGGAGCAATGAGCGAAAGCCGCAAAAGAGCAAATGTTAGTTTGATTTAAGAAAACACTTCCTAAGAGTGAGAGCTGGTCCACAGTGGAATAGGCTGCCTCAGGAGGTAATGGGTTGGTTCCTTCTCAAAGCAAAGCCTGGATGATCCCTTGTTGGGTGTCATTGCAGGGATTCCTTCTGGTATATGGGTTAGACCCAATGGCCTCTGAGCTCCCTTCCAACTTGGAGACTCTGCAATCGATTCTGTGAAGGAAGATTGAGGGGGGTGGATGGCAAGTTTCAGGCACACCACATGGAAAGAGAACTCATAGGAATCACAGGATCCAAAGTTTAATCCTGTTTCTGCAATGGACGACCTGTGTGGCCTTGGGCAAACCATTTGCCTTCCTCGTGGCTTAAATAAGACCTTTGCAGTAGATGACCTCTAAGGTCCTTTCGAACGTTAAATCTGTGATCCCACAGTCGCTGAAAAGCAGTGTGGGAGGGAGGTCCCAGAAGTGTGGTATTGTGGAACGAACAGAGAACCTGGAGATAGAAGCCCTGGGGGGGAGTGATGTCTCTAGGACTTACTAACTTTGGGATTCCTGGCTGCACTAGACCATCTCTGAAGTCCTTTGCTGCTCTGACACTCAGTGATTCTGCAAAAGAGAAAAGTTAGATGAAAAGAAAAACCTAGACTCTTAGAGATGGAAGGGATCATACTGAGACTGACTTGTGCTTGAGTGGGAATCTCTTCTATGACATTCCTGACAATGACATGGTGTCTGTTCTGTTTGGGGACAGCCTTGATTGTTAGGAAATTTTCCCCTACATCGAGCAAACCTAAATCCACCTTTCTGCAACTTCCACTCATTGGATCTCCTTAGTCCTGTATTCTAGAGTCAAGCAAGAGAAGAATAATCCTCTTTCATGAAAACTCCCCTCTCTTCACACCACAAAAAAAAAAAGATGGTATTTGCCTACAATGAGCAGCTCTCAAATTAGGCAGTTAGCTCTCCCTAAGAGACAGGAAATACCTTCTGTCTCCTTTCTCTACCAGGACTGGAAAGTTTTCTTGCGATTCCACTTCTAGTGGAAAGAGGGAGAGAAATTCTTCACTCAAGGAGGAGGGGGAAAATAGGCAAAATCAGGAAAGGGGTTGACTTCAGGGCACACTAGGGGTCTCTGACCTTGGGGGAGTACAGATGAGTGGCAAGAGGAGGTGTTTCATAAAAGCGGTGAGAGTCCAGCTAGATGTCAAATCATTTTTTGCCTTTCAGCAAGGGCACTCTGGGTGCGGGAACAGCTTGAGCCAAGGCAGGGAGAGGTAGAAATAAACACAAAGTGAGAGACTTTCTTACTGGAGAAAAGGATGCAATGGAGGCAAGTTGGCTCTTTGGAGGGCCTCGAATGCCAAGTTGAGTGTTGGTTCCCAGGGACACTGATCTTGGGTATCCCATTATTTGTGGGGCATGAGGCCAAGGGAGAGGAGAAAAAAGATCAGGACAAGGGGGCAGTTAATCCGTTATGTACAACATTTCTTAGAGCCTAATCCAGGGCCTCCTGACTAACAGGGAGGACTGGGAGGAGGCCAGGGACCATTTCCCTCCAGCTTTTCCCTGAAAAGCCATTTAAAAAATGCAGTCAGCCCTTGGAAACTAAGAAGAATCAAATGAAAACCATCTGCTTACCCATCTATCTGGTCGTGGCACATTGTCCCTTTCAAAGGCCACTTCAGCTAATGTGCTCCAAATACTTGCCAAAACCTAACTTCAAATCCTAGAATGTCTCAGTTAGAAGGGACCTCAGAGGTCAGAGTCCAGTCCTTTCTCATTTTATAGAGGTCCAGAGAAGAGCCTTGAAATAAATAAACATTTATATATCACACAATGCCAGGCACTGTGCTAAGTATTTTTTATAAATATCACCTCATTTGATCCTCACAAAAACCCTGGGAGGTAGGTGCTATTATTATCCCCATTTTAGAGGGAACAGAGGAAGCAGAAGCAAACAGAGGTCACATAGCTGGTAAGTTTTAGGCTGGACTGGACCTCAGCTTTTCCTGTTTCCTGGTCCAGCATTCCATCCACTGCAACATCAGTTGCCCCTTGTAGTTGGCAATAATTACTAATTGCCCTTCCCCATCTCCTCATGTATCACTTTTTGATGTATGATCATGTCATGTTTTGTATTGTCATCAATGCTAGTAGCTTATCCCCCTAGTAAAGTGTGAGCTATACAAGGGCAAGCATATCACATGATAAGTGCATGCTGCTGGGACAGTCGTTGGCTCCATCAGCTGGATACGAGTGTCCCTGTTTTTCCCCAGTCCCTCCAATATTCATCACTTTCTCCTTTTGTTATCTTTGCCCAGCCGACAGGCATGAAATGGAACCCTGAAGTTGACTTCATTTGAATTTCTCTAATTCTTAGTGATCTGGAGCACATTTTTTCATATGGTTTTGATAGCCTGGATGTCTTCCTTTGAAAACTGCCTTTTCATGTCCTTCAACTGTTTGCTATAGAGAATGGCTCTTAAATCTTATCAATTTGAATCAGTTCCTTATGTATCTTGGAAAGAAGACCTTTATCAGAGAACCTTCTTGAAAAGATTTCTTCCCCCCCCAAAAAAAAACCCAAACAAAAAAAAAGATTTCTTCCCAGTTATGTCTCTTAATTTTTACATATGTTTGTGCAGAGACTTTAAGCTTTTGTAAAATCAAAATTACTCATTTCATCTCATGAGATCTTCTCTATCACTTGCTTAGTCAGAACTGCTTCTATCCATGGATTGGATAGGTAATTTGTTCCTTGTTTAGGATGACATTTTGTATCTAAATCATGTATCTGTTTGAAGCTTATCTTGCTATATGGCATGAAGTGTTGGTCTCCACCCTTTCATGGCTAACCTCCTACAGAACTGGTGTCTCCACTTTCTGTCCTCTCACTCTTGACTCTGTAGTCTGGCTTCCACCTCATCATTCCACTGAAACTGCTCTCTCCAGAGTTACTCATGACCTTAGTTGCCAAGCCTAATGGGTTTTCCTCAATCCTCATCCTTCTTGACCTCTCTGTAGCCTTTGACACTATTGGGCGTCATCTTCTCCATACTCTCTTTTCTCTAGATTTTTCTGACACTGCCTTCTCATTTCCCCTTCTATCTACCTTGGCCAGCCCTCGGCCTCCTTTGATGGATCTTTGTCCCAATAATGCCTGATAGGCATGGATGTCTCCCAGGACTCTGTTCTGGGCCCTCTCCTCCCTTTATACTTATTTGCTTGGTGACCTCATCAGCTCCTATGGATTCAATTATCATTTCTATGCTGATGATTCTCAGATCTGCTCACGCAGCTGTAACTCCTCTCCTGACCTCTAGTTTCACATCTCCAACTTCCTACTGGAAGTCTCGAACTGGATATGCTGTAAACATCTTAAGCCAACATGTCCAAAACTGAACTCATTATCATTGCTCCAAACCCTTCCCTCTTTCTAAATTCCCTAATGGTGTCAAGGGTGCCACCAACCTCCTCACCCAACCAGTGTCATCCTTAACTTCTCTGCCTCTCAATTCAAGAATTTGACAAGTCCTGTTGATTGTACCTTTGTGAAATCTCTCCCCTTATCTCCTTTGACACGGTCACCACCCTGGTGCAGACCCTCATCACTTATATCTGTACTATTATATAGTCTGCTGGTCTCCCTGGCCTCCAGTCTCTCCCTGCTTCACTCCCTCTTCTTAAAGTGCAGGTATGTTAATTTCCCTATTCAATCAACTCAAGTGACTTCTTATTGCTCCCAGGATCAAATAAAATCCTATCTGGCTTTTAACACCCTTCATAACCTGCCTCCCCTCCCCTCCACCCCCTTCCAGTCCTCTAGATCTTACTCCCTGCCCCACACCCCGTCCACAGACTCTGATCCAGTAACACTAGCCTTAACACTCCCATCTTCTTTATTTTCTCACTGGTTGTCCACCATGCTTGGAACCCTCTCTTAATGTTCACTTTCTGGCTTCCTTCAAGTTTCAACTAAAGTACTACCTTCTACAGCTCAGTCCTTAATTTTAGTGCTTTCCTTTGAAATCTCCAGTTTATTTTGTCTGTATCTTGTTTGTACATCGCTTGCATTGTTGTCTCCTCCATCAGACCACGAGCTCCCTGGGAGCAGGGACTAATTTTTGCCCTTCTTTACATCCCTTGCAGTTCGTGCAGTGCCTGGCATATAATAGGCATATAATAAATGCATAACTTAAGCCCAGTTTCCAGCCTGCGGTCCAGTTCCCCCAGCAGTTTTTGACAAATAGTCCTAAGTAACTGGGGTCTTTGGATTTATCAAAGGCTGTTATGTACCTAATCTTTTTTTTTTTAACCAGTATCAGTTTTAATGATTGTGTTGTAGTATAGTTGGAGATCTGGTACTGATAACCTTCCTTCCCTCCTCCTTTCAACCTCCCCCCTTTTTTTAATGACCCTTGAGAACCTTGATCTTTTGGGAACATGACTGGCACAGTGTTGAATAAGTACACTAATTTAGGTAGAATTGTCATTTTTATATTATGTATCTCTACTTAACCATTTTCTGTTAGAGGAATTTAATAGGGTTTCATATGATTTAAAGCAAGAAGAAACCTTGGAGATGATCTAGTCCAGGCATGGGGAACCTTTGGCCTCATGGCCTTGAGGCCATCACAGGCTCCCCTCCCCTCATCTAATCCAACCCTTTTGTTTTATGGAGAAAACAGGCTTAGGTAAATGTCTATTGCCTGGGAGCAGTGGTCTCCAAAATTTTCTATTGGTGCATTCCTATCATTAAAAAAATCTTGAATCTGCACTCCCCAGTATCTACATATTTCAGAGGCAGAACTGCATACTACTTCGGCAATAATTATATACATTATGATTCTTATGCATAAATAAAAAATGAGAAAATATTTTATCTTGAGGTATTAACAGTGGCCCCAGTGACACGGGCAGACCTATACTTTAGGTAAATCACTCGAGCAGCTGCCTGGAGGATGGACTGGAGTGGGGAATCACTTGAAGCAAGGAGACCAATTAGGATTGCTGCAGTAGTTCAGATGAGAGGTGACAACGACCTGAACTAGGGAAGTAGGACAGATGATGTGAAGGTAGAACTAACAAAATTTGGCTAACTGATTAGATATGAGGAGTAGTCAAAGTGAAGAATCAAGTACGACACCAAGGTTGTGAGCCTAGGGAGCAGAGGGAGGATGGTGCCCTCAACAGACAAAAGGGATATTCAGAAGAGGACTCTGGGGGAAAATAACAATGAAATCTTTAATGCAGATCACAACTCATCTGTGCACACTCATTCTATGGGTCTCTACCCCACCAAAACCAAAAAAGATTGGATGTGGGGCTTTTAATTTCTACTCTCACTGAACACAAAGCCAGCCAAGAGGTGCAGAGGCTGAGGGGCAACTGCTGCACCTGTGAGGATCTGAGAACCAGGGAGGTGGCTTTCTGCAGTGAGAAGGGGTCATTTCCCAACTGGTACCTATGTGGCTTCTGCAGTTGCCTAGTCAGTGGAGACTAGGTTATAACTGCCTTGAGGGGGCCCACACCAGGGCAGAAAGGGGGCAGTTACAGGCCCAGAACGAGCAAAGCAGGGGAACGTGATCTTGGAAATAAGCCCCACTACTGGGAAGGGTAGGATGTGACCTATCTTCCCATCCTTCAACTGGTTCACCATGAACGTCTTGGGGACCATGCAGCGGCCTGCCACTATGGAGACCTCTGATGTTTGGGCAAAACATAAATGGCTCAGCCCAGCTTTTTTAGTTTTATATGATTTGACTCCAACCCACTTCTGTAACTATTTCATTCTACTCCCTTTCATCCCCTTTGGAGCAACCCAAGTGGTCTATTTACTTGAACACTTTCATGCATTTACAGCAGTGCTCAAACAGACCCACTCCTCTCTGTATGCTGAAGGCCCAGCCCCTGGGTCCCACCTTTTACAAAACCTTTTTATCCCCACTCCCAGCAATGTCTCCTTCCCCACGTCCCTAAAGCTGTTCTGGTCTCTTCTCCCTTAACCACTCTACCTCTTCCCAGGGATATCTCCTTGAGGCACACAGAAAGCACTTAACAAATGCTTATCATATTACTTAGGTATGAAGAGGACAGAAAATGTTGGAAATGGAGCCAGGTGGACCTAGGTTCAAATCTTGACTTCTAGGGGACCCCTAGCAAGTTGCTTAACCATCTGTCAAAATAGGGCTGTGGTACTTACCTTAGAGAGTTGTTATGAAGCTCAAATGAGATCATGTATAGAAAAGTACTTTGCAAAATTTGAAGAGCTTTACAAATGTTATGAATTATTAGTAGAGTGCAGAAAATATCTACCCCAACTTTTTCCTTTTATAAATGACCCTTGGATCATAGGCTGTATAGCTAGAAACTGAGTAAAGAGAGGTCAAAGTGGGAGGGCCACGTTAAGTGTGCAGGTGTCCTGACCCTCAGTTCAATGCTCTTTGCACAATACTGTATTGTCTTTCATTTGGCAAAGAGATTTAGAGTCTGTATATCCTTGGAGCTAGCCCTGTACGGTTCCCTTCCTTAGTCTCACAAGCTAAGTCTAGATGTCCCCTCAGCTTGAGTCACTGACCAAGATCACTGCAGAACCCCTTTCTTTAATCATTTTTTTCCCTCTCCATTCAGCATTAATGCCCTCTCTTGGCAGAAATCTTCTCTTTGGATTTTCCCACCTTCTGCTATCAGTCATTAACATATTTAACAGATTCAAGCCTTAGCACATTCAATTGCTTCAAACACTGTCCAGTCCATTCCACCACATCTTGGAAATACTGTAAAAGAATGACATGCAATCTATAAAGAGGTTGGAGATCTGTTAAGGATATCACAGGAATGCAGTTATAAAACAGTAATACTGCACCATCAGAGAATTTCCCTAATTGATTTCATGGTGACTACACTCGGGAGTTAGTCGTTGGTTCAAATGCCAGCTCTGCTGTTATTTAAGGCATATGTAACCTTGGGTAAGTCAGAATTCTTGGGTCTGTTTTCTTGTCTGTAAAAGGAATTGGTTCCTTCCAACTCTGAAGCCCATGATCCTAACCATTCCCTAACCATGAGTATTTTCAGACTGTATTCAAATTATTTGGTCTACCAACAACTGTTTGGAAAACTAAGCATATTATCATTTTTCTTGGAAATCTTACTTTAAGTTAGTATATTGTATTTAGCAGAGTACAATTTAAATCTCCTTCAGTACTGAGAAGATAAAGTTAATTATACTTGTCCTGAAAATCAATCTCTTATAGAAACTAACTTCATAACCTCTCTGGAGAGACTGAAGCCTGCCTGTTTAGTGGGGAAGGAAGGGGAGTGACTACAGGAGATAGAGGGTTAAGTATGCTCTCTTCAGGCAAAAACATTACTAGAGAACCACCTGAAGTATGGGATATTACTTCCTCGGAAAATATGCCTACCATCCATATTGACCAAAGGGAGGATGACAAGAATGGATTCTAGCAACATACTTTCTCCTTACATCTCCTTTCAGCAAATCCATTTTGACCCTATGTACTCCTCGTGCTATTGTCCTCCCTCCCTTTCAAAAGCTGTCCACTCTCATTGCTTCTGCTTCTCACATCTCAACTATGCAATCCAGCTCGAGACTTCGTTATTCACTGGAAACTATTCTTTCCAAAGTGGTCAATGATCCTTTGCTCTAGCCTCCACCTCTAATCTCTCCCCTCAGTCTGGGCTCTAATTGCTTACCTTCTATTGCCCAGACCCAGACCCAGCACACTATTTCCAAGACCTCTTCCACACCATGTATAGGGCATGTGTATTCCCCCTACCCTTTTCCCACACTAACTCTGAGCAGTTATCAAATCAACATTACCATGCTTGGCCAGGACTTGTCAATCAAATGTCTTTTGACTCCAATCACCATTCCCTCTGTCTTCCTAGTCTAAAACACTCCTTCCCAGTGACCACTCCCCTATATGTATTACCTTCCTCTATTAGAAGGTAAACTACTTGAAGGCAAGGTCTGCCATGCTTGCTTGTATCCCTAAGTACTCAGCTCAGTGCCTGATGCATAAGCACTTAATGAAGATTTTTCATTTATTTATCATCTCTTAATTGCCAAACCTCATGGCCTTTTCTCAAACTCCCTATTTCTTGACCTCTCTGCACCATCTCATTCTAATGACTGTACTCTCCTCCTGCATGGTCTTTCTGGATTTTCATGACACTGCTCTCTCACTTCTCAGGATCATTTGCTGGATCATCAATCAGAATCTCACGCTCTCTATGGATATTATCCAGGGCTCTGTTCTGGGCCTTCTGCTCTTCTGTTGCATACCCCATCAGCTATCACGGGTTCAGTGTAGATGAAGCCTAGCTCTATATATTTAGCTCTAGTCTCCCTTGAAATCTACTGCATCATCAACTGTCTATTGGACATTTTGAACTGGACTTCCAATGTGCACCTCAAACTCAGTAAGTCCAAAAGAGAACTCATAATTTTCCCCCAAACTCAATCTTCTCCCGAACTTCTATTTCTGTTGAGGACACCACTATCTTCCCAGTCACCCAGGTTCACAAGTTGGAGTCCATCATGAAATCTTCCCTTGGGGCAGCTAGGTGTGGCACAATGGATAGAGCCCTGGAGTCAGGAGGACCTGAGTTCAAATCAGGACTCAGACACTTGACACTCAGTAGCTGTGTGACCCCAGGCATGTCACTTAACCCCATTGCCTAAATAAATAAATAAAATGAACTCTTCCCTCTCCCTTGCCCCATATATCCAATCACTTGCCAAGTCTTACTGATCCTACCCCTACTACTTTAATGATAGACATCTCCTAGAACCTTTCCCTTCTCTTTCCTCACATGACCACCATCACTTAACCTATTGTAGCTGCCTCTTAATTGGTATTCCCTGCTTCCAGTCTTCCCCTTCTAGAATTAATCTTTAAAACAGTTGCCAAAGTGTCATTCCTAAAGCACTTCATTCCCCAAGTACCACTAGTATTCAATATAAATGACTTAGGCCCTTAAAGTTCTTCATACACAACCTAGCCACAATCCATCTTTCTAGCCCTATTTTATATCATACCCCTTTCACACCCTGCATTCTAGCTCCAATTTCTGTATACGTGTATGTATTTGCACACGCACGTATCAATCATCTCAATAGGATGGAGGCTCCTTGATAGCTGAACCCGTTTCATTTTTTTTCTTCCTATCTCTAGGCCTAGCACAGTGTCTTGTATACGGTGGGCACTTAACAGATACTTGAATGATTAACCCCATATATGACAACTAATGCCATTTAATTGGACAATCCAGTATTCCCAATGAAATTTGGACACCTGAAAACAAATCTAAAAGAACTCAACTAACCTGTCATGTCAGAGAATTTGGGGAAATGACTGAGTGACAAGGAATGAGAGTGCCATTAAGCAGTGTGTAGACCATACTCTTTATAGGTTAAATTTTGTACCTAAAATTCTCTTAATTCCATCCACTTGTTCAAGTTACTCAACTATGAAAACAAGAACCATAAACCGTAAAGATGTGAACACTTGCTAACCATGATGGAAATGTGCTCTTTTTCATTTCAGGAAGGAATAATTTTGAGCCTTGGAGAGGAAGAGGGAAAGATGAGACTTCACACATAGTAAGAGATTGAGGTTAAGTATTTTTTTAATTTCTACAAGGTCCCCTCAAGGAGTAGGGGAAATTTAATGAAATGTATATAAATCAGTTGTTTTCAATATGTACAAAAGTATCTTCTACATTTCTGAATGCTACCAGCTCCCAAATATTTCTTTTCTAGTAAAGGTGACATTACAAAAACAGCCCGATGATGCACTTTCTATTAAGTATCACAATACACAACATAATTGAATTTTATTCAAAAATAATTCCAAAATACAGAACAAGTCCTTTAAGAAGAAAAGCTATTTCTGTAATTCACTTCAGTAAACACATGAGCTGAACACTGCAGCTAAGGGTTGTCCCTTGTGAGGGAGGAAAACAAGCAATGCTTCAGTTCAGGATAAAAATCCACTCTGGGCTGAGAGATACAGGGAAGTCCCAGCCCAAGAGTAACTTTTACTTTTACCTAATTAGATCTGGCAGTTTCTCTCTGATGTTCTGAATGTGTTATTTCTCCGAGTTGTACTTAGTTTGTCTTCTTCCCAACAAAGTTTCTGAAGACTTTTGGTATGACACAGGCACTGTTGTGCACTTAATATGAAATGTCTAGAGGGTCATGGTAGTCTGGATTAAGTCTTTTTCCTAATAAAATTTTATCTACTAGTTTGGAAGTCAAATAATTTTTAAAAAACACTTTTCCATAATAGGATGGTTTTCAAGACAGGGTAACCAACAGTTTTCCAAAACCTCTGACTTTTCTAACTTGAAGCCTTTCTTTAAACTGCCAAGTGTACCATGGATGCCTCATCGGATTATCCATCTGTTACATTTCAGTCTGAATTGGCAATTAAGGACAACTGGAAAAAAATCCAAAAACCAAATCAATTACACCAATTTTACTGTTTATAAAAAATATGGGCATGGGGTTACCTCAAAACATCAACTTTTTCCGTTTTGAAAGTTATGAAGGCCTTGAAAAAACACACTGTTGCAACATTACTTATCGATGCCAACTCACAAATGCGAGGGTTTTATTTTTAAAGTCACAGAAATTCACTCCTTAGTACAGAAGTTCTACATAGAGATGTATTTCTAGACTGGTTGAATCACTGTGGTGGTGTTTCCTTTTTTAAAGCACTGACTGGAGAAGCCTACTTCTGTGAATGCTTTCAGCCGGCACACCAATTCTATTCAGTAGGTCTAGGCAGTCAGACCGACATGCACAACGGCATTGCCAGGGAGCATATGGAACATAGCAAAACTTGTAAGAATGGTGAAGGGACCATGTCCCAGAAGGAACCACTTAGAATGCCATTGTGTTGCAAAGACATTTCATTTTCCCCTTTGCTGCAATTGTAACGTACAGTGTATAAGGCCAACATTTTAAGGAGGCACCAAGGGGCACCCAAGCACCACAGCATGGACTGACATGCAACTTTTTTCTTAACAGGTTAAACTCCTAATAATAGTCTTTTTCTAAAAGCAGATAAGACATTAAGTTCTCAGGGATGGTGCATTTGGATATGATATTTACAGTTAAGGCGCTATTCTTAAACTCACCCCCTGGCTCACAGTAATTATGACTACATGATGTTTTAAGTTCATCATTTTTCTCATACCTTTGAGACGGCAAAGAAGAAAGGAATGAATTAAGAACCTTGGAGGCATTACTTTGTATTCCCTGGCTACTACTGGGATTAAATCTGTGTGGTTTTATTTCCGAGAGTATGTATGTACAAGACACCACTGAATCGGTGTATAAACAGTTTTAAAACTTCAATCAGTTTAATAAAGAGAAATGGCAGCCTTTGACAGTTCTCCTTCACAGTTCTACTCTTGGCAGCCCAGAAACTAAAATGTGAACAAAAGACCACAAAGCCCAAAGTTCCATGAGGAATATTTTGGTATACACTTTAAGTAATCATGAAATTTACACAGAGATACAATTTGGTGGATGGGAAAAAACTTGATTTGAGAAAATAAAATTGGTTTTCATAGTTGGCTGCTGTGAAATGTAGACAAAAAGTAAAATCTCTTTAAGTGACAGATCTGCGTACTTTTCAAACTTCTGTTCACCACTGAAAGAACTCAAGACTGATTAAGTGGGATCTGGTTTCCCTTGTTTCCATTTGATACTGAAGAACAGAACAGTGGATTGACTGCCATTACAATTTTCACATATTTGATACTTTTCAAATAGAAATATAATCAGCACCACCAAGGGAACTTTTCTCAGCTGTATCTGCTGCTTTCACTGGGGCTTCGGTGATTAGAATAGCTTCGGTCACTTTCACTGTCAGAGCCGTAAGATCTACAACTCCTGGACAAAAATAACAATACAGACACCCCTTAATTTTAAAACTTCAAAATCCTATTCTCATACCTTCTATATGATAAAAGTAGCCCGACAGCACAATTCTCAACACGCTTATTTATAAGACATAAAATTGAGAATATCAGAAAAAAAGCTGAAGGAGAAAGGGAGGCCGCCTGATAGTGAGAACAGAATGGGCCAACTACGGGACTCTCAGGCATTTTCATACTTTAGGAGAATAACACCAGGTTTAAAATATAATGAATAAGGGAAGGAAGCTCACATGCCAGTAAATTCTTTGCAACCCATGTAAGAATACAGTAGAACAGTGATTTAACAAAGTAATTCACAATCCAAAAGAAGTATTAGCTTTCATTTTTTATTTTTAAAATGAGTGAGGAAAGAAAAATGGTTAAATGAAAAGAGAAACAGGTGAACCACGGCATTAAATGGCAGCCCAAGGTCAGTGATTTCAAATTGTGGGAACCCAGAAAAATGGTGGATATTGGTCAAGACAGAAGCTTACTACCATTCAAGTACCCTAGAAAGAACCATTACCATGTTGCTATGATGCTCCTTTAATATATTATCAAAGCGTTTTTCACTGAATAACTGGTCCAAGCAGTTGATCTTTTAATCAAGGTAAATAATCACAGCATTTTCTTTTAGCTTTTAGTTTTCTCTTCAAAAAGCATTTGACTTTGTCAGTCTTGATTATTTCTAAGAAATGGCCTTGATGCAGAAAGTGGGACATAGCTTTTCTTATGCTACCCTCCATTCCTTCCAAAACGAATGTTTGTCCAAGGAAGTATGAATATTTAAAAATTCATTTTGAAAATTAACATGAATGAAAACTAATAAACGCTAACTCTTTGATCTAGACTGACATATTTTTTTAAATTCAAGATTAGAAACATACTATTTCTGACTCAGAGACTTATTCCTTCTTCTTGACACAACAAAGATGACATTTCTTAACACAAATAACTTGGCAAAGAGTTACCAATGGGGACTTTAAAGAGTCCAACTTATCGACACTTACCTAGACCGCCTATTATAACTCCGAGATCGTCGGTAACTGTCACTCCTTTTGCTCCTACTTCTACTGCGACTTCTGCTGTAATAGCTGTCATAAGTGTAGGACCTACTTTAACCAGTAACAACAAATATTTAAAGCTCTTCAAAGGTAATCATTCATATACACTACTATAAGAAATTATATCAGCATAAGGCTCTATCTTGAAAGAGGCATTTTATAGTGAAAAAGTAAAAAACTGTGTAACAAAAACATTTATCATTAATGGAAATGTTAGGTTCATTATATTAAACATAAAACTATTAACCTCTTTTCCCTAATGAAAGGGACTACACAAAATTAAAGTGAAATATATTGATTGAGAGATCTTATTAGGCAATTATATTCCATAAAGAACTGCCTTTACAATTTTAAATCAATTGTTACTTTTTGATACTTCTCCCTTCCCTAGTCACCACTCCCCTATGCAGTCCCTGTAGTTTGCCCATTAGAACAGAAACATACTTTTTCTTTCACTCATTCATAATGCACTGATACATAAATTATCAGATAAGGACCTTTAATTTTAGAAACAATTTAATCCCGTTCAATTTATTTTGATTATGAAGAGGATAAAATACATTTTAAATGAATGGATTATGAAATAAACACTAATAATGCCAGCAACTATTGAGCAATGCAGTATAGTATATAGACTCCATTTTACTAAGTGGGTAATCCTAGATAAATCTTTCTCTCTGAGACTCTACTTTCATCAACTGATTAAGGATAATAACGCTTGGACTACCTAATTCATAAGGTTGTTGTGAAAAAAGCATTCTATAAATTCAATTCAATGAATATTTAGCAATCACCTACTATTTGCAAGGTTCTGAGGTATGTGCTGGAGATATAAAGACAAAAATGAACAGTCCCTGCCCACAAGGGGGATATATGTATGCAAGTGAATACAGCACATATACAAGTAATTTATGAGGGAGAGAGAATGAACCTTTAAATTTCTATAGCAATGTCAGCTCTATCATTATTACATAAAGATGCAGTTCGAACCTGGATCGACTGTGATGATCATAAGAGCTGCTCCTGGATCGGCTTCTGCTATATGTCCTACTATTGAATATTTACAGGGGAAAAAATTGTGTAGATTAATTAAAATGGACTATTGTAAAATTACAGAAACCCAAATATTTATCAATCAGTAGTAGTGAAAACTCAAATGACAAGCTTCTAGAATACGCAGCCACACAAATCCTGTTTTAGTCTTTAAAATACACTAATATTGTACATGAAGGACCCAATATTGCTTACCAACTCTTCTGTTTGAGTATTTTTGAAACAGAGGTACTACATAAAACACTATGACACTAAGTTTGCTATATCTAGTGTTAGGGTGGTGAATTGATGAGAGTGGATAGAAGGGATCTGCAGACCCTGTGAGAAAGGGAGTTCACATCCTGCTAAGGGTCTGGAGAAGTAACGAAAAAGGATCTAGGGAACACCTAGAAACTGGTAGGCTCTGGGCTTGAAGTGCATACACGTATGTATGTACGTACATCACACACACACACACACACACACACACACACACACACACACACACACACACCCTTCTACCAGTGATCAACAAGTACACGCAATTGGATAAAAACAGAATTTTGGAAGAATGTGAAGACACCGAGGGTCTATATCCTTAGCTTCCTTTCTTTGCTCCCTAGCTAGAGGGTTTCTATTTTCCCTCCCCAACACAAGAACATCAGGACCTAGGAACAGGCACACAGACTGTACACATATAATCATTTCTTTATTTATCTTTTTTCTCAGCTCAGTCGTCCTCTGTCTAGTGTTCACCAATTACCGTTTTCTCCTCACTGGCTTCTATCTCCTTATGTCTTTTTATAGTTATTGGGAAGAGACAACAGTGACTGTAGGATGACAGCGTACAGATCGATGTCAACAAGCATTCACTAAGAGCCTACTATATGCAACATCAAATGATAGGATTTAAAAAATATCTATGCTACAGAATGGTTTTCCACTTGAGGGAAACTTACCTGTGGCTTTTATAACTGTGATAAGAACTACTGCGACTTCGTGATCGATCTCTACTGTACCATCCTCTGCTCCGACTTCTGGAATAACTTCTTGAACTACAATTCAGAAATAGTTTATGAGGTATGAATATATGCAACCAAATCAGTGAACATAAAATAGCTCATTTTTTATGCTGTGAAAAAGGTGATTTCAGAACAAGAAAATTAACAGAAAACTGTGTTTCTTCGTTCATTCACTCACTCAGTAAACATTTATTAACCCCTGGCCATACACAGAAAGTCTCATGCTAAGTCCAGGTGACATGCCGTTTAGGTCAAATCCGAATACTGCCTGGAGCTCATATGCTGTCAAGGGGCTAGGTAGGAGACAAAGACATAATAAATAAGCCATTATCAAGGGCAAAGGACAAAGCTATATATGCAAGGGTCAAAGGGGAAAGCTGTTACCAACTAACAGGATTAGTGATGGCTTCATGGAGGAAATGGCATGAGTCAGATTTAATTTTGTCTTAATTAAAAAAAAATTTGTAGGCAAAGAGTTATAAGAGAATAACACAAGCAAAGGCAGAGAAATAGGAAAAAATGGCACGAGTTTGGAGGACACAAAATGGTATTTGTGAAAGAAACTAAAATGAGATAAACCTGGAAGAATAGAATATTGCCATTTGTGGAGAGTTTTGAAATGTTAAGAAAAAGTCTGTTACTTTAATTAATGGGAAGTCAGTAGGGTTTGTTTGGTTTTTTTTTTGAGAAAAGGGACAATGTGACCAGGTTTATACATAAGGAAAAAATGGAGAGGGAAGAGTGTAGGAAGGGGAACTAGGTTTGTCCTGTGGTAGCTGCAATGTGTATACGGGAAAATACAAGAGATCAAGGAGCTAGAACTGATAACACCCAGTAACTAATTAGAAAGGAAAGGTGAAGGAGAAGGAAGATTCCAAAATAACCTCCCAAGAACTTTTACGTAAGGACTCTTGACAGAGGCTAACTCGGAAGGTAAGACAGTGTCCAGGTAATGAGACAATCTCTCAAATTACCACAGTTCCAATTACAGAGGGTAAAAATTGAGACTATTAGCAGACTACAAAGGAAAAACAGAAAAAGTGTTCTAGAGGAGAAAAGCTGTAAGACAAAGAGAAAAACCACAGTGATAGTGGCAGAAGGGCAGAAAAGGGGTAGAAGATGCTAGGAGTCAGTTTTTATACCACTTATCAACATCAATTTAACTCTTAGTACTCTTAAAAGAAAACTGCTTGGGCCAACCTACTCCTAGAAGAAGCAACCCCTGTTCTGTCAGCCTTGCTGCTGCCCTCTGACCTCAATCTGGAGTACACTTCTCTCTGCCTCTTGCAGCCTCTGAGGCACTACTCCCTCTCTGGAAAGTGTAGAAGCTCCTTGAGGGCACAGACTATCCTATTACTTGTATGCCCAGCTTAGCATACACAGCACTTGAAAACATCACAAGTGCTTTATACATTTTTATTATTCATTCATAAATGAAACCCAAAGAAATAAAGAAGCTGAAGTAGGATGGAAAGGAGTTGGTACAGTTGGTTTCTTCATACAACCAAAGGCATTAAGACATTTCATTCTCATGGTGGTAGAGGATACAGAGTAGTGGAAGATACATAGTATAAATAAGCAAAAAAACCTATCATGAAATTTGTAGCAGTGGCTAAGGAGAAGAGAAATTTTTCAAACTAAGTCAATACTTCCATATTTGGCACCTTCAGTCAAAGGCAGGCACTGAGGATGACAAAAAAATGTCAGAAAAATATGGTTTAGAAGAAATGAAAGATAAAGCCTTCTAGATTACAGAAGTTTCACATATACCTATCTGTAAATGTATACATTAAGAACATCTAGAAGAAGTACATTGGAAAACTGATATGGTTACTGATGAACAAATTGATGTTCTCTAATCTCAACTGAGGCCTCACTGATGCACAATCTTTTAATCTTCTATCCCCATTAAATTTCCAAAGTTATCTGTTCTAAACCTTTTCTTCTTAAGCCAATAAAATCACCTCTTTCCCCTTCCCCCTCTCAGTAAAGGACCTCACCCTATCAAGAAAACTGGATCCCATAGTGAGAACTCTCTTTTGCCCAATTCTATACCTCAAATCCCCTCACCATCAACCTCAAACCTCTTTTCTTTTGTTCAAGTCCCAGGGGAAAAGGTGGTTCTTTTCTTTGGAAAAGCCAATCCCTCTACTTATACCTCTGATACCATTCCCTCACAGGGCTTGTCCTTTAAATCCCTGCTGACTATAAAACATGCAGGAATATTGCTATTCTGGAAAAAGCAAAAAAAACCCCCTCCAAAAACAGAAACCAAAACAAACCTTCCCTTGATCCTGTTTATCCCCCTCTCAAACTACTGTCCTACTTTACTTTTTAATTAAAAAATTTTAATTGAAAAAAAATTTTTTTTCTCCCTTCTATCCTCCCAGTATTGGGGGAGGAGGAGAAGGGCAGCACTCTTGTAACAAATATGCACGGTCAAGCAAAACAAATTCTCACACTGGCCATGTCTAAAAAATTTATTTCATTCTGCGATATCTACTACCTCTTTGTCAGGAGGTGAACAGTATGTAGCATCACTAGCCCTCTGGTGTCACAGATGATCACGGCACTGATCAGGGTTCTCACTGCTTTTAAAGTTCTTTTTTACACTGTTGTTATTATATAAATTGTTTTGGTTCTGCTCACTTCACTCTACCTCAGTCCCCAAGTATTCCCAAGTTTCTCTAAAATCATCCTTTTCATCATTTTTTTTTACAACACAATAGTATTACTTTCTTCCTTGCTTCTCTAATTTATTTACGATGTCACCCTTAATGTGTATATGTCATGCATCCATTTGAACCTTATCTTGGCAGATGATGTGATATGTTGTCTGTATCTGGTTTCTGCCAGACTGCTTCCCAGTTTTTCCAGCAGTTTCTGTTGAAGAGTGAGCCCTTAACCCAATTGCTTTGGCCTTTTGAGTTTACTCAAACAGTAGGTTACTAAGTTCATCTGCTTCTCAGCGTTGCGTACCTATAATTTGTTCTACTGATCAACTTCTCTATTTTTTTAACCATCATTTTGATGATTACTGTTTTGTAGTGTAGTTTGAAATGTGGTACTGCTACACTGAAAGCAATGGGTTTCCCATCACTGGACGTCTAAGTAACTTTATCTGGGACATTAAGAACAGGCTTCCTGTTCAAGTACTGTTTAGGTTCAGGTTAGACAAGGAATCTCTTTAATCTCTTCCAATCCTGAAATTGTGATTCTGTAACAATGGAACTACCACACCTGGACTCTAGTATCTCATTCTCTGATGTGCAAACTGAATAAGTGGAAATGGCACTAAAGACAAAGGCAGAATGAGCACCTTCATACCACACTGACCCATGTACCCACATTTTAATCTTTATAAAAATTTTAATAATGATCTACACATATACTGAAGCTATCTTAGATGAAAACATGACAAGAGAACAGGTTTTCACAAAGGATATTCTACAATAGATATTTTTCATAATCACACAACTGACTGAAAGGTACAGGGAATGTTTTTTTTTTAATGATAAAAAAGTATTCGATTCAATAGAGCCAGATATAGCTTTAAAGGTTCTCTTGCAATGAGATGTCTTCTATGTATATGTTCAGATCACAAATGATTCTTTAATAAATCCAATGAGAGAGGTGACTTTTGAGCATCATTATCAAGAAAGGCTATACCAACAGGAAGAAATGTTTGTCAAAGGTATAAGTCACTGTCATGGAGGCTAAGGCTAGCAGAGTCCATTGAACTCTGGGAGGATAAGGATTCTAGATGCTCATGTCTGTGGATGACATCATGTTATTTACTTTAAGCCTTGGCATGCTGTGGAGCCTCCTAAGTGATATACATAAACACCCAGGACTTCAGCCTAACAATCTACAAAAAAAAAATTTCAAGTGACTAAAGAATACCTTTTTTCCAAGGTATAACACGCAGCTAAATGGATAGCCCATTGAGCTAGTCCATGAATCCACTTTAGGACAAGACCCTGCAGGTGGATAATGAATAAGCTGTGTCAAGAATCAAAGACGAAGAAGAAATAGGGTTAGATTACAGTTGAGAAACTGCACAGGACATTCATCAATCCTAACCTCCTGCCTAACACAAAAGACCATCTTTTTAAACACAAATTATCTTCTGATACTATAATGCTGAAAATCTTGCTACATCACAATCTTATAATGATTAAAACTGCAGGTAATCTGACAAGCAATGGGGACATATGGTGTCTCTGACTAAACTGGGTCATACTAATGATGATGAATTGAGCAGAAGTGGTATAACAGAGAGCAACCAAATGTACGAGTGGAAAAAGTGGTGACGGGTCTTGAAAAACAGGCTGAGTGCTGCACTAGTTCCTATATCATGATGAAAAGACCTAGAGGAAGATTTCCTATGGAATATTTATAAAAGGACACAGCCAGAGAGGTTCAAGGTAAGTAGAGGAGTTATAAGATGAACTGATGGAGAAAACCTATCGTAAACACTACCTACCTCCTGATAGGGAAGTAATGGGCTCAAGATACAGAATGAGACATACATGTTTGCACAGCCAATGTGGGAATTTATTTTGCTTAACTATGCAATTTCTTATAAGGGTTCCGTTTTTATTTTTTTTTCCCAAGGGGGTGGGAGGAGGTAAGGAAAGAAACTAAATGCTCATTAACTGAAAAAATAAAACAAAAGATGTACAACCAGAGGAAGTAACTGCACTGATGAGATAACAGATTCATCTTAGTACTGAAATACAGTAGAAAGGGATGCGTAATGAGACATAAGATATAACTGAAGAGAAAGGAAATTTTTTTTATAAGAAACCAGAAAAGGAGCCAGTCAGCACCCTTCCATTACAGTGCTCTTCCCCAGACTTAAATATTTTTCGTTTCACTCTTTTCACCATATAGACTATTGGGAACGCAAAGCCGGACATTTACAGAAACTTCCTTGCTCCTTATTACCGGTGTCTTTTCTTGGAAATGTTCACAACTTTGTCAACTGACAGTTTATCTGAAGAATGTCTTAAAGATGATTTGTTTTAATGTTTTCCTTCTAAATGAATCCATACATTATTAGGCAAGTCACAACTTTCCTCATTTATAAATGAGGTTAGACTAGGTGATCATGAGGCCCCTTTCTAATTCTAACATTTTTTGTTCAGATGTCTCCCAGCTCTGACATTTTATCAAATGGAGAAAATATTTTTTTTGGGGGGGGGGAGCATGAGAGGAGGAAGAGGAAATGAAACCAGAAAACTGCTCACCGGTAAGAATAAGTAGAACTTCGAGATCGACTTCTTGACTGACTGGAGGACACGGACCTTGTTCTGTGTCTTGACTTGGTTTCAGACTTGCTCCGGGACCTACTCGGACTCCTGGATTGGCTGTTGTCATCTCGACTGGGCGTCTGCTCTTCACTAGAGCTCTCTCGATTTCTTGGTCTCCGGTTTAGCCGTGCAGTTTTTCTCACCTCATCAAAGAGAGAACCAGGACGAACTTTGTTTTTGCTTTTGATTTCTATGCGCAGGCCTTGTGGTTTTGTGTCAGGTACAGAAGGTAAAGTCTTAATTTCCATAGCACCGGAAGTTGTAGTTGATGACAGATTACTCACGCCTTGCAAAGGCTTCCATTTATTATCAACTATGTTGCTCTGGCTTCTTTCACTCACGTCTGACTTAACAGAATTTTCAACAGTACTGGCGAATCCAAGAGTATTACCTTCCTGCTTTCCTACTTCACTCACGGTCTTGTTTTCAGTCATACTGCTTTCTTGATTAATAACCACAGTTTCCAGATTCTCATTCTGCAAATCCTGGTTTAGAGCAGTATTTATATCTGGAGTACCAAAACTCAGATTGCTTGGAGGGGAAATCTCTAACTTTACAGGAGAGTTGCGTTCTGGAGTACAAATCTCCATATTATCATCTGTCTGCACCACATCTTCTATTCCACTTCGAATGGTTTCATCAACATGCTGATTATTTTTTTGGGAAGTGGATACACTTTTTTCTGCATTTAAAACGCTGGTGGAAGCATTGGGTTTACCATTGTCTTTAGAGAATGGATTAGAATCTGCTGAAGTGTTAATCACATTATGTTTGCCTGAGTGGCTGCTGTCACCACAGAGTTTCTCAGTTTTCATATTCTTATCTTTGATAATTTCACTGTTTTCAAGATCTTGTTTTTTCCCCTTTATGTCCTTGGTAACTTGGTTTTCATTAATTTCTTCCTCCTCCTCTTCACCAAATTCCAGTGGGGGTTGCCAATGAAAGGTTTCCTTTCGTTTCTGAACCTTGTGTTTTTTCTCTTTTTTTCCTTTGGATTTCTCTTTCAACTTTTTAGTGTGTTCTTTTTTAACATTCTTCTCTGATCTGTGTTTGTGTTTCTTTGATTTTCCTCGATGGTTTTCAGAATTGGAGTGGGAGCTCTCTGAAATGGAAGGTGATAGGTGCTGTTTGCTTGGCTTCCAAGCACTCTCACTATCTGAAATAAGGATGCTTTCGGAAGATTTTGGCGCGGGTTTGGCCTTCGTGAAGGTCCCCACAAACTCTACATCAGATTCTGATGTAGCCTCTCCTTCCTCTTTATCAGAAACTGGCCTAGAATCTTCTTTACTCTTGTTTACTTCTCGCTCTGAATTGGACTCAGAGTCCCATCTGCTGCCAGCATAATTCTTCCTTTTGGATTTTTCTCCATTAAGAAGATAGTCAGAGGAACTCTCATTTAACACCTTCTTTTTGGAATGATCACTATCCCATTCAGACTTTGATTTCTCTTCATCTCTGTTATTAGATGCACTTTTTTCCTGTTTCTTATTATTGGTACCTTCTCCTTGGCCATGTTTCTCTCTTTCTAGGTTTGGCTGTGTAACTTTCACAAATGATTGTTCACTATCTGAAGAATAGTCTAAAGAAGACTTGCTTTCACTATCTTTTCTCTTTCGTGAGGACTCATCTCCACCTTTGACATACTTATTGTTAAGTGTTCTTTCAGAGCTACAGACCTGTCTTTTCTTTGAATCAATAATATTCTTCTCATTGGCTCTAGATTTTCTTTTCGTTCGTCTTCCATCATCACTGCTAACAGAATATGAAGATGACCTACTATATCTGGATCTATCACTGTATTTGCCTCGTGAATGGGATCTAGGAGTTGATAGAGACTGAGACCTTGAATGTGAGCTAGCTGGACTCCCTGATCTTGTGTATGATCTTGAATAAGACCTACTTCTGGAAGATCTGCTTCTTGATCTTGGTGAACTCTCTGAACTTCTATCACTATGATATTTTGAATAACCACTCCAATCGCTATCTGAACTCTTTTCCCTCTTACGATAAGACGATGAAATACTGGGCTCTTTTACATTTGTTAAACTGTACGTGTTTGGGGGAGGAAGTAAATGTGTTGTCTTAGCCTTCATTTCTTGAATTCGTTCATAAGAGGGCTTCCAGGGCTTCTGTCCAGGTTTCCATCGTGAAGGTGGAGGACTATCACTTAAAGGTATTACAGGAATACTTTCAGCTACTATTGGCTGCACAACAACCTTGTCATTTGGTGGCACTGCTGCTCTTATGGGCTCTGTTTTGATTGGTTTATTTTCATTTAATCGAGAGGCTGTACTTCTGGGGGATTTAGATGTTGTCCTCTGACATCTGGACTTGGAATTGGATCTGGACTTTGACCTACTTTGAGAAAGTGATGAGGACTTTGATGCTGTCCTTGACCTAGAGCTTCCTTTGGAATATGAACGAGATTGGGATTTTGATCTGTAGTATGAATGAGAATCTCTGCTATACTGGGTTGAAGAGCTTTGCTCATCCTTGTCAGATTTAGACCAGCCCCTCTTAGATGAGTGCTGGGATGATGATGACGAATGAGATCTCCTTTCTCGATCACAAGGAGATTTCATTTGCTGGATTGAAGATCTGGAGGATTCAACATTTGAAAGTTGAGAGATTTTCTTTTTCTTGGTTGGTTTGTGTCTCTTGCAGTGTTTCTGCTTTTTAGCTTTCTTTTTATGTTTTACTTTTTTCTCTTTTCTGTGTTTTTTGTGATGACTGTCAGAATGTCTTACTGTACTAAGGTCAGAATAATAGCCATTATATGACCATGATCTTGATCTTTGAGACAAGCTTCTTTCATCCCACCGGCTTGAACATGGGTCACTTAACCTATGAACAAGGACACAGAGTCAGCACATCATCTCATTAAATTTTTTATGTTCAAAAATATTCTAGGTTGCCACCACCAAAAAACTGCTCACAACCAAATACATGCATAGCACCACAAGAAACCTTTGCAAGAGATTAATCAAAGAACCACAAAGATTCTCTAGTGCCATGGAGAAAATAAAGTAATGAAAAGAACTTAAGGCTTTCCTTAGAAGTAATGCCAATAAGACAACACAGTGTAATGAAAAGAGCTCTAGAATGTGACCTGAGAAGTCTTGGGTTTGAATCCTGGCTCTACTACATTTTTACCTATGTGACTCTGAGCAAATCACTTCACTTCTCTGGGCCTATTTCCTCATATAAAAAATGAGAGACCTAGACTAGAGAATCTAAAAAATCTTTCACAGCTCTAAATTCTATGATTCTATGGAGAGTATCAATTCATGTCCTCCCTCCAAAGCAGGACTGTACCTAGTACCTGGGATAATTCCATGAACATACTTGCCTCAGCATTATTTTAGATACAACTCGCAGATGCCATTAGAGTCAAAGATGAGATTTCACCACATAGACCTGATTTGGGGTTTTAGTGCATATGTTGACCAGGTATTCTAGAAAAGGCTTCATTCCTTAAACAGATGAGAATTAATGGGTAGAAGACCATGCTTTTAAATAGGATATACTACTGTGTATGGTGTAATGAGAGAGCTGGATTTGAAGTGCAATTAAATCCTGGTTCTGCTACTTATTACCTATGTCATCCTGGGCAAGTTATTTACCTCCTTTGGTCTTTACTCTCCCCACCTGCAAAATGAGTGGGTTGAACTAGATACTTACTTCTTTTACTATTATTCAATTGAAGCATTTAGTCAGTGAGTGCCTATTCTGCCTCTAGTAACATCTTAGTCAATGGAAATATAAAACAGTCCTTGACCTCAATGAGCTTATATTCTACTAGGAGAAAACAACATGAATACATATACATACACACACACACATACACACACACACACACACACACACACAATATGGAGCAAACAGAATTTATATAGAGCTTTGAAGTTTGCAAAATGCTTTACAAATACATAATTTGATTCTCACAACAACCCTTGTAGGTAGCTACTATTATTACCCCCATTTTACAGATGAGGAAACCAAGGCAGACAAAGGTTAAATGAATTGCCCAGAATCATACTGCCAGTTAAGTGTCTAGGCCGATTTTGAACTCAGGTTCTTCCTGATTCCAGAAATACAAAGTATTTTCAGTGCAGAGAGCACTAACAGTAGGGACCTCTAAGGTCCCTATTCATATATATATGAAATGTATGTATCTACTATATGTATATGTGTATTCCTATAATTACCTCACATTACATCACTCTAATTTAGATTGTGACTTGCTCTTCAAAAGGGCCATCTCCAGCCCTGAAGTCAAGAGGACCTGAGTTCAAATCTGACTTCAGACACATAACACTCACTAGCTGTGTGACTTTGGGCAAGTGACTTAACCCCCACTGCCTCACAAAAGAAAAAAAAAAGGCCATCTCTAATTCTTCATTCCTCCTAGCACTTATCATACAGCAGACACCAAAGACATTCATACAAATACTGAAATTACTCCATTACGAATAAAAGCCCTTCAGACACTTGACACTTACTAGCTGTATGACCCTAGGCAAGTCACTTAACCCTGTTTGCCTCACCAAAAAAAAAAGGGGGGGGGGGAGGAGTGGGAAAAGAATAAAAGCCCTTACTTATCGCCTTTACTCCATTTTTCTCCACTGGGTGGTCTGTATGCTCTTAACCTCTGCATTTCTTCCTTCCAGTGAGGAGGCGTTTCACTGCTTTCATCATCATCTGACTCAGAACAAGACCTTGATCGAGGTGGTGTATGATACCGCTTTAAGAATAAAGATAAGATTTAAAGTCTAAGTAAACAACTCGCTACAATACAGTTTGCTTTTAAGTAGAATTTGGTACAAGACAATATCGGATACAGTCCTGCTGTTCCCTATCTCCAGAACTTCAATACAATCCAATTCTAAAGCCCAGTTCCTACACAGAAGAGGTAAACTTAATACTTAAGTCCCCTAACAAGGAACGGTAAAAAAAAAAAAAACCAACAAAAAAACCCAACAACCAAAAAAACCCCCCCACCACATAGAGTCTTAAACTGAAAAGAAAGAACATAGCTGATTGTAGGAAGTAGCTGTAATATAGGTAAAATAGCAGATACCAAATAATTCACAGGAGAAAAACAAAAATCCAGAAAAAAAGGAACCCAGAATAAAACCTGAAGTACCAGGCGCTATGTACAAAATGTAGTGACAAGCAAAAGGAGCTACAAAGCCGACTACAAGAAGGTACATGTGCCTTCATGAGCATCACTGATTGGTGCAATGGGATCCATAATTCAAATATGACTCTAGGAGGAGAAGAGATGGTAGAATAAACATTATACATTAAAAAAGATACACTCATGTGCATCCAGAAACCAGAGGAAAACAGATACAATTCAGAACATTCGGGTTAAATTCAATGGAAAGAGAAACAGAGGCAATGAAGTGACAAGAGTATGTTACAAACAGGAGAAGGACATATTGAGCAATGCAGGAAACAGATCATAAGCCTGACACTGAGACAAGGACAGATTAGTAACGGAGGACTTCAATTATCTGGACATGTGTTAATATGCTCTATGTCAAAAGCAGAGAAGCTAATCATTTCCTGGCTTGCCACAATGATAATTTCATCATTCAAAAGCTAGAATAAAGGATGAGAACTGTTATTCTGGACCAGATTCCAACCAACAAGGAGGAACTGCTAAAATAGAAATGACAGGAACCTGCTGGGGAAGTGACCACTCCATCTTAGAATTTGTGATTAGAGAAATGATAACAACTAGGGTTATATAATCTATTAGAGAACAACAAAAACTCTCACCTTGATGCAGAGCTTTAAAGTCTGTAGAACAACGTATGTCTCTTTTATCTAATTTAATCCTCATAGCAACATGAGGTAGAATACTAAAAGTACTAGGATCCCTATTGCATAGATCAGAGAACTGAGTCTCAGAGAGGTCAGGTGACTTGTCCTTAGTCATTCAGTAAGTATCAGAAGCAGTATTTGGACCCAGGTCCCTCTTAACTCCAAGTCTAGCCTCAAACTCTTATGTGCTCAAACATTTGGATGAATGTAATAACATTACATTTAACTGGGATAAATGTAAAGTCCAATACTCATATTTTAAAAAGACAGAGGAGGAATGACTAAACAGAATTTATCTGAAGAAGACTGCTTTCTGGGGGCAGTGAGGTGGCACAGTGGACAGAGCTCTGGCCTTGGAGTCAGAAAGACCTGAGTTCAAATCCAGTCTCAGACACTTGACACTTAATAGCTATGTGACCCTGAGCAAGTCACTTAACCCTGACTGCCTCACCAAAAAAAAAATTGCTTTTGGTTGCTTGAAAGCTCAATGTGAATCATCAATAGTGAGATGTTGCCACCAAAAATGCCAATGGGATCTTATTAGGCTGCCTTAAAAAAGGCATAATACCCAGAAGAGAGGTAATAATCCCACTCAATTCTGCCCTGGGGAAAATTAATTTAAAAAAAAGAATTAAATAAGACACTGTCTCTTTGTCCAAGATCTCACAATACGTTGGAAGATCTGACACATGCATAACCATAACACATAAGTATATGAGGCACAAATCATGCCTTTGTGAAATGTGAAGGGAGACCTCTTACTTAGAGGAAGGGCTACAGGGAAATACAATATTTCAGAGTTAGAAGGGACCTCCAAGGCTGTATAGTTGAACCAATACCCGAAACAACATATCCTCTACAATCTCCTGAACAAGTAGTCATCCAGATTTTACTCCAAGACCTTAAGTGAGAAAGACCCTACTACTTCTTAGGCCATCCAATCATTGTAATTGTTAAGATGTTTTCCATTATCTCAAGAGGGAAACTGACCTCTATGTCTTCCCATTCTTCATACTTCTATTCTCTGAGGCCAATTAAAACTAATCTAATCCCAGTTCTTGCCAAGTAGGTGGTGCAGTGGATACAGTGCCGGGCCTGGAGTCAGGAAAACTCATCTTCCTGAGTTCAAATCTGGCCTCAGATATTTACTAGCAGTGTCACCCTGGGCAAGTCACTTAGCCCTGTTTGCCTCAGTTTCCACATCTGTAAAATGACCTGGAGAAGGAAATGGCAAATCACTCCAGTATCTTTGCCAAGAAAACCCCAAATGGAGTCACAAAGAGTCAGACATGACTGAAAAGGACTAAACCACAAATTCTAGTTCTTCCACAGAGCAGCCCTTATATTCCTCCTAAAGCTATCACATGAAGAGGAATTAGATTTGTCCAGCTTGGCTCCAGAAGACAGAAGTAGGAGAGGTGGGTAGAAGTTACATAGAGGCAGATTCTCAAGGCATCTAAAGAAGGATAAGACAAAAAAAACAAACTTGGACTTCATTACTATAAACAAATGACTCAGATCATCAATATTCAATCCTTTTTTTTTTTAAGGCAGTTGGGGTTAAGTGACTTGCTCAGGGTCACACAGCTAGTAAGTGTCAAGTGTTTGGTCTGAGGCCACATTTGAACTCAGGTACTCCTGACTTCAGGGCCAGTGCTCCATCCACTACACCACCTAACTGCCCCATCGATACTCAATCTACATGTCTTCTTTTCCATATATATAAGATTTTTATGAACATAATCCATACCCATACTGAGGTCATCCTTGATGAGCTATCAGAAAGGAACATTCCACAAGAGATCACATCTTTACTATCACAATTAACCAAATGATGGACAGAACACAAGCTATCAACGTACTTGTTCACTGATTACAAAAAAAATTCTTTGATTCAGTAGAACAAATGACACATGAAAGGACCACAAAGTTTCCTGGGCACATCAAAATTACACAGGATCCTTAATATAATGATAAAAGATAACTTTGTTCAATAACTCTTTGATCTTTAATATCAGGCAAGGTATAAAACCAAGATATGGATCACTAGCAAAGATGTGTGTTATTATCATAGACAATATCTGATCCAAGTCCAAAAGGAAATCTCTGTAGAGGGTGAGGTATTCCAGATACTCCAGTTTTTGAAGACTGTGCTAACTGCATCAAACTTTAAACACTGCAAAACCCCAAGATGAAATTCATAGTCATTCAAAAGAGTATGGCCTAGGGGCAGCTAGGTGGCACAGTGCATACAGCACTGGCCCTGAAGTCAGGAGGACCTGAGTTCAAATCCAGCCTCAGACCAAGCACTTGACACTTACTAGCTGTGTGACCCTGGGCAAGTCACTTAACCCCAACTGCCTAAAAGCAAAACAAACAAACAAACAAACAAAAAAAGAGTATGGCCTAACTACTCATATAGGAAAAACAAAGTGGATGGACAGCTATCAATCAGCCTATGATGGATAATTAAACGGATTAATTACAGAGGTCGTCCATCAATGTGTGTATATCTATATCTATATCTATCTCTATCTAGATCCACATGCAGATCTAGTTATAGCTTAGATAGATACTACAAAAGCACAATGAACTGGTACCAATATTGAACAGAAAGAAGACAGCAAGCTGGACTGCTTTTGAGAAACCGCAAATTCATTTTAATATCTCCAGCTTCTCCCCGAGTCTTCTTAATATTAAATTTTACCAGGGTTTTAGGGCTTTGAATCACAGAACAGCACAGTCTCCAAAGAATTGAAGGCAATGTGTAAAGGAGAGGCCCATGACAAATGTGAATAGGCTGCCACACAGGACAAACCAGGAATTACCAAAGAGAGCTAAAGTAAAAAATATTGTGAAAGGAAAAAAAAAAAAAGAAAAGAAGAGCTGATGTACTGAGTGATGAATAATTGTGAATTCTACTGGTTTTCTGGTGATGGCAAAAGAAATGAAGACTCTTAACATGTTGAGTGAATCCACAGTGGCAAATTTACAGAACATAGATAAGAGACACACAAGACCGACAGGCATATACGTATTATGATCTGCATCTGGAGGCAATATCCATATTGATTAGATCACAGATCCATTTTAATATCTGAATTCTCTTCCAAAGGGTCTAGCCTAGTGCTCTGAAAATAATGGGCATTTAATAAATACTTCTTGAAGTTACAGAATTAAAACAGATCTCATAGCACCTATACAAGTAACTTGTAAAAAGAAAACTCAGAAGATACATACTATTGTGCCCCGTCCTTTAATTTTCCGTCCTGATTTTGATACAGATGGCTTCTGATCACTTAAAATGGGTGTAACATCGGGAAGTTTCCTACAGCAAAGGAGAAAAAAAGTAACAGAAATGAAGAAATGAAAACTAAGACTTTTATTTCTTGAATATTCTAAGTTAAGAACATGGCAGGACCTCTGACACATCATAACCAGCAAGTCTGGAATTTGTTGAATAATTGCATCTTAACCCTTTGAAGACCAAAATTATTTAAACTATTTTTGATGGAAATCTTTTTAAAATGCATTACACACTTCCCTATCTTCATAAAGTATACTCCAATGTCATCTCTTCCTAATTCAGGCTCATTACAATGAACATCTGTTATTGGACTATTTTGTATGTAATAACTCTGATACCTTTAAGAATAATGAAATAGGCATCTTGCTATATTAGAAAGACTTTTGGACTTTGCTCAGAAGCCAAAGGACCTTGGTTAAAATCCTGGCTTTGCCATTTACCTGGGCAAGATCCCTTCACTTCTCTGAGAGCTGCTGGTGGAAGCAGCAAGGTGCAATAGAAAGCACTGGATTTGGAGTCAAAAGACTCGGGTTCAAATGCCAGCTCTGCTACTATCTTTGTGACATCAGACAAGTCACTTAATTTCTCTGGGCCTCATTTCCGCATCCGTAAAATTAAACTAGACAGGTTAAAGTCCCCTATATCTCTATATCTATTATCCTTTACATCTCAGTTTCTTCACTGAAAAATAGGGATAAAAATAATTGTTTTGCTTATCTAAATGTGAATTATCTACCTCTATGCTAAGGAGCCCTAAATTAGAGCAGCTACTTAATAGTTATGTCTTTTCTAGTCCTTCTGTCCCATTCCTTCCTGTCAACTGCTATTTTTCCCTGCTGTCAAACTGTATTTGCAGTGTCTATAATCTGCTGCCTTATTTTACAAACAATTTTAAATTAATGGACCTAATAGTGATTCTCATCTCTCACGCAGAGTAAAATGCAGCATGGACTTTGTGACAGTGAACTTTCTCATTCAGATTTCCTCTATGATTGTTAACTGAGATTCAAATTATTCCAACCCCAATTCAATTTAATTAAATGAGCCTTTATTAAGCATAAACCATGCACTAGTACATGCTAGGCAGAAGAATATCATTATGGATAAGACACAAATAGTCTGAAGCAGAGGGCCTGGCACATAGCAGGCACTTAACAGATGCTTGTTTCCTTCCTTATAGACCTTATAATCTAACTGGCAAGGGAAGAAGGGCAGAGAAACTTGGACAAAAATAACTATATATAAATGAAGGTCAGAAAACTACAAAGGAAAAGGTCTAGGCAGCATATCACGAGAAATCTGCTGAAGAAAACATTACTTTCACCTGTGACTGGGAACAGGTGTAGTGAGAGAAGGCAAGACAAGAATGGGAAAGAGCAAGTAGTCTGTCCAGTTTGGCTGGAACACAGAGTGTATGATGAGAGGTAACATGAGCTACCCTGAATTAAGGGGAAAGCGATCTTCACCTCACGCCCTCTCTATCTAGCCTATCCTAGAGCATGCTTTATCCCAGTCAGTCATACCAAACTTCTGGAGTTGGTTCTCTATATTAGACTCCCTAACCCTAAATGCGCCCCTACCCACTACCCACACCTCCACGCAGACAGAAGTTAACCCACTACACTCTGGATTTCCTCTGGGTCAGAGCTATCTTAGATTAGAGACAAGTTGAGCCTTCACTCAACTCAGTCTTCTGGATCTGGGTCACTCCACATCATGATTTATCCCACCAGGATCTAGCCAGCATGGCTATCTTGCTGTCTGCCCTTCTGGCAGAAGTCTACCAACCCAGCCCAAACCTCATTTCCCACCCTTTATTCATGGAACAAGAATGAAATCAGTTATTACCATTACTACAGAAAAATGCATGATAATCGACACTGCCCTATGACTCTGCTCACAAACCCTATCCCTGCCTAGCCCAAAGATCCCTTTTACCGACTCTTGTTTGACCCCCTTGTATAATGTAAGCAACTTAAATGCAGTAGAGGCCATCTCACTTCCTTTACTTGTATCTCCAGTTCTGGGAATATGATAAAGAATTTAATAAATCTTTTATGAAGGGATAAGGCTGAAAAAATTGATCTGAGCCACACTGTGGAAGGCTCTGATGCAGGATCAGGGTTTATGCTTTCTTTGATAAAGCAATAGGAAATTACTATAGGTTTCTGAGAAGGGGAACATAATTACAGTAGAAAAATAAAAAGATTACACAGGTGGCTTTGGGAAGGAGACAAGCGAATATAAAAGAGATAAAAAAGAAACAGGAAGACCAATTAAGAGGCTAGTCTAATTATTCTCTTATATAGAGTCCAGGAGAAAAAAGATAGGGTAGTTGCTGTGGAATGCAAGAGGAGGGGACAGATGCAACAGATATTGCACAGGTAGAAGTGAATGCCTTAAGAAATATAAATGTCTATTGTGCTATAAGAAATGATAAGCAGACGGACTTTGGAAAAACCTGGAAAGACAGGCACAGACTGATGCTGAGTGAAGTGAGCAGAACCAGGAGAATGCTGTACACAACACTGAGCGATAACTAACTTTAATAAACTTGGCTCTTCTCACCAATGCAAGGATCTAAGACATCTCCAAAAGACTCATGATGGAAAATGCTGTTCGCATCCAGAGAAAGAAGTATGGAGTCTGAATGCAGATCGAAGCATACAATGTGCTCTTTTTTTGTTGTTGTTTTGTTTTGTTTCTTCTTTCTCATGGTTCCCCCCATTGGTTCTAATTCCTCTTTACCACATCACTAATGTGAAAATATGTTTAACAGGAATGTATATGCAGAGTCTATATCAGATTGCACGCCATCTTGGGGAGGGACAAGGAGAGGGAAGGGGAGAAAAATTTAAAACTCAAAAGCCTATGGAAGTGATTGCTGATAAATCAAAATAAATAAATAAATAAAAAACAAACAAAAAAAGAAATATAAATGTCTAAGTTAAGACAAACAGGCTCCTAAGAGAACTGAATTAGCCAATGCAACATCAATAACAGAATGATGTAAACATTTTGTTTTTACAACAGAAGGAAACTGTCACTGACTGGCAAGTTGAAAGGAATCTGTGGCACCAACTACTTTCCGAGTCATGATTCTTATCAATTTTACACTATTAAAATTCTAAGTTATTTGCAACTATTAAATTTGATTCATAAATCAAATATGATTAGAGCTTTTTAGTCATCAATCTTCCTTGTCCCTTCTGAGATGATTCTTTTCGAACAAGTGGTTATGGAACATTCCTACAGACATAAAATGATTGTGAGGGAGTAAGATACACACCCTACTCTAACTCTCTGTTTGGAGTATTAAGAACCTATAGCTTTTTATTAAAGATCTTAAATTCTCACCCTCTAGGGAGGAGTGGAACACGATTAACATGAGCTGAAGGGATCCCCATACCAGAAAAAGACAAGATTAAAAACCACTCTACTTACGGCTCAGGTTCCACAGTGACAACTGGCATATCTCTTCTTAATAAGAATCGATTTTCAGGTACTGGAGGGATCTCTTCTGGACGAACTACTGGCTTTTCCCTTTTGGTATTTAAATCCACTCTTTTTTCACTTGTATCACTCCTCTCAGAGTGACTTAAATAAAGCAAATGAAACCATCTCCAATTAAAATGCATAAAATTATACTTCATAAGAAATATAGGAAAAGTCACAGGAAAGTGTCAAATGCTAAAATGATGGCAAACTTCAGAAAGGTCAACTGTAAATTAATTATATAGGTAACCACAAATCACAAAATCTCAGAAAAGCTCTTTCACAAAAGATAATCAAGTCATTTATCCTCCAAGGGCCAAATGTAATATATTTTTCCTTGTCTAAAAAAAAATTTTAGCCAATCCAGGTAAAAAAAAACATGTACATGGAAATAAAAAGTGCTTGCTCTTGCTCTACACACACACACACACACACACACACACACACACACACACACACACACACACACACACACACACACACACACACACACACACTCTCTCTCTCTCTCTCTCTCTCTCACTCTCTCTCTCTCTGTATTTTCTCCCTAGGGGTCGTAAGACATTTTCCATCATCAAACCCATGCATCTGGATAGAAAATGTGCCTGTAGGGGCAGCTAGGTGGTGCAGAGGACAGAGCGCTGGCCCTGAAGTCAGGAGTACCTGAGTTCAAATCCGGCCTCAGACCAAACACTTGACATTTACTAGCTGTGTGACCCTGGGCAAGTCACTTAACCCCAACTGCCTAAAAAAAAAAATGTGCCCGTGATGATTTTCCAGATAGTTTAATGATAACAAAAATGCCACAATTTTTCACTGTGTGAACTGACTCAAGCTTTCTGAACTATACTCCTCTGTGTAATACCTGGCTTTTATGTGCCTGCCCATCCCATCTCTCTACAAGCCTATGCTGCGTTATCACCTACCCTCTCTGGTCTGATGACTGTTTAATCCTCTGCTCTTCTTGCTTATTACTCTCCTCTTTTCGTCTCTTTTTAGAACGTTTCACTTTGAGTCTCCGCTTGTGTTTTCTTCTTCTACTTCTCTCATTTTCAGCTTCACTGTCAGAAGATGATTCTGAAGAGGAGGATGAATTGGAGGAAGAATCTGAGTCTTCTGAATGAGTTGATAACTTCCGCTTTTTCTCCACAGCTTGTAGGAGACATTAACAAAATGTAGACAGTTACAATGCCTGACTGATGAAAAATATGATTGCAAAACTGTGTAATTAGAGGGAAATATCTAAAACTAGACAAAACAATAAGTAGATCTTGCACACCTGAGCAAACTAAAAAACAAAGCTATTTACTCTCTTGTCCTGTTTTTCCAATCCCCAAATACAGATTTAGGAATAAAGCAATATGGATAAGGGGATGTTTGTCTACTAGCTGGTTTTTAGATATTTTTAGTCCTTGATTGTAAAAAAGGAAATAAAAGGATGAAAACTAGAAGTGGTGAAAATGGAGGGCTTATCATACTTTATCCAACCTGCTCCTGTCACCTCCCAAATGCAAGAGTTCATGCACAGTGTACAGTGCCCAAACCAAGCCTCTGTATTAAAAGTGAATCCACACACATTCATACATACAATTCATGTGTTAAAACATGACCCCCAATTTGCTTAGGAAGAAGAGAGGAAAAAAATATCACTCCAAAGCGGAATTACCAGCTTAATGAGACAACAGGGTCCAGACAAGGTGCCTGGCATTCACCTGATCAAAGACTAACATTTTCCTACCTTGGTGTTTCTCAGACTTTGGAGCTTGAAATTATGTTCACAGTCCCCTATAACTGTGGCATGAGGGGTGTGAATGTGTATATATACATACATTACATTTGTGGGGAAATAGAGAGAAGGAAAGAGAGAGAAAGGAAGGGACTGAGAGAAGTCAGAAAATACTGGCACAAAATGGAAGAAGACTGAATGTATTTCCATACTGAAAAATTATTGTCCAAATTTTGAAACAGAATTTCATATTTAATATTTTAGAGGAAAACTTACGCTAGCAGAGATAATTTTTCATAGAACCCTCACTAATATCAAAACACTAAGGCCCCAAAGAATCTAGAATTTGTTCTTGGCATTATTTAGGTGAAAAGTGCTTTTTTTACTTACAGATTTGGGATGACTTTCCTTCATATCAAAAGGACACTAAATTAATTGACCAACCAAGTAAATACAGGTGTTCCAAAAGACTTATTACACTTTTAACATCTGATAGCTTAAAAGTGCACTAAAACTTCTAGAACACCTTGGATATAATCTTATCTTAAAGTCAACTTTGATTCAATTTTTCTGACTGCTAAAAAACGTGATTCATTAAATCCTTCTGGCTATTAAGAATTTAAAGCTTAGCAAAACCAAAACAAATCCCCCCCCTCCAAAAACCCAGGTTTTTCATTGCAATAAGTTCATTGTTTTTTATTCTACCATCACACACACACACCCCTCCCCAAGATAATTGGAAAATATTAACATTTATTTCAGCAACTTATTTTAGGGGACTAGAGAAGGCTGAAAGATGGTAGAAAATCTCTTACCATCTTTTGCTGATTTTGTAACAAGCACCCCACAGTCAATAACTCGTACATCTGCATATGGTCGGCTTGCTGCATCAGTTTTCAGATTTTCAATTTGTTCAATCACTTCAAAACCAGAAATAACCAATCCAAAGACAACATGTACACTGTAACAATATAAAGTTCAAAAAAGCATTAGCCAGATAATAACTTTAAAAGTCTTGCAAAAAACATAATTACCTAATTAAAAGGAGAATCTAATATCTCATTCAACTGGCAAACAGAATCTAAATTTAGAATCTGTACCAATCTTCTAAATTAGTATTTTGGAGATATGTTCGTAATCAAAGTCAAATGTCATAATAATTGTGAAGTGCTTTGGATTTTGCAAAAGCACAACATTCCCTACTGTAACCAATGAGGAGGGCCAATGTGGCCAATATGCAGTCGTAGAAACTAAGCCCTCAACAAAGAGTCAAGAGACTCAAATCCAAGTCCCAGCTCTGCAATTTTCTAATAGCTGAATGACCCTGGCCAAGTCACTTAAAATTCTCTGGGCCACAGTTTTTCCATCTTTAAAAATCAATGTACTGGGATAGCTAAGTGACACAGTGGAGAAAGCATCAGACCTGGAGTCAAGAGGAACTGAGTTCAAATCTGACTCTAGACATCTACTAGCTGTGTGATCATGGGCAAGTCACTTAACCCCAACTGCCTCTTTCCCCCACCAGCAATTGCACTGACTACATGACCCTTCCAGTTCTAACATTCTATGAGTCTCTGGAGACCAAAGAAGAGGACCATCAAGTCCATGTACAAATCGGGAACAGCTCCATTGCTATAAGCTCAGGATTCAAAGGACCTTATTCACCTACCCTAACATTATATATTGCCAATGAAAATGGACAACTCTTACCCATCCAGGTGTGGTGCGGGCTTTGTGGTTCTGTTTAAGTAAACATCAACATGAAGAAGATGGCAAAACCCAGGCATTCAGATGAAGAGTGTGGAATGATTTAAAGTGAATGGTGTAGAAAATAAAAGAGGTGAAGGTAAAGAGAAAAGTAAAAAAAAAATCAATTATTCAATTGTCAAAAAAACCCTTAAAATTGTTACAGCATCCATTTTACTGATGAATTCAAAACTTGAAATTTAACATTATACTGACTTATATAATCAAATTACCAAAGAAATTTTTTTTAGGAAAAAATACATGTATAATACACATCTGGTTTAGACTCATGCCCACAAACACATGTGAAAAACTACTTAAGACAATAAGGATAATTAAAAAGAATAAAGCAGTTTAGCATTTGCTCTACAAGGAGTTAAAAGTACTACCAACATTTCTCCAACAAATTTAAGTAATTTCTCCACTATGTAGACTATTTTTCCATACCAAGTCTGTGGTTAAAAAAAAAAAAAAACATCAGTGAATCCATCCATACTAAGCAAGCCTCAGGGAGATTTAGACAGCACTTTTCAAAGAATCGTTCAGCTCTCTTCTTTGCTTGGTATTCATGTTATTGGCAGCAAAGGTGAAATTCTCTGCAGAGTTCAGTATCTTGTGAAAATACTGGGGGGGAAGCTGTCAGGGAGTTAACAAGTCACACCTAGACAGCACATGGCCCTTTACAACACACTATTCTGGACCATGGGGGAAAAAAAAACGTAATAGTTCCTGCTTCTGCTGGAGCAACAGCGTTTTCAGGCTCATGCTATGCAAATACATCATTATGATCATGACAATTTAAACATAAGCTATTTACCCTGTTGTACACATTATATAACTGATGCTGAAACAAGACTCAGCCAAACAACAGGAGATAGACACAGAATTACATCTCATGAGCCTTTCAGTTTCTGAGGAGAAACAGGTATTTGGATAAATTCCATGCTGCACAAAAGTTGTAATCTTTTTAACTTATCCCAAGTGAATTTTCTTACTCACTTTTTAGAGAAATTCTAAGGCTTACAAACCAAAGAAGGAAAAACCCATGACTTCAATAGCAGCAACAAAAGTCATTTATTTTAAATGCTGTCTTCTCCACTAGACCACGCCCCCATTAAAAAAAAATAATCATGATCATGCTCATAGTCAAATAAATTCAGCCACCCAGAAGATGCTATTTGGTCAAATAAAATTAAAGTGATAGCTAAGGAAAAATTCTCAAAACTTAAAAAAAAAAAAGATCAAGAAGAACCTGTTTTTGCATTCCAAAACCACAAGTCTTAAATTATGCTTGGAACTCTGGGAACTAGAAACTCAAGCCAATGTGGTTAAAAAATAAATTTAAAATACAGGCAAGCAGAGATGCAGAGAACTAGTAATTCACAATAAAATGCTAAGATCATCAACTAGCATCAAGATACTACTTTGGACAATAAGCACTTCTGAGCATAAGAATGTTTCTATTATTATAAGTCACCAAAATGTACTCAAAACGGGAAGAACAAATTTCTAGGGAAAACTATTGTTATATCATGAGATAGATGTTAGAACACTCAAGAGAATCTAAAAACACTTGGTAAATGTTAGGGACCACTATGTAAGGGGAAAGGACAATAGATATAGAAACTATTATCACAGGCAATTCTCATGATGATGTGGCTAAGATACAGCTCTCTCCTCCAACTCTCCTGTCATAATTTTCATAAACCATCTTCTATTGGACAAATAATTAGAGAGTATTCTAAAATAAGTTAAACTTGATTCTTTTATGTATCACTCAACCCTAAAACATGACGGCAAACGTAGGTTCACGGCAAAGTTTTTGGAGAGAATGCTGAAATACAGCTTGCTGACTCACACCACTACTCTAGCAATCAAATTGCTATGCCCCAAATTGAATATGAAAGAGTTGTGACACAATCACGTTTTAATCCTAATTCAATTGAGACAGAAGGTGAAAGCAAATGAGATACCTGCACCAATTAGCTGTGTACTACCTACTTCACAGGATAAAACTTAAAGTGCTACAGAAATGTGAGCTATTATCATGGTGAGGAAAACATTATTTTGAAAGCAAAAGCAACTATTTCTTCCAAAGAATTTCCTTTAGCTGTCCTTCCAAGCTTAAACAAAGAAGATAAATTTCAATCGCATTTGCACTTCAGAACATGAAAATGCAAATCTGTATTAAAAGGGGTTAAATTATTTAACAAGAATTAGTGAAATGTATTCAAATTTACATGCACAGTCTAACTAGCAACAGTCAAGAAAACTAATGTGAGACGGATTTTTTAATGCCCAGTCAACATTTTCTGCATTTCCTCTTTGGGCTTCGGCACAAAATCTGGATGAATAGCTAAAGAGACAAGCCAAACTGGCTAAAACAAAAAAATCAGGTGATATGTTCGAAGCTAAAATGGGCAAAGAACTTTTATCCAACTAATTACATTCATGTTTCAAAATCACAGCTTAAAAAATTAACAATTTAAGAAATCAAAACTGATTAAGGAACTCGTCTCTTCTAAGTACACATACACACATACAATGTCATCATTATAAAAAGCATTTACCAAAGATCAAAACACCTCCATACACATTACTCCCAATTTCTCAGGTTCATCAGACATGGGTTACTGGTTTTACTTAAAAGATATTTCTGCACTAAAGCAATTTAATAAATTCATTACAGTCATATCTTTTTCATTCATAGGAGCTTAGTGGAAATAAGCCACTGAAATTCAACTTTTCTTTTTACCGGATTAACCAGCTAGTGATTGTCTGAAATGTACTGTGGCCAAAGTTCATTTTCTGATCAAGCAAGAAGATTTTTTTCTTATTACTATTAAAAGGACTCAATATACTAACACAGGATTCAATGCACATAACAATATGATCAAAAAGATAAAGGCAAAGACAGAGAAAGAAAGGAGAGAGCCTTAGAGTAATGAGACATTACCTTTGGAGCGCACGGTGTAACACTGTTTCTGTAAATTTTACACAAAAATGGCAAGAAATAAATTGTAATACATTTTAAGACAAGACTGAATCTATGTTTTAATATCAATACAAATTTGAAATTAATTATTTTCAAGTTTATGCAAAGCAAGAAAGCTTTTAAAATGGAGGGCTCTAAATTTTCTTTCACACACAAGCTATCCTATAAGCTAGATTAAGTTTTTCTGAAGCACTAATTGAAGTGGGAGTGTGCTCAGAGCGTTAATACTGCAAAGATAACAGTATCAACAAACCCTATTTATGGAACTCTGTAAACACTTCTTTTCCCAAATCCCAGAAATTGGCTGAGACAATTGGTATCTTTCTTTAAAATAAGGGTACAATATTGTCAATACAAAGCTAAAATAATTAATAAAATCCAAAAGCCAGAGAGCAGTTTACTACCATGCTAGCAGTCTAAAGCCAAAATTTCAATGGAAAATTTGGGTTAGATTGTTCAAAGGAAATATTCAGATTGAAAAGGAATTTTTGCTAATGCACTTCATCTGGTAAATAAGCAGTGTTCAATGCTTATAAAGCTCAGCAGTTTTGAAGTCCCACATCACATTGGCCCATGACCAGGAATCAACGAAAGAATGAATGTCACCACAAACAGGCAGGACTGTGCAGTTGTTTAATCCGGGAAACAAACCAATCAAAGCCCATCTGGAGCTCAAGGCCTTCCCCTCCACTGGATTAAAAGAGTGAAGATAGATGAGAGACATTCCCGAGTGGGGGGAACCCTTGCCACCTCAATGTAATTTTCTTGTTCTATCTATTTCTGGCTCCTATCAGCATGAAAAGTTAAGTGGTCCAACAAAGGTGGAAATAATTTTCAAACCCCTTGGAAAGTATATAACATAAAGTACTTCTTTTGGCCAGTGGAGAAACAAGCTACACTTAGGCACCAGCCAGCTGACCAATTTAATAGTATTGAGAAGCTAAACAGAGCTATTTCTGCATGTTCGTGTGAACAAATAAGCTGTCTTATTTTGAAAGAATTACTTCAAAAATTATAACAGTGGAAAAACTCTGGCAGGAGACTTGGCACACAGTGATCTTGAACCACTTAATAAACTGTTTCCAATTTACTTACAAAGGCATTTGTACATAAATTAGTTCCTGCCAACAAAGCACATTAGAACTCTCAAAATAAATGGACATGTTTTTACATGGAAACTGCAAAAGTCTGCTCAACAATGAAAAATCTATACTTGCCAAGAATTCAAGATTTTGTGATTCTAGGTTTCTCAAAAGATAATACAGTAACACAAGGAAATAATTAAAAAGCCAGTCTAAACTTACCTTTAAAAGTGCTAGATTCTCCATTATTCTATATCCCCTAAAGTTATCATAAACGGATTTCAGAGATCCCAAAGTTTTAAGACAATAATGCTTATGCAAAAGGTCACTTAACAGACACTCTAAGAATCATCTAATATTACTGGGCACAAAAAGTGGTTGTTGGGTTTTTGTTGTTGTTTTTTGGATTTTTTTTTGCCCCAAATGTAAAAAAGCCTTCTCTAACTTGCTTCTAGTTTTAAAATAATACACACCAAATCCCAACATTAGGGCCAAAGCTCTTCCAATAAGCCACTGAAAAAAACACTTGCTAACATGAGGCCACAGAAACATTAAGCAACATTAAGTCTGTGGTCAACTGGGATTATAACTAAACAAGTAAATGGGTTGTAACTTTTGTTTATGAAAATAAATGCCAACATTAAGAAATGACATTAAAAGGTACTGCAAGGAATAAACACTAGAATTTTATGCGCTATTTAAAAACTTTAGTATTCTCTTTTCACAAATTCAGGAATTGCAGGAAACAGTACTTTTATCCAATTCTCAAGTGTTTTGATATTAAAAGTACCACTAGAGACTGGTGAAGAGCTACAACAAAACAGAAGTGCCTCATACTCGCCATTTGCTCACCTAAATCTACAAACTACCTAATGATAATACTCAGCCAGGGAAAATGAGCAAGCAAAACTCAACTTTAAAATTATCTAGAACATGTTCTTGAACCTTAGTGGTTTTCAATTATTTTTCACAATCATGTTATTCATCAATTTTTTAAAAAAAGACAACTGCCAAATTTTTTAAAGATTAAAATAAAAATTTCCACTTGCATTAAAAATCAACATTCCATATATTATGTTATATTAATGTCCTATAACAAACTTTAAAAAAAAAATCTTAAATACCTTGAGTTTAAAAGTTCTTATAGTTAAGGCAAAAAAAAAAGTTGCAACATACTAAGGTCTCAGGAAGAAATTTGCAATACAAGTAAATACTACTCTAATAACTTTTATGAGGTATTTGAGGAAGCAATTACTAATATTCATTTATGTAACGCCTAAAGGCCCTCTGCAAAACTGCAAATTACAAGTATTATGAAGAGCCTATGTAAATCATAAAAACTGAATTCTTAAATGTAATGAAAGTTAAAAACTGCCCTGCACACTTGGGGGGGGGGGAGAGAGAGAGAGAGAGAGAGAGAGAGAGAGAGAGAGAGAGAGAGAGAGAGAGAACGTTTCCTGGTTTTTGCCCTAGACTACACAGACTCCCATGAGATGAAAAACTTAGAAAACATACTGAATCAATTAACTTGTACAAAGTTATTCGCATAACACCATTATCTTTCTTTTAACAGCCCATCATAAAGACCTCCTTCTCTGAGCTACTGATGAACAGACCATTTTATAAAAAAGATAATGAAAATCTGGGAGCTAAACTGAAAAAGTATGAATACTAATAACTAAAGACATGATCACATAAGTAGTTTTCCCCCAGCATCCCTTTCATTTTCCTGTACTCCCATAAAGTCCTTGTATTCAATTAAAATAAATCCACTGACTTGGTGAATGGACAGTAAAAGCCTAGTTTTTTGCATATGGAACATTTGGACTCTTGCCTATCAGTATTTTCCATGTAAATTTCCCATAATGACTTTTCTCCAGCTATTTTTAGTTCCTTGAATGTCTTCCTCTATAAAATGAAGGGATCTGACTAGATTACCTCTAAGGTCAACTCTAGCACAAACATTCTAAGATTCTGTGATGCCTATATTGTGGTCTCATTTAGATCTTTCCCTAAAAAAGGGCAGACAAACTGAAGAGAGCCAACATATCCAACTTAACAATCCCAAGTCAGTGAACTGCAGCACATGCCTTGAAATCTAGCAATTTTCCAGGTTTTCACTTAGGATTCTGAGCATTAATATTAATACATTAGTAACACCATTTATATTGAGTCTCTATAATGCTTTGTTAAGAGTTCATATTTCCTCAGGCAATAATATTTTATTAGTCCCTTGTTGTAGTTTTCTCAGCAACAAAATTTTCAAAAACCAATAGGACTAAATAACTACATTTATTTTAAGGAACCTAATTTCAGGGGGAGTAATCTTCCATGAATTTCTAACTAATATTTAATATGTATTGGGAAAATAGGGAAGAAAATAACAAAAGCAAACAAAATCTAAGAATCTACCTGGAAATCTTCAGCTTCCACTAACAGAACACCTTACGTAGTGACAGGAATCTTACTTTACACACTTTTAAACTCCCTGAGAGGGCCCCCAGTGTAAAATGGGCTAACACACACAACATACTGCCTTGCAAGAGCCATCTTAAGATCCTACTGGAAACCTTACAAAACAGATTACAGAACCTCAGGGTTGGCCCTCTGAGGTTACAGTCATCTAAGTCCAACCTGTAAGCAACCAAGAATCACCTCCTTCTCCCTTTTAACACAGCTAACAAGAGCTGTTCCAAGTCTTTTTAAAGACCTGTTTCTACTAAGGGGAACCCACAACCTCTAGGGCCCCAATTCACTTATGGCTGTCAGGAAGTTTTCCCTCATGCCCAACTGCAATTTGCCCCTCTGAAACATCTACCCACAGCTTCTAATTTTGTCTCTGGGGCTAAGCAAAGCAAAGTTAATCGCTCTTTCTCTCGACAGGTCTTCAAACCTTTGAACACGGATATCAATGTCTCCTGAAGTCCCCAGGGCCTTCAACAAATCCTAACATGAGCATGATCTCAAAGCTCTGATCCATTCTGGTGGTCTCCTCCTGGACACTTTCTATTTTATAACCCCAACATCCTAAGATGTAGTACCCAAACTGAACATACATATGTAAGACCCCAAATGTGGTTTGACTAAGGCAGAATCCAGCGAGACTATCACAGCTCCCTAGCCCTGGCACTACAGCTCTCAAAACATGGCCTAAGATTGCATGACCTGTTCTGCCTGGCATTACCACATTGCTGACCAATACCGAGTCTAAGGGACACTTTCCTCTCCAGGCTGCACTCCTGACTCTCCCAGACTTTCTCTACAATACCCCAGAAACCTCTTCACTCTGCAAACTCACTGTAGCCTTGGATTCCACATACTTTAAATACCCTCCACTCATGTAGCTTCTCCCTCTGACTGGCTGGTCTCTCCCAGAATATCCATTTTTAAGGAGGATACTCAGACCAACTATGTCTTCATTCCTAACTCTTCTGGACTTTTGCTGTCATGCCTCTCTGATAGGTACCTTCATATCTACTCCACCTCATACTTTCAAGCTTCTTTATATGCTGTCTTCCCCCCGCAGAATGTAATATCTTTGAGCGCAGGGACTCTCTACTTGTATCTACTTTACCAGTGTTTGGTAGATAGTAAACATTTAAATAAATGCCTGTTGCCTTGTTGACACTAAAACACCTAAATCATTTTTCAGAAGAAGTTCTAGTCAGCCAAGATTCCCCATTCTAAACCTATCTGTCAGACTTTGCTTTTGTCCCAACTCAATTTCATCTTATTAGATTTTGTTGGAAAGTAGTTAGCATCTTTTTTCCCTCTCAACTTCTAGAATCTCTGGGGAAAAAAAAAAGTTATCACTAAGAAAGAATAAGGTAAAGTAGGATGAAGTGAAGGTGTTTAAGGAAGTCCATGAAACGATAACATGCCACATGGGAGTACCAGGGTGGTTCTAAAAGCTCTCTGAAAATCTCCATTACTCCCAACTTTATTAACTACACCATGTCTACGTTTCCTAAAAATAGTACATTATTCTTCTTTAAAAAATGACAACTCCCAACTTTTCAATGGATTTGGGGTTCAATAGACTAACCACAGATTAGAAATGTTCAATATACACTCTCCCTTTATGGCACTATTTGCCATTTCTATCTCTACCCATTAAGACTTTTTACTAGTAGAATATTTTTCAGAGTTAAGAGAAAATATTTTACTTTAGGAATTGTGAACATCGCTTTTATTTTATCTTTGCAACCAAAGACACTGGTTTCAGTTCATATGAAAGTAGCAGACAGAAAAACCAGTTAAGGATATGGTGGGGAAAACTGCTATGCAATTTGGCTCAATGACTTTTAGGACTCCCTCTACTCTAGATATCTTTTCAGAACAAAAATAATAAACCCAAAATAGAATAGTTACTTTTTTATCTCAACCTTTTAAACTTTTTAGATAATTTTAGTGCCACCTGTGGTTAACTATTCAATACATACCCATACATACATACATACATACACACTTCAGTGTCCACACATACCTTGAATTTATCTACCAAGTATGTGAATATAGAGATCTCTCTCCATACGTGTACACACTCACACACACACACACACACACACTCACTCACTCTCTCTCTCTCTCTCTCTCTCTCTCTCCCCTATAAATGCCTCTATATACATATATAGCCTTGGAATGTTATTGGTTTCGTTATGCAGCAAGGTATCAAATAAAAGTCAGGCTGTCTTTGAACTTTAAAATTTCTTCTTAATCCTAATTTGTTGAGATATGAGGCTTATAAGCTTATGGATGTTGGATGTGAATATATCCTCCTGAATTTGTAGATCTATACACATAAATAGCTGACTTTTGTTTGTGGTTCATATCCAACAATATTCCAAAGGAAATTAAGATAGATGAAAAAATAGAATAGCCTATTTCAGACAGTTATTTTTCCACCTAAACATTCTTCAAAGGACATAAACATTAGGTATGTTATAATTTTAAAAGTATGACTTTTTTAAAGGGGCAATCTCTTACTAGATTGTTTTATGTTGGAATTAATAAATGAAAAATTTGAGTTTTTAAAAACAACCTAATCTAAATATGACGATAAGTGACTGCCATTTTTAAATCAAGGTTTAAAATTTACTAATATGTGAAAAAAGGAAATCTAAAAGAAACTTTAGAGCCCTCAGATGGTAGCTTCTTGACTGATAAATCATTAGTTTTTCATGTTCAGAGTTCAGATAAGCTTAAAAATGGAAATCTTGACCTCAATCAAAAGCAGTTATTACATTAAAATGATTCCAAACAACCAGATTAGTTTTTCATCTAAATTTGTTGTGATTAACTTACTTTGGGCTTCAAGAAGAGTCAACAGAAACCATTTGATGTATTCCCAAAATATACAATGCACAAGCCAGTGTTTTTAGTGTACCTTTCTAAACTAACTTCCCAACCATTGGCACAAAGCTGAAATGACTTCCATTTTGTGTTTTATTAGCTTTCCATTTTTTACAACATTATTTAGGCATAGACCTAAAAATGTCTCTTATCTGAACTTTTTTTTTTTAGATCATGTGGGAAATCTTTTTTTCAGGCAAAAGTAAAATGTAAGATTTTTAATGAACAATTTAATCCTTTATGACAGGGAAGCGCCATTCATTCTCATCCACTCAAAAAAGATGGCAAAGAAAACTTTTTAGACTAAGCCATTGGGAATACATTTTTCTAGTCATGTATGCCCCAACAGTGAGGTTTACCGCCAATAAAATGCACCATACCTTATGTTAAACAATTCTCTTTTACATTCACTCTAAATAACAATGACCAAAATAAGTTTGGGTACTTTTTTTGAGCAAAAATAGAATAGAAAATGTTGTAGACAACCAAACAACTAAAATGAAAGCTACAGAATCCAGCAGGAACTTCGGTTAAGAAAGAGATGAGTTAGTTCTTTTTTGTGTGTAAAAGCTTTTATTAGGTTTGTTTTTTGGTCTAAAGATCTGAAGTTTCCTGAATACTATAATGTGAGTGTATAGTTATAGACTGGGGCAATCATTAAGAAGGAAACAGCAGGTGTACTGGACCAATTCAAATAATTAAGCAAATGTAACACATTGAGTATGAATACTTTTGAAGGGCTTTTTAAGCAATCAGTTATATTTATTTAAGAAACAGAAAATAATGGCACCTCTGAGACTGACTCAAAGAGCTTCAATTAAAACAAAAACAAAAATCACATTTCAAAACAAAAATACACAACAATTTACTCAAACTTACTGCATGCTTTGCCTCATGGCAATTTGGTCCTCTTCCATGAGCAATTTCAAAACACTGGGCAATAAATAAACTGGTATGCATTTATGTGTATTTTAATTTGGTGGCTGTAAACTGAGCCCCGCAATTTACTGAGACATTAGAGTACCTAAAAGTCAAAGCCAATTTCTTTTGTAAAATGACTTAAAATGCTTTGAAGAAATAACAAGCTTCAAGTTACATCTCTATAAGCTCCATTCTTCAAATCCAGGACAAATGCTGAATGCTGAGACCATTCCAGCTAGATATTACAATTACTGTAACATTCAAAATGAGTAGGCAGGTAAATGATTTCATAAAAACTAAACTGATAAAATTCTAACCAAATTGGTTTAGCAATACCATCTTTCTCATGAACAGCGCTTCTCTGTTTTAGAAAAGCTCCACTCTGAAATATGCCTACTCACATGAAAAACTGGGAACCATTGGTATGTTTCCCTCGATTTGCCATTGACAAAAGGAACGCTCTGTCATGTTTGAGAACAAAGTTTTCATCTGTTTGAAGAAAGAACAGATTAGTCAGTCTCTAGTTATAAGTCAACTTTAAATTGTAATTTTTATAGTAATATATGGAAAGTTAAGGATGAAATTCTTCTTCTGGTCAGTACAGATACCCGACTGAATACTTTAAAAAAGAAAATTAGGTCTAATGAAATAGCAAAAGTTCAAACAACAAAAGATAGGCTCCCCAACATTTACTTATTAAAGCCTTGAGGGGAAAAAAACCTGATATTTTTTAACATTTCAAAGAAATAGCCTTAGAAAAGTCTTTTTTTTTAAACAGAAACTGTTCACAAGATATACCTACCAACTATTATAGAAAGCCAATAAATAAAAGCTATAAAGCTATTCTATTGCAAAGTGCTATTTTCCCCAACAGTTCCAAATACTCTTGCTTAATATACTGAAGTAGCAGAAAAATAGTTGAAATAGTTGCAGTTGAAAAATATACATATTTGCACATTTATTTATTGAACTCCTAAATAGGAATTACACTACATAAATGAATTCAAATTAAGATCATGAAAGATAAAATAAATTAAGTGTCAGGGACACATCTAAATTATGAGTAAAGATAAGGGTTCTCTCTACTTAAAAGTAATAAGACTACAAAAGCTGTCAACAAAAACAAGGCAACAAAAGTGAAAAGATATATTTAAAATGAAAATAAGATTAACTTTAAAAAGACACAAGCATTTGCCATGGAAAGCAATGAAATGAAATCTAAGGCTACTTCAGAGTCTATAGCATTACAACTTCAGATTTTCACAGCCAAACAGAACCATATTAATAAATCAGCTACTGCAATCTTAAAGTACACTGAGAAAGAATCTGACAAGAAGCACTTACAGAGATGTTCTAACAAAAGACAACTATTCTGCACTTTTCTTCATGCCTCCTTAAAACATTCAGATAAGCATCCTTCTTCAAAACAAACACTTGGTCATAAAAATTCATTCAATAGAAATATAGAGTACTTTAAAAATAATTACCTTATAAACAGGCTTCTGAAAAGAGTAATAATCCAATTTTTCAAAAGAAATATACATGGCTATTATAACACTGTAGCTCTCAGTTTCGAGACCTGAAACTAGACCCCCCACTATTAATCCTCGCAAATCTCTTTTCTGGGGCATTTTTGGAAAGAGGCAAAATGTAAAGTCACTTTTTAGAAGTTTTATGCTAACACTATATAGCTATAATCATATCTTTTTAGTAACACAAAATAAAACATAGAAACCTTTGGAAAGGAAGGGAATACCACATTTTAAAACAAATTTGTTGCTTGTATTGAAAAGAATCTCTAGATTTTTTTTTTCTGACAAGTAACTGACAACCGTGAAAAGAAAAGAAATCCAAACAAATGTAGGTATGAAATCATATACAGAATTCTCCACACCTTCAAGCACTCTAGAAATCCAGCCATCAACTGCCCCAGGCTGTCCATAAATTTATTAGGAAGGGTGCAAAGGAACAGAGTTTGAATTTGTGTTACTGAGCTTCGTTCTCTTACCTTTTCATTTTGCAAAAGACCACATTCTCTATAAACAAAAGAATATGTTGACAGTTTTAGGCAGGAAGATAGGAGTTTTCATGAATAAAGTTGCCTAACCTCCATGCTGAAAGTCATGTTTAACCAATAAAGTTAGCCTTAATTAATCTTGTCAATTAAAAGTTAAATATTACAGTAAGTTTACCCCAAAATTCATGCAGATAAAAGTATTTTCATGCAAAGTTAGTTTCATGCAAAAGATGAACTATTAAACTTTTCATTAAAAGTCTAGGATTCAAATTTTCTTTATCCCAGAATTGAAACAAAAACCATAAAATATTAGGCCTTACCTTTAAAATAGCCACCATAAATTGATTCTCCTCCTTTTCCATTACCTGTAAAATACGGATTATATTAAACAATCTGAAAATTATAAATGCTAAACTTAATATACACAATTATTTTCAAGGAATTAGTCTTATAGTTCCTATGTTGCTGGAAGGCACTTCCAAAAACTTCTATAACATTATGAAAACCACACTGCTCCAAAATCTTTTAAAAACTCAGGACTTAACTCCATGAGGCAAGACTCTTTCATTTAACCCTAACATCCAAATAGATGCTAAATCCTGCCACAACAAACATTATTTCAACAAAAGCTCAGTTATTTCAAGTAGTGAATGCACTAAAATATCAGAAAGCATAAGAGTTAAAAAAAAAACTGGTGTCAGAAGACTTGCAAACTCTGCTACTCATTACCTGTGTGACCCTGAGCAAGTCACTTACCCTCTCTGGGCCACAGCGCATTTACCTGTAAAATGAGGGGCTTGGACTAAACAATGGTTCCCATTTAATGGTTCACAAACCCCTTAGAAGTTCATGACATTGGTTCAAGGAGTCTGTGCTACAAATTCTTTTATGGTACCTCAAGAAGTATATAATTGCTTACAAATATTATGAATAGTATAATAAATTAAAAGGTTTGTAGAACAACAAAAGTTGGGAACCGTAAGTTTGAGGTCCCTCCCAGCTCTAAGTCTAGAGTACTTTGAAGTAATTATATTACTAAAATTCAATTTCATGGGAAAAAAAAGAGGAGAACATTTTAATATTTTAGGATGTAAAAATCAGAAGAGGCATTCAACGAGCATTGAGTAACTATACATCCAGCACTAGTCTAAGTTGTAACTCAGGCAAATAAATGATGAAACATTCTAAAATCTAAACAGATGGCACGTGTTCGATGCACAATGTTCAGCTTTACCTTCACTGAAGTCCCCACCCTGAATCATAAAGTTTTTAACCACACGATGGAACGTAGACCCTTTGTAACATAACTTCTTTCCAGTTGTTTTCCCAAGACCTTTTTCACCTGAAAAAAAAGGTTACTGCCTCAAATACATACATACACAAGCACACGTGTGTGTACATATAATGTGTGTGTATACAAACATATAATTTTAAAGAAGATAATAATTTTCTAAGGAGGACTTTCTATGTTCCCAAAACTAGACTGAGGACAATGGGGTGGGGGTGGGGATCCAAGCAAAAGTCTGGCCCCAGCTCTCAATTAGCTAACACCCTTTTTTAGAGTGATAAAGAGAGATACAAAGGAAAAAAGCTAAAGAATATATCTTAACTCCTAACTTGTATGGAAAGGACTATAAGAAACATAAGCGTTCAAAGAAAAAAATTCTAGATGTGGATTAAAATAGAGAAGAAGTAAGATTTGAGCTGGTTCTTATAGGTAGAGTACTAGGTTTCAGGTGAGGACACGAATTTGATTTCTAGTTTTGCGACTATCTAGCTTGTGTAATTAGAGGCAAGTCATCTAATATCTCTAAACCTCAATTTTCTCATCTGTAAGGCATATTTTTGCATTCCCTCCCTTATATGGTTGTTGTGAGCAAAGTATTTTATAAATCTTAAAGGGCTAGAGAAATAAGAGTTATTATCATCACTGAGGATGAATGTAGGTTATAGCATGCACAAAGATGGGAAGGGGATACCTGTATAATCTGTTCAGGGGATAGTGAGTGGGTGTTTCTGGCTGAAACAGAGGAATCCTGTTAGAGAACAATGGGAAATAAAGGTGGATACATAAAGGGGGGGGACAAATCAAGGAGGGCACTGAAAGCTATGCAGGGGTTTATATTTAAGGTAAGCTATTGCTTACTTACATTATTTACATTGTCCCAGACAGGACAGTGATATGATAGAAAAAATGATATTTTAGGAAGATTAATTTGGCAGTGGTATGCAGAACAGATTGGAAGGAGGAAATCGGAGAGAGAAAAACCAACCTGAATTCCATTACAATAATATAGGAAGGATGTGATTGGGATTTGCACTAGAAACATAAGTGATTCAAGATTTTTACACAGATAAATTAATACTATTATTTGTGATTTATACAAAAAAACTTGATAGAAGTATGTTAGTATTTTTGTGCACATTATACATATTTTATATATCTCCCCACAATAATAAAGGGCAATAAGTCTTCATTAACAATTCTAGATCTGTAAAGTTGAATTCTGTCACAGACTAGAACTGAATTTTTAAAATAAACTATAATAAGTAAATTCTATTTTCTGAATCATACTTTTAAAAACTGCATTAGAAGATTTTACCACATAAGAGGGTAGCAGTCTTACAACTCTTTGTTATTTCCAAAATAATGGTTCCCTGGTATTATCAGAGAAATCAAATACAGTGATTTACAAAATTCGTTACACTCTACTTTTTCTGGAAAATATCCATTTTGTCAGTCAAGAGACAGTTGTAATCGAAGTAAGTTTTCCCTAGAAAATACTTAATACTTTACTTACCTGAGCATAAGCAAAGGAAATTTTTGCATGTCTTTGGACAAATGTCTGAGAAGAGCTGAAACATAATACGACCAACTAAAAGAAAACACATGGAAAAATAAGCTGTATTAATTAATTTTTGATTTAAAAACACTTTTAACATATCCAATGACACCTGTTACCATAGAAAGAAAGGTTCAAACATAACTAAAATCCACAAATAACTCAAAAATCTCATTTTAACCATTTGTTTTAACGTCTCCACAAACATAGCTAAGCATTAAAAACAAAACAAAAAAAAAGGAATAATACAACTGGAACTCAATCACTTCTGCTATGACAAAATACAAAATATCAAAAATGAGGACTCTGTGAAGAAAGTGAGCTCGATTTAATCTTCTACCTCCTCAATTTCTTATCTTTCCAGAATTGGGCCTAGAAGCAGATGTTATAATCCCTGGCCTGCCTGAAGGTATCCCATCACAATTCCTACCCCACCACACTCTCACACTGGATGGATAATCAGATGTAAGATACACAAAAAAGTAGGCCAGCAGGAAGAAGGAAGAAAGTCAGGAGAAGCTTAAGTAACCTAAATACTATAGAATACCACTCCCTGAGCCAACTCTCCTCATGGATGCCATGTGTATTTGTACATGCATAAGCCCCAAGTCTAGGGAGAGTGTTTTGTAGCTACTGATCTTACTATGCCAGCATAACAAAGGCCTTTGCTAAGAGTTAATTGTGTCTAAAGGCTTATTGTTAATGAGCACATCAGTTGGTGCATGTGATCTACAGTATTAGCAGAGAGCCAGCTAGCGATGCAATGGAAGTTAGAGATGATAAGAGAGAGGGCAGGACAGGGCAGCAGAGCTATACTCATTAAGTGTTTACTATGTGCCAGGCACAGTGCTAAGCACTTTACAAATATCTCATCTGATCTTTACAACTACCCTAGGAGGTAGGTGCTATTATGGTCTCCATTTTATAGTTGAAGAGACTTACCCAAAGTCACACAGCTAGGCCACATTTGAATTCAGGTCTTCCTGACACCAGGCCTATCACTCTATCCCTCAGACACTAAGCTGCCTAAAGAAAAAGAAGTACATTCAAGGTATTGGGGGGGGGCAGTTGGAAGACAGCCTTTGCAAAGGCACAAAGATGAGATGGAATACTGTATGTGAGGAAGAACAAGAAAGCATCCATTTGACTGGAATGTGCAGTGTATGAAGAGAAAAGGCATGTGTAACATGCCTGGAAAGCTAGGTTCCAACCAAAATGTGAAAGGCTTGAAGTGCTAAATAGAAGAGTTCACATTTTATACTAAGGGGAATAGGGAGCCAGTGGAGCAGCATGGTCAGACCTGTGCTTTAGGAGCATCACTTTGTCAGTCGTGTTGAGGTTGGATTAGAGAAGAAAGAGGCTAGAAGCCACTTAGGAGGCTAATGAAACAGGGTAGGTTAAGGGTCTAACTAAGGTGAAGGGCACAAAAGTGAAGAGCAGGGGATGGACGTGAGAGATGTTCTCAAGAGCAATCAATCAACAGAATCAAGATTTGGTAACCAAATGACAAGTGGAGTGAGGAAGAGAAGAGTCAAGAATGACACAAAGGTTGTGCACTTCGACAACACATGGATCAATGCCAAAGTGCCCTCAACAGAAACGTCAAAGTTTGGAAGAGGACTGGGCGGGGAGGGAAGGTGAAAAAAATAGAGTTGTTTCAGTCATGCTGAATTTGAGATACCTATAGGGCCTGGAGTCAGGAAGACTTGAGTTCATATCCAGCCTCTGAAAAGTATAATCTGTGTGACCCTAGGCAAGTCACTTAACCTCTGTTTGCCTTAATCCACTGGACAAGGAAACGGCAAACCAATTTGATATCTTTGCTAAGTAAACCCCATGGATGATATTGGTCCATGAGGTCAACAAAGAGTCAGATACGACTGAATCAACAACAACACAGCTAGTAGTCATCTGAGACAGGCTTCAAACTCAGGTCTTCTTCCAAGAACAAGGTAAAATCCAAATTATGCACACAAGACTTCACAGAGAAAAGGCACCAAAAGTGAATAACAGGATATCTAGCTGGAAATGTCCAACAGGCAGTTTGCTGATGTGGGACTAGAGTTCAAAAGAGAGATCAGGGCTAGATAGAGAGACCTGAAATTTATCAGTATAAAAATAACAACCCATGGGTGTTAACGAGACCACCAAGAAAGTAATAACAATTAACAATTACGTAGCACTTACTACGTTCCAGGCACTGTGCTGAGCACTTTACAACTGTTATCTCATTTGAACCTCAGAAGTCTGGGAGGTAGGTATTATCATCCCCATTTTAGATATGCAGAAACTGAGCAAACTAAGGTTTAGTGACTTGCCCAGGATCACCTAGCTAGCAAGTATCTGAGGACCGATTTGAATGCAGATCTTCCTGATTCCGGGCTTATCCACTGAGCTGTCAATATACTGTTTCTGGCAATTTGCCCAATAGGACCAAATAAATGCTGGTTCAGAGTGAAGCATATTGTGACTCCCTGTATTCACTGATAAATACTTGTATACAGGATAAAACTCAGTCATGAAATCTCATGAGCTGGAAAGGACCTCAAAGGACATCTAGTTAACCCACACCTGATTATATTATATTATATTATATTATATTATATTATATTATATTATATTATATTATATTATATTATATTATATTATATTATATTATATTATATTATATGATATTATATTATATTCAACTGATTATATATGATCATAACATGGCATAATCTCAATGATTTCCACCACCCTCGTTTGTTTCAGTTCTGTCAGACGCTTTGTAACCACATTTTGGGATTTTCTTGGCAAAGAATACCGGAGTGATTTGCCATTTCTTTCTCCAGCTCATTTTACAGATGAGGCAAACAAGGTTAAGTGACTTGCTCGAGGTCACAAAGCTAGTAAATGTCAGAGTCCAGATTTGAACTTAGGTCTTCCTGACCACAAGCCTGCACTCTATCCATTGCACCTAACTGCCTACCACTAGCCATTTTCAGGATTTCCTTTGATAAATATGAAGCTAGTTTTTTGTAAAACCTAAAACATCTGAAGTTTCTGCTCCTGAAAATTCCAAACTATCTTATTCTTTTACTGTCCTTAACAAATTATTAGAAATCAAAGGGAGCCCTCTAGTGGTACTGAGACTGAAAAAAATAGTTTTATCAGTGATAAATCTTTTCAAAGATCAATTTTGCTTTTCACTTGCCATTACTTATGCTTACTTTAAAGACATACCGAGGTCACAGCAACCCTGACAATTCTTAAAACTACCTATCCTGCCCCAATTTTTCTGCTGACCTCCAATCTCACCTCTCCAATTGCCTTTCAGACATCTTAAATTGGATGTCCATTAGATATTTGAAACTCAGTATGTCCTAAACAGAAGTCCCTTCCTGATGACTGTAGAGGGCAACACTATCCACCCAGTCCCTGAAGTTCTTAACCTAGGAGTTGTCCTGATTCCTCACTATCTCTCATTCCTCACCCCACTCTCCCAATATTCAAGCTGCTGCCAAGGTCAGCCGATTTTACTTTTACAACAGCCCTTCTTTCCTCTGACATTGCCACCTCTCTGGTACAGGCCCTTATCACCTTATGCCTAGATTATTGAAACACACTGCTGGTGGGTCAGCCTGCCTCAAAGTCTCTCCTCACTCCAATCCATCTAGTCAGACACTAGAAAGTGATTTTCCTAAGGCACAGGTCCAATTATGTCACTGCCCTTTCAATAAAATCCAGTGGCTCCCTTTTGCCGCCGGGATCAAATACAAAATGCTCAATGTGGAATTCAAAACTCTTCTTTACAGGCAGCTAGATGGTGCAGTGGCTAGAGCACTGGCCCCGGATTCAGGAAGATCTGAGTTCAAATCCAGCCTCAGATACATAACACTTACTAGCTGTGTGACCCTGGGCAAGTCACTTAACATCGTTGCCTAGCCAAAAAAAAAAAAGAAAGAAAGAAAAGCAAACATCTTCTTTACCTAGCTAGCTTCCTCCTACCTTTCCAGTAAACATGTACTCTTTGATCCAGTGACACTGACCTCTTGACTGTTCCACAAACAAAATACTCCGTGTCTCTCGGCTCCAGGCATTTTCTCTGGCTGTCCCCATGCCTGGAACCCTCTCCCCTTCTCTGCTCTAACTACTGACCTCCCTGGCTCCCTTTAAATCCCAACTAAAATCTTACCTTCTATAGGAAGCCCTCTAAATTCTGGGGCTTTACCTCTTTTAATTATTTCCTAATTATTTTGTAGATCTATTTATTTGGATCTTGTCTCCTCCATTAGATTGTGAGCTCCTTGAAGGCAAGGACTATCTTTAGCTTCTTTTTGTTATTCACAACATTTAGCATAGTGCCCAGCACACAGCATGTGCTTGTAAATGCTTAATAAATGTTTATTGATAATTGATTAATAATTAATAATTGATATTAATAAAAGCTTAATAAATGTTTATTGATTTCATTTGAAAGGACAAGACTATATTAAAGCATTTAAAAAACTATCTTAAGAACCTCATTTTCTTATATTAGAAATTAATGGCTGTTATACTCACAGAGAGCTCTCTTACATTTACCAAGGGTGAAGGACAAAACTCTTTAATCTCTTGATCCCTACTGAAGGAGCAATTAAGAAAGGTTTTCTCTCTAGAGGGCATGACGCTGCAATCCAAAGAGTGAAGACAGATATTTTGACTTCAATACCATAATGGAATATATACCACCACAATGAAGCAAGTGGAGCAACTATGAAAGAAACTATTTAAACAATATACAAAACTTAAGATATACTGCAAAAGCTAAGTTCTAAATTCTATCAAAACACAGTTCAAACTATTTCTCCAATTGTAATTTTGTATATTTAAATTGATAAAAGAGGATAAAAACAAGGTATAAAAAAAAGAGAACTGGCTTGATTTAAAAAAACCAACATAAAATTATTCTACCATAATCATAAAATTATGGAAATAAGATCATAGATTCAGAGCTAGAGGAGACCTCAAAAGTCATCAAATTCAATGCTTCAATTCAACTCAAGGTCACTCCTCCAAAGTCACTGGACTATTGGTACTTATATTTCAATAGAAGTAACAAAACCTTACTTAAAATATTAACTTTTTAGTTTCAAAATAAATCATCCATTCCTTATAAGAGTGCTTAAGTTTTAGATAAAAATACCAAACTATAACCTCCAGAGCAGCTTATCATCATGATAAAGCACAAAGAGCGCTTCAGTCAGGAAAACCGAGTTTGATGCCTTTTGACCCACCCCAAAGAGGTCAAAGATAGAAGGAAAGGCTACATATATAGAAAAATATTTTTATGGCAGCACCTTCAGTAGTTACAAAGAACTGGGAACAAAGTGGGTACCCATCTGGGGGAGCAGAGAGACGTGTGATTCCTCAGAGCCTTAACACCATTAAGAGTCATAAGGGAGTCTAATAAAACAAAAGGCCTCTAGAAAGGCACGTAGGTGGCCCAGTGGATAGAAATCAGGCCTGGAATGAGGAAAACCTGAGTTCAAATCCAGTCCTAGACATCCATTAGCTTTGTGACCCTGGACAAGTCATTCAATTTGTTTCAGCCCCCAGCCCCCCATGTAAAATGGAGATAATAGCACGTACTTCCCCATGGTTGTTGTGAGGAGCAAATGAGATAACTATAAAGCACTTAACAGGGTGCCTTGAACACAGTAAGTGCTATGTAAATGTTAGCTATAACAAAAATGATAAAAAGGCCTGGGAGATTTGTTTGGGTTTTGGTTTTTGTTGATGTTTTGATGATTAGAAAAGAAAGGACGGGGGAAAGAAATACACTGGAGAAAGAAGGAAAGAGAGGGAAAGGGTAAGGGAAATTATCTTATGTAATTTGAGTGATTAAACATAAGAAAGAAAACAAGCCTCTATTAAGCACTATGTGCCAAGAACTGTGCTGCTTAGGGTTGTATAAAGACTATGCAAAGTAGAAAAGGGGGGGCTGGGCACTTGAACCTCACTTTCAGCTGATCAAACATGGAAGAATACACACAGAAATATATTTCACTCAACAGAGAAATAGGCAGGAAAAGGGGGAGGGGTGACAAGAGAGAGTAGATAAGCAAAGGAATTGTTTTAAGCAAAACAAACTCTTACCACGAAGTACAGAACCCAAAGAGGGGTTTAAAAGGAAAGAACCTATGACTGCCCTCCTCGCAAGAGAAAAACAAGAGGGGAGCAGAAGCAGAGTACATCAAACCCAGAGCACTGGTGCCAAATACACTCCTCTCAACACTCTCTTCTTTATAAAGAAGGAGTCGAAAACTGATCAACACAACTAATCATAGTTCCAGAGGACACAGACATAAATGTTTTTTGGTCATAGCCAATATAAGAATTTGTTTTACTCAGCTACGCATATTTTTATCTTTTTTTTCCTTTGGCAATTGGGGTTAAGTGATTTGCCCAGGGTCACACAGCTAGTAAGCGTCAAGTGTCTGGTCTGAGGCCGCATTTGAGCTCAGGTCCTCCTGACTTCAGGGCCGGTGCTCTATCCGTTGAGTCACCTAGCTACCCCCCAACTATGCATATTTGTTGCAAGTGTTTTGCTTCTTTTTTCCCCCTTCAATTGGGAGGAGAGAAGGTGGTGTTTAGTCAATTGAAAAAAATAAAATTATGTTTTAAAAAAGAAGGTGTAGGCTGAATGGTGCTAAAATTAAAAGGGAAGCACGTAAATGGGGGGAAAAATCTTTGTAGCAAGTTTCCTTGATAAAGGTCTCATTTCTAAGATATGTGTGGGGGAGGTTCAAATTTATAAAAACTAAGAGCCATTCCCCAGTGGATAAAGTAAAAGGATATGAACAGGCAATTTTCAAAAGAAATGAGAAATGCAATTAATCAATAACCATATTTTTAAAATGTTCCAAATCACTAATAATTAAAGAGAAATGCAAATTAAAACCACCATAAGGTTCTATCTCCTATCCCTCAGATTAGCAAAGATGACAAAGACAGAAAACGACAAATTCTGGGTGGGCTGCAGGAAAGCAGACACATTAATGCACTGCCAGTAATGCTGTGAATTAGTCTGGCCATTTTGGAAAGCAATTTAGAACTATGTCCAAAAAGTTACTAAACTGTGTAGGTCCTTTGGCCCAGCTATACCACCACTAGGCCTATATTCCAAAAAGATAAAAGAAAAAGGAAAAGGACCCATATGCACAAAAATATTCGTAGCAGCTCTTTTTATAGTCACAAAGAATTGAAAACTAAGAAAGGAGAGGATCAAAGTAAGGACTGGACATAATATGTTATATAAGTGAAATGGGATATTCATTGTGCCATGAGAAATGATGAAAGGCATGGTTTCAGAGTTACCTGAGAGGACCAGATGAACTGGTCCCAAAGTGAAGCAAGCAGAACCAAGAGAACAATTTATATGATAACAACATCATAAAGACAAACAACTTAGAAAGAATTCTGATCCATGCGATGCACTATCATGGCATCAGAACACTGATGATGAAAAATGCTAACAGAGGTGACAGATTCAAGCTACAGAATGAAAACATTCATTTTTTAAAAAATTAAATGTTATTTTATTCTCAAATGAAGATCTACCTTCTCTCCCTCACACCTCCCTCCCCCTGCCCACTTTGAGAAAGAAAAAAAAAACTCTTGTTAAAAACACAAATGAACAAGCAAGACAACAAATTTCTGCACTGGCCATAACCAAAAAACTATCTCAATTTGTGTTGAGTCCATATCACCTCTCTATCTAAAGGAGTTGGGTAAGATGTTTCATTATGAGTGTTCTGAAATTGTGGTTGATCTTTGTGGTGATCAGAATGCCAAGTCTCTCAAAATAGTTTGTATTGACCTATGCTTTTACATGGCCAATGTAGGAATCTGTTTTACTTGATGATATATATTTCTCACAGGGGTTTAGTTTTTCTTTCCTTCTTTTTTTTTTTCCAGTGAGGAGGGGGGAAGAAGGGAAAGAAAATGCTTATTAATTGAAAAATTTTTTATTTTAAAATACACTTTTAAATGGAGATACTGAGGAGTGCCTGAGCATACTCAGCCCAAACTGTATGTATGCATGTGTAAGCTACTAGCAGAACATGTCAGAAACTTTAAACTAAGGGCACAGCTAAAAGAGAGGAATAAGTCATTTTTACTTCTCTGGGCCTCAATTTACTCAATTGTATAATGAAGAAATTAGATTAGAGCTGAAAACTTCTTTTTAACAGTATATTAGTACCATTAACTAGTGGTAGGAGCATGTATGAGAAGACTTTTAATAGATATTTATGATTAATTTTATTTATAAATAATAATAACTAGTCTATAAAGTTCCTGGAGTCAAGAAAACCTGAATTAAAATTCAGTCTCAGATACTTAGTTGTGTGACCCTGGGCAAGTCACATAATGTGTTTGTCTCAGCCATGTCATCTGTAAAATGGGGATAACAGTGACAGTATCTACCTAATAAGGTTGATGTGAGGATCAAAAGAAGTGATATTTGTGAAGTGCTTAGCACATGCTTTCCCTCCTTTCTCTCTCACCCCCTCCATGGTCTTAGGAGTTTTAGTGGTCTTTCATAGTTTAGAATCTCAAAAAGACTACTTCAGCAATGCCTTCTTTATTTCATATAACAAACAAAACAATATGATTTACTCTGGATTTTGCTTAATATGTGCTTTTACATAAGTATTTTTCTCAATTCAAAAGCAATACTTTCTGGCAAAGAACTGGAAATTGAGGAGCGTCAATCAAGTGGGGAATGGCTGAACAAATTGTGGTATGTGAATGTAACTGGAATACTATTATGCTATAAGAAATGATGAGCAGACTTCAGAAAAAACTGGGAAGACTTATATGAACTGATAGAGTGAAATGAGTAGAACCAGGAAAACACTGTACATAGTAACAGCCACATTGTGTGATGACTGACTTTGATATACCAAGCTCTTCTCAGCAATGCAAGGATCTAAGAAAACTACAAAAGACTCACTATGGAAAATGTTACCCACATCCAGAGAAAGACCTATGGAGTCTGAATGCAGATGGAAATATACTAGTTGCTCTCCTTTTCTTGAGTTGTTTTGTTTCTTCTTTCTAGTGGTTCCTCCCATTAGTTCTAATTCTTCTTTATATCATGACTAATGTGAAAATATGTTTAATATGAATGTATAAGTAGAGCCTATATCAGATTGCATGCCATCTCGGAGGGGGAGAGAAAATTTAAAATTCAAAATCGTATGGAAGTGAATGTTGACAACTAAAACTTAATTAATTATTTTTAAAAAAGCAATACTTTATACTGGATTGCTTCTCTACCTCTCTGAACACTTCAGTATCTCAAATTTCAATTTGATCCAACTAACTGTGTTAAGTACAGTATTTACATGTACTCCTGTACTCAAAACTAAAGATAGGAAGATGAAAATGAGTCTTTCCTCAAAGAGCTTATAATCTAAAAAGAAGACTACAACATTCATGAAAATAAGTATGACAAGACAGAATGTGACAGCAGTAAAGGTATGATGAGACAGAATGCTCTAGCGTCTGTGCTGTGTACACCCTCCTCCTCCACCACCAATGATCACATTTTCATAAATTGTTGTGGCCAAAAATGTTTCTCACCTGACAGTTACTCTTCTGGTGACAAAGGTTCTTGGCTCTTAGACCAGAACTAGAGTCTGCTGCTGACTCTGTAGGACCTTCCAAAGCCTTCTAGGATCAGGGATGAGGCAGCAGAATTATACCTATCAGGTGCATGCCCTTTTGAGAAGTGAAGTCCTCTTGTAATAGTTCACTTCTGTTCTTAGTGCGGTTTGCTGTCTCACTTTTGGATTACAAATTCCATTAAAGGGACGTATGATCAACTGTAGACATATAAAATCCCCAGAGTCTGTCCTTAGTTCACTTCCATGAATGAGAAGACTTTTAATAGATATTTATGAATAACTGATTTCTTAGATGTGCTTCAACTTTTCTGGACATATGATTTACTAAATTTGGTATTATCAGAACACCACACAGGCAAAAACACTCCAATTTTATCCTTATAACTGAGGTTTAAATCAATGGTTCACTCATTCAAAATATATTTATTAAATATCTACTATTGTAGGACACATACAAATAAGATTTGGTCTCTGTACTCAAGTATTCCAGTCTAATGAATAAGATGACTGAATAGAAATAATAAAGGTACTAAAAAGTGCTGTGGTAGAAACATTGGAGAGAACAGGGGTTGTAACCACTCCGATTCTGTGGGGGTAAAAAAGGAAATTCCAAGGCCAAGAATACTCAAAAAACAAAACAGAACAAAACCCCTTCCTGATTTATTTAAAATTCAAAACTGGAGAAAATCAGTCACATGGAATTGTCAGTTAATGAGCATCATTAACTACGTTTTCCTAATACTTCCAGAAGCTTTCTGCTTGACTATTCTGCAACTTTTTACTGAGAGAAAGAAAAAGGTCATAGGTGATGTTTGTAAGGTGACTTCCTGTGGGACCAATGTAGGAATAAAAAAAATTGTAAAAGCTCCTACTCAACAGTTATGCCCAAGGGCTCCTTTATTAACATAAATAAGATTTGGAGGAAAGACTTGGGACCAAAGAAAAGACAGCTTGCCAAAAACTTGATAAAGATATATGGCAGTGGTATTTTCCAAGCCCTGGTAATGAAGTTTGTAATTACCTTTCATATTTCAAAACTTCTAGGGAAAATAGATTTTTACTTTGAACAACTAGCCAGCTTTTCTCCCAAAATTAGCTTGTTAAAAATCCATAAGATGACCAAGAGGAGCAGCAGAGAAGATTTGGGGGACTAACGTGGAATATTTCTTATAATGTCAGATCACAGGATCATAGATGTAGATAATGAGAGCCTGGTAACTAAATCCAACCTCTTTATTCAGTTGATGTGTTGGCTGGTTTTGTCAAATCTGTTTTTTCTTTGTCTTTTTTTAATCTTTGTTACAAAGTAAGTTTACCGAGTATGGGAGTAAGGTAGACTATCTTCAGAAGTAAGTGTAATATAAAAACAAAAGTCATTCAAAAACATCTCCAAAAAACAGTCCTGGTGAATTCTAGCTGCCCAAGAAGAGTCCTGGCCACTTGAGGACACTCACATTCAACACTACAAACATTTATTTAAGCATGTATGTGCAAGGCACTAGGGATACAATGGGGAAAAATAGAACCATCTCTGCCCTCTGAGAGTTTGTTATATCCTACAAAATACAAAATCATTTCAGGAGGAAGAAAACTATATGGGAGAGAGAAGAGAGCAGTGAAGGTAGGGAAGTGGCATCTGAGCTGAGGTAAGCATTCTGAGAGGAGATGGTACATTCCAGCTATGGCATCAAGGCTGTCAGGTGATGGCATGTGGAACGTGAGGAACAATTCATTGTCTAGTGTGACTAGAATACAAAGTGTGTAAAAGTGAATAACGCGAATAAGGATGGAAAGGTAGGAACCAGAATGTGAAGAGCTTTAAACAATAAGCAGGAGAGTTTTTATTCTGTCTTAGAGTCAATAGGGAACCACTGGAGGTGACCTGGGGAGTGACAGTCAGACCTACCCCCTTATGTCATTTAGGCAACTGTGAAGGATGAAATGGAAAAGAGAGAGCATAAAGGTAGAGAGGTGAATTAAGAGCCGGTTGCAATGGCCCAGGCAAGAACTGAGAACCTGAAACAAGATGAGAGCTATGTGATTATAGAGGGCAGCTACAAGAAATGTTGTAGGTGCAGAATCAACAAGACTTGACTAGCGATCAGAAACGTGGCTAGTGGTAAAGGATGTAAAGAGTCCAAGTCTAGGTCCTATGTTGCACTCTAATGCTCTTCTATTTCTACTATGGTCTTTTTTTTTTTTAACTGAGCCTACAATTCCTTCACTGTTAGCTTTCCTAGTAATAACTTCCTCTATCAACATAGATCATAGATCTTGAGCTAAAAGGGACCCAAGAGATAATCTAATTCAACCTCATTTTACAGATAAAGAAACTGATGCCCAGAGAGGTTAAGTGACTTGCCCAAAGTAAGTTAGTTAAGTGGCAGAGATAAGATTTGAACTCAGGGCCATTAGGACCTTCTAAGCAATTCAGTCTCAGAGACCTGCCCAGGGTCACAGAGTCAAGTAGGTGACCAAGGTAGGGTTTGGACCCTGATAACAAGGCCAGATCTCTATGATCTTATAATCATTGTGCTTCTTTCATTTTCAAAAGAATTACTTATGCTATATATAGTGTATACTTATTTCACATATATCCTGTATTTTCTTATCTGGGAATATAGAGCATCTTCCCAGTAGAGCATATGACCTCCCTGATGGCAGTGACTTCGCTTTTGCTTTTGTATTTTCCCCCTGATACTTACCTAGCACAGTGTTGGGCATACAGTTGGGCGGGGGGGGAGGGGGGGCAGTGTTAATAAATGCTTATTAATTGACTGTACATTAATTCATTTACATTAAAAGATGCAAATCCCTACTGATAACAAACAGAAACAGCATTTCTTTTTTATGTTGCAATGACCTCATTTTCATCAAAACCTCTTACTCTCTTGCTAATCTGGGCAAGAGTGATTACTACCAATAATCTCTTCCCAAGGAGGTTCTGTTATTCTTAGATAAAATAAACACCAAACACACAAAAAGTAGAACATATTATTTGAATAAATACTGGTCAAAATCTGTTTGAGAATAACACACTTGTTCCAGATAAAGCTCACTTCATTCAACAAATATCTTTCTGAAAAACTAGGCGGAAATTAAATAAATGCCAGTGACACATTTTAAATGTGTAATAGTCTCTTTAAATGTATAACATCCATTAATATGCACAAATAAGTACAAAAAGTTCACTTTTACTCTGGATGATCCCCAAATCATATGAATGCTGTTCCCTTTAATGAGATATACCTAGACAAGTATTGTTTTAGAGTAAATATTTCAAGGGCTCTTGATTTCAGTAGCATGGCCTTCTCCCACAAGCAAAGAAAATCAGTTCATTTTCACCTTGTGGACAATCCTTTTCACTATTACTGAAATAATTCATCAAGTGAAAGCCAAGTCTCCAGTGATGAGCCTTTGAGAATAAAGCTAGGCTGGTCCTAGGAAAGATATATACAAAGCATAATCAAAACCTTTCCATCTTGATAGGCCTTGCCAGAACTTGTGCTCCAGTAGCACAACCTTTAAAATTCAGGGCTACCTCCATATTAGAATAAGGTACATGGAAGAAGAAACTATGTTATCAACAGGCACCAACCAAGTGACCCTACAGTGGAGTTTCCACAATTAGACAAGGTTTGGTTAGTACCATTAAGTACCACATTACCTCAAACATAATAATCGATTAATAAATGTCTGTTGAATTGAACTACAAAAAGACATGTCATAACAACATTATGCAGTGCATGCCTGTGCAGGGCTTCTGTTGTAATGGTTATTTGTAGTCATGATTTGATCTGAACTGGTGGTAATAACAACAGCAGCAATATTAGCTAGCATTTATATAGCTCTTTAAGGTTTGCAAAACACTTCACAAATATTATCATCTGATACTCACAACAACCTTATTATCTCTACTTTACATAAGTGAAAACTGCAGTGAATTTCACTTGCATTTTCAGGGATCAGGGTTTGCAGTTTACTTATCTGAAGAAAACGTTCTATTTGATATAAAGGTCTGACTCTGCTAACTTCCAACCCGTGCATAAAGAGATGGCATAAACCCTACAAATGGCAGCAAGGTGATTAAAACTACTATGACAAGTTTTTGGAAGAAGTCACTTAACAGAACCCACTGACAATTTTTTTCTAGATAGCATTCAATCCTGTAAAAACAGCTTGGAAAGGAACATGTTCTAATAATATTTACACATTAAAGTACATATTTTGTCTTTGGCAATCCCAACTATTTGGTAGTGTGACTTATTTAAAATGTTTGTTGTATTATAACACTAGCACATACAGTGAAGTTACTGTGATTATCATGCAAAAATTGGTATTAATGGCTCTAGTTTTATACATACATTTAATAGATTCATTTTCACAGCTTTGTAGGGGAACCCCAGGTATTCTGGGTACAGATTCTTTTAGAAAATGCAGTCTGAACGGCAGAATCAGTGGTTCAGCAAAGCGACATCAGAAAAGCATCAGGTCCCGTGTAAAACCAGGGTGGTAGAAATGTGAAACCATAACTCACTAGCACTGGGAAGGGGGTCACTTGGCCATACAGAACTAAATTAGAGGGAAATGAGGTGTTTAAGGGGTGAGCTAACTACTGGAAAGAGAGAGGGGAAGCACCCCCTCAGTCACTCCAGAACATAAAACTGAAGAACCAGAACGTCAGCTGCTAGGCAGTCAAGAGGTTATTTGCCAAGGGCACGTAGCATAGTGAAAGAGTACTGAACCTGGAATAAGAAGACCCAAGTAAGTCCCAATTCTGCCACTCAATAACTGTGTAACCTGGGGGAGTCACTTCCCCTTCTCAGTATAAAGAAATGAGATGATATCTCAAGTCAATAACATTCTATGATTCTAGTTCCTATAGAATGAAGCAATAAAGTCAGTCAGCCAAATGAACATAGGTGGGTTTGGTCACAATGTGTTAGGTATAAGCATGGCACCTCATTTACTTATGGCACTATTTCAGTCAGCAGTCTGCCTATATAGAGGTTTTCATTAGAGTAATTAATCAACAGTCATTTACCAAGCACTTACTAGGTCAGAAATACAAAAGGGAGACAGTCCCTGCCCTCCAGCTATATAATTTCCTGGGCTACTACCAGTTTCCTCTGCATCTTATACCCTGCACATAGTAAGCAGCTAATAAATGCTTGCTGAACTAAACTGATCTATATTGGAAACTTTAGCTCCCAAGTGAAATGGCAGCCTGATGTATTGGCAAAAACAGTGATTTCTGAGTCAGTGCCCTCCCTTCAAATGTCAGCTCTGCTACTTACTGTGTGACTTAGATCAAGTCACTGAAAAGTCCCTGGATCTGTTTCTCCATCTGCAGGACACAGAGATCTAAACTAAGCAAAGTCTTAGGTCCTTTTTTCCAGCTCTAAATCAAATGATCCAATTAGTTTAACTTACCATTTTCATGGTTATTTGGTTGCAATTTTGGGGAAGATTTAATTAAGCCCTGCTTATTAACTGAAGGAAACGCTAAACTTGAAATAAAGGTTAAGACCCAACGACCTGACAGTTATTCATTAAATATTCAAGTTGGCAGGGACCTGGACTTGCATTGACTCAGAATACCTGGATTCAAATCTCAGCTCCGACACTTACTATATGTGTGACCCGGGGCACGTTCTGAGCCTCGGGATGGAGATGAGCTTACCTGACTTCTCTGCTGTATGACCCTGTACACGTCATTTCAACTCTCCAAGAATGCACTGGCTCAGCTGTCAAATTGGGAGAATACTATCCATACTTCCTCCCCCCGGTGGGGGAAGATTTTGTAAACATCCTTAAAGAGCTACAGAAATTGGAGCCAAACCCCTGCATCTCACAGCTGGGAAACCGAGGCTTCGAACAACGTTATAAAAACAGACAGGGGGCACCAGGAGCCGCCTCGATTTCCGTGGCCGAGGAGCAGGGAACAAAGAGGGGGTCGGACAGCGCCTCTTCTTCAGGAGGCGCAGGGAGAGGGAAGGGAGGAAGGAAGGAAGGGGGTGTGTGCACGAGTAGGTCCGAATCCCGCAGGGTCACCCACCCTCCTTCCCCGCTCGCTCACCCGGCTCACGGTTGATCTCGATGTCGAAGTGGCACTGAGGCCGGTCCTGCGCCCCCATCGCGACAGAAGCGGCAACAGCGACAGCTGGCCTGGGACAAGAGAGGAGAAGAGGAGACTGGTTAGGAGGCGGCGGGGCCCAGGCACCGGCAGGGGTAGGGGTAGGGGTAAGGGGAGGGGAGGGCGTGGCTCCCGGGAACGCGCGCGTGAGGGAAGAGGGGGGGTGTCTCCGAGCTCCGGCGATCGCGACGGGCCAGGCCGAGGCCCCCACCGGCGCCTAGCGCCCGCCTGCCCGCAGGGATTGGGATGGGGCCCGGAACAAGCAGGGACGGTCCTCACCTGGCGGCTCTTCAAGTGGCCGAAAAGAAAGAGCGGCCACCGAGACGGCAGCCCGACACCATGAACCTACCGCCGCTTCCCCCCTCCTCCCACTCAGGCCCTGCCTCCCTCCTCAGCAGCCCCCTCCCTTCCAACGCCTTCCGCCCCCTCCACCACTCCCCTAGCCTTTTGGCTTCTCCAAACAACGCGAGATCACTGCCAAAGGCCGCGAGAGCGCCGACAGCGAAAGAGGGGGAATAACGGAAGAACGAGAAGAGTGTGTGGGGGAGGGGAAAGAAAGAGAGAGGGGCGGGGAGAGGGCCTGCTCTGAAGCTGGCACTAAAGATCTTGCGCCCTATGAAGGAGGGGGAAAGAGGAAGGTCGGCGGTGGAAGCAGAGCGTTCTGCGCACGCGCCCGTCCTCGCTCCTTTGGCTCCTCCCACTTCTTGCCCTCGGACCCCACCCCCTTTCTTCTGCCGCTTTTCTCTTGGGTACCGAAGCTGGGGTAGAGTCTGCGCAGTAGAGCACATCCGCTTGGAGCTGTAGGGTTCGTGGAAATTGATCAGGGAAAAGAGATGGTGGAAGGGAGTGGAGGAGGGAGAGAGGGCTCGTGGTGTGATAGGGTGTTGTCCCTTCACCACTGCCGCGTAGTAGTAATTGCTTAGTAAATGCTTTTTTATTCACTTAATCTGATCCCTTCTCTCCCATCTCCCAAAGTCACTCCTCTCTCCCAGTTAGTACTCATCTTCCTCCAGGACATCAGAAAGTTCTGGTTTTTAATATGTTCACTGTCCTTAACACGTGTAAGAATTCTGTTGGTCAGTTAGGAACTTAAAATGTAACTTTTAAATTCTGTTGGGGTCATTATTCTGCAGGGATTGTGTCTAATCTCCCAGTACACAATAAGTACTTAATGTTGAATTCATAAAAGGGTGTTGGACTACTAGGTGCTCTTTAAAGTCCATCCATCAATTCTTGTTATACCTTGTAAACTAGGGCCTTAAAGCCTCTCACACCTAGACCCTGTGGGAAGCTAGAATGCAGTAAAATCCAAGGGCTTGGTATTGACACCCATAGGTGACTAATTGAATGTCCCAGACCTAGCACTGACTGCCAGGGTCAGCACAACCAGTCAGTAAACATTAAGTACCTACTATATGTTAGGCACTTTGCTAAATACTGGGGATACAAAAAGGGGCAAAATACGGCCCCTTTCCCTCAATGAACTCAAAGTCTAATGAGGGAAACAAGATGCAAATGTATAGAAAGCAAGCTATATACAGGGTAAGTAGGAAATAATTAAAAGGGAAGTCATGGTCAGGGAAGGCTTCTTGTAGGAGTTGGATTTTAGTTGGGACTTAAAGGAAGCCTGGGAGGTCAGAGGGACAGTTTTCCAGGCCAGGGGGACTGCCAGAGAGAATCCCAGCTGGGGAGTATCTTGTTTGTTGCAGCAGCGTGGAGGCCAGAGTCACTGGATCGAAGAGTAGTGTTGGAAAGTAAGATGTAAGAAGACCGGAGAGGTTGGAATGGGCTAGGTTATGAAAGGCATTGAATGCCAAACAGCATTTTGTATTTGCTCCTGGAAGCAGAAGAGAGTTGCTGGAGTTTGTCAAGTGGGGCAATGACATATAATCCGACCTGTATTTTAGGAACATCACTTTAGTATCTAAATGGAAGATGGATTAGAGTGGGGAGAGATTCTCTGAGGCAGGCAGACCCACCTCAAAGCTATGTCAATAATCCAGGCGTGAGGTGATGAGGGCCTGCACCAGAATGGTGGCAGTGACAGAAGAGAGAAGGGGATATACAGGAAAGATGTTGCAGAGCCTTGGCAACAGCTTGGATGTGAATGGTGAGAGAGTAAAATATTCTGGAGGACTCCTAGTTTGTGAGCCTAAGAGACTGGGAGGATGGTGTTATCCTCTATAATAAGAAGGTAAGAGTGGGGTTAGGGTTTGGGGAAAAGATAATGATTTCAGTTTGGGGCATATTGAGTTTAAGATGTCTATTAAAGTTCCATAACAATTTAATTTTCTTGTGCCAAGACGAGGATCCACCAAAGAAGGAACACGGTGCACCACATTTGGTGGTCTCCATCCAACTAATACTCATTCCTTCCATAGGGTTTTGTGTCATGTAAGGAAAAGCCTCCTACTCTTTGTTAAAGTGCTATATAAATTATTTTTAGTAATACCTTCTTTTGTCTTGGCTACATGAATTCCACTTCTAGAGTTTACCAGCTAAATTAGAGAACTAGACAGTATAAGAGATGGTGGACAGGAGTAGAAGATTAGATGAAGACTGTCCCAAACAAGCCCAAGTACACTTTCCATATTAATTAAACAATACTAAGATTTGGAGTTGTAAATGACCTTAGAGATACAGCCACTTTATTTCACAGATTTAAAGCTAGAAATGACCTTCGAGATCATCTAGAACAGGCCCTTTGCAGATCATAAAATTTATCACTGAAACTGACTTTAGAGATTGTTCGGGGTGGAGAACTTTGTCCTCAAGACCACGTGTGGCCTTCTAGGTCCTTGGGTGTGGCCTTTGACTGAGTCCAAGTTTTACAGAACAAATCCTTTTATTAAGAGAATTTGTTCTGTGAAGTTTGAATTCAGTCAGAGGCCACACTTGAAGACCTAGAGGGCCACTACATGTGGCCTCAAGGCCTCAGGTTCCCCATCCCTGGCTTATCCATTCCAATATCTTTATTTTACAAATGATTGAAGCCCGCAAAGGGAGAGTGGTCACTCAAGGCTAAACATGCTTTAATTATTGGAACCCAGGCCTTCTAACTCAAATAGAAAGCTCCACGGTATCATGGCTGCCTTTTCGTACTATAATTCTTCAAAAGTGGAAGGGAAGGATTTTTTTTTGTCTCAATATCTAATAAGCTTAATTTTAAAAGAAAAATAAAATCAGCATCTCAGAATTTACAAATTTTATAGCTAGACTTACAAAAATATACACAGTGAAGAAAGTCTATAAAAAACTTGCTAAACATTTCTAATAGTACTTAGTAGAAAGATGAAATAAGCATACTTGTTAAAAGTAATAATTTGTCAACACGATTATTGTGTAGCTAAGGAGCCACAGGTGGTAGTTTCATGCAATTAAAAATAAGTCCTTTTCTAAAACTCCCCATAGCTGCAGGCTTATCATATTCCTAAAATAATGCAGCAGGAAGCCAAGCCAAGAAAAAAATAATCCTGTCTAAACCAATGACTTAGCAAATAACTCTTGAAGAGTTTACTTTTACCTTTGTCTCCAATTCATCTTTGTCTTTGTTCAGGCACTCTATCTACCTCTTTATTCTGGGAGTAAGGCTTGAAGCCTTTGCATCTTACTTTTTTGTTGTTGTTTTTGTTTTTGGCTAGGCAATGGGGTCAAGCGACTTGCCCAGGGTCACACAGATAGTTTTGTGTCTGAGGCTGGATTTGCTCTATCCACTACTTCACCTAGCTGGCCCCTCCATCCTACTTTTCAATCAATCCTAATTCCACATGCTGTATATCCCCTGAAGGGCACAATAGCATACTATTTCACATCTACATTCTTTCCCTATTTAGCATGGGATGTAGTAGAAAGGAGAGCCTAATTGGTACAGCTCAGCCGTCAGAATCAGGAAGACCTGGGTTCAGGTCCTTCGTCTAACACAAACTAGCTGTGTGACTATAGACCACTCCCTTAACCCGTCTGTGTCCTAAGTACCTTCTCCCTGGTCAGCAAACTGTGGGCAGGGACTGGATGTCTGGCTTCATGTTTTTTGTACAGCCACCAGGTAAAAATTAGTTTTGTTTCAAATAAAGTTTTATTGTATTTTAAAAACATAAACACCATTCTTAGCTCCTGGTGGTAGTAGGCTGGATTTGGCCTTTGGATGTAGTTTGCCCACCCGGTAGACTATTAAATCCCAGATAAGTTACATATTTGCACCGATGGAGGAATTTTCCACAGCTCAAAGTAACTCACTCCAGTGCAATCACAGGTCTGGACCAAAAGGGGGAAGAAAAAAAAAAAGACAGAAAAGAGCTCAGGATCAGGAGGGAATAAAGAAACCCGAGATAAGAGTCTCGGCTCAGCTACTTACAACCTCTGTGAATTTAAGGAGGCAGCTTCCCCACTGAGCATCACTGTGCTCATCTATAGGTGATGCTCCCTTTCACTCCCCTTGCAGGAGCAGTAAGCGGCACAGTGGATGGAGTGCTGGGCCGGGAGTTGGGAAGACATGAATTTAAGTTTGACTTCAGGCACTTACTAGTTGGGTGGGCAAGTCATTTAACCTCTGTCTGCTTCAGTTTCCTCCTCTGTGAAATGAAGATAATAGCACCTACTTCTCAGGGTTGTTTCGAGTTTCAGATGAGGTAATATTTGGTATTACCTCAAATGGGTCTATAATAAATAGGTTTACATAGGTATATAATAAATAGGTAAAGTACTCATGTTGTTTTTCAGTTGTTGTTTGTGGTCCTTCTTTCTCAAAGAAGACTCAAGGGTGATGTCTTGAGGTGAGCATGAATTAGATTCAAGTGAGACAGAACTGCCCAGAGTCATCAGCCTCACTCTCTCCTCCAGAGTCATCGAAGTCCAGTGACAAAACAGAAGTGGAGGCAACTGACCATGACCTGGGATGCAGTGGGTGACCTTGGCCTTTCTAAATTAGTTTTTTCCCAGATCTCAGTTTGTCTGAGGCAGTGCCCATTCTGTGACTAAGGGCTAGGTAAGAATTGTGACAAAAGATGGCCCAATTTACCATCATAAAACTATCAGTTTGGGACAGGAAGACCGTTGTGGTTTCTGGCCAGAACAGAAAACAGTTGCTATTTGCACTCATTTTAAGCCATCAAAATCTTAACAATGAGCCGCTGAGGCTTCGGTTGGATGCTATTATTGGCTACTCAGTGAGAGCTAGAGCATTTGGGGTTTAAAGGCCTGGTCAAGCAGTTGCATTTGAAACACAATGGGCTTTTTTGAAGCTTGTTTTTTCAGAGCTATAATTCAAAAAATCATCAATGAAAACTGCAGGACAAAAAGTAAATTGTCCTAGCTTTTTTAAAAAGAAAAAAATAAATAGTAACAATAAATAAAAATTCATAAAATTTTTAAAATAATTATATGTCACATGGGATACAAAGTGTCATACGTAATCTATAGGTTGCCTACCCATAAATAGAATTGAGTATATTTAACTAAATCAAAATTAAAATTGACAAAGTACAGAATTAGAGGTCTGGAGCAACAGGCCTGAGCAGAGTCTGAAATCTCAAATCCCCTACAGTCTTTTAATACATTGAAAATTAAACTAACAATGGTTGCTTTAAACCTCTCTAATGAAGCCCCATTCCATTTCTCCTAGGAAATTCGGAAATATGAACTGTCCCCTACCAAATCTTCTGATCAGGGCTTTCACAGGCACATCTGAATACTTTGCAGGGTAGGGGTGGCAGATTCATTTTGCCCTGCCCGATTCTCAAAGTCCCATAGGGGAAAGAGGAAATTATCTCACTACTCTTTTGTACCTAGCTAGCAAAGCAGAAGGATGTTCTTTAGTCAAATACTTCACTGGGCAGATCACTGGAGGTTCCAATAATAAAAACAATAATAATAATAATAAATATAGCTTTATGATTTGCAAGGCACTTTACATATGTTAATTCATTTGATTATCTCAAAAATCCTGGGAAGCAGATATTATTATTATCAACATTTTACAGATGAGGAATGTGAGGCCAGTAACGGTTGAGTGACTTGCCCAAGGTCACATAGCTGGGTTCCAAATTCGGGTGCTGTTTCTGGCATCTTCTAAGAGCCTCGACTGGGGCTGGGGGGTGGAATCTAATGAAGCCAAAATAAGCAGGCACCATCGGGGCTCTTGTTGCAAGCGTATGTCACCTGGAGCTTGCAACCTCTTGAGTTTATCTGGTGTCCTGCTGCAGCATCTTTCTCATAAAGCATGCAGACTCTTTCAAATGTTCCCCTCAGAGCACCCCATTGGAAAGACCTTAAGCAAATGCCTTTATGTTGAATAAAGGCGGCTCAACTTCACCCTTCCTGGCTTTCTCTAGCTCCTAGAGATGAGTTGGAAAATTCAGAGGAAAAGGAAAACATGGCCATACAGAAGTTCTGTTCACATGGCAGCCCAAATACTTGAAGCCAACCGTCATCGCCTCCTCTACACTCCCACCTACCCCCCGTAAGTCTTCTCTTCTCCAAGTTAAACATGTGAAGGCTCAAGAGCAGCCTCAAAGTGATGAGTTAGAAACATTGAGCCTTCGCTTGCTACCTCCAGTACTCAGTAAACACTCTGAAGTATCTGGAGTTTGCCCCAAAGGAAAAAGGTATTTCAGAAATGTTGTTTGGATCTGAACAAACCAGGGCCACTATATCCACCTCTTCACTAACATCCATGATACCCTTGGAAGCTCCAGATGTGCTGTGATCTAACCTATAGGTGCACAGTCCTTTTCACTAAAGCCACAGAGTCCTGGTCCTCTTAGAGGCTCCAAAAGGATGCTTAGGTGCTCCAACAGATCCATGAAGACATAAGTCAGTGGGTACTCCCTCCAGAATCACAATCCAGTGATACCTTCTCATCATCAGTGACTCTTGTCCATGTCCTTATATATGTCCTCACTGGAGAAATTCAACCAAAATTTTGAGGGCCTTCCTTTAGATCTCCTGACTTAGTCAAGGGTTTTAACACAACACTACATCATCACTCCACACCTGCCTGTTGTTATTGTTGGTGTTTCATTGGCTTCAGTCTTGTCTGACTGTTTGTGACTCCATTTGGGGTTTTCATGGTTTGCCATTTCCTTCTCCATCTCATTTTACAGATGAGGAAACTAAGGCCAACAGGGTGAAGTGACTTGCCCCCACAAGGTCACACAGCTAGTAAGTGTCTAAGGCTGGATTTGAACTCAGATCTTCCTGACTCCAGGACCACTGTGTCACCTAGCTGCCCACACCTGTTGTCATGTGTAGCTATGATGTTCTGCTAGAGATCGTATTATCAACAATCGTGTTAATTTTTTCAAAGTCCTTGACAAAATTAACAGAAGGAAGAATACTTCAGATGGAAACACCTCCAGCAGAAAGAAGAAGAGACTTGTGGTTACATTAGAACAAAAAATTGATGTAATTGAATGGTATAAATATGGTCATAGTGACTCTAAAAAAGGATTAGGTGTAGGCATGCTTGAATCTATGGTATGGAATATTATGAAACATGAAGGTAAAATAAAAGAAAGCAAAATCATGTCAAATAACCACAAGGAAAAGAAATGTTACAATGATAGAAATGGAGCATCTTTTAGCCACATAGATCAAAGATTGCAAGTTTCCAGTCTCTTCAGCTGTGTCTGACTCTTCGTGACCCCATTTGGGGTTTTCTTGGCAAAGATACTGGAGTGCTTTGCCATTTCCTTCTTCAGCTCATTTTACATGTAAGAAAACTGAGGCAAACAGGGTGAAGTGACTTGCCCAGGGTCACACAGCTAGCAAGTGTCCTGAGGCCAGGTTTGAACTCAGAAAGATGAGTCTTCCTGACTCCAGGTTCTACACTCTATCCACTGTGCCACCTAGCTGCCTTAGACTCCAGGAGTCCTTATGACAAATAATAATAATAAATAGTGAGCATTTATATTGCACTTTAAATTTGCAAAACACTTTATGAATATCTCATTTGTCCTCACAGCAACCCTGGGAGTTGTGGTGATTAAAATTGTCCAGCCTACAATAAAAGAGACTGAGCCAGAGCTCTGAGTCGATGGCCCTTTATTAAAGGGTCTATGACCCCCTCCAACAAAGTGGACCTCACAGCTTCCTCACAATCCAAGATGCCCTATTCTTCTAGGACCTGTTTTTATATGGTTTGATACCCAAATGTGCAAGAGGCGTGTCTAAATACAGAATCTCATTGGTTAATAGATCTTGCTCTTGAGGGCCAAAAATGACATATGACTAGGGGGGGCAGAGCCGGGGGAGGGTCACAGGTTGGGTGAAGGATCTAAGGATCATAAGGTGGTCGTAAGATGGTCACCCACTCGTTTTGGACAAGAAGAAATGGCCCAGAAATACAAAAATAAATTGGGGGACTTTCCAGCGCTTCAAGTCATCTCACCCATGCTGGGTTTGAACATGGAATTTGAGCAAAACAGGATGGAGTGATCTTTGTCAGCGTTCTTGTGGTTGTGCAAGTGAGTCTCACAACTTGGTAAACAAGTAATGAATATTACATTAAAGTTCGAGACCCACTATAAGAACCTATGTATCCCTATATGATTTATGTAGAATATCAAACTGATTAATACCAATTGAGAGTAGGGATACAGATGAATTATTTCTCACAGAGGGAGGTGCCATTATTATCCCCATTTTACAGTTGAGGAAACTGAGGCAAACAGTCTTGAATGACTTGCCCAGGGTCACATGTCTACTAAGTATCTGAGGCTGAATTTGAACTCAATTCTTTCTGATTTCAGGTGCAGTGCTCTGATATACCTAGCTATCTTATCCCAATTCCTACTAGTACTTGCCAGTTGGCTCCTCAGGGTTCTAGGGATTGTACGACAATCTATCAGTTTAAGCCCCGATTCTGGTGTATTCTCTCCTATATCAATAACTACTTACCATTAGTATTTCCCTGATATCATTGATTGACCTAGTGAGGGGTGCCAAATTATTAATTTAAGCAGTTAACGTCGTGTCTTTTACAAAAGGATAGTTACTAAAAATAAATAGCAAGAACAGAAATACAAAATGATCTCCCCTATCATCTGGCCATACTCCCCATTGAGCTACCTAGATCTCTGGGGAGAACAGGCTGAAATCTAAAGTAGTGGCTAGAAAGCAGTCGCCCAACCAAGTTCACTTATGAATGTGGTATAGCTGCTACCCAAGTTGCTTCCTTGCTGCAAGAAATGGTATTTTTGCTACTGGGTTGATTTCCTGCTATACTGAGTCAAGAAGGTCCTTCCTTGGCACTGGCACCACACTGGGCTCAAATGCTGGTGAACTCTGGTATGGACTCCAGCTCCCGGACCGCTGGAAGCTCACTCTTGCAACCTTTCAAAGCTCACAAGGTCACTGATACTTCTTCATCTAACAACAAAAAGGAATAAGGCCTTTCAATCATAAGCCATGGCCTAGGTATCGAGACAAAGGCCTCTCTCTCTGCCTTAAAGGTTATGGCATTTTGTCCTGCTCACTGGAATGCAACCAGAAAGAGAGACAGGGACAAAGACAGAGACAGACTCACTTGGCCATTTGGTGTCTCTTATGTGAATGGTGCCCACTTTAGCAATTGATCAATAGACTTTTCTTCCCTGTGTAGTGAGTGGACAGGAAATAATTAAACATAGACCCTTGTTCTGCAGTATGTCACCAAATATCTACATGGATCCCCTACAGGATGCTTATAGGCCTGGGCTGTCATTAGCCAATTGTGGTGGTTAGAAAGGTTTGGAAGACATAATTTCTGGGCAATTTAATCATTTTATTAATAATGTTTTACATTATATCAATAATATATATTTATACACATAAATATATATTTATATATTTTAATAAAAGGATAGTCATTTGGCCATCTCTCTCTTAGTCCAAAGACAATCATGGCAGCAGGCTCAAGGCTTATATGCCCATTGGAAGAGGGGTGTTCCCAAAGGTGGGAATCAACTCTGATTGATTAACAATTTAATGAGAGAATGAATATTACAGTGAGGGACTGGACCTGAACTTCTGATTATGTCATTTACTTCTAAGTTACTCCCAGCTTTTGCAACCTATCCAAAGAATCTGTCCTCACCCAAATCTGAGGAGAGCACAGTAGCTTCCCCACATGAGTGGTGTCTGGATAGAAGAGAAGGTTAGCCCAATCTCAGAGACTGAGGTCTTGAAATGAGGATAAAAGGAAAAGGGGGAAAATCTGAATCTCTCCAAATCATTGGTTATTAATAATCATTTCTCTCATAGTCCCCTGTTAGATAAACATTCCTGTACTGTCTTCACAAAAATACCATTCTTTGTACTGTGCGCAAAGCTAAATGTGCTTTCCACTACACCAAGGTACCCTTAGAATCAGCAGACATCGGAGGCTGTCCTAGGCATGAATCAGAGAAACTACCACTTACTGCCTCTGTAACTATGAGCAGTTCTGGAATTTCTTCAATCTCTGTTTCCTTTTCTATAAAACAGGGATAATAATAACTCTCAACTGTCTCACAGGGTTGTGAGGATGAAATAAAATTTTATGTATAAAAATGCTTTGAAAAGTGCAAGTTTAGGAGTCAACAGAGCAAAACCAAATCCTGAAATGTTGTCCTCAGAAACCCAACTTCCAAATTGACTGTCTTGCTAGGAACCTTGACAGAGCTTTATATGTTGGGCTAATTCCATGAGCATTGCTAAGTAAGGAGGGGAATGAGGGATAAGTATTTATTAAGAGCCTAACCAGATTTAAGTGCAGCCTTGAGACCTCCAAACTGCTCTGGCACTCCTCCCTGCTTCCCATGTTTGATATGTTTATTCTGGGCTAGCATCTCTGTATTTGAATAGAAGGTCTGAGTCCCCATCCAGTGACCCTTTGCCAGACCAAGCCAGAAGCACATGAAATTAGAGTAAACAAGATTTACTTAAAGAAGGTTAATAAGGCAAATAAAGAAACCATACACACACAGACACAAAAGAGAAGGCATGTTCTCCCACATATCACCACATAATCAATGAGAAAGGTGATGCTTGCCGCACAATCCACTCTCCTAAGAATGTGTCCCAGCTGTACTTCCTTTAATTTTTTTCTTTTATTCTAGTCTTCTTGAATAAACTGACTAATATGGGAATGTTTTACATAATTGCACATGTATAACCTATATCTGATTGCTTGCCATCTCAGGAAGGGGGGAGGAGAGGGGAGAAAGGAGGGATGGAATTGGGAACTCAAAGCTTTAAATAAAAATGTTAAAAAAAAATTGGGGGGAAAATATGACAACTTAGCGCTGAGTCCAGATTTGGACTGATGTGGTAGTCAGGAGACTGAGGCTCTTATCCTGTCTCAATCACTAATTAGGTGTGTAATCCAAATCATTTAATCACTTAGCATCCCATCCCCCCTCTCAACTCTAGTTTCCCCATCTTTAAAAAGAAGAGGGAGGGGACTAGATGGTCTCTAAGGATCCTATTTGCTCTGACATTCTATATTTCAAGATCCCTTCCAGCTCTGAGATTCTGTGCTTTATGGTTCACTGGCCCTTCTAATTCTAAAGCCTATGTTCCAATAAGAAATAGATATAGGTGCCATTGACCTCTTGAGTTCCTTGTACATCAATACATGGGCTTGGGACATCTAGATGGTACATACAGTTGATAGATTACCAGCCCTGGAATCAGGAGGACCTGAGTTCAAATCTGGCCTCAGACACTTACTAGCTATGTGACCCTGGACAAGTCATTTAACTTCCATTGCCTCAAAAAAAAAATACATGAGCTCTGCTAATTCTAGTTCCATCTTGACATAGGTCCCAGCTTCCTGGACAACTTTTGTAGCTAATCATGTGAACAGCACAGACCTGAGCCTACAGCTTCTATGGCGGGGGAGGGGGGTGGGGGGGTGGAGAGAACCTGCAGTCTTGAGGCCACATGTGGCCTTCTAGGTCCTTGGGTGTGGCCTTTTGACTGGGTCCCAAGTTTTACAGAACAAATCCTTTTATTAAGGGGATTTGTTCTGTGAAGTTTGGATTCAGTCAAAGGGCTGCACTTGAGGACCTAGAGGGCCACAGGGGGCCTTGAAGGTACAGGGTCCTCACCCCTGTCTATACCAATAAGCAATCCATGTTACTAAAGGACAATAAAGCACAGGCTTCTACAAATGGAAATGAGCAAATTTTTTAAAATCCATAGGATTGAGAAGTTCCTTGGAGATGTATCCTGGGCTGCGTGCAGGTTACCCAAATGCCATGTCAAAGGAGAGCTCCTCAGCGGAATCACTGGAGCTTCGAGAATACACACTGCCCTTGGACAGCAGCCAGAGAATCTGCCAGCTGGGCAACCCAGGGAGAAGAAAACAGCCCTTTCTCTGTCTTCTCGAGATCTGTCACTCTAGGGATTTGTTTGCTTGGGGGAGTTTGGATAGATTGGAAGTGATCGACAGAGGGAAGGCACTGTCATTCAGAGGGATTGGGAAAGGTTTCTTGTAGAAGGAGGAACTTTAGTTAAGGCTCCAAGGAAATCAGGAAAGCTAGGGAAGGGAGGGAAGAGGAGGCAGGCGGGAGTTCCAGGCATGGGGGAAAATGCATGGAAAATGCTTGTAGTTGGGAGTGGAATGTCTTGTTCAAGGAACAGTAAGAAGGCCAGTGTGACTAGATCACAGAGCACATGGGCTGGAAGGAGGGAGGCAAGGCGTAGGGTTTAATAAGACTGGAACATTGAGAAGGGACCAGATTATGGAGGGCTTTATAAGCCAGACAGAGAATTTTATATTTGATCCTAGAGGCAAAGGGAAGCCAATGCAGCTGATTGAATGGATAGAGGGGCATGGTCAGACTTAGACTTTAGGAAGATCACTTTGAAAGCTGAGTGGAGGATAGCTTGTAGTGGGGAGGGGATTGGAAAAGGGAGACTGACCAACAGTCCAGGTGTGAGATCATAAGGGTCTTCACAAGGGTGGTGGCAATGTAAAGGGAGAGAAAGGGGCATAGATGAGGGGCAGCCAGGTGGCACAGTGGGTAGAGCACCGGCCCTGAAGTCAGGAGGACCTGAGTTCAAATCCGGCCTCAGACACCTAACACTTACTAGCTGTGTGACCCTGGGCAAGTCACTTAACCCCAATTGCCTCACCAAAAAGAGAGAGAGAGAGAGAGAGAGAGAGAGAGAGAGAGAGAGAGAGAGAGAGAGAGAGAAAGAGAAGGGAGAAACAACAGGACTTGGCAATTGATTGAATATGGGAGGATTGGGGAGAGTGAGGAATCAAGGGGTGATGCCTAGGTTGTGATCCTGGGTGACTGGCCAAAGGATTTGGGACATTAGGAAGAGGGGAGGGTATGGGAAGAAAGACACTGAGTTTAGATTTGGACATGATGAGCTTAACATGTTCTACAGAACATCTAGTTCAAGTTGTCTGAAAAGCATTTGGAGATGTAAAATTGGAGGTCAGTGGAGAGATTAGAGGTGGATAAGTAGATGTGAAGTGAAATAGTACAGAAGGAGAAAAGTACCAGAACAGAACCAAGCATGACCTGGAGGAAGATCTAGGGGAGACTGAGAAGGAGCCATCAGATAGACAGAAGGAAAACCAGGAGAGAGTTGTTCCAAAAACCTAGACAGAAGAGAGTATCAAGGACAAAAGGGTGGTCAACGTTGTCACAGGTCAAGAGAGAAGCAGATTGAGAAAAAAGGCCATTGGATCTGGCTATTCAGAGATCATCGATAACTTTGAGAGGACAGTTTTAGTTGAATGAGGTTGGATGCCAGACTGCAGGGTGAAGAAGAGAGTGAGAGGAAAGAAAGTAGAGCCGTACCTTGTAGACAGCCTACTCAAAGAGTTTAGCTACTAACAGGAGAAGATGGAGAGAATGACAGCCAGCGGGGAAGGATGGATCAAATGAGGTTTTTTAAGGTTGAGGGAGCTACGGCCTTGTTTAGAGGTAGTAGGGAAGCAGCCAATAGAAAAATTAGGAAACTGAGACTGGAAGAAGACCTAGGGTTACACAGCTAGTAAATGTCTGAGGTAGGATTCAAACACAGGTCTTTCAGACTCTCAGTCCATGACTCTCTCCACTGTGCCACTTAGCTGCCATGAACTGTTCCAATACCTTTCTCTGGCTATTCCAGGTTAGACTTATTGCAGCTGCGCCTCATTTTATGTAATAGGTATTGTTTCTAAAAGATTGCATCTAAATTACAATTATTGTTAATAATAGTAATGAAAATAATTCTTATTTTTGCATTGCTGCCCAGTCCTTTCAGTTGTGTCAGATTCTTCATGACCCCATTTGGGGTTTTCTTGGCAGAGATACTAGAGTGTTTTGCCATTTCCTGCTCCAGCTCATTTTCCAGATGAGGAAACTGAGGCAAATTGGGTTAAGTGACCTGCCCAGGACCACACAGCTAGTAAGTATCTGAGGCCAGATTTGAGTATCACTTTAAAGTTAAGTGTTTTCCTCCCAACCCAGGGGTGGGGAACCTGTAGTCTTATGGCCACATGTGGCCTTCTAAATCCTTACGTGCAGCCTTTTGAATGAATCCAAATTTTGCAGAACAAATCAGTATAGCTAGTTTGAGCTGGCTCCAGCATACCCCTGCTCTCAATAGGGTGTAGTGTGAGATTGCTACCAGCATCTCATCTCTGCCTAAACTCCCAGGTAGTTGTCTGAGCTCAAGATATCAGAGTAGGCTTTTTGGACACATGGACACAAACAAAAAAGAGGGTGTGAAAGCTGCCTAGAAAGCTGCCTATTCCAGAAAGCGTTACCAACTCCCAATGCGTGCCCAATTTCTTCTCAGAATGACTTAGGGTTGAAAATATAAAGAAAATGACCATTCAACATTTCATAAATTTATTAAAATTGTTAGTTTCCCTAACTGGGGTCAGAATTTAAAAGACAGAATGTTAAAACTCCTGGTTGCTTCATAACTACAATGAAACTCTGAAGACCTTCCCTTCCCCCTTCCAGGCTTTGGCTGACTTTCAAAGTTGTAAGTGAGGGGGGAGTTGGGGAGACAAGGAGGAAGTTGGTCTCACCAATAACAAGCTCTTACTGTCTTGGTAAGCAAGTTGTCAGAGGATTCAAGGCCCGAATCCTCTGGCTGGATGCCAACAATTCCTTCTGATGTCTCTGGCATCCAGGTGGCTTCAGTTGACCTCTCCCTGGCTGTTCAGGTATTGCCAGCCCCACTCCATCAATACTCAAGAGATAGTAGAGGTTCTCAAATCCCAAATCCTATTTTACAAGCAGAAGGACACCCTCCCATTTCTGAAGGCAGACTCACTAGCCCTGTGGTCTCTCTCTGAAGCATGTCTGCTGTGACTTCCACAAAGCATGTTTCTTGGTTCTAAGTGTCTCACATAAAAGACAACTTTGTGACAGCTCTGTTTACATGAGGAGTTCCGGGCAGTTCACTCCAAGACCCCTCCATTTGCTATCTGTGGCTCCTTACAAGTTCCAGGAAATCGCAGGGGAGGACCTAAACTGTTTCAAACACAAGTTACATAAGAATGAATAATCTCATGGATTAAGGTATTAAAGTAGTCAAAGTCAATAGGATAAAAAAGTCCCAAGACCTGAAAAGCCAGCTTTTGGTGAAGGGAACCATTTAAACAGATTGTGGCCTTCAAGAGATACCATGTCTCCATGACACAGGAGATATTTTATCATTTGAAATGAGAATAGGCGTGAGATTTCAAACTAGAAGGGATTTTAGAAATCATCTCTTCTTCCCCCCACCTTTTGTTTTGTTTTGTTTTGTTTTTTCAAGGCAATTGGGGTTAAGTGACTTACCTAGGGTCACACAGCTAGTGAGTATCATGTATCTAGGTCGGATTTGAACTCAGGTCCTCCACCTAGCTGCCCCTGTTTTTTGTTGGTTTTTTTTTTTAACAGAGCAAGAAACTTCCACCCAGAGGAGCAAAGTTACTTAGACAAGGGCTACCCTGCCAGGCAGGGGCAGAGCCTGGCCTTTTGATTCCAGGACCTCCAGGACCCCCAGGACTCTTTCCACCATTGCTACACTCAGAAGTTGGATTGACCTAGCAGTTGCTCTGTGCCTCTAGGTTCTCTTTGTGTGGGAGTTGTCACTTCTATAAGCTCCACTCCAAGCGGTTTTCAGTGAAAATGTTGGGGATCCAAAAAAAGGATGTTGAATTCTTGATTCAAGTGATGAGCTCTGAAGTCTCTTCCTACTCATAATCTGTGATTCTCCAAGTCTCCTCCAAGATGCCTACTGCTTGCTAAGGAAGAAGCAATTGACTGCACAGGGCAGAAACCGATGGCAGCATCTCCATTGCCAGGACATTCTATCATGTTAGACCATATAAAAGAAATGGGTTTTAAGCTGTGACCACATACAGGTACTTGTATAATTTACCCCGTGTACTAAAGGCAGCCCATTGCCATAATGGAGCCCTCCAGGGCAGTTTCAATTACCCACACTGAAGAGAGTTCTCATTCGTTGAAGGAAAGCTCAGGCATCAGGATCCCATGATTTGCACCTGGATTCAAGGATTACATCTTGGAGATGTAAACTTAAAAAATGAGATATGGAAGTAAACAGATAGAGACCTCAACAGAAAGAAAAGTAAATCCTAGGGTGTTCCTTAGTTGCTATAGGCAGAGAACCAGACTGGAACAGTCTGACATTGTGAGGCAGGTGGTGAGCTGAACAGAAAAATGCCACTGGTGTGGCACATGCCAGGCATGCATGCTTAGGGTCCAGACACTACTGAAGACAAAGACCCAGGAGATCCACTCCACACAGAGGAAGCTGGCATCCCAGAGCCAGGGCCAAGGTGATGCCAGCTCCAAGGAGTAGCCAGGCGTAGAGAACATGGTAGAAGGAGATGGGATACAACCAGCTCTGTCCTCATCCTGTCAAACTCTGGACAGGAGAGAGAGAGAGAGAAACAGAGAGAGAGAGAGGGAGAGAGAGACAGACAGAGAGAGAGAAACAAAGAGAGACAGAGAGAAACAGAGAGAAAGAGAGAGGAAGAGGGAGAGAGAGAGAGAGAGAGAGAGAGAGGAGAGAGAGAGAGAGAGAGAGAGAGAGAGAGAGAGACAGAGACTGACTGGCTTAATTTTAGCCTGGGGGCTTTGCCTCCTATCTTTCACATTTGGAACTGTAGGAGATTGTACTAATTTGTATATGGACTACTGAGAATGGCTCTTTTTCCCATTTATTTCTCCCTTGGTATTTACATTATTTATATTTTGAGTACTTTTCTTTTGGATTTGTAACTCTCACATGGCCTATGAATAGGGAATGTTGCACCAGTGGGAGTTTTGGATGTGATTTACATAATCGATTACCCAAAATACTAGCTGCCAAACTTAAGAAAAAGTAGCAAGGAGTTCTGGAAAGAGTTCTTTCCCTTTGTTCCATCCCACAGAACATTCAGAAAACACATAAAGGATTTGCAGCAGTCTGTGAGCAATTGTTACAGTTCTCCCTTCCTGCTGACTTATATCTTTATTTCTTTACAATCCTTCAGACTCACAGCATCACCTATAGTTTAATCTCTTCTCAGAAGGGAAACTAATTTCAGGTTGCTAGAGTGTCCAACCCCTAACATTTCTGATGTGTTCCTTCATCGCCCCAAGGGCCCCACAAAGGGTGCTAGTCTTCTATTTCTACCCTAACAGCTTTGGAAGGAAAATGAAGTTGGAATAGCTTGGGAGGCCACCTCCTTCCCATCAGACTCATGCTCTCCAAATAACTCACCGTGGCTAGTGGATGGCAAACCTCGGGCCTTTTGCTCACTTATATCATAGTTGAGTCCTTCCCCCCCCCCCTTTATCTGCAGGGCTATGTGTGTGATCTTATTCTCAAGAGGCTAGAACTTTTCCTCTCACTAGATGGCTGAAATCTGGGGATCCTCTTCTCTCCAAGATGTCCAGGGAATACTGTCCAAGTGCATTTTCTCTATTTTCTCTAGAAGGCAGAATCACAGAATTTTCAAACTTGAGATTGCTAGAAAGGCAATCTCTAGGCTGGCACTGCCCAGAAACTCCCCCTTCTGTCTCTTGAAGGCAGGCCCTCCAGGAATGAAGATGTCATCTAAGAAATATCCCCTATTCTTTTTGAAAGGATGCATCCCCAAACAGTCCTCCAGAAGACTGGGGTTCTAGAATTCTTACCGTTCAGCAACATGGTTCTGCTTTCCATGATTGCCATCTCTTGGGCTAACAGGTTACGCCATTCCCTTTCCATATGTGGGGCCAGGAACTCAGGACCCAAGAACTGATTTCTCTGACTACAATGTTCCCAAGGCAGTCAGCATCAGTCCCTGGAAGGCAGGCTGTGCCTACCCCATCCTTACTCCTTGTCCTGCATAGGTCTGTTCTTAGCTCTCCTAGTCTCCGGTCTCAAAGCCAGAGTTCTCAGGGGGACTTCAGGGGACATCTTGTTACACCTGCATAAATATAGCAAGCAATTAATGACTAAATGGATGTACATAATATTTGATCAATATTTATTTCGGGAGCACCTGTTTATGTGCCCAAGACTGACCTAGAAACTTCAGGGAATATAATGTGGAAAGATTCCCAATTAACACCTCTAGATCTGGGCTCTCTTCTGAGTTTCAGTCCGGAATCTTCAGCTCACTGCTGAACAATTGTAATTACATGTCCTGACATTTCTCAACATCAACAAGTCTTTAGCAGCTATCTAAGAGCTTTGCTCATCTTAGGCATTTAACAAGTATTTTTTGATGTGCATTGAATTTAGAAACAGGATGATGTACTAAAACAGCGGATTTGGAGTCAGAAGACCTGGGTTTAAATCTTGAATTTCCTACTTATGATCTGTTACTTTTGGCAAGTCACCTCATATCTACGGGACTCAGTTCCTTGAATAAAATGAGGATAATCTTTAAGTCTTCTCAAAATTAGACTATCCCTTGCTTCCCACTGCCACTTTTTTTTTTGAGGTAATCAGGGTTGATCAACTTGTCCAGAGTCACATGTCTGAGGTCAGATTTGAACTCAGGTCCTCTTGACAGCAGGACTGGTGCTCTATCCACTATACCACCTACCTGCCCTAACACACATATTGATGTTCCACCAATCTGACAGATGCCCATGATTTACTCCTCCACTCCATCTCAGCTGTAGACAGGGATATGTCTCTGATTACCAATTACCCACAAGCAATGCCACCCTTAGATCAAGTAAACAGGGCCCCAGGGCCATCTTCTTCCACTCAGAAGGCCCTGCTCATGATAAAACAGTATTAGGACAAAAAGGAAATATGCAGAATAGAATACAATTTTGAATGGCCTGTACAACCAAGTGAATATTGCCTTATTTGTATGGGATATGTTGCATGGGATATGGGAACATCTAAATACACCTAAGTTAAGCCAGCCCAATTGTCTTGAATTATGAAGTTCAAAGATGGTGGGATATGGCTCAATGGAAGAGCTATTTTGAGCTGAAGCAGCTGGTTGCTTCATCCGTGGTTGCTATGTCAGCTCAGCAGTGGCTGGTCTCCACTCCCAATCCTGTCAGGATGAGTGGTTGGGGGTTTAGTTAACAGCAACTCCCAGCCTCCAGCCCCAATGTCTCTGTTGTAGGAGTCCAGGGAAGGAGGGAGAGGAAAGCCCTGAGCTGCCCCAACCCTTACACTAGGTTGTGCTGGACTTGGGCCACCCTTGTGTCTCCCAGGGTGGATTGGTGAAACTTCTGGGTCAATGGGTTTGCTGTCTTGGCATCATTTTTCCTGCAGCCCCCAGAACTCAGCCTTGACTGGTGAGTCATCCCTTGTGCCAGGAAATGGGATTTGAAACGTCTTTTGGGTGGAGGAGAAAAACAACTGGACCAGAGACATCTTAGTTCTCTCCAACAGCAGCATTAGGTAGAGACGTGTTGGAGCTGCTTGTCAGTGTCACGCTTCTGCCCTGAGCATCTCCTTCCCTCCCACCCCTAAATGTCATGGGATAGAATGGGATGGTGTAAACCATGTTCCTGGAATGTCTGACAAATGTTGTTTCAAATAGCCAGGAGGATGGGTGGGGAGATACACTTTTTAGCTGTCAGTGGTCATGTGCTCTGCACAGAATTATAACAAGTGGTCTTGTGGAGCACAATAGTAAAGCCAAATTTAGACTTTCATCTTAACTCTGTACAGTTTAGCAGTTCAAATTATGATACTTCTTATAAAAAGATTAATGTTGCAAGCAAATTACTCTAAATCTTTATTGATAAATCTGTATGCCTCTCCTGGGCCCATGAATTTTGTAATATATTTTAAAATCAGATCATTTATATAGACAGGCATCATGCAATAAATGTTTTCCTAGGGGCTCCAACTATATCCCAGGGGTGATCCTGCACACAAATGTTACACTTCCATACGCAAAGACTCCAGTATTCCTGTGTTGAGATAATATTTGTAAAAAGCACTTAGCACAGTGCCTGTTACATAATAGATGCTACATAAATGCTTGTTACCTTCCCATCTCCTACGTCGATTGTAATTTTTTTATTGTTCCATCTATACCTATGTTTTACTCTTCCTAACCCTATTCATCTTCCCTATAACTCTAATCCTTCTACCCTACTGTACTCTCCCATACCTTCACTTCTGTTCTAACTACATACTTCCCAATTCCCACCCTTTGGTGACCCTGTTCATTAATCTTCACTCACGAATCCTTTGTTCCCTTATTTCTCTAAACACCAAGTCTGGATTACATCCACCATCTGCTTCCTTCTTTCTTCCTTGTGAGCTGCTGAATGGAGATGGAAGAAGCCAAGAAACAATGTACATTAGGTCTGTCAGAAATTCATGTTATCTAATTTCAGCTGTGCCCTCATTGCAGCAGGGGAATTCCTCCCTAACTGATCCTGTATCCCGTTTTACCAAGAGGGCTCTTCCAAAATTCCCTTCTCTTCCGGCTTTTGCCAGCACCCCTTCCCTCTCCCCTGACTGTCTCAGCTAAAGACTGAAAAGATGGAAGCCACTTGCTGAGAGTGCCTTCTTCTCCCCTTCTCCTCACCTCATAGTCTTTTGACACTATCTCCCATTATCTCCTCCTTCACTCTAGTCTCTGATGAAGGGGTGGCCCTTCTCCCTTACCAACCCTTCTAATACGCTCTTGATCCCTTTCCTTCTATCTTTTCCAGGTGATTGTCCCCGCTATCATCCCCACTCTTTCTCTAATCTCTCCTTATCTACTAGCTCTTTCCCTGCTGCCTATAAAACCACCACATCCCTTCGATCCTTAAAAAACTCTCCTCAGATCCTAGCTATCATCCTATACCTCTCCTCTTGGAAAAGCCATCTGCAATCGTTGCCTTAAATCAAATGACCTCTTATCAAGTCTTCATCATCATTGGCCTCTCTGCAGTATGTTATGCTATTCACCATTTTCTCTTCCTGGATACTGTCTCCTCTCTAGGTTTCACGACGCTGCTCTGGCTTGGTTCTCTTACCCATCTTACTGCCTCCTCAGTCTACATTGTTGGATCTTCATCTATGTCATGCCCCCTAACTATGGGTTAGGTTCTGAAAGAAATGATTCATTGAGGACCCCTACTCAAACTCTAATCAAAATTAATTCAGTTCATTATGATTTTATAAGGGGTAATGATTGTTAGTAGTTATTTTACTGTATTCATCTAGTAATATACATCTAGTCAATCACCTAATAATAGGTATAAGAATAAGCAATAATAGGTATACGAATAATCTATTCTTTGTATAAGTCACATAGGAATATAAACTCTAATAGGAGGGCCCTATAATAGGCCTCAAACTTTAATGTAATGTCCATTACTTGTTTACCAGCCACAGAGCTCACTTGTGCAACCACAAGAATTCTGACAAAGATGTCTCTATCCAGTTTTGCTTAAATTCCAATGTCAAACCAAGTGTAGGTAGTGGTATGGTATGGAAAGTTCCCCCAAATATTTTCTTGGAGCTTATGTATAACTTGCACTATCTCTTCCTGCCTAACCTAAGGAGAAGCCTATCCATCTTATGACCATCTAGTCAGTGGAGATATTCCTTTCTTCACCCAACTCGTGACCCTGCTGACAGATAATTTTTGCTTATATATGTATATATATATATATATATATATATAATTTTTGCTTATATATATATATATATATATATATATATATAATATGTGTGTGTGTGTGTGTCATATACCAACCAATGAGATTGTGTATTTTATCATGCCTCTTCTGAATATTTGGGTATCAAACTCTATAAATGCAAGATCCTAGAAGAAGGAGGCATCTCAGATCATGAGGAAGATCTGAGGTCCATTTCATTAGAGGGGACCATGGACCCTTTAATAAAGGCTCAGGTCCCTTTTATTGTAGGTTGGACAATTTTAATCCCCGCAGCTCCCCGCCCTCCAGACCTTTTCTTTTCCCTCAATACTATCTCATTTGATGATATCATCAGATACCATGAGTTCAAGGGTCATTTCTATGCAAAAATTAATTACTAGATTTATGGTAAACAGATGTGCATTGGACATTTCAAACTGGATGTTTGGATCCTCAAACTCAAGCTGTCCAAAATAGAACTCGTTATTTGTTTCTCCCAAAACCCAGGATGTTTGGGGGGAGTCCCTGAAATAGATTTATGGGACATGGACAAGGGTCACACAAGATGAGACTGAATGGATGGATTGTGATCTGTTTCATTGAAGGTGAGACCTCCATAAAGTCATATTAAAGTATGAAATAGGGTACCAATTCCCTGAAGGTACCAAGTACCTGACTGGGGATGATATCCCCACACCAGAGACCACATTCCCCCACATTGCTTTGGGGACCAGAGAGATTCATTCATTAGGACAGTGGTCTCAGGAGAGACTATGTACATGGGGGTATCTCTTAGGAAGGTTTTTTTTCCTTTCTTTTTTTTGGTGAGGCAGTCAGGGTTAAGTGACTTGCCCAGGGTCACACAGCTGGTAAGTGTCAAATGTCTGAGGCTGGATTTGAACTCAGATCCTTTTGACTCCAAGGCCGGAGCTCTATCCACTGCACCATCTAGCTGCCTCTCTTAGAAAGGTTTTTTAAAAGAATGCTGGGGAGGCTGAGAACTAAAGATGGGAAGGAGGAATGGAAGTGGTGCCCAGAGTCTATGATCATGTCTATACCTCAGTGACAATGGCAAGGGTGTGGCCTGAGGAATACAGATCATCTGCTCTTCCAGAATCAGATCACAGTCAATTCTCTTTTTCCAGATGCTTACCTACCAACCTACAATGCCATCCTGAGAGGCTAGAAAGGGCAGAAGGTTGACATCAAGAGAGATGACGGAGAAGTAGGTGACTTCAGTGCAGCTAGCCTGTGGGGAGCAGCACTCTGGACCAGCCTGCCTGGGTAATGAGAGAAGAGGGGATCCTCAGAATTGCAAATACAGGTTAATCACTTTAACAGACCAGAGTGTAGGTGAAACAGGGTACCTGTTTCCTTCCAGAGAGGTGACAAGAAACAAAAGTTTAACTGGGAATCAACCAGGGTTCCCAGGACGCAAGGGGGAGGACAGGGCCATTTTGTGAACCAAAGCCAAGAATGCCGGCAGCTTTGTTATTTGCCTTATAATATTTTGAAGAAATATTTGTAAATATTATAAAAATGTGTAAATATTGAGTAATGTAAATCTTAAGTAAATATTGAGTAATATGTTGAGTCAGTTATCCCTTTCTGTACAAGTAAGTCATATATAATTAATATTGGCTAGTCTGGGGGAGATTCAGAATGGAAAAAATGATCTTTTTGTGACATATAAAAAGTTTGAGAGATGTAGTTTTGGGGTAATTAATCATTTTATTAATATGCTAGTGGATAATTAATAAAAGGGAGTCAGTAAAATTCTCAAATGCCAAAGATCCCTCATGGAACCCACTCAGTGCTTATATGCCCTTGGAAGAGTGAGTGTTCCTGAGGGTGACAATCAACTCTGGTTAACAATTAATAAGAAGAATGAATGTTATAATGAGAGGTGGACCTATTCTAATGAGGGCCTGGGGATGTGATTCTAATTATGATTGTCTGGACAATCTAGACGAAGGATCTATTCCCACCCAGGCCTGAGTAGAACATGATGGGCCAGAATTTATCTTAGATTAAATTCTTTATAAGGTTCTGTATTTGGGTGCAGTCTCCCACTCAGGACTTGGGCAATCTCACCCATGAACAATGTCCTTTAGTTCAAAGTCTTGAGCAATCTACACATTTCTGAAAAAAAAAATTCTGGTCCTAATTCAATAATTAATTACTAATATAAGAGAGAAATAATAATTTCTCTCAGTTCAGAGAAATAATTTGAGTAGATATGTACTCTAACTGGGTAAGAATACCTAGAAGTAATCTACAGAGATACTTGTAACATATAAAATGAGGAGGCTGAATTAGATTATCTCTGAGGTGACTTTCAGCTCTAAAATAAAATGAGTCTATGAATTCTAAATAGAAAATATGGAACACTTTCCCCAAATGAGTTGGGAGGCCAGCATGGGGGAAATATGGCTAGGCACCAGCATGTGTGAAAATAGTTCTGGGGAGGAAGAGAGATTAATGAGCTGTCAAACTCAGTAGAAGTCTACAATGCAGTATGACCAGTAAAGAAGCTGCTGTCCTGGAGATTGCTTCTTGAACTTGCTTAAGGCACATTCAGTTGAGCAGAATGTATGGGTGGATGGGAGAAGAGCTTGTTGCACTAGGACAAGGGACTATAGGACTGATGACCTCTGAATGCTCAACCCCTAGGAGAAAAGGTGGAGGGGGAAGGTAAGCCCTTAGGGGAGAGACAAGACTCTCTTTGGGATGAGGGAGTGGGGCCTGGAATTGATGAGAGTGAGGGAGGTTGAATGGCATGGCACAGACCAACATGAGAATAGCAGGTTAGAAAGAGTGGGCCCTCTTAGATGTTTGACACCCTGGGATAAAGTCCCCCTTGTGTTGTGCTAGGAATCTAGGAATTCAGGTTTTTTTTTCTTTTGGTTCCAGAGGTCAGAAGCAAGGAGCAAGAAATAGCTAGAAGTTGCAAAGAGGCAAATTATGGCTTGACATCAAAGAGAACTTTGCAACAATTTGTAGCTATCCCAAAGTGGAATGGACTGCCTCAGGAAGTAGTAGTTTATCATTAGCTATCTTTAGTCTAGAGACTGCTTTCTGGGGATGTGTAAAGGATATCCTTGGTCAGGTACAGGTTGGGCTAAATAGCTTCTGAGGTCCCTCCTCTCTTTAAGATTTTGTGATTTTATTTACAGGGATCTGTCAGGATCAACCCATTAGGGATTGACCCAGGGAGTCCTGCCATGTCTGGTGAACAGGATTCCTTCTGTTGGTGCCCCCACTAAACTTTCTTTGTTAATCACCAAGAAGCAGGAAGGACCCGTGGGAGTGGTCTTAGCTGCCTAGAATGCTAGAGCTGGTGGCCACTGCTGAGAACTGGCCTCAGGCTGTGCCAACTGAGCTCTTGGCTAAGAGAGTAGTTCTGAGCTTTCCTCTGCTTGCACTCTCTTTGAAGGGCACTCGGTAGTCGAATTTCACTGATTTTTATATGAAAAAGCTCATGAAACTGTCCACACAATTTGCTAAGAAACCAACAGGAACAAATTGCCTGTTGATAAAATTGGAGTTAAAAAATGACACCTACGTAGGAATGTGCAAATATGTGACCCAGATTTTACTTTTCCTTGAAAATTCTGAGTGCCAGAAAATGCAGCACCCCTTCTTTAAAGCTGTAGCTCTTACATGAACAGAAACAGAAGTATTCCTTATTCATAAGGAATGAGGTTGTCCACTTCTAGGACTTAAAAGACCTCGAGGAATTAGATGATCCAGTCAGTGACCCTTTTTTATTGGGCATGTTTAACTTACCAGGAAAGACCAGGTGACTTAAATGGAGACACCCAGTGCTTGGAGCACAGAGGAAGAGTCTGGCTCAACAAGGGATGGATCCTGTGGTAGCACCCACACCCTTAACGGGGGCCAATGCCTCCAAAGAAAGACCACAAAGGGCAGGAAAGGGAAATAGTTAGGAAGGTCACCAGAGAGCCTTGGGCACAGTGGTCTTAAGGCCAGGGCAGGAAGAAGGGAGTTTGCAATTTTCCTTTAAGATGCTTCTCACAGGAGTTGATGTACCATGACACCAAATACTTGACATCACTGCACGCATCAGGGCAGCTGAGGGATGCTGAAGAGGAGTGAGGAGGGTAATAGATAGAAAAGGTGGAGTCTCTTTCAGACATGTCTGATTGGTTTCCCGTATTGGATGGAACAGGTGGGGAAGGGCCAATCAGTGAAGTGGTACAGGAGATGAACCTCCCAGAACCTCAGTTTTCTCATTTGTAAAATGAGAATAACACCTATACTTAACTAGCTGTGTGACCCTGGGCAAGTCACTTAACCCCATTGCCTAGCAAATAAATAAATAAAATTAAAATAAAATAAGATAAAATCAGAATGAGACATTTCACATTTTAAGAAAAAGAGAGAATAACACCTGTAGTATCTACTTCACAGTGTTGATGGGAGGTTCAAATGAGACAATGCATGTAAAGTGCTCAACAAATTCTGAAGCATTATGTAACTGCCAATATTTGTTGCTGTTATCTGTGCTCCTTTTATGTAAGGCGATAGAATGCTTTGTGATTACCTTACTGATGGTATCATGGAACTTTGGAAGTCTTCAAGAAGAGAGAAATTTATTTGGGTTAACAAGTATCCTTTCTAAAAATGTCAACACTTTGTTTTGTTTCTTCTTTCTTGTGGTTCCTCCTACTGATTCTAATTCTTCTTTATAACATGACTAATGTGAAAATATGTTTAATAGGAATGTATAGGTAGAGCCTATATCAGATTGCACACCATGCTGGGGAGGGAGGGAGAGAAAATTTAAAACTCAGAAGCTTATAAAAACTATAAATAAATCAATAAAAAGAAATGTTAACACTTCCAGGAGAGGTTCACAGAGCTACCAATAATTCCTACACAAAATTGAATACAGGTTCAGACTCACTTTTCTCCTAACAAATATGAACTGAAGGAATAAGAGCTTTGATGAAGAGGGGAGAGGGGAAAGAGAAAGGGAAAGAAAGGGATAGTTTGGGAGCACAAGCCACTATCAAATAGGGAAGTCTAGAGACCTCCCAAGGTGGTACAAGGTATCTTCCAAGGTAGCCAAAAGGCAGTATAAGGACACTTGGGTGCCTTGTGGAGAAGGGGTAGAGAGTGCCAGTAGTTGAAAGAGGTCACAGAAAGTGAAGTGAGAGAGGGCCAATGACAAACTTTGTCTCCCTCCCAGTTTTGCAGAAGATTGGCCATGCTTCAAAGACAGAATCAGATGACGGGATTTTAGAGCTAGACCTCTTAAGTAAGAGGTCAGAAGGCAAGGTCATCTTGCAAACAGATTTCTTTCTTGACCTCCTTAAATTCAGTTTAGATCATGGGGCATCTGGCCCAGAGAATGACAAGACAAACATTGCACACACAGAATTGATTGTTCTTGGTAGAACATACCCTCCTCCCATATTAGCCATGGTGAGGATCCGGTTTGGATAACTGGTAATACAAGTCAGTGAGTCAACAAGCATTGATTAAGCATTTGCTTTGAACAGTGGATGACCTTAGCTGAAGGGCCAACAACAGCTGCCAGACAGTCTCCCTAACCTTTCCTTGATGCTTCTAATTAAATGGAATAAGAAGCTAGTACACCAAAAACACATTTATTTCTTGGCATCTTTGTTCAGATTATTCTTCAGACTGTGAGTTCCTTGAAGGCACAGAGCTTGGCACATAGCACTTAATCATGGCTTCCTGACTCACTGACTATTCTATTATGTAATGCAGCTAGGCAGCAAAGTAGCCAGTGTTCTGGGGTTAGAGTCAGGAAGACCTGATTTCAAATCTTGCTCTGTGATCCTGGGTGAGCTGCTTAGTTAATTCCTCTAAGCCCCAGTTTTTTCATCTGCAAAATGGGATAATAGTAGCATCTGTCTCATAGGTTTATTGTGAGGATTGAATTAGATAATATATGTAAAATGCTATATAAATGTTAGTTATTGTTATTATTAACCCTTGTGTCAAAGGCCTTTTCCTGATGTGTAGGGCCCAGGTACACTTTTAGTCTGGCTTCCCCAAGATGGAACCTGGGAACCACAGTGCCTACCACTTCCCCAAGGGTTCCCCCAGCTCCCTCATTAAGAGTTTAGGATTACAAGATTTCAAACAAAGAACAGGTTTTATTTGCACAGTGAAAGGACAAAGGACTTGCTGGTGAACTCATAGAGTTCAGAAAGCCCTTTTCCCCTTCAAGTAGGTGGTCTATCCCCTTATTCCTATGAGTCACAGGGCTACTTCCCTAGTTGGGCTTCTGGTGAAAGGCAAGGAGGACTTGGGATCTGATCTTCCACTCTGGTCCTCAGCTACTGTCTGTATTCTGTGATCACAGCCTCATCTCCACTCTGACACTCTGACCCCCCAGTGCTGACGGTACACAATCTTTACCAGGCCTCCCCTAGGTTCCACTATCTTTTTTTTTTTCTGGGGCTAGCGGGCCCAGTCTTCCTTTTACTCTTGGACATCTTAACAAATATCCTTGGCCAGGGAGAGGGGAAGAACTGTGAGGTCTACTCCTCTACTTGCCAGTGTCTGCCCTGGGAAAGGGCTTGGACCAGGACCATTGACAATCTATACCCCATTTCCCAAAGGAACCTTTCCTAAGTAAAACCTTTTGCAGTTCCTCATTCTAGACTTCATTTCTTGCTTAGTGTAGCCTAATGTCATACTGGCCTTATTATACATTATTCTCCTTCATGAGCCCTGTGGTCACACCAAACTCACCCTCTTGCTATCTCTCACATGACATTCTCTCTCTCCCATCCCTAAGCTTTTGTACAAGTCAGACCCAATGTGTGGAATGAAGTACTTCTGCCTCTTAGAATCTCTAGTTTCCTTCTATTTATTTTTTAAAACTAGGTAAAAAGGCCATTCTCTGCCTCATTTCTTATTAAGCCTTAATCATTGAATGGGTGTTGCCTGAGTCAATGAGACCTATTCGAGACCTTACCTTGAAAAGGTCAAGGTCCCCCAGTGCTTCCTGGGCCATCTCTAGTCATCGTGATCTAGGTCTTGCCACTGAACCCAGATGGCTCTGGAGGAGAAAGTGAGGCTGATGACTTTGCACAGCTCTCCGTCCCTTAAATCCAGTTCACTTGCATGTCATGGCGTCACCTCCCTGATGTCATGGTCCTCTTTGAGAAGAGAGTGAAGGACAAGCGACAACAATAAACTCGTTTCAAATGCCCCCTCCCCTGAGGTCCTTCCTAATTCCACCGGTCTGGAATGCCTCCTCTGGTCCAAATTACTTTGCATTTACTTTGTAGTTATTTAAAAATGTACTTATGGCAGCTAGGTAGTGCAGTGAATAGAGCACTGGGCCTGGAGTCAGGAGGACCTGACTGCAAATCCAGCCTTAGACACTCACTAGCTGTGTGACCCCGGGCAAGTCACTTAACCTTGTTTGCCCCAGTTTTCTCATCTATAAAATGAACCCGGAAATGGCAAGCCACTCTACTATCTTTACCAAGAAAGCCCCAAGTGGGGTCATAAAGAATCAGAAACAACTGAAAATGACTGACCAAACAACAAAATACACGCACTTTTTTCCTTCCCAGATAGAATGCAAACTCCCTGAAGGCAAGGATTGTTTCACTTTTGTTTTTATCTTATCAGTGCCTTAAGCGTAGTAGCAGCTTAATACAGGCTGGTTGATCTGTTCCTACAATATGTCAGTCAAGAGTTTTCAGAGGAGGGATAAGCAAACAATCTTGGAGTGTTTGGAAGAGGTTGGCTTTTGTTTCTTCTTATTTTATTTCATCTTTCCTTCTGGTCGCCTGGCACTTCTCCATCCCTGCCTGATGGTGTTTACCAGTTTTAGCATCACAACTGAGAGTATTATCCACCCAGTTTCCATTCCAATCCAGTGTTGCTGGGTGGGGTTATTTCTGTAGCTCTCTCAGAGGCTCGGTTTTTTGTGCCTCTTCACTGCTGTTTTAAATTCAACAACCTTTTATTAAATGTCTTCTTTCTGCAGAGCACGATGTTCGGTGCTGGGAGAAAAAAAAAAGATGAGGTCTCTCCTTGAAAGGGGATCATAGGGTAGCGGAGTGATATTGGAGTCCAAAGACACTCGGGCATGCTTTTGACATGCATAGAATTCATGGGTGATGGGCTGCCTTTGCTATACATATGCCCCCTTCTTCTGCTACCTAGAACCACCATCTCACCCCTACCCCCCTCCACCTCTTTTCTGGAACCCTCCATTGTGGGAATAATCCATACTAGAAATGTCCTGTGATTGACGTGGCAGGGGTGGAAGAACCATCAACCTCTGACCACTCCCCACCAGTGGCATCAGAAGTGGAAGTCAGATTCACTCCCTTACTCTGCTAGGTTGTACAACTGCATTGTCCCTCTCAAACAGAACTATTATGTATTTTTCTTATTCATTATCATGTATGGTATGTTTCATGGATTATAGAAATGTGAGTTATTTTTATTATCTATGGTTATATTTTTCACGGGTTTGTTTTATAAGAGGTTCCCCAGCATACTGGGTGCATCCCAATATAAGATGGAGAATTTTTAGAAGCATCCTAAGAAAAATCAGACACGAAGAAAAGTCATGAATAGATTGTAATATGCACAACTGGACAGAGTACCCCCATTAGTGAAATGAAAGATCTATGGAAGCACTAGTGTGATTAAATTATGGATACGTGATTTTTCTATCAAATGAGAGAATATACATATGAGTGAGTATATGTCAAAGTAAATTTTTGTGGGTGTACACATATGCTTGGAAGAATTTCCATGCCAGTATACCTGGGGAAATTGAAAGATGATGTGGTCAGTGTGACAATAGACAGCAACAAAGGGCAGTTAATTCCAGAGCTAGGGGGATTTAATATGGGTGAGATTTGTGTTCACATGATGATTCAAGGAAATCAGCTTAAAAATTCAACATTTGATTCCATAATGACAGTCTCTATAGCCTTTAGTTTTATAAAGAGTTTTTCTCAGAACAGCTGGGTGGGATGGGCAAAGGAAGTATCACCTTCACTTTTAGATAGGAAAGCTGAGGCTCCAAAAATGTTGGTGTTTATGCCCAAAGTCACATGCCTGATAATGACTGACAAAGGATTTCTGGGAGAAACTTAGGTGCTGTAACAACAAAAGGCATCATTTTTAAAATGACAGCTCACATTTACATGGCACTTTAAAGTGTACACAGCACTTTTGGGTGGTGGGGAGAGGAGGGATTAAATGACTTGCCCAGAGTCACACAGCTAGTGAGCATCTGAGGCCAGATTTTAACTCAGGTCCTTCTGCCTCCAGGGCTGGTGCTCTTTCTACTACACCACGAGCTGCCCTGCAAAACACTTTCCATCCATACGTTTGGTAAGTGACAGAGTCTAGATTTGATCTCGGGTCTTCCAAAGTATCATTGATACCATATGACTCCATCTCCGAGGGTTTGCTAAGTGCCAGCTATGTGGTAGGCAGATTCTAGATGCTGGAGGGTTTACAGCCTTGTAGCTAGGAGGTGCCGAGAGGAGGCATCAATGGTAAGAAGTCAGGAAGTCAGGAAACCTGGATTCTACTACAGGGTGTTCCACTAACTTCTCATGATTTTTTTTTAAATTTTTTTAAATTTTGGAGGCAATGGAGGTTAAGTGATTTGCCCAGGTTCCGTAGCCAGTAAGTGTCTGAGGTTGGATTTGAACTCAGGTCCTCCTGACTCCAGAGCCAGTGCTCTATCCACTGTGCTACCTGGCTGCCCTCTTTCCATAACATTTTTATAAGCCACTGAAGCTTTCTAGACTCCTTAGTAAAAGGGGGAGTGGCTGTGAGGGGGTTGTTGTTTGTCCTTTGTTCTCAAAGAGGACCATGGCATCAGGAAGGAGATTTCATAACTTTCGAGTGAATTGGATTTAAGTGAGGCAGGGCTGCGCAAAGTCCCCAGCCTCACTTTCTCCTCTGGAGCCATCTGGGTCCAGCGGCCAGATACAGATCAGGACGACGGGAGGTGGCCCCGGCTAAGGGGTTGGGATGAGGGGAAAGAAGGACTAGATGTCGAAAGGATTTCTCAGCTTTGCCATTGTAAGTCCCATGGTCCAGGTTTCCTTCTAGGTTCTAAAGCTCTGATCCTGATCTTATTTCTAAGGTCCCTTCCATTACTTAACATTCTGTGCTCTACTGGAAACAAAGCTGATGCCCACTCTGATTGGGGAATGGCTATGTGAGTTGTGGCACGTGAATGTAAGGGATTATCACTGTAAAAACCTATGGATATAATGAAAGCATGGAAAGCTTACAGGAACTGAGGGTGAGTAAAATAAGCTAAGCCAAGAAAACAATACACACAGTGGCTAGAACAACGCAAAGAGACAGAACAGCAACCACAAAACAATCAAAAGTGAATCTTGAAAATGACAAAGAAGGAGCATAGCCCCAAAGAAGACACCACTGAATCTCACTCCTTTGGAGAGGTGGGAGCTTCATAGGCATAGAATACCAATGAGACTTTTTCAGTGTATTGATCGCTTTCACTAATTTTTTTTTCTGTTCTCTCTTTTAAAAAAAATATTCTTATGTTTTGCATAATTGCACATATATGATCCATATCAAATTGCTTACTTCTTAGGGAGGGGGGAGGTGAGAGAAGGAAGGAGAAAATCTGGAACTCAAATTTTTTAAAAAATGAATGTTAAAAATTGTCCCTACATATAATTGGAAAAAAATTTTTGAAACTATTAAAAAACCCCAAAAGATCTTCTTTGTTATATGGAATGGCTCTCTGTGAAGGGGGAATGGCAGAGATAGCAGGAGAAATTTTTGCAATATAAAACCAAAAGATGTCCACAAAAATATTTTTGAAAAAGAAAATAAAAGTCATTCTAAGTTCTTTGTTACACTGTTTTTAGATTAGGTCAGGGTAGCTTTATTTCTGCAGTAGTTTATACTTAGGTTGGCAGCATAGATAAAGCCATCCAAAGAACAAAGCTTTTGGATTATATGAATACTTGATATGAAGGGATGTATACGTATCATTCATTAGAGAAGCCCTAGCAGTCAACCTTGAAAAAGATGCACCTTCACTGTACTCTGTTAGAAAAAAACTCTCAGACCAGCAGTTATTTCTTGCCAAATTAAGGTATCATATTTAAAATGTCTTGGGATTTATGCCAGTCCTTCCTGGCTTTGATTTTAATCATGAAACCAATCTGTTCAGGGAGCTGGGCCCAACTTTTCCTACTTCTGAAGCTGGTATACTCACTGGGAAATACAGATGCATGCAGGTCAGAAAAGCTGTCCAGAGCTGGAAGAAAGCAGCCTTTGTGAGATGTTAAATTTTTTTTAATCTTATTTTTATTGGGAGCTTTTATTTTTACACCACCTTCCTTTCTAAATGTGTCCCTTCCCTGTCCCCTTGCCAATGAGTTATCCCTTGTAACAATTTTTAAAATTTAAAATTTAAATGTAAAGATTTTTGAAAGTGAGGGAAAAACTGTTCAACTAAACCAATCAACACACCAATTATATCTGATGGCATATGTAATATTGTGCATCCATAGGCCTCCACTTCCACAAAGAGAGGTAAGAGGTACATTTAAAAAAGCAACACATTTCTTGTTTTGTTTTTTTTCTCTTTAGTTTTGTGTTAATTTATTTTGGTTTATCAACAATCGCTTCCATATGCTTTTGAGTTTAAAATTTTTCTCCCCCTCCTCCCCATCACCCTCCCTAAGATGGTGCACAATCTGATACAGGCTATACATATACATTCCTATTAAACATATTTTCACATTAGTGATGTTGTAAGTAAAAATTAGAACTAATGGAAGGAACCACCAGAAAGAAGAAACAAAACTCAACAGAAGGAAAAAAAATAGCAAATAGTATGCTTTGATCTGCATTCAAACTCCATAGTTCTTTCTTTGGATGTGGATAGCATTTTCCATCACAAGGCCTTTGGAGATGTCTTAGATCCTTGTATTGCTGAGAAGGGTTAAGTTTATCAATATTAGTCATTGCACAACGTGGCTGTTATTGTGTACAACGTTCTCTTGGTTCTGCTCATTTCAATCAGCATCAGACCACACAAGTCTCTCCGGGTTTTTCTGAAGTCAGCCTGTTCATCATTTCTTATAGCACAATAGTATTCCATTACGTTCATATGCCACAACTTGTTCAGCCATTCCCCAAATGATAGGCATCCTCTCAATTTCCAATTCTTTGCCGCCACCAAAAGAGCTGCTATAAATATGTTTGTACATGTGGGTCCTTTTCCCATTTGTATGATCTCTTTGGGATATAGCCCTAGAAGTACTATTGCTGGGTCAAAGGGTATGCACATTTTTATAGCCCTTTGGGCATAGTTCCAAATTGCTCTACAGAATGGTTGGATCATTTCACAACCCCACTAACAATGCATTAGTGTTCCAATTTTCCCACATCTTCTCCAACATTTATCATTTTCCTGTTTTGTCATGTTGGGCAATCTGATAGGTGCAATGTGGTACCTCAGAGTTGTTTTGATTTGCATTTCTCTAATCAATAACGATTTAGAGCATTTTTTCATATGACTATAGATGGCTTTAATTTCTTCATCTGAGAACTGCCTGTTCATATCCTTTGACTGTTTTTGTTTTTAATTTGGAGGAGGGATAGGAGAGTTGAGGACCAGTGACAGTAATCCCCCCTCCCACAAAAAAAAGGGAAAAAAAAGAGTCAATGAAAAATTTTAAAGAAAACATACAGTAGAAGAGAAGGAGGTTTGAAAGAGACAAAAAGGACATCTTTGAAACTAACCTGTTGGATTTATTATATATTTTTAAAAAAGAAATAAGCTGGACATATGGAGTTTCTGGGTTTTATATACATATTTTCCTGTTCTTTGTATGCAGAAATGTTTGTGTTTCTTGGTCTTTATCATGTTCAGAATAACAAAAAAAAATTTCAAAACAATGGAGGGTTTCTATTTATTGGGGAGAGAGTTGGAAGGGAATAGAGCTGGAAATGATAGTGGTGAAAAGAAGAAGAAAGAAAAGAGTGTCAATGGACATTAAAAATAGATGTAAGAGGGGAGAGGGATATTCAGAAGGAGGAAAAGACAAGCAGGGCAACTTGGATATTATCTTGTTAAATGTAATATCTGCTTAAAAAACTACATGCAACAGTTCACAGTTTCGTATGCAATCCTCTTTTTCTCTTTCTTAATTTCATAATAAAAAATAAAAACTTAAATTAGAAGAAAAACATCAGAATAACCAGGAGAATATGTTCCACAATTACCGCCTAATTGTGGGGCTTAACCTTCTTGTGTCATGGATCCCTTTGGCAATTTGGTGAAGCCTATGGATCCCTTCTTGGAATAATAATAATAATAATAATAATAATAATAATAATAATAGTAATGACAATGAACAACTAGCATTTATCTAGTGCTTTAAGGTTGGCAAGGCCCTTTACAAGCATATTAAATACATAAATAGGATATGTAGGATGACAAAGGAAACCAATTATATTGAAATAGTTATCAAAATATTAAAAAGCAAACAAGTACATGGAGCTCCGGTTAAGAAACCCTGAAATAAAGGAAAATATTGCTGAAAGACTTAAGAATTCTGATCAATGCAGAGGTTAATCATGACTTCAGAGGTATGGTTGCAAAGCAAGTCTCTTGCTTCTCAGCAGAGAAATGAGGGGCCAGAGGAATGGAATGAGGATTGCTTTTTTTGGATATGACTGATGTGTTGGTGGGGATGGGGGGAAAGGGAAGGGAAGACTCATTGGGAAGTAATAATGATGGGGGTGGAAAGGGGAAGCAATAAAATATTGCAAAGGCAATTTGCTGGAGTAGGGGGAAGAATTTGGAATTGAAAATGAATTTTTTTTTTAAAAAAAGAAAAGGAGGTTTGCATGATTTCATTTGATCCTCACAACAACCCTGTGAGCTAGAATAACACTATGGGTGTTATTCTGCTTTACTCTTAACTCTCTTACTTCTCTGCCTTTGCTCAAGCCCTTTTATTATACCTGCAACACCCTCCCTTCTGAGCACTTTTGGGATAACCTCTGTTGTGAGAAGAGTGGCCCCTCTGGGGTAACAGATGGCTGGCTTGGCATAGCCTTGGCCCTAGAGCTTTCAACAGATGCTTCTACTGCTAGGGCTTGATCTGAGAATGGGTGGCATATCACGGAATCACACAGTCTTAGAGCTGGAAGGAACCCAGGAGGGCATCTAATCCAAACCACATCTGAGCAGGAATTCTCCTCTACATCTTTTCTGACAAGTAGCCATTCAGCTTTCACTTGAAAATTCTTGTTCAATTGTTTCAGTCACGTCCAGCTCTTTATGACTCCATTTGGGTTTTCTTAGCAGAGGTGCTGGGGCAGTTTGCCATTTCCTCCTTCAGCTCATCTAGCAGATGAGGAAACTGAGGCAAACAGGGTTAAGTGACTTGCCCAGGGTCACACAGCTACTAAGTGTCTGAGGCCAGATTTGATAAGTCTTCCTGATTCTAGGACTGTCACTCTATCTACTATACTACCTAGCTGCCCACTTGAAAGATGGAGGATGGGAATTATGGGGAACTCTATTTATGAGGCAGTCCACTCTATTTTTGATAATTCTCATCATGAGGAAGTTATAAGTTTATGAAATCTGCCTTCCAAGAACCTCATCTCATTGCTCCTGGTTCTGTCCCTCTGGGACCAAGCAAAATAAGTCTAATCTCTCCTCCCTGTAAAGGCCATTCAAATATTTGAAGAAACTTCCCAGGAGAACCAAACCAACACTGGCAGTCAAAGGGCAGTGATGAGGCTATTGGCAGGTAAACCTGGCAGAGTCTCTCAAGAAGCCTCAGCAAAGAGGCTGGAAACTAATGGCTCAGGCATTGAACACTGGCCAGCTGTGCCCCTCACAAGCCAAAGCCATAGCATTGTGGGGAAAATCAAAGGCAGAGGTATAGAACATGTCTGGAGGAAGGCATGACAAAGAGGGAGGTAATATTTCCCAAAGGACACCATTAAATTTTTTAAAAGTTAGTATTTTTACTATGTTACCCCAAAAATTATATCTATATAGGACCATATGGCTTTGAACTTGAAAAGGAGTCTAGTAATAATAATTTTGTTGTTGAGTCGTTTTTCAGTTGTGTTTGACTCTTCATGATACCATTTGGGATTTTCTTGGCAAAGATACTGGAGTGGTTTCCTGTTTCCTTTTCAAACTCATTTTACAGATGAGAAACTGAGGCAAACAGGGTTAAGTGACTTGCAAAGAGTCACACAGCTGGGAAGTGTTTGAGATCAGATCTGAATTCAAGAAGATGAATCTTCCTGACTCCAGTCCTTGTGGTCTCTGCTCTACTACTAATAATAGCAGGCATTAATATGGTGCTTTATAATATTTGTTATCTCACTTAGTTCTCACAACTGCTCTGTGAAGTAGGCACAGAAAGTATTATTGTCCCAGTTTTATAGATGAGGAGCCTGAGGCTCAGATAAGGTTAAGCCTTTGGTCAAACAACTAATAAGTGGCAGAAATGGGATCTGAACCCAGGTTTTCTTCCCTCCAGGTTCAGCATTCAATCCACTGTGCCATGTAAGGAAACAGGCTCAGAGAGGCCAAGCTTATGTAATAAGCGGCAGAGTTGGGGCTTGAGCCCGGGTCTTTTGATTCCCAATCTATTTTCTTTTTCTATCCCACAACTGATCAGAAATGGAGGTAGACTGGTCGCTTAGTGAAGGTTAGGGAGAACAGATTGACAACCTGGGCATCCATGATATATAGTCTCCATGATATATTTAAAGAAACAAAGGGAGACTCTCATGGTGTTGGGTGGATCCTTTAGGAAGGATTTATGAAAAGGCATGGATAAGAATTGTATAGTTTGAGAAAATATGGAAGGACTAAAATGGGGCCAAATGGAGGGAGCAAGCATGGCAGTAACATTAGACATCTATAGTATAAATACCTTGAGTGGCATTTTAAAAAAAGGGCAACCATCTGTACAGAGATAATTATAGCAGCATTATTTATCATTGCAAAAAACTGGAAACAACCCAGATGCACAACAACACAGGGGTGACTGAATAAACTGTGGCAGGTACATCAGTGTAATAGAATTATATTTAAAGCAATTAGGATGGTTTAATTTGAGGAATAAAAATAAATATGGAAAGGCCTACATGAAATAAGTAAGTACATGCTTAATTACCTCTATTGGTGTTTAAAGGTAAGTTTATAATGCATTTTAAAATACTTCAAAAAGAAAGAAAAGAACAACAAAACATTAAAAAATACACAGAAGAAAGTTGAAGGAAGTTTACAAGGGGACATGGACTAGTAGGGAAGTGTTGGTACTATTATATTTTTCCCACTTAATAGTATTTTTTAATTTAGTTTTTATTTTTATTTTAGTTAGTTTTTTTATTTGGTATTTATTTTTTATTTATTTATTTTAGTTTTTTTATTTTGTTTTTTTTTTACATGTAAAGATAGTTTTCAACATTCACTTGTATAAGATTTTGAGTTCCAAGTTTTTTTCTCCCTCCCTCCTTCCCCTTCCCCCTCCCAAAGACAGCAAGCAATCTGCTATAGGCTATACATGTACAATCATATTAAACATATTTACACATTAGGTACTATTGTATTAAGCTTATGTCCTTAAGTGAAAACACATGCTGGACTTCATGGATATTCATGGTTTCTTATATGAATCTTGTTTTTTCTGTTCTTTGAATATGAAAATGTCCAAGTTTGTAGCATTTTTAAAGTTACAGTAAAAAAGAAAGCTGTTTTTTTAAAAAACACTTTTTTTTTTTGGCTAGGCAATGGGGTTAAGTGACTTGCCCAGGGTCACACAGTAAGTGTTATGTGTCTGAGGCCAGATTTGAACTCAGGTCCTTCTGGATCCAGGGCCGGTGCTCTATCCACTGTGTCACCTAGTTGCCCCAAAAAGAAAGTTTTAAAAAGAAAAAAAAATTTGATTTCAGTACTTTGAGGATCACTGGCATCAGTGCTTTTCCCATGGACATGGATTACTGCCTCATCATGCCTGAAGAGACATTTTTCCTAAACTGCTCCAGTCAAATTTGCTAATGGCCAACCTTCTGGCGATGAGCCTCTCTGTGCTTGGCTGGTCTGGTCCTTAAACACTGGCAAACCCAGAGTCAAATCCTTTCTAGGTTGGTAGAAGATCCCTGATTTGGCACTCTACTCCAATACCCTTTAGGGAGGCATCAGAGGGGGACATTAGTGGGGAAAAAAGAATGTAAAATGAAAGAATAGTGTGCTTCCTTTCAAAGCTCATTCACATCCATTTTGTCCTCATGACGGTTCTGTGAGTAGGAAAGGACAATGTTAGCACCATGGTCAGGGGTTAGAGGAAATGTAGGAACAGTGAGCTGAGTCAGTACAACAGCACTGAGAAGCTAGCAGCTGATCTGATCTGCCTTTATGGATGTACAGATGAAGAGTGAAGGGGAGAGATGTAAGGAGGGGGTGAGACCGGAGCCTACTGCTGGAAGTAATTGATTAACAGAGGTAGGTCAGCGGATAGAGGACTAGGACTGGAGTGAGGAAGACCTAAGTTTAAATCTGGCCTCAGACACTTATTGGCTGTGACCCTGGGCCAGTCACTTAATTTAACCCCTTTTTGCCTCAGTTTTCTTAACTGTAAAATGGAGATTGTAATAGCGTGTGACTCCCAGGGCTGTTGTGAGGATCAAATGAGACAATATTTGTAAAACGCTTAGCACAGTGCCTGGCATGTAGTAGGCACTTACATGATTGTTTCCTTCCTGCTACTATATAACCTTGTGAGAGATCCATTTAAAGGCATTTTATTTTTTAATTAAATATCTTTTAATTTGAAAAAGACTATTTTCTCTCTTCCCACTCCCACATGGAAAAGGAAAACTCTTGTAACAAAGATGCGTAGTCGATCAAGACAAATCCGTACGCCAATCATGTCCAAAAACGTCTGCATATTAAAGTCCATCACCCATCAGGAGGTACTTAGTAGCATATTTCATAATGAGTCCTCTTGAATTATTTGTCTTTGCATTGGTGAGAATTCTTAAGTCTTTCAGCGAGATTTGTCTTGATAATATCATTGGATGAATTGTTCTCCTGGTTTGGTCACTTCATTCTTCATCAGTTCTTACAAGTTTTCCCAGGATTCTCTGACATCATCTCTTTTATTACATACTCAGAAGGATTTTTCTAACCCCATTCCAAGATTAATCATTACAATCATTGCAACTGGATGAACTGAGGAAACTGAAACCCAGAGAAGTTCAGTCATTCAATCAAAGCTAGTTCGTGGCAGGAGCAGAATCTGCCCCTCAGTCTCCTTAACTACTAAGTCATGGTGTTGTTCACTGCCCTCACGCTGCCTCTTGAGGAGAAAGAATCTGAGGTGGAGGAAAGATGTCAGGCTTAGACATTACGGGAACCTAGAGTATCCTTGCTGACAGACGATGGCAAGGGGCCAAACTATGGCACTCCAAACACCCGTGATTCTTCAAAGTTTCACATGCTTTATGTTTTGAAGTAAGCACAAAGAAAAAGATGTCGCTAACACTAAGGTACTATTGGTGCTGCTGTGAAAGTCAATTTGGAATCATACTTAAAAAAAAAATCACACACTTGCCTATACCTTTTGACCCAATATTACTGTTGGTAAGCATTAAGCTCAAGCAGGTCAAAGTCAGAGGGAAAGTTCCCCTCTAAACAAAGATATCTATAACATCACTTTTTGCCATAGTCAAGAACTAGAAGGAATGTGAAAGGTGTGAAGCAGTGTTCTCACTAAGTTCAGCGTCAATAAGGGGACCCCCTCCCCCAGGATGAGGGGAGCACTACGTTACCCAGAAAGGGACAAACTAGCTCAGGTAGGAAACAGAGCAGTCAAAACTCTTGCGCTCATCAGTAACAGGCTCAGGTCAACTAGTAGCCCTTGCATTTCCAGGCTGGGTGAGATAGATAAACCCAGACTTAAAAAAACCCCATAAAGCAATATTATGATTTGAAAGTGCTTTTTATAACACACACAAAGGCAGCCTAAGTAGGATTGGATTATAGGATCACACATGTAGAGTTGGAAGGGAACTGTGAGTCAATCTAGCCTGATCCTCTCCTTTTTGCAGGAAAGGAAGTTGAAGCCCAGATGGTTATCTATAATCTCTCTTCCCACCCTCTCTGTGCTGTGCCAAACTAATCTTCCTTAAGCAGGGATTCAGTCATATCCCTCCTCTTGCTCAAAAACCTCACTGAGTGACAGAAAGACCAGGTCTGAATAACCTGAGTGATCTTTCTCCCAATCATGGGAGCTTGAGGGTTAAGATATGCACTTTCTTTAATCAAAATATATTCAACAGGTGTGTGTAATCTCCAGTACTAGGGAGGCTGAGGCTGCTGGATCTCTTGAGCTCAGAGTTCTGAGTTGCAGCAGGGCTAAAATCTGACATTAATATGGGTGTGGGGTGGGAGTGGGAGGTTGCCTAGGGAGGGATGAACTGGATGAGGTTGGAATTGGAGCACACCAACCAGTGGAGGGATGTGGCCTGTGAGTGGCTGCTGAAGTTACTGAACTCTCAAGCCTGGGACAGCTTGAAAGATCCAGCCTCAAAAAAGCCCAAACCAAACCAAACCAAACATATTCAATAACTCCAGGTAAAAGCAATCAACAAAACCATAATAGCAGTAATCAATATCTATCAGTCTAGCTATATACAGATATCTATCCAATATCTTTATCCATCTGTCTGTCTGATAATTCATAAGGGAGTCCCCTGGGTTCTTAGGAGCTCCCCTCCAGAGTCCTAGAGCTGGTATTTAATATTCATTGCCCGAAGGACCTACAGCTGGGTCCCAGATCAATCCACCTGTGCTGTCGTTCCGTCATGTTCAGCTCTTTGTGATTCCGTGGACCGCAGCAGGCCAATACTGTCTATGGGGTTTTCATGGCAAAGATACTAGAGTGGTTTGTCATTTCCTTCTCCAGTGGACTAGGGCAAACAGAGGTTAAGTGCCTTGCCCAAGGTCACACAGCTAGTGTTTAAGGTCGGATTTGAACTCAGGTCTTCCTGAGCTCCCTAGTTGCCTCACCAATCCACCTATTGGCAAAGCTAACTTAAACTGCTCCAGGTCTTCTCTAGTCTTGGCTCACAACGGCCCTGATTAGTGTTGTGGGACTGAGGGGGTTAACTCAAGCCAGCAGTTACATTAGTGTCCTGGATTACCACCCTATTTCTTTTTTAACTTCTCTGGACCTGAGTTTTCTCATTTGAAATATGAAAGATTGGACTACATTATCTGTAGGGCTTTTTGCTACTCTGAATTAGAATGCAAACTTCTTTGCCCGACTTTCAAAGCCCTCTACCATCTGTTGCTATCCCAGCTTTTACTCATAATTCCCCCCCCCTACACACTCTATACTGTAGCCAAATTGGATGTGCCCTGTGCTGTCCCACCTCTTTGTTTCCTGACAGTGTTCCCCAGGCTTCCAATATCTTCCCTCTCCTTACTTTGTAGAATTCCTACCAATCTTTGAAGGCCTCATTTAAATGTGACCTTCTCTATGAAGTTTTCCTCGATACCACAGAACTGCCTTCTCTTGACTTGGACTTCCCTAGGTTTATACCTTTCTAATAGACATAATGTCACAGAATCAGTTTAGAATTGAAGGGATCTTAGATGTCATCTAGTCTTATTGGATAGATGAGGAGGTTGTGACATGAAGATCACATAGGCAGTGAAAGGCAGAGCTAGAACTTGAGCTCAGGTCCTCATTTTCCATATGCGGCATTTTTTCCACTCCACTGCACTTTATATCATGTATTATTGCATTTCATAGTTATGCACTGGTGTTTTATACTCCTAGGGGAATGTAAGTTCTGGGAAAGGATGGTGTTTTAGTTGACCTTTGTAGGCACCCAGTGCAGATATAGTACTTTGCACACATCAGGCACTTGTTAGTTGAATGCATGAATTAACGTAATGGCCAGCATCCTCTATTTCAGCCTTTGTAACTAGGTTTGTTCTGCTATGAGGCCCATGTGGCCAATTTCTTGTTGCGCTTGCTTGGCTTCCTCTCATTTCTTTAGTTTTTTCCTATAAGGAGGGCACCAGGCCAAATATTATCAGATTAATCTTTTTATTGTAACAGCACCTTGGATTTATGAACACAAGGTCCCTTCCCAGGGCAGTTCAAAATTTTCAACACTAGTATCTCATTAAGGCCCGTAGTGAAAAACATCAATAGAAAAGCCAAGCAACTTCCCGTCCATATTTAGTGCGTTGTTCAGAGTAATGCTTTTTGTTCACCAAAAAAGGTAAGGGGTGTCTTGGCAGCTCTAATAATCTACCGGAGCCTAGAGAGTGCTTCTCAGTTTTAGAAAATGCAAGCAGCTCAGGGTGTGGACAGAGTCATGGCAGCTGGGTAGGAATTTGGGGGGGGGGTCTTCCCTGAGGATACTTAGGTCATAATAGATGAGTGTAGCATGGTTTCATCTAAAGAACACTGGACTAGGTGCCAAAGGACACGAGTCCTGATCCCACTCTACCATTAGTTGACCATGTAGCCTTGGACAACTCCCACTGGGCTTCTATTCTCTCCTCTGCAAAGCTCTTTTTTGCTTACATCCAGTCTTCTTTCCACTTTGCCATATTTCGAGGTGTCATCTGCAAGATGAGGGTGTTAACTGATCTCTAAGGTTTCTTTCAGCACTAGATGCCTGTAAGATTCTCTTTAGATGATAAAATCATAGAATAACCCCTTCATGTGACAGAAGAATCATCTTCTCTCCCATCAAGTTACTTATTTTTTCTAGGATGGAAGAGGGATGGGAATGTGCTAAGCCCTGGACTGGGTTTGAGTGAAAGTGAGAGAGTTAGGTGGTGGAAATGTCAGGGAAAAAAGAAAAGGCTTTAAAAAAGAAATCTGTAAGCAGTCTACTGGAGAACATAAAATCATTCTCAAAAGCTCATAAATGCTGTTTTGTTGTTGTTGAGTCACTGTCTTTATACTAACCTTTTGGGAGCCCCTCAGTTCTAGTATGGCTTGTAATAGAAAATCAGTTCTCAAAAATTCACTCCCTGAGCTCCACCCAGGGGTCTCCAGGGATATGCAAAGCTTCACAATCAGAAAACCCTGAGGCCACTCAGGTGGTTCTTCTGCTCCAGAAAGCCTCTTAAGTTTACACTGTTTGAATGCAAGAAACAAAGACCTCTTGGGAACTAGAATGCTTTCATTAAATTACTTCCACTATTTTAATTGACAACATCTATCTTTTTATGTCAAAAAAGTTATTTCATCAGTATAGATCCTTTCTGCTGATGCAGATAATTTCCTCTATTATACTTAGAAGAGGGCTTTCTGAGCTGATGTTACTAAAAAATCCCACCACCCCTCTACCCCTGGGTGTTGAGCCTCTCCAAACCCAGCTAGGCTGAACACAGTTAATCACTGCAATCGTTCCAGCTGGTCAGACTAGCCAGAGCTTGGGTTCCTCTGATAGAGCCTTTGAGAAGGCAGGTCACTTGTACTCCAAAAAAAGAGACTAGAAGACTTTAATCAACATACAGCAAATACAGGGTATATGGCTATAAGAGCTTAAAATGGCCCTAAGACTTTTGGGACACCCTATCTAGTGCTTGAAAACTACATTGCCTTAAAACAAAACCAATTATCAGATACTCAGATTAGATTCTTCCTACCTACTCCAGTTAGATCTTCCTGTGACCACAAAGAGCAGTCCAGAGCATTCCTAGCCAGAATCACTAAAATCTATGTCTGGGGACTTATCAATAACTATGACACATTTCAGTATGGTAGGTATGGCTACCAACACTAGTTTTAGGAATGCAGCCAAGACTCAACCTCTTGAAGCTTGTCTTATTTCTGGGGTGGGGGGTGGGAAACGATCATACTTGTTTCAGCCCACACTGGGAGAAATATATTTTTCACACTTAACACACTAGAGAAACAGGTCACAATTTTTTAGCTATCTGAATGGAATGTTTATTGCAAACAAGGTTCCACACATCCCAACAGCCTTCAATCTCAGACAAGTGTTATTTCGCTGAGATTTTTAAGAAGACAAAGACTTTCAGAGAACCATAACTTTAATAAACAATTGCTGGGAACAATTACATCCGTATGTACACACATAACAGGGTACTCCCAGAAGTGCCATGCCTGCTGTCGCCACTCAGCCTCCTTTATGCCAACAGCCCAAGAAGTAAGCTCTGAAAAGGTATCCTGATGGGTTTTCCTCCACTAAAGACAGTAGTTCAGAAAAATGATGTGCTGGGTGACAACTACTTAGAGGGATGTGCTGAGTAATGAAAAGTGACATTTAACATCCAGTTGCTCTTAATATTTTGCTTGAACCCTTCGCCCTTGAAAACAGGCTTGAAGTACTGTTTCCCAGGTGCAACTTCAACAACGGCATTGGCAAAGGTCACGGCTCCATTTATCTGAAGGGACAAATACTCACAATATGGCAAAAAGCAAGGACTAATCAATCAGTCCACTGTTTTGGGAGCATTTGCTGGGCTAGCATCTGCGATGGTAGCCAAATAAATGAGATTTCTGTGCAATACATGCTGGTACCTATGGAAGAAAAATCCATAAGCTAAATCACAGGGCAGAAAGTAGGAGTTAGCTCCTAGAATACATCACACAATAAAAAATAAAGTTCATAACACTGAGGAAAAGACACACTGGAGCTATCCCGTCACACATGGGAGCTGCAGATGGAGGTGACTTGGATCTCCTTTAAAGGGAAGGTGCAGCTGGCACAGGGAAGAGTAGACAGAGCCTCAGATACCACCTAGTCCAAGTCCTTCATTTTACAGAGTTGAAACAAACCCAGAGAAGGGAGGTGACTGGCTCAGCATCACACAGCTACTTAGAACGCCTCTCTCTCCTCAGCAGGTTCTGAGTTCAGGTTTTTGTCTAAGAAATGCAACTGGTGAAGCAATTTTATTTAAGTCACTCACACAAACTGGGATGGGCTTACTGAGGTGGCTGGTCAGGCACACTAAGAATTCATTCGTTGAAGGGACACTGGATTTGGAGTCAGAGGACATGGAATACTGAGTGATATAAAAAAGAATGGGTTGGCCTGGATGATCTCTAAGATCTCATCTAACACTAAATCTATGATCCTATGAGATCTATGATCCTACAAGTGGCTCCTACTTCCCTGCCTTCCTAGGAGTGTCTGATAAGACCTAAAGGCAACTTACTGTGTGCACTCTGCAGCCCGCCCCTTGTTCTGGTACTCCACGATGCATCGTATCAGCTGGTCATTTTCCTCCAGCAACTGAAAGACATGAGAATCACTGCATATATATGGGGAACTCGATTTCATTCAACGAACAGCGATTGACCACCTACTGTGTGCAGGTGCTGGGAGAGATTTAAAAAAAAACACAAAAACTGACACTTGAGGAGTACTGTTTATAAGAAGTTCACTGGTCTGGATAAAGATAACTAATCCAAGTTACAAAAAGATTAAATGTTTAGGAGAGGTCAAGAAGAGTGGCTAAATAGCATTGGGATTGAATTTGGAAGACTCAGGTTCAAATTTCACACCTGCTCTTTAAGACCTCTGTGACCCTGGGCAAAGTCACTGACCTCTGACCGTGTTTTCATCCATCTAAAGTGAAGCTGGACTAGATATCTCCAAGATCCTGTCTAGCTCTAAATCCTATGATCCTCTAAAAGGCATATCATTTGGACTGAATTTAGCAAAAGAAAGAGTTTTCGGCTGGTGTGGTGGCAATGCCTTCGTGCAGAACCCCAGGTGGCCTGCTTTATTCTTTAACTGGATCTCACAGCCATGCTCCAATCAGGACACTGACTTGACAGCCTTTTAAAAAGTAGGTTTCTAGGGGCAGCTAGGTGGCTCAGTGAATAGAGCTCTGGCCTTGGAGTCAGAAGGACCTCAGTTCAAATCCAGCCTCAGACACTTAACACTTACTAGCTGTGTGACCTTGGGCAAGTCAACCCCAACTGCCTAAACAACAAAAAAACAACCCCCCCAAAAAAAAGTAGGTTTCTATGGTCTTTAAACCTTTTGAACTTCCTCTCCAGCATGTTGGCTTTGCAGCCATTTAGGGTTTGCTTAGCAGGATCCCTCTTGGTCAAGTTGCCAAAGAGGCTCATTTCTAGTCGTCTTTTTTTTTTTCTTCCTGGCTTTACTATGGCAGGGGTCTCCAGGTAGCTCTCCCTGACCTGTCTTCACACTTACACTGGAAGTTCTGATCCCTGGACTTCAGTGAATGGCAACCAGCTGGGGCCGCCCTTTGTAGAATCATAAAGCCAGAAAGGCCTTTAGAGACTGTCTCCTCCAGCCCTCTCCTATTAAAGATGAGGATATTGAGTCCCAGTGCTTTGCCCAAGGGTCACAAAGGTAGAAAATGTGGTGGGGCTGGGATTCAGTAAGTTCTCTGCTTACAAATTCAGCATGCTTTCCATTGCATCCACTATGCTTCCCTTCATCAACAAGATGCGTTTTAACAAATACGTACTATGTTTAGAGTCTTGTGAATCCCCTAATGGACCTGCTCCCTGTTCTCCAAGAAGCCTCTGGTATATGGATGTGAGAAAATGAAGACAAACCGAGGCTATCAAACATGGCTATTGGGCTAATAACTGTAGACAGAGCTAACGAGATACCACAACTTAGAACCAATGATGTTCAGAACAGTGCCAGTGGGCCTTCAGTATCCCCTTGGCTGCCCCAAGTATTTGGGACCTATGCATTTCTTTTGCTAATGTCAGTCTCATTTCTCCACAGGGCTTTAAGTTCATGGGGGCAGGGTCTGAGCAGGAATTCAGACCTGGGGCAAATGAGCCAAATATATCATAAAAAGGAGGGAAATGGAGCACAGGCGATTGACTAAAACCCTATGTACGAACTGTGTTGCCCCTTCACCCCAGATAAGAGCTGTATCCTCATGAACTCAGTCTAACAGGAGAGACAAGACACAAACATAGATAATTATGTCACCCAGTACTAGAAGAAAAATGCAGTTAAGGAATTGAAAGTGGTCTGAGTTCTGAGACGGTTATTAGGACAGGAGAGGAAGGAAGGAGAGAAAGCTTCCTGGAAGAGGTGGCATTTGAGTTGGACTTTACAGAAGAGATGGAAATTCTACAGTTTTAGAAGAGGTAGGACAGGAGGCCGTTCCCAGGCTTGAGAACAAGTGGAAGCAGGAGAACACAAGAGATATTTGAGAAGCAATGCTGTTGTTTTGCTGGAGCCGAGCACCTGGAGAAGACGGGAGTAAGAGGAATGAAGCCCCCAAGGTTCTCCATCCTACAAGCAGTCACTAAATGTTGCCACCCCTAACTCGCCCCACGCCCACCACCCTGCTCGAGCCCCGGACCCCAGGACTAATGTGCAATAGCAGTCTGCGGCCACACGCAGCTCCCCCGACTCGAGATCCGCGTCAGTCCTCTGCTCCCCTCCCCGCTAATACAGTAAACGACCACCTGGTGGGCACTGGAAAGCCCCCCGCCGGGCCGGTGCTGCCTTTCGGCCTCATTGCACAGGACCCGTGCATGCCCTCCCAGGCCTCGGCGTCCCCCCACCCCGCCCCAGAACCACTCGGTCCCTTCAAGGCTCTGCTCAAGAGCCCCGGACCCAGGAAGAATATCCCCTCAACCTGCCCGCCTTCCCCCAGCTGCCCAGGGCTTTAAAAGCCCAGAAGGGCACGGAGACTTTTGGGACACGCCCTCTGCAGGACAGTAAGCTCCTCAGGGGCGGTTGTTTCCTTATTTTTGGTCTTTTCGCCTGACCTATCACACAGCTTAATAAAGGCTGCCTCGGGGCCCCGGGCTGGATCTACGAAGTCCACGGGGACCCCGACATTTCCAGAGGAGGGGAAGGGTAATTATGGTTGTGAGGGCTGCGGAGAGCGGGAGAGGGGAGGCCGGGCCGGGGGCTGCAGGTCCAGCGGCCCAGACCCAGCTCCAAGGCCCCGGACTCCAGCCGGTGGGGGGGGAGAGCGCCGGAGGAGAGGAAGGGAGCGGCGCCAACGCTCAGCTACTCCAGCTGACGCATGCGCAGGCCTTACCCGTTGGATGGTCTCCTGGTTAACTTCCGCCTTCCCCCTCAGCCGCTCTGGCACAAACGCCACCGACATCCCGGTATCCGAGCGGCGGTCCTCTGGAACTGTCACGCACGCGCGCGCAGGCACGCACGTAAACACAGACGGGCACGCGGACTCTCTTCCGCGCCCTCCTACATGGCTACGTCAAACTCGGGCTCCAACCAACGGTTGCCTACGAGAGAGGGGGAGGTGGGCGGCTCAGGTCGCACGCGGTGCTATTGACGTCACTGAAGCGCTGATTGGTTTTCAGGTGCCGGAGTGGAAAAGGGAGGAGTTGAGAGGCCGAAGCTTGAGGATTGGAGGAGCGCGGAGGGGCGCGTGCGCCCTCCTCTGGCGGAGATGTGTCGTGGTCCTCTGCTGAGGCTTGCAGCGTTCTTTTCTCTTCTCCCCCTAGTCTTTTCTTCTCCAAGCTAAGCATTCCTAATTTTTTTTCGCCTTATCCCCATCTTGAGCACTTTATTGGTTGCGTCCCTAATAATATTTGGCACATGCATCCATTTAAGGTCTGCAAAGCACTTGTCATAACTATTTTTCTCGCACCGATGTTCTTCCTAAAATATCAAATCAGATAATAATTGTAAAATGCTTAGCATATCGCACATAATAGATGCTATATAAATGTCTATTCGCTATTCGCTAAATATGATGCCCAGAACTGAACACAGTGCTCTGGATGTGGTCTAACCAGGGCAGACTGCAGTGCCACCATCTTAGATCTCATTCATCCAGGTCACACTTGTTGACAGTAGGTGTCCCCCAAGGCTCTGTCTGGGATCCTCTTCTCCTATACTTTTTCACTTGTTGATTTCATCAGCATTCATGGATTTAACTATCATCTCTATGCACATGATTTTCAGATCTAACTGTCCAGCCCTAACTTCTCTCCTCATCTACAGTTTCTCATCTCCAGCTGTCAGACTCACAAACTGGATATAAATTCAACATGTCCAAAAATGCAAATTCAATCCGTTCCTCCAAACCCTCTTCTCTCCTTAACTTCCCTATCACTTTTGAGGCTACCATCCTCTCAATTACCCAAGCTTGAAACCTAGGAGTCTTTTCCCAACTCCTTATTCTCACCATCACCATATAAATCACTTGCCTGGTTCTGTCATTTCTACCTTTTTGCAAATGCTTTCTTCTCCCCTCTGACACTTCTACCACCCTAATGCAAGCCCTCATCACCTCATGCCCTGACCACTGCAATAGACTGATGGTTGATCTTCCTCCCTGCTGTGTACTCACCCTACATGTTTCCAAATATAAGAGCCATATCTACTCAAGTTAAGTACTAGAGTATCCTTGTTGAATATCCTTTCCATGGTATAGCTAAAATGAACTTCCTTTTGCTATCTGTTGAATGACCTACGAGTACCTCATTTCATTCCAACATTGAACCTGAACTATCAGGATATCTGCCTAAGTCAGGCCTGCTCCTAACAGCCTGCTTACCCTTTTCCTCACTTCCAATGCCATAATTCTGTGTCTCTAGATCCTGTGCTATCCCCACTAGACCATGTTGCCTTAAGAAGACATAGAGCAGCCTGGGTACAAAACTAGGGGTACAAAGCCAAGTAAACATTACAAATGAAGATGCTGAGGGAAGAATTGATAAGATATGATCATGAACCACAAGTTCAGAAAATCTAATAACAAAGCCATGAATAGATGTGTTACTAGAGTGTTCAAAAGCCATTCCCAAAAAAAAGTCAGCGCTGGGATCATTGCTTAAAGGCAAGTCAGGATTTTGGAATTTGCTCTCAAGTTTTGCCCTGCCCTGCCCTCACCAATCTCTAAGCATTAGTTCAGGCTACCCACATGACCTGCATACAAAATTCTCCTTTGCTGAGCCAGACCTAGGGAGAGATGATCAGAGCTTTGTCCTAGGGCATTGAAATTTAGAAGGTACAACAATTTTAAAAGATTGTACAATTCAAAGATGTATTACATTCCTCAGCAATACAAGGATCCAAGACAATTCTGAAGGACTTATAATTAAAAAAGGCTGTCCACTTCCAGAGAAAGTATTGATGGAGTCTAAATGCAGATTAAAGCATACTTTAAAAAATTTTTGTCTTTATTTTTCTTTACTTTTTTTTTGCAACATGGCTAATATGGAAATTTGTTTTATATGACCACACATATAATTTATATCAAATTGCTTGCTTTCTCAAGGAGGAGAGAGGGAAGGGAGAAAAAGGATTTAGAACTCAAAATTTAAATGAATGTTTAAAATTGTTTTTACATGTAATTGGAAAAAAATATATAAAAATTTAAAACAAAAAATTATTACTTTTATATGTTGACAACATGTATCATAGAAACAATTGTGCTAAATATTAAGTTAGCAAGCACATTAAAATAGGAAGCTATTACATAACAGCATGGTTAATAACCTAAGGGTGAGTTACTATGGTAACTAATTTACTCTCCTGGTCACCTGAATTAGTCTTCATTCTGATAGGGTACTGGGACCCCAATTCCAAGATCATATTTCTCCCTAGCTTCAGAAACACTATATCTGGCAGTTTCCCCCCAGCCCAAGGACAATGTGCATAGCAATTACTCGTGAGTGGGCCCCAACAAGACACTTATGTCTCTCCCTGGTGCAGTTACACAAAGCTGGGTGAGAGAGTGATGGGTTGCTCCCAGCCCTAAGATCATGTCTCTGGAAGCCTCCTTAGTAGATTCCTGTCCTGTGAGAAAATTTTCTCTTGTTGCAGAACGCATTTTCTCATCAGGACAGAGAGAGGGGTGCCTGGCCCAAGGGTTTTTGTCCCTGGCTGCCCCAAGGACTCTTCCTTCCGCCAGGTTCCCAAGATCCATGCCTCTGACAACCCCCTCAATATCTGGTATACTCCCTACAGTTTCCTATCCATAGCTCCCAAAGACACCTGGACCTTTAGATTACCTAATCAGCATCCTTGGCTTTCCTTTCCCATGCCCTTTTCCATATAAACCCTAGCTTCATCCTCAGTCTCTTGCAGATTCCTTAAGAATCCTTACCCACTGAAAAATATAACAATAAATCTTTGCCAGCTTGACTCAAAGGAAGCTTGAGTCTGTGAATGCGTTCCAGACAATCCCATTTTGTATTCTGGTCGTTGAGGGGTCTCTGAACCTCTCAGATCACAACAATTCCTTCCTGCATTATTTTCATATCATTTAAAAAGTTTAGTTGAAGGCATATTTCCTGCTGTTTGTTTCAGATGCCAAAACTGCTGATTTTGGTTGTGCTCCTTTAGCTCCTAATTCAAGAGTCTCTACTCCCACCAGGACTTGGTTCACTTTGACCCTTTGGCCAAGGCTGGGCTTTTTTGTATGACGAGGGGCTTTGGATTTATCTTCTGCCTTGATGGCCTCACAGAACCTTCCACTGAGCTGTGTAGAATGAAATTGCTACTTTTGAATACTGTGCAAATAAGTTTCAAAGCTCACATGGTTTTCCTAACTTCATATACAGGACAAAGGCTTTCCCCCCAGGTATGGATTGACCCTTCCCAACCCACCAGTTGTCTCATAAACATCAGTGTTACAAGGGATCTAGAGGAAAGGATATGAGTGGCTCAACATGATCCATCCTTACTAAGACACAGCTTAGAATCCATGTACCACTGAGAGGGACCGGGATTATAGGATCATAGAATTTAGAGCAAGAAGGTAAATAGTCCAAACTCTTCATTCTTTTTATCAATAAAGAAACCGAAGCCAAGTGGAGGTAATGAGTAGCAAAGGCAGCATGTGAACCCAAGTCTTCTGACTCCAAATTCAGGGCTCTTTATGCTATATCATTCTGTCTACATAATAAGACCATATATAGTGATTTGCAGCCATCTGTCCATGACCTTCCAAGTGTCTCTGTCAAATAATCCTGTATTATTTGAGGCCATGTTCAAAAAGACCCCAAGATTTTGGAGTAGGAAGGGACATCAGTGACTAGCTAATCCAATCCATATTTGAACAAGAATATTCTCTATGACATAGAAGACAAGAAGTCATCTAGTGTTTGCTTGAAAACCTCCAGAAAGAAAGAACTGATACTACCTCTCCACTTTGGGAGAGTTTTAATTATTAAGAAGTTTTCCCTTACACCAAGCCCTACTTGAATTCACATTTGCTGACTCCTGGTTTAATATTCTTTCCATCATGATAAGATGGAATTTACCAAATTTCCTGCTGCTGTTCATAGTAATTCTGGAAATCTTCGAGGACCTGTCAGAAACAACCCAGGAGAAATGACTCTTTTGGGGTATTAAAGATAATAGATCTAGATATACTGATTTCAGGACATGGAGCAGGTACCCCATTCCTAAGTACAGTGTATCCCATATTTTGGAACTTAGTAAAAAGGCTTGGACATTGACCAAATCTATGCCAATTCTTATTTGAATGCCAGTGGTAAGATCAGAAACAACAGGGGTAGGGTAATCTCAACCTGGAAGAGAACTAGATTTAAAGTATTGAGGGTTCATAAAACCCATTTGGATTTTGCCAGTGCAAACTGACTGGGGGCTCAAGCTACATATTAAATGAGATTACAGTGCATTGGAGGAAGGGCATATGTACAGACTCCTACAAAGTGAGCCTTAGACTGTAATCAGGCAAAGCAGTTGTCATCTTACTTTCACTTTTAAACTTCTGTGCCCTAAGGGTTTTAAAAAAAGGACTTCTTAATTTTTTTGTGTGTCATGGTGTCCTTAGCCTGGTGAAACCTATGGACACCTTCTCAGAATAAGAATAATGGATAAAATTAAATGCATAAAATTAAATCCATAGGATCACAACCCCCCCCCCAAAAAAAAACCAAAGGTTAGTGAAAATAAAGTTTAATTTTTTTTTCTCCTTCCAAGTTCACAAATCCTTTGAAAACTATCCATAGACCCCTTGGAGGTCCATGGATACCAGTTTAAGAACTCCTACTCTAAAAGAAGTTCCAGGCAAGGCAATGTAGTAAAATGGATAGGAAGGTAGACTTGAAGTCAGGAAGACTGGAGTTCGAGTCCAGCTTCTGCCATATATGGATTGTAGCCCTGAGCAAGTCACTAAACCTCTCAGCGCCCCAAATAACTGTCAATCTACAATCTGCTTTGGTAAAGGAAGATCCTCCTTTGGGCCTCCCTGACCCCAGTGAAATCACAGGTTTGGGCACCCAAAGCAAAAAAAGAAATAAATGAAAAGTTCTATCCACATCTCCATGAAGGGAAGAGGGAGGGAGTTTCCTCACATTCATAATAGAGTATTGACTGCTCAGCCTTCCCTGCTCACCAGTGCCATGTACTGCCTATAAGAGTAATTCATTTATCTATTCACGTGAAAATGTGGACAACAGTAACCCCAGAAAAGTGTTCAATCTCAGCAGACATAGCTCATTCTCTCCCCCCCCCTTTTTTTTTTTTTGCTGCCCTTCCCCTCCCCACTTCCTTTGGTCAAACTCTTCAGTCTTCTCATAGGACAGTAAAGTACAGATGTAGCAAATACTTGGCTGGGATGATTGGACAAAATCTGTGGTTTGGTGTCTGCTAGATTTACAGAAGTAGATATAGCATGCACCTAGCCCAACTTCATCATTTTGTAGGAAAGGAAATAGAAGCCTACCACCAAAAAGTACTGATGTGAACATCTTGGCATATACAGGGCTCTTCTTGATCTTTTTTCCTGGTGTTGAACCATGCTTTTATCCTTGGTATAGGCGAGGCCAAAGACCAGTCCCTTGGTAGTTTAAGCTGGATATTAGAACAATACGAGACATCCATAGGTTATACAATAATTAACAAAAGGACATTTACCTAGCCACAGCAGGGGGACATTTAACAGGAAGAGACATTGAGAACTTCTTTTATTGATTCAGCTGAGCAAAGCTCCCATGGTGATCCACCAGCCAAGTTTCTGAGAGTCCTTTTGGCTTGTTGTGGTGGCTTTTTCCCTCATCTCTCTCAACCTTTCTTCAGCCTTTGACATTATCATCCACTCTCTTCTCCTTGATATTTACTTCTTCCTTTTTTGTGATATTACTCTCCCCTGACTCTCTTCTTACCTGTCTGATCACTTTTTCTCTTTCTCCTATTCATGCCACACCGATTAACAGTAAGGGTCTCCCCAGGTCTTGTTCCATGAACTCTTTTTTCTCTCTCTTTATTATTTCATGTGGTAATTGCATCGGCTCCCACGGTTTCAATGATGGTTTCTATGCAGATGACTCTCAGATCTACTTGTCCAACTGTAACTTCTCAGATCTACTTGTCCAACTGTAACTTCTCTCCTGACCTCCACCCTCATATCTCCAATTGCCTATTGGACATTTTGAACTAAATGTCTGGTAAACATCTTAAATTCAACATATCTCAAACTTACTCGTTATCTTTTCCCCTAAATCCTCCCCTTATCCTAACTTCCTTAATACTGTTGAGAGTTCCACCATCTTCCCAGTCATTCAGGTTGGTAAGCTAGGGGTCATTCTCAACTCATCAGTTGTCATATCCTGTTATTTTTACCATCATAACTTTTTTTGTATATGTCCCCTTCTCTCCTCTGACATTGCCACTACACTGATGGAGGCCCCCGTCATCTTCTGCCTTGACTGTTGCAGTAGACTGATGGTTGGTCTCCCTGCCTCAACTCTCTTCCTACTCTAATCTATCTTCTACTTAGCTATCAACTTGATCCTCCCAATGCACAATCCTGATTATGTCACCCCTCTATTCAGTAAACTCCAGTGACTCCCTATCACCTCCAGGATTAAATATTAAATCTTTTGTTTGGCTTCTAAAGTGCTTTATAACTTGGCCTTTTCCTACCTGTTCAGTTTTCTTATTCCTCATGTTCCCCCCAACATATACGCAGCAACCTAGTGGCACTGGCCTCCTTCCTGTTCCTCGAACACAGTACTTCATCTCCTAAATCTCAGTGTTTTCAATAGTTTTCCCCACTCCTGGAACTCTTTCCCTGCTCATCTCTAGCCCAGCTTCCCTGGCTTCCTCTTAATCTCAGCTAAAGTCTCACATCCTTCAAGAAGCCTTTCCCAGTCCTCTTTGATATTATTGTCTTCTCTCTAAAACTACCCCCAAATTATGTTTATATTTTGTTTGCACACAGTTGTTTTCATTTTGTCTGTCCCATTAGACTGTGAGTTACTTGAGGTCAGGAACTTTTATTTTGCCTTTGTATCCATGGGGTATGTGTTCAGTGCCTGGCACATAGTAGATGTATAATAAATGCTGTTTGACTGACAATTCATAACTCTGCCAAAAGGGTATTAATATTTTCCCATAGCCACTACAAAATTGGCTATTTCTATCTCCTTCATCTCTGCCAATCTGATGAAGGTGAGGGTGAAAATTCAGAGTTGGTTAAATTTGCATTTCTCTTATATACAAGTGGTTTGGAACAAATTTTTCATGTTTTGTTGATAGCTTATGTTTTTTTCTTTTGAAAACAGTGTGAGGTTCTTGGTGATCTTTTTTTGTATCAATTTCCTATATATCTTGTATAATAGATTTTTTATCAGAGATTTTTGATACAAATTCTTTCCTACTCAAAAGTTTTTTATTCTTTTGTCAAACTGCATTGATTTTGTTCCTTCAATTTTATGTAATCAAAATGATCTATATTTATTATTTATAATCTCCTTTATTCCTTGTTTGCTTAGTCTATGACTCAGGGATGGAGAACCTGTAGCCTTGAGGCCACATGTGGCTTCCCTCAGATAGGATAGGATAATAACTCCCCCCAGCCATATATCTGAAAGGTACTTCCATTCTCTTAATTTTTGAATGATGTAATCTTCCATATATAAGTCTATCTGGAGCTTATTGTAGTATATGGAATAATATGCTGGTCTAAACCTATTTTCTGTCAAACTGCTTTTCAGTTTTCTAAACACTTCTTGTCAAAGAGTTTTTCCTCTAGTCATTTGTGTTCATGAGTTTATTGAACACTATATTGCTATGTTCAGTTGCTTCTGGGTCTTTCTTATCTAGTTTATTTTATTATTCTATTTTTCTCTTTTCTTTAACTCAGTACCAAATATTTTTTGAAGATTCCTGCTTCATAATAATCTAGTACTTGTAAGGTTCTTTCTTTCATACTTAAAAAAATTAGATATATATTTTCCCCCTTGAGATTCTGTATCTTTTGTTCCTCCAACTGAATTTTGTGATTTTTTTCCAATTCCATAAAAAGTCTATTTGTAGTTTGGTTCAAATAACACTTAATCTTTGAATTAATTTAGGTTCCAATATTCTTTTCACTGTACTATTATGGTTTATTATAGTCTCTGCTCCTAAAGATTCTTTTGCTGAAGTGGTGGTGGGTGGGGAGGGGGAGGAAGGGAAGAAAGATTACTCCTTTTAACCTTACTTTAACTCACCAATTTCACCATTCCTACTTACTCACCATTTAGTAACTTTACTACCCTGCTCCCAAGCATCTACTGATCTCCTTTATCACCAAATCCCATGGTCTAAGTCCTCAACTTACTCAACTTCTATATAGCATCTGGCAGGGAAACCAGGTAGGAGGCTGTGTTTTGTTTTGTTTTCAATTTCAATCTACTGAAAACTTCCTTGGGCCAGGTTGCTATGAGAAAGGCTTTGGTTTGAGTTGGGGGGAAGTTGGGTAGAAAGTGCCTACAAGTTAAAAGTAAACCAAACCAATTATTATTTGAAAGTTAGTCCATTTCTCTGCATAGAAGGAAGGGAATAGAGGGAAAATAATAAGAAGAAGAACTGTTGTCTCTCGGGGATGTTAAATTCCAGAGCTGGAGGTGCCAAACTTCAGTACCTGTTAGTTTGTGCAACGTGTACTCTTTTAAGATCAGTAACGTCACTCCTGTGGCACTGAGCCAGTGTTTTCCAGGAGCCCTCAGGCTTTGTCATCCACCTGCCAACTCAGGGGAAAGTGCCAAAGTACAGCTAACAATCCGTTGTATGGACAAGAAACTGGATATATACTTCTTTTCTCAATCTAACAAATGGATATCACCAGGCCAGGTTGTGGTCTTAGGGTTTTAACTCTGTGAGGACAACAGTTTTGTTTGGAGCACCTTAATCTCTCTGATTGTCTGAATTGGTACATACCTATACCAATTGAAGGCTTACAAAGTGCCTTACAAAGCACTTTCTTCACAACCACTCCATAAGGCAGGTGTAGCATAATGGAAAGATCACTCACTTTAGAATCAAAAGACCTGTATTCAAATCCTTATTCTATTTACTACTTATGTGACCTTTTACAAGTCAGATTCTTCAACTGTAAAATGAGAGAATTAAATGAAGGGATCAAAGGATAGTTATTAATAGATTCATGTTCGACAGTGTGGGGAGGTCTTTAATGAATTGGTCCAGGGACCTATCCTTGGCTTTCAAAATTTTCAACATTTTAGATGTTCAGCATTTTAGAAAGGTATTTGGATTAAGGCATAGAAGGGGTGATTATAAAATTTGCAAATGCCTTGAAACTGGGAGGGATGATTAAAGTTTGGATAATAGAATAAGTAATCAAAAGGATCTTGATAGGTTAGAATAATGGGCCAAATATGAAAAGGTGAAGTTTGGTAGGACAATTGTGAAGTCCTATGCCTAGATTAAAAAAAAAATCAACTGTATAATACAGAATGGGTGATGCTTGGCTAGACAAATTTGTGTGAAAAGAGCTCTGGGGATTTTAGTGGAAAGCAAGCATGGCTGACATTTATGTAGTGCTATGTATCCATAATCTCATTTGATGCTTATAAGAACCCAGTGAAGTAGACATTACAGGTATGTACATTTTGCCATTTTATAGATAAGGAATCTGATATTCAGGGAAATTAAATGACTTATTCATGAACACAGCTGGTATCAGAGGTGAGATCTGAATCCAGGACTATGCTGACTTCAGTCTAGTACTCTTTCTATTACAGAACACTGAAAACTGTGATATTAGTCAAAAAAGCTAATGTGATCCTAGATGGAATTAATAAGGGCATTGTGTCTAGAATGAGGAGGAGGGTGATGATTCTGCTATTCTTTGCCTTGGGCAGACTAGATCTTGAGCCTTGTATTTAGTTTTGGGAACCACATAGTAGGAAGGATATTGTCAATATGGTACGGGAACTAGAGATTGTAACACATAATCATGTAGAAAGAACCAGAAGTGGTTGGGAGAAGAGGAGACCTAGGGGACACCTGATAGTTGTCTTCAAGTGTTTGAAAGGCTTTCATATGAAAGAAGATTAGATATATTCTGCTTTACCCCAGGGGCCAGAACTAGGAAAAAATGGAGAGGAGGGAGATTTTGTCTCAGGAAAAGAAAACCATCTAATAGTCTGAGCTATAAAAAAATTGAAAAGGGCTGCCTTCTCTAGAGGTCCTCAAGCAGGGGCTAAATGACCATTTTTCTGGAATGCTATAAAGGTTATTTTTGTTTGGATGTAGGTTTGACCAGATGCCCTTTGAGGTCCCTTCTGACTTTTAAGATTCTGTGACTAAATATTCACCAAGGTCCCCTCTGGCTCTAAATCTTATGATCTTCTGAAGTAAGCTGTGCAAGGTTTATTATCCTCATTTTTACAGGTGAGAAAACTTGGACTCAGTGCTATAGAATTTGATTTTGGCATCTTTTCTAAATGATGAACCCACCACCTTTAGAAGGAGGCCATTTCACTTTTGGATAGCTCCAATTGTTAGGAAGATTTTTCATATATCAAGATATATTTTCCTTCCTACATATTTTCCTTATATCCTTATGTCAAGGCACATAAAATATGTCTCTTTATCATTTCTACCCATTTCCTCCCCCTAGATCTTGGTCCAAATAGAACAAGTCCAATCCCTCTTCCATGGTAGTCTTTCAAGTGCATGAAAACAGGATTCCTTCCTCTTCTGAGTCTTTGCTTCTTCAGGCTGATTATCCCTTGTGCATTTAAGTGATTTTGACATGGCTTAACCTCGAGGCCCTGTACTATCCCATTTGTCCATGTTTGGATGGTCCAACTTATTGATGTTTCCCCTAAAATACAGAACCCAGGACTGAATATAATACTCCATATACAGTTTGACCAGGGCAAAGTAGAGCAAAATTGTCACTTATCTAGTCCTGGACACTATGTATCTCAGTATAGCAGAAGACTGCATTAGGTTTCTCGGCTGCCATATCAAACTCTTGACTCATATTAAACCTGTAGTCCATGTGGAAGGGTGTGTTTAGAAGGAAGATCACAGGAGCAAAGTTTGCAAGTTGGATGGGGACCTTAGAGGTCATCAAGTTCAAATCCCTAATTTTACAGATGAGGAAACTGAGGCTGAGAGAAATGTTAAGTGACTTGCCAAGTTCACAGAGTTGTTGTCTGAGGCAGGGTTTGAATCCAGGTCTTCCTGACTCCAAGTCAACTCTATAGTACATTTTGGTTTGAGTGAGAAATATGTTCTAAATCCCTTCCATCTTTGACATTCTGTGTTCTAACATTCTTCCCAAACAACATTTTGTGTTCTAGCTTCTTAATTACCTCCTTTGACATTATATTTCTTTATTCTTTATCTTTATCTTTTTGTTGTTGTTGTTGCTTTTTGGTGAGTCAATCTGGGTTAAGTGACTTGCCCAGGGTCACACAGCTAGTAATAAGTGTCAAGTGTTTGAGGCCGGATTTGAACTCAGATTCTCCTGACTCCAAGGGAAGAGCTCTATCCACTGCACCGCCTAGCTGCCCCTGACATTCTTTATCTCGAGGGTACTTCTGGCTCTTACAATCTATGTTCTAGGTCCTTTCCACCTCCAACATTCTATCCCTCTATGGTTCTTCCCGTTCTGTGTTCTACATTCTAAGTCCTCTCTCCCTTGTAGCTCATTCTATAGTCCCATCTGACAGTCTGTGTCCTATTGACACCCCTCTGAGGTGTTTCCCACCTGTAACATTCTATGTTCCATGTCCTAAGGGTCCCTTACCTCTGACATTCTATAAGCCTACAAATCTCGTGGAGTTTTCCCAAGGGGAATATCTTCTTCAGATTTAAAACCTACTTTAAGCAGGAAAGATTTATGGGTGGGTGGTGGGCAACTAGGAATCAGTGTGTTGGTGTCTGGGTAACAAAGCATTTCCACGGGAAGCAGCCAGCCTTCTGCCAAAGCCTCTCAGGTCCTCTGGGGGTTGCAGCCTATTGCAAGGGTTGCCATGACAGTCGCTGAGCCCAGCTACTCCCCATCTCCTTGGGGACTGCTGCTGTAGAAGGTTGGACTACCAAGAGGAACCTGTGAGCCAGACTTTGTCTGGCCTTCAAGACATACTTTCTATCTGACAGGCAGAGGAAGGAGCCTGGAAAGTGAGAGTTTTATTGCCAGAGATTTTTGGAAGGTTCCTTGGAAATCATCTGTTCTAGCCCCACACTTTACAATTTGGGAGACTGAGGCCCAAGGAGGCAAAAGGACTTGTCCCGGTTCACTTAGCTCTTGCATGGCAGACTGGCACATAGTATGCGCTTAATAACTGCTTATTGACTGACAACCTTTGCTTCACAGAGAGGAAGTTGTGGCGATCCCCAACCCTGTCTGCCATTACTACCTCTTTAAGAGCCTCTCGCTTCCCGCCAGCTTCGCCTTCTGCCCCGCCCCGGAGGCGGGGCTAAACCCCTAAAGACCAGGGTGATCCCCGCCCCCTGCACGCGTCGTCGCCCGGGTCTGTGAGTATGTAGGCAGGGGGCGGGGGAATAGAAGTTTTGCCAGATTACACATGCGCACAGGAGCTACCGGCCCGCGAGGTGTAGGCGGCCAAGCCCCGCCCCCTCGTCTTCCCTCTTCTCCCCTCCCCCGTGGGCCCAGGCGGAACCAGCCGCCCAGCTATAGGCAGGAGGTAGGGGAGGGCAAGAAAGCCAGGACCTCAGAGAGACGGACTGACTAAGGATCTCAGTGACACTGAAGCAGCTGCGGCGGGAGTTCAGAGGCGAAGTAATATGCGAGGTCGTGGGAGACATGGAGCCCCGGCCTCCGAGTGGCCGTTAGCCGGGCCCCTCCGTTGGGCAGGGAGGGGCTGGCGGGAGCTGGGCGCCTGCGCAGAAGGGGGCGGTTGCGGGAGGGCGAGGTCTCCGCGTGCGGGCGAGTGTTGATGAGGCGGGGCTTGGGAGGAGGGGACCCACCTAGGCCGGCCCCGGGAGGCCAGGCGCGGGGTGCGCCTGCGCATGGGCGGAGGCGGGCTTGGCGGATGCTTGGATCCGTAGTAAAAGAACCTCTGTGTTGAGTGCGTTTGAGGGTGGGGCAGGAAGAGACTCGACTCTGTGACCGTTCCCCTGTCCTTTCTCATAAAGAACGCGAGGAAGGAGATGACGTGTGCCCAGGTAGTATGTTACAGAGTAGGGAGTGACAGCACCCAAGGAGTGATAGGATAAAGTTACCTAGGGAAAGAGAGCATCAGCCACGGGGGGCTGAGCCTGGGAGGAAGGCAAGGATTCTGAGAGGTGGCAGAGTGCGCTCCAGGCATGGGGAATGGCTCGAGCCCTGCAGGGAGGTGTATTCTAAGGGGCATCTGGAATAGAGTTTGTTAAGTTCTATTCGACCGGCAGTAAGCGCTTACAGGCTTGTCGTTCAGTCGTGCCCGCCTCTTCCTGGCCCCATTTGGGGTTTTCTTGGCAAAGACAGTGGATTGGTTTGCCATTTCTTTCTCCAGCTCATTTTACAGATGGGGAAACTGAGGCAAAGAAGGTTACGTGACTTGCCCTGGGTCACACAGCTAGTAAGTGTCTGAGGCTGGATTTGAACTCAGGAAGATAGTGTGCACTGTGGCACCACCTGCCTACAAGCTTACCTGGAGAGCAAGAGCAGCTTCACCTGGGGAAGGGATTTTCCTGGTTTAGAGATTTAGGCTAGGACCAGTCCTCAGTATGCCAACTCCTCTACTCCCCTCGAGGCATGTCTTCTGTTAGCTCTTCTCGTTGCCCCCTCCAGACCTGCTTGGGGAGGTTGAAGAAGAATAATGGGAGGAACTGAGTTAGACTTTAGGAGGCACTTTTCAGCCCTTCTCTTGGACCAGTCTTTGCTGTTTACCATTTTTTCCACCACTTCTGAGCCCCTTTGAGGGCTCCAACCTAGCGCTGCCAACATTGATTGATTTATGTACCAATCTCTGTCTACGTGTAATCAATGTATGTATGAAGATGTATGTATATACCTACGCCCTGTGTTGTCTTTCCCCTAGATTGTAAGCTCTTTGAGGTCAAGAACTGCCTTTTTCTTATTCCTATCTCTAGCACTTAGCACATGTATGGCACATAGTAGGTGCTTAATATATGTTTGTCGAATTAAAAATATCACGTATAATATATTTGCGTCAATAGCATTCATACAAAGTGCCCCATTCTGTCTTGAGAAAAATTCAGTATATATATGAAAATTTAAACTTAAAAATAGATATATTTAGAGTCTTAGGGCTAAAAAGGACCTTAGATTTCCAGTCTAGTTAATTTTAAATTATGGGGTTGATTATTTACTTTACAAAAGGATTTTCTACATTATCAAATGATTTATGATAGGATTCTATAGGATTAGTATGTTTAACACAAGATTTGGTTTGTAAAAAATTGACATGCCTCAAGAATTTTGTTTTTTTTAAAAGGAATATAGATGTTATGTAAATCTGTATAGTCAGCTTTTATTATCAAGGTGAATAGGGTTTTGAGAATCTTTGATTTTGTTAGAATGGTCTTTAAAACTGCTGTGGCCCCTGAAATTCATCAGCCTGCATATGAGCTGCTCTGAACTTACTGAAGTTCTGAAGACATATGGCTAAGGACTTTTGTGGAGGATTGGGGTTAATACGGATAAATAGAATGTGTTACAGCACTAATCACATATCTCGGTTCTTGGTTCATTTCTTCTAAATTAACTCTTAGTGGCTGAAATATAGTAAAAGTGACCGCTTTTTCCTGCCTGTCGCCTGATGGAGGTACTAAAAATTAGCAGTAAAGGGAATAGGATTAAGGGGAAAAATAGAGAGCAAAATGGCTAGCCATCTACTAGAAGAATCAGAAAACTGCAGAATGTTAGAGTTGAGAGGGACTTCAGATAGAAATTACAGGAAAGTAGACTTCAGTTTGCTAGGACAAACTTCCTAACAATTAGAGCTATGAAAAAGTGGAAGGGATTACCTCTAAAGGTAATGAGGTCCCCAACATTAGAGATCTTTAAGTTGGCTGACTTCCTGTTTGAGGATAGGCTTGAAAATGATTACTGAAGTCTCTTGGTATTGAGGATGCTGATTCTATGACCTGTGTTGGTACTATGAAAAGCTTCTTTTGGCCCAAACCAAACTGTATAAAATAGGTCATTTTTCTTCCTGTAATGGAATGAAGTTTGCTTATACATCTAGTAATATTTTAATTTTTAAAAAGTTTATTGCTGCCTTTGGTAATATTTTTTATTAAATAAGTGTCTATATATATTTTTGAATTTCATATGAAATTATATTTTAAGGGGAGTAATCCAAGTTTGTTTTAGATCTCCTCACTAAATTTAGTGCTTTGCAGCATTAATTGGTTAATTATCTAAACTATTGTAAGAGTGTCTTGCATCTTCAGTCCCAATTAATGTAAAAAGATTTATGCCCTGATACCTTTATCTGATGTAAATGCCCCTCTGAGTTATGATGTCAATTAGCTGTGAACAGTTCCTAGAGACTCTTGAATCAAAGGTATAAACTAGGTACATGCTGAAAAGATGATGCTGTACAGGAAATATCTTGTGGGTGCTTGAAGAGAATAAGTCATCTACCGTGTGGGGCTTGGATAAAACAGCAAGCCAGTTCAGAGTCCAGCCTAATGGTGGAGTAACTCCTAACAAGTCCCAAAGGAGGAGTTTGTCTCTTCTCTCTTCACTTTCCCTCCCCCTCCATCCCTCCACTAGAGGATGACCATTTGAACTTAGGTTGGATGATTTGGATTTCCCATCCGTCTGTAACAGCATTGCAAGCTAAGAACAGATTAGAAACATGAAGGGAAGGCAACCTAAAGGCTGTTTCTACAAGGTCATCCATACCCTTCACCCACCCCTTACCAATTTGGAGTCCAGCAGAGGGTTAACACACACCAAAGGAGAACTTCATAAAGGGAGAAAAGGATTTCTAAGGAGCTATGAGTCTACCTTGCTCCATATGAGCTCTCTAAGTTTGAGCCCACTATCCCCAGGGACTTTGTGTATATACATGAAAGGGAGACTATATCCCAGACTATTAGAGTGATATTTTGTTGTGCCTGTTCTTGCTACCTTACTAAATACCTGTTGTTAAAAGCTAATTAACACAGGCTGACTGATGATCAGTGGAGAGTACATTGGTGAGGGCTCAAGAACTCATGTTAGAAATCAGCTCCAACCCTTAAGAATTCGAGATCCCAGAAGAGACAAGCAGTTAACCATCTGAGGAACCAGCTTTCCTGTGGAAGTTGAGGAAGTGAGTCCTCAAGTTTTATTTTACTTTCAATAACTGAAAAGGTTAATCTATATTTAAAGTTTATATGTCAGATACAAATTTCATCAGTTGCCATTGCCAAACAATTAAAAATACAAGCAACTTAAAGGACAGCAGAAGAGTCATAGCATCTCTAAAGTTTTTATTGCTGTCTTTTGTTTTTATCTCAACATTATTTCTGAATTTATCCCTCATCTACACAACTGCTTTCCCCTATAACATTTTTTAAAAAGACTAAGGTATCTTGTATTAATGACAATTTGAGTTGAAAGAAATCATTTATGTTATATATGTAAGTGGAAAAAAAGTAGACTCGTCAGTCATTTAAGAAGAGGGCAGCTTCTCCCCATGATTCATAGTGCTGCCTCTGGGGTCAAGTGGAACAAATCTAATCACTATTTTCTGGTGTATTTGAAAGCCAGAAATTGTGTTTTCCTTTAGCCTTTTCTTCTCTAGGTTTTTACTTAAGAGTTTCTAATACTGATCTTTGCATGATTCAGTCGCAAGGCCCTTCCCCATCCTTCCCATCCTCCTCTGAATGCTCTTGGGCTTTAAGTGTCCTTCCTAAAATTCAGCACCCAGAACTGAATATACTCCAGAACAGAGGTGTAAGGCATGTTGCCTGGGGCCTCCAGAGTGTGGTCTAAACCAGATTAAAATGAAATAGGGTTAAAAATAAAATAAACAAAATAAAAATACAGTAAACCATAGGTATTAAAATTTAAAACTAATTGAACATGCAATCTTCAGGGATCTTTATGTATACGGTTTAGTGGTCTCTATTTCTATTTGAGTTTAACACCTCTGGGTTAGAACACAGACTATTCTCTTCCTTCTTTTGGATGTTTTGCCTTTTAAGTAAAAATAGCCACAATCAAATTATTAGTCTTTACTATGTTGCATTGTTGACTTATAATGATTTTGGAATCCACTAAAATCCCCATATCTTTTTCACACGAACTGATGTCTAGCCATGCCTTACCCCTTTGTGGAAAAGAAAGGAGGTCTTTGGTGGTAGAAGAGGAAGGGAGTGAAATCCCAAGCCAAGGTAGTCTTTCATGTTTAGGAGGTTTCTTTTCTATGTTTAGATTGATGCTTACTTGGAAATGAATTCACCAAACAGATGATTTTTTTTGCTTCATAAAATTTATGTTTTTCACACACACAACTATCAATGTTTTCCTGAAAGAAAAAGATTAAGAGAGTACAAGTATCAACCTAGTCAATCTGGTTTCTCTCTCACCAGTAGGGATACAGAATTTCTAGAAATTTTTTAGCCATAGGGAAAAGAAAAGGAGTTAAGAAGAGAGCAAGAGGAGAGAAAGTAAAAGTATTATTGTAGATGGCCTTTTTTTGAAGTTTAGCTACAAAAAGTGGAAGAGATACAGGACAATAATTATCAGGGATAATTGAGGATTTTTTCAGGATGAGGAGATGTGGGTATGTTTGTAGGTAGTAGGAAATTAGCCAGTAGAGAGAGAGAGATTGAAAATAAGTGAAAGAGTGGGGATAACAGAGGGGACAGTCTGTTGGAGGAGATGGGATGGTTAAGAGATTAGCCTTGGTAAGTAAGAAGTAAGGCCACTTTGTCATGAAAGACAAGGGTGAAGGAGGAAATGGTGGCAGAAGGGACCAGAGTGATAGGAGATGAAGAAGAGGGGAGAATAGGGAATTCACAGTGAATGGCCTCAATTTTTCCTGTAAAGTCATTGGTGAGATTCTCAGCTGAGAGGATGGGGGGAGGGGAGCCATGGGAGGTTTGAGAAGGGATGAAAAGATTTGAAAGAGCTGCTGTGGGGAGCTGATTAGGGAGCTGATAAGGGAGGTATGTAATAGGATTGCCTAGCAGCAGTGAGGGCCCAGTTGAGGTTGTATAACAGAAATTTGTAGTAGAACCAGTCAGAACAGTCTACTGAATAGGGTGGTGGGTGACATGGTCAGACTTGTGCTTTAGGAAGATAATTTTGACAGCAGAGTGGAGAATGGTAGGGAGAGCAATCTGAACTCTTTTATGCGTGACTCCCCCAATCAAGATATAGGCTCCTTGAGAGAGCAGAGAGTCTCTTGTGTTTTCTGTTAGTATCCCTGTCATTTGGCCTAGAGGGATATGAAGGGAAGAGAACTGAAGGGGATATGAGAGTGAAGGCATGGGGAATAAGAAGAAAGGTTCACCTGTGTTCATGGTTGGAGCCAGGAATGTCAGAGTGCCAGGAAATGAAAGGAAAGGAGAAAAACCGCAAAGAGCCAGAGACGCAGCTGGGAGCCTCTCCTGGCAGTTGCAGATCACACTCTTTAACAAGATGTCTTTTGGTTTTGGTTTTTTTCAGGGAGTCCTCATGAATTCCTCTATGGACCATGTCCATGATCCTTTTTGCCTGTGTGGTACGAGTGAGAGATGGATTGCCCCTCTCTGCCTCCACAGATTTTCACCATAACCAGGACTTTTTGGAATGCAGAAAGCAGCTAAAAACATTGTCCTTAATTTTGACACAGTTTCCGGGTCGGGGGACCGCAGAAGGACATGACCTCAATATACAGTAAGCTAGTACTTTTCTTTCTTTGTAATAGTCATTAGCCTGATAGTGACACATTAAACTTAGCTTTCCTTTAACCATACTCTGTCTTAATTAAACACCTTAAGTTATCAATCTTGATCAAGTCTTGTACCAAAAGTGTTGACCTGGTATTTTAACACTTAATTTGAGAATAATAATAGCTAGCATTTGCATAGCCTTTAAGGTTTGCAAAGCACTTTACAAGTGTTAGCTCATCTGATCCTCACAACAACCTGGTCATATAGGTGGTATTATCCCCGTTTTAGAAACTGAGGCATAGAAAGTTTAAGTGACTTGCTCAGGGGCACATGGCTAGTAAGTGTCTGAGGTAAGATTTAATTTTTCTGACTCCAAACCCCAAGCCCTGACTACTGCCATTTAGAACAGTAATAATACTAGCCCATTTTTTTTCTGTAGTGTTTTAAGTTTTATAAATACCTCCCCACAGCAATCCTGTGAAGTAGGAATTGCCATATTATTAATTTTCCTCACTAAGACCCAGAGAGGGTAAATAATTTGCCTAAGGTCGCACAGTAAGGAGCAGATCTAGGATTTAAAGCCAGGTCTTCTGACTCCAAATCCATTGTTCTTGCCATATATTCTTAACTGAAGGTTTTCAGCAAAGTAACTAGCAGCCATGTAGCCTGTGTCCTTAATCTACACGAAAAGGTAGAATCAGCTCAGTGCTTTAATTAAACAAAACCCATTGACTTAGAATATTTTTGTGAAATTCAGATTACTGATTTAACAATCTTGCCTATTGATGTTTCCCTCTTTAATCCTAAAATTTCCCTTCTACCCTAGCTTAAGACAGGTAATATGTTGGACAGAAGAGGTTATTTCTTGAAGTAGACCCATATTACAGTTTACGAAATGTAAAGAGAAAAATCTTAACCTAGAAAAGCATAGCAGTCTGGTGCCATTTGGTAGACAACCCAACAACCTTCACTAACCTTAAGAAAAACACTAATTATTATACCATTATACAATCAAGGATGTCCAGAATGTTGACCCAGAGTCATCAGGGAAATTTTAAAACATGTTCAACATCCTTTGTTTACAAAGACAAGATAATTGATAGTCTATGTTAGAGTTCCATAAAAGATGGCTTAAAAATAGGCTTTCGCCCTTAAGTTGTGTACAAAATTCTCTCAATGGCAGTGCCTCATTCCTCACAGATGCCATGTCAACCATGTGTTGTTGTAATATGTTTCGCTCTTACATTTCTTTTAGATTTTTTTCTCATATAATCTAGTCATGACAATTAATTGCTAATCAGTCAGTATTTCCATACCACCACGGTTCCTCTAGCTGTTACCCCTAGGCTCTGGCACTGAAGCTTCAAGCTCCCCATATTACTGTTGCCTTTAGTCAATCAGATAACTTAATTTGCTAACAGAGTCCTCTGTAGACATGGCATTTTGTTCAGAGCTGGAGGATCCTTCTGATTTGCTTCTGCTTGGTGGTGAGTCTAGCTTCTGCCACTTTCCCCACCTGGATGGAGGGCAGGCATTTATTAGTCAGTCATTTTTTTTTTCTTTCAGCTAGAGACAAGGTTTGTTAGAACATCTGTCATATTGGGCAGACTCTTAAGGGGGTCTGAACATTAGTAAGCTGTTGGCTAGATTATAAGAATCTGACCAGTACCTAGATTTTAAGAATCCGAGCAGTGGCTAGGTTATAAGAATCAGAGCATCTTAATGGAGATAAGGCGGTCCTTATATACAGAAAGACTGTGGGAGGGACCTAGGAGTCGTCGGTAAACTGGGATGTACCGAACTCCTGGGACCTAGACAATGGAGCCTAGCTAGGATTAAGTGTGGGAAATGGCCAGGGGCCATAGGGAGGTAAGACAACAGAAGGGAGATTGGGAGTAGCCACAATGAAAGGCCAGTTGATGGGGATTATAGCCTCAGGGGAACGTCAGAGATTTGGCCCTGTGGGAAAGTCTGGGGTTTTTCCTTTCTGGGGGTCTAGATCCTATCATTCCCCCCTCAAACAGACGGACCCAAAGCTTCTGAAACTGCTTCAGGTTTGCATAGAGCTGTCCCTGCCTTGAGGGGGTCCCAAAGAGGAGGTTGTAATCAGTCATTTCTAAAGTACCTACCAAGTGTCTTCTGAGCAGAGAAGGATAAGGGAAGGATGACTTTGCTGCTGCTGCTCTTCAGGCTGTGCTTAAATAATCTTTTGTTTTCATTTCCATAATTGTAGGAATTCTGTGCTTCAATATTTCAGACAAGTTCTTTTCACTCTGAAGTCAACCTAGTGTAGTCTGCTCAAAGTGAGTTTGGTATGCTCTGGTTATGTGACGCTTCCTTTTAGGGGAACAGAGTCTCAGAGTACTCATTAAAGCACAGATTGGAGAATCTGTGTCTGGCCCCATATTATGAAGCTTTGTCTTGTAAACCAACTAAATGCAGAGCCAGAGAAACTTGGGCTAGTGATTTGACCTGTGATTCCACTTATGTGAGGAAACTCCCTTCATCAAGGCAGGTCTTGGAAGACTCCAAATCTTTAAAGTCTTAGAGTTGCCTAGCGTTGTTGGAAGGGGAGGTGACTTTCAGCTGAGCAGAGTGGGCTGGGCAAGACTTCAACCTAGGTCTTCCTGACTGCAGTTATTACTGTTTGCCTTCTGAGAAGTTTTGTGTTTCACATAAAGTGAACTTCTTGATATCAGGAAAGAAGAACTTAGTTTTTCTTCTCCAGATTTGTAATGAACTTACGTAAGTTTTTTGGAGTGGTGGAGGATGCTGGAAGTTGCCATACTTCAGTTGAGGATTACATAAGTAAAAAACCCAAGCTATTTTAGTTAAAAATACACACACACACACCCCATCTATCTGCTTTTAAAATTAAATCCATTTCCTCTATTTTTTTTTTTTTTGCTTTTTGGTGAGGCAGTTGGGATTAAGTGACTCGCCTAGGATCACATAGCTAGTAAGTGTTATGTGTCTGAGGCCGGGTGTCTGAGGCTGGATTTGAACTCAGGGCCTCCTGAATCAAGGGGTGGTGCTCTATCCACTGTGCCACCTAGCTACCCCAATCTCCTTATTTTTACTGGAGAATTATCTTAACTTTTTGCTTTGTAAGGTTGGCAGTACTACACCTCATTTTATAGACCAAAGAAAGTGTTCTTTCTCATGTAGTAATGCCACCATCTTGTGAAAGTTTAGTGCATTTCTTTATTTTTTCAATTAATTATTTTTTAGTTTTCAGCATTCACTTTTATAAGATTTTGAATTCTAAATTTTTCTTCCTCCCTCCCTGAGATGGCATGTAATTTGATATAGGCTATATGTGTGCAATCTATTAAACATATTTCCAGATTATTCATGTAAAGAAGAATCAGAACCAAAGGGAAAAACCGCAAGAAAAAAAAAGAGAGAAAATAGTGTGCTTCGAACTGCATTCAGACTCCATAATTTGTTCTCTGGCTGTGGATAGCATTTTCCATCTTTAGTCTTTTGGTATTGTCGTAGATTATTGCATTGCTGAGAAGAGCTAAGTCTATCAAAGTTGATCATCACACAGTGTGGCTGTTGTGTACAGTGTTCTCCTGGCTCTGCTCAATTCACTCAGCATCAGACCATTCAAGTCTTTTCAGGTTTTTCTGAAATCTGCCTGCTTAACATTTTTTATGGAACAATAATATTCCATTACATTCATATACCACAACTTGTTCAGCCATTCCCAGTGCATTTCTCTGAAAGATTTTTAAAGCCGTGTTGTAATCTCACAAATAGGTCGAAAGGGTCACACCATCTTGCCTTGCTTGCCACAAGAGCCAGAGCTTCTCTATCACAGAAGTTTTGGCTTCGGTCAAAGTTATGTCAACAGTTTTCAACACTTTCCTGTGGTTGAGATTGTAGTTAATATCTATGGTTCTTCTTTTGCTCTTCTTTTTTTTAAATTTCATTTTTTTTATTAACTTATTTTGATTTATCAACAATTACTTCCATAAGCTTTTGAGTTTTAAATTTTTCTCCTCCTCCTTCCCCACCTCCCTCCCCAAGACGGTATGCAATGTGATATGGGCTGTACATATACATTTCTATTAAACATATTTTCACAATAATGATGTTGTAAGGAAGAATTAGAACCAATAGGAGGAACCACCAGAAAGAGAAAACAAAACAAAACAAAACAGAAGACAAAAATAGCAAATAGTATGCTTTGATCTGCATTCAAACTCCATAGTTCTTTCTTTGGATGTGAATATCATTTTCTATTATGAGACCTTTGGAGATGTCTTAGATCCTTGCTTTGCTGAGAAGGACTAAGTTTATCAAGGTTAGTCATTACACAATGTGGCTGTTACTATGTACAACGTTCTCCTGGTTCTGCTCACTTCACTCAGCGTCAGACCATACAATTCTTTCCAGGTTTTTCTGAAATCTGCTCATCATTTCTTATAGCACAATAGTATTCCATTACATTCATATGCCACAACTTGTTCAGCCATTCCCCGATTGGTGGGTGAATGGGATGTCCCAGTGAAGACTCCTCAGTGTAATTAAGGTTTGGGATAAGGCTGAGTGGGATGAGGGTCCCGTGAAAACTTCTTAGAAGAATAAATAGAAATTGTATTAGACTCAAGGCAGGCATTGCAGCCTGACAGGCCTAAGTTTCAATTTACTAGAAATCACCTGATTTATGGGAATTCAGCCCCAAGTACTGCGCCCCCCCCATGCCATTGTTAAGTAGTTAAAGTTTGCCAAGCCTGAAACTCCTGAAGAAGCCCCCCTGTATTTTGTTGATGTACCTGTTGCTATATTTCAGTCATGGTGACCTGGCTACACAGTACAGTGTCTAGCTTGACTGCACATCTTTAATTGCTTCTTTGGTATTACTTCAGCAAACTAAGAAATATAGATATGTATATTGTGTTCATTGTTTTGTCTTCAGTTTCTATGGACATTGAGAATGTGAGCCAAATATTGGTCAGTTGGTGGGGGGGGGGAATTTGCCCATTAGGGTATATAATCAGGTCCTTTGCTTCTGTCTGTGTCTCCTTTCATCAGAGTATTCTGGTGGAGGAACACCCAAATCTCGAGGTTTGATATAATAATAATAAATTAGCTTTCTGTTTCTCCTTGGATACCTCTGTGTGTTCTTTAATTTGAGTGGCATCCCACACAGTGGGCATCCCCTCAATTTCCAGTTCTTTGCCACCACAAAAAGAGCTGCTATAAATATTTTGGTACATGTGGGGTCCTTTTCTCATTTGTATGATCTCTTTGGGATACAGCCCTAGAAGTGCTGTTGCTGGGTCAAAGGGTATGCACATTTTTATAGCCCTTTGGACATCGTTCCAAATTGCTTTTCAAAATGGTTGGATCATTTCACAACTCCACCAGTAATGCATTAGTGTTCCAATTTTCCCACACCTTCTCCAGCATTTATCATTTTCCTGTTTTGTCATGTTGGCCAATCTGATAGGTGCAATGTGGTACCTCAGAGTTGTTTTGATTTATATTTCTCTAATCAATAGTGATTTTTAATTTCTTCATCTGAGAACTGTTCATATCCTTTGACCATTTATCAATTGGGGAATGACTTGTATTCTTATAAATTTGACTTAATTCTCTATATGTTTTAGAAATGAAGCCCTTTTCTTGTTTTTCTACATGGAGTAGGAATCCCATAATCCAGTGTGGAGAGTAATAGGTCCTTTGGTTTCTTAAATGCTGAATTTTAAAATTTTTGTTTTAGGAGGTATTCTTGTTGTAGTGTGTAACATCATTATGTTTTTAATCTTAAGAACATTTGAACTTTTTTTTTTAACTTGTAGAACAACTAATTAAGTAAGCTGTACTTTGGGTATTATGTTAATTTTAATGCAGACAAAATAAGGACAATGCAGAAACATTTAAAACCGAGAGCTAAGTGACTAAGCATCTGTTTACTGGCCAAGAGGAAGAGGTTGACTCCAGTTTTCCTCGTGCAGTAAATGACATGGAATACCCCCTTTCTCGTGGCCTAAGAGGAGAAGAAGGGTTGGGGATTGCTCTGAAGTGAAAAGGGAATGAGCATTAATTTTCTTTTTTAGTGGAGAAACTTGGCAAGGATAGATCCAAATAAAATTTTTAGTTATGATTAATAGTCACTAAAGCTGGCTAATATTAAACATTTTTTAATGTAGCAGTTGTAATTAAAAACTTGTTCTAAGAAATAAGCCTGAAACAGCAAATTAGCTAAGCCTCTGTTTTAGTAAGGCCTGTTTGGGTTTAAGTCTTTCATCCAAACAATATTTATTGTCTACCGTGTGTATTATATTATAATTATCTGCTATGTGCTTTGTTGGGGAAGTAAAAGCCCTGGCCTTTGGCCATGGGGACCTTACAGCCTAGGTTCCAGTTTCTCCATGACTTGGAGGCGCTGCTTTGTCTCTTCAAGGCTCTGCACAGGTGCTGTCTTTTTGTTTGCCCATAAATCTTTCTCTGAATTCTCTAGCTCTCCCTCCTCCAGTTTTCCTAGAGTATTTTGGATCTTTCTTTTGCCCCAACCGTATTCTAGTTTTTGTCTTACTTAATTGTGACTGTGCCATTCTTTCTTGTTAGATTGCAAGCTCCTTGAAGGCAGGGACTATATAATTTTTCTTTTTATCCCCAGTGCTGCTCTCAGGACCTTGCACATAGTAGGTGCTTAATATATCTTTGAACTGGTCAGACATGATGTAGACACACAAAATCACTAGAGAGTGGTTCAAGGAAAAAGAAATGTATCTGTTGTATGAGAGATGCCACATACCCATGTTGTAGGATTCGGAGTCAATCACTATTGTATGCTGACTGTCAGACAGTAAGATAAGGAAGAACTTACTTGTACATTTTGTATGTAATTCACCTTTGGTGTTCTTGTTTCAGCTTTGACTCTTCTGGAGCCATAGCCTGCATGGGGATCTGCTCCCGCAGTTATCCTGTGGCCATGGCCTTCTGCTTTCTAGAGGCTCTTCGCTGGGAGTTCACTGCTTCCTATGACAATACCAGCATAGGCTTGGCTTCCAGACCATATGCCTTTCTCAAATTCGGTTTGTAGCTTCCTTATTCATTTATTATGAGTACTGCTTTATATTTGTGTGTTTCACAAGCTGCATCTTTTGTTAAACCCATTCTTCATTTATTAAATACAAAGATAAATATGAAATAGGACCTTACCTCAAGGTGCTTCTAATCTAATAGAGGGATAAACATACAAATAATGAACTAGGGTAGTGTCTTATGTATGGGGAAAAGGGGATGGATTTGAGAAAGACTGTGGAGGTACAGCTGAGAGGAGAAGTCGTAGAGGAGGGCAGAGAGGGTAGTGAGGCCAAGTGAGGCTTGCTGAAGCAACTGGGCATGCCTAGTCTGGAGAAGAGAAGGTTTCAGGGAGTGAGGGCTGTTTTCAAGTATTTGAAGGGCTCTCAGAGGGGAGCAGTTAGATATATTCTGCTTAGCCACAAAGGGCAGAACCAGGAGATACAGGCAGAAGTTTAGAGAGGCACATCTGGGGTTGAGATGAGGGAAATCTTTGGAACAAGTTGAGCTATCCCAAAGTGGAATGGGTGCCTTTGAACGGGAAGCTTTCAAGTAGAGTCCTAAAGACCACTTGTGGTGGAGGGCTGTCTAGGTGTGGGCTGGACTAGATGGCCTGAGGAGTCCCACGAACTCCAGAATTCTGTGGTTCTATAATTCTGAATCATCCGCAAAAAGATGATAACTGAATCAATGGGACTGGAGAAGGGGGCCCAGGACAAACTTTAGTGAGCACCCAGGCTTAGGAGGCAAGAGATGGAGAATTATCCTTAGACTAAACACTTGCAGTTCCTTCATCTGTTACCCAAATCACATGGTTTTGTCCCCTCCTTAGCTATATTGAATACCCTGCCCTTGATGCTGTGTAACTTGTCAATGTCCTTTCCAAAATGTGGGGTACATAACTGAACACAGTGCTATCCAGATGTTGTCTGATTAAGAAAGAGTACAGGAGAGATGCCATGCCCCTCGCTGTGGATCTGTATGTGGAATTGTTAGAGGCTCTATCTGAAGTCATTTTTTATGTAGCAAGAAGGTCAAAAGACACTCCCTAGTGTAGGGTTTGGGACATTCTGCTGGTATTAAGTAGTTCTATGTTTCTCTTGTATAGTCTTCCTGTGAGACCTTAACCAAGTTACTGTTCTTTACTCCCTTCCTCTTTAAAAGGAAGTGATGTGTCTTAATATCATCCTCTTGGTTGATGTGGCCAAGTGGTCCCCTTCCTTCCTTCCTTGACATTGCATGTCTTCTTCCCTCAGTTTCACACTTAGCAGTACTACTTGTGAAAAAAGGGATGAATGCTAACAAGGTTGCTTTGTCAGTGTTCTTCAGTATAGTTCACATGCTTAATAAGATCATGTAAGGGACTAATGTAATACTGTGGCACTTTGTCCATGAGGCCTGGCATTCAGATATCAGTAAAGGAGGTAACTAGTGACAGAAGCAAATTCTTTGATTCTGCTCTACAGTATGAGAATGGTATAGTCATTTCAGTTTGACTATATTCAGAGTATGGGTTGTTAGCTTCTTTGGAAATGTGAGCCTCATTTTGTAAATTCTAATAAAAAGTTCTAAATTCATATAAAATTCTATTCTGTGTTCTGCTGAAGTTGGTTGATTTTTTTTTTTATATACATACAGATAGTGTCATTCAGAAAGTGAAATGGCATTTTAACTATGCAAGCTCTTCTCAGCTGAAGAACCACTTAGAGAAGATTCAGGAAGAGCTGCTGCTCCAGCCTCCATTGGTCCTGAGACTGGAGGACACAGAAGTGATGAATGGGCTAAGAAGTAATCACTCCCCGATGCAGGCTGAATATGGTGGGTGAACTGAAAGTGATGAATGGGCTAAGAAGTAATCACTCCCCGATGCAGGCTGAATATGGTGGGTGAACTGAATGTGTACTCTGTGGTGGCGTTTAGTGATGATAGAGGAATGACACGTGCATTGCTTTTTCCCCAAATGGTTTTATATATGTGTAAAATAACTACATACTGGCGTTGTTCCTAGAATGTAATTGAAAAACAATTCTATTGCCATTTGACTTTTCTTGTGGATAAAGTATGTGAGTAAAGATCACACTGGTACCTGGGAAACTGTGAACAGTTAATGTGCCTAGAATGAATTTTAGGAATGAAATTAAAGAGAGACATCATCCTGTTCTGTAGAGAACATGGGACTTGAAATCAGGAGACCAGGATTCGAGTCTTACAATTGACACTAATGAGCTAATTAGGCCTTCAGTCACTTCTGCTCCCTGAGCCTCTGTGTCTTCATCTCTAGAATGAAAGGGTTGGGCTGGATCCCTAAGCTCTCTACCACCTCTTTATCATGGGAGATATGTTTCACTGGGGCACAGATAAGTGATTGTGGTTTCTTGAGGGCCTCCTTGTACAGTAGAGGTGAAGCTCTGGAAGATTCTTTCAAACTGGAAAGCTTCAAGTATTATTCTGGTGCCAGATTGTCTATTGTCCAATGACTAGCCTAGTTGAGGATGGTCAAGGGCCTTATTAGTAGGTTGGCTTCTGGGTGAAGAATTATTTGTCCATGGCCACTCATGAAACATTTGCTCAGCACGTAATTATTTGTAATTTCATAATTTCCTGCTTATATAAGAAAATTGATGTTCTAGAATTTTGGTTTCCTCATCTTGATAAAATGCATGACAGTTACCGGTGTTTCTTTTATTTTCATTTACTTTCAGCCTAAATTTATGATTCAGGTTTTTTCATGTGACCTTAAAAAATCTTAGATTATTTTAGGATTAACTGAAAGTACAAGTAAAATCTATTTTTCTTCTAAACTCTTGGGTGAGTCACCATGGCTAGTCACTTTATCGGCAGATCTGGTTTTCCGCTTGAGGTCACAAATGCAACAACTTGAGTTTGTAGAGCAACACAAAAATCTGGTCCTCAAGCTATGTCCTCACACCATGAAAAATGTGTTTGAGAAAGCGATGCTCTGGTAGTTATGGCTTTGCTTGAAACACAAATACAACCAAATTCCAGAAAGTTTAAACTTAGCCCTTCTTTCTAGGACATTTTACTGTGCTTTGGCTCAGCCTCTTGTGTCTCAAGGCTAGAATCCTAAAAAGGTAGCATGTTCAGTTCTAATGGGGGAAGCCTTGAATTGCTCAGTGGGAACTCTAACATACTAACAATAGCCATGGGTTTGATTGTTATTTTGTGCTAAATGTGGGGACAAGAAAGGATGATAAGAAAAGGAAAAGAAGGTGATTGGCATACCATATCTGTGGACATTGTGGGGAAAATCAATTCATAGGGTTTCTAAAAGAGCAAAATAAAATGGCCATTTGTTCTGATCATTCTAAGAAAAGCTTATGCATTGAATGTTTCCCTTTTTGCCAAAAAACCCCTAAGCATTTTGAAAATAAAAAGATACTTGATGGCAGCGGGGGGGGGGGGGGGATTGGAAGAGAAAGGCCAAGAATGTTTTTATGCCCAGTGAATAAGACGAAAACTAGAATGTTTTATGTAATGAATGTTAAATTATAAAACTAAATTGCTTGTATGACTCTACAACGAATATAAAAATAAAGCTATAGCACTCTTTATCACAAGAGGTTGCTTTCAGCTGAAACCTGGAAAAATAGCTCCAAGACCTCTGTTTGTATGAGATGGGGATGTCCAGTGTTGCAGCAAAGGCTAGAAGAAATACCCCTATGAGGCCTAGATCCTTTCTGTCCCTCATTTTCCACTTCTCTTTTTTGGTTCCTAACCATTACTTAATTTGTATTAATACACCTACAATTATGTCTGCAACATAATTTAAATTGTGTCCATAATGTAATTTAAATTATGTCTGTAACATAATTATAATTAGGGGAAGTGTGGTTTATTTCACTTTTCCTTTATGTAGACACTATGTAACCAGAAATGCTTTTCATTATAAAGTTAATATTATTATTATTTTAAATTATGAAGCTCCAAATTACCGGATGAAGCCAGTGACAGCTCTGGGGATTCTGTCTCTTATTCTGAACATCATGTGTGCTGCTTTGAACCTTATTCGAGGAATTCATCTAGCGGAGCATTCCTTTCAGGTATTTTTTCCTTCATATTTGGGATTGTAGGGTAGTCGGCAGGAGAAGAAATCGATCAGGAAGTGCTCTATTTATTAGGCTATATGGCTGTGAACCATAACATTTATGAAGGTTTTAAAATGAAAACGCTCAAAGGAAGTAGTGTTTATCTTAATAAGTTGGTATGCTTAGAAAAATGAAAGTTTTGAACAATCTGTTGGGATCCTAAGAAGTTTTGATTGATTGCTGAAGGCAGAACTAGGAAAAATCCATAGAAGTTGCAAAAAGACATTCCTAAATTTGATTATAGAAGAATTTCCTAAAAATTAGCATGGAATAGCTGCCTCCAGAATTAGTGGGTTCCCCCTCACAGGAACTCTTCCTGCTAAAGCTGGATGATGTGTTATCAGGTATGTTGTAGAATGGATGCTTGTTTAAATAAGGGTTAGACTGTCTCCAAGGTCCCTTCCAACTCTTAAATTCTGTCCTTTTTATGGGTTTCTTTGCTGTCTGGAGCAAATTTGACGATCTTTGCTGTGGCTTTTGGGCCCAGGTGAACATGTCAGGGTTTAGAGTGCCAACCAGAACTTTTTCTTTTACTATTCTACCCCCTACCATCCCCCCCCCCCACCCAATCCTACTTCCCTACTTCTGTTGAGGGACCACTATTCTTCCAGTCACCTGGGTTCTCAACCACGGAGTCACTCTCAACTTTTGATTTGCTTCTTCCCCTGTGTTCACACACTTCTGCTAACATCTCTTGCATCTGTCCCTTTTTTACTTGATGTAGCTACCAACCTATTGCAGGCATTTGGTTGGAGGTATAATTGACAACATATTGATAAGCTGAAGTATCCCAGAAGAGCACAGTCAGAATGTCAAAAGGCTTTGAGATCATGCTGTATGAGGACCATTTGAAGGAACTAGGGATGTTTAGCATGAAGAGGAGGAGACTTGGGGAGTGGGGGTGAGACAGCACATAAACCAGTCTTGAAGTACTGAAAGAGCTATCACATGGAAGTGGGATTAGCCTTCAGAAGGGGAGGATCTAGGAGGGGAGAAGTTTCAGAAAAGCAGATTTCAGTTAGAAATAAGGAAAACTTTACTAAAAACTAAAACCATTCAGAGGCAGAATGGGCTGCCTTGGAAGATAGTGGGTCTTCCTTCATTGAAGGTCTTTCAGCAGAGGCTGGCTACTTCTTAGGGATATTGTGGCAAGGGATTCTGGAACAGGTATGGGTTGAACTAGATGACCTCTGGAGTTCCTTTTGTTTTTTTGTGTTTTTTTTTTTGTTCGCTTGTTTTTGTTTTTTATATGAGGCAATTGGGATTAAGTGACTTGCTCAGAGTCACACAGCTAGTGACTGTTATGTATCTGAGGTCAGATTTGAACTCAGGTCCTCCTGACTCCAGGGCCAGCACTCCTATCCACTGCACCACCTAGCTGCCCCCCTGGAGTTCCTTTTGACTCTGAAATTCTGTGGCTTAAATTTTGCAATAATGTTTAGAGAGATACCTGTAAATACGTTATGGCCAAAGGGTGAACAACAGCTAATTTTAAAAATAGGCTATATAAATGTGTGTGTGTGTGTGTGTGTGGTGTGTATACAAATTCATGTGCATATACATATATAAATAGGTAGATGGATATGCATTCTATATCTATATTTATATATCTTGTTTGGACAGTGTCTAACATGTATTTAGGGGAGGTCAGCAGCAGTTTTGTGTTAATATAACTGCTGTGTATCTAGTGCTTGACTGATGTCTGGAAATGTCTTCTCAGTATTGTTTAGTCTTTAATAATTTTCAGCTAATGATAATTTTAGGTGGGTAGTCTTGATATTAGCTAGTTCTGGTATGTATTCATATAAAAATAAATCTCGTCCTTTCAATGTAAATGTAAAGATGGCTCTTTGGCAGGTCATCATCACCGGACTATAGCCTACTGGTTAATCCACCTGCCACAGATTTGTCATTACGCCAGTCCATCTTCCACTCAGCAGACAAATCAATCTTCCTAAAGTGCAGGTCTGGTCATGTTACTCATCTGCTCCTATCTGTTGATTGGAACCTTCATGATTTGTCCCCTCCTCCTACACTTTCAGTCTTTTTTCACTTTACTTCTCCCAGTATTCTCTGCAGTCCGGTGGCATTTGCTTCCTTGCTGTTCCACACACAAGACATTCCCTTTCCCAACTCTAAGCATTTTCATGAGCTCTCTGCTATGCCTGGAATTCTTTCCCTCTTCTCCACTTTCTGACTTTTCTGCATTTCTTCCAGTCCCAGGTAAAATCTCACTTTATGCCGGAAGCCTTTTTCAATCCCATTTAATTTGAGTGCTTTCTTTCTCTTAATTACTTCCTGTTTATCGTGTAAATAGTTTGTACTTTGTACATAATTGTTTACACGTTTGTCTCCCCCAGTAGATTGTGAGCTCTTTGAGGGCAGGGACTATCTTTTACCGTATTTGTTTCCCTGCTTAGCACAGTGCCTGGCACACAGTGAATACTCAATAAATGCTTGTCAACTGACTGGCATTTAATGAGTACATGAAAAAAGACAAATAATGTATAGTTACTGCCAACTTGTATATGCAGTCACTTTGTGAAGTATTGATTTAATTATTTTTTGTCACTTTTATCTTTTTGTCTCAGTACTACCCTATGATTTCTTCTGAGTATCTAATCTAAATCTGTCATGTTTTGATCTTATCATTCTTTCTTTTGGATCTAGCATTCTCGTTAGCTTTGATGAAGAAAGAAATTGTTCATTGTAAGAATAGATTTTAGTGATTGTGAAATTTTAAAAATCATTTTTAAAGTATGAACTTCTAAGTCCTCTAGTCAAGCCATAGTATGAGTGCTGATGTAGAGGTGACCTAGAATGACTGAAGACTGTGCTAGTAGTGCTCAAGCTTTTGTAGACCCTGATATACTGGAAATATGGTCCCTGCAGTGAGCTGTGGCAGTTATCCAACAACCAGTCTAGCTAACTGTAGAGATTCTCATTACCAGAAAGTTGGTCATGGGATGATGAATACTTAGTGGTCCCAGTAGTTCATGTAGCCTGTCCATTAGTGGAGGGGTTGCATCCTTTATTGGTAGAGGGAAGCACTCACCTCAGTGACAGTATTGATCTTGGTGCAGGACTTGATGAAGTATTTCATTATATAAATGGGTCATATTTTTCCGTTGAAGTATTTTTCTCCGAATTTGCCCCATTGGAAAGAAAGAAGTACTTTGGTTGTTTGTGAAAAGGGGAAGGAATCTTCTAGGTCGCCAGGTGGCTAGGTAGGTCCTTGGACCATTGAGCCTAGTCTGCTGCTGGGTCCATGTTCTCAGCATGTTGGGACCTGCTGGAGCTTTTGCCTGTAAACATGGCCTTCAGAACCCAGGGTCACTTCCAAATTCATGACGAGGTATTGGATGAAGACATTAATAGAGGATATGTTTATAAATATACGTATAAAATTTTGTTTATAGTTATATTTTGCTGCTTCAAAGGTCCTATTCCTGTGTTTTACTATAGCATGGTGATGGCCTTGGGTTCTCAAAGGCAGTGCCAATATAGTATAAGCGCTGACAGGTATTACCTGGCCCAAGTGACAGACTTGTGACTGTCTGATGACCAGCCTGGGTAAGTACATAGAGGCTGCTCACCAGTAGATTGGTGCCCAGGAGATGAATTCTTTGGCTATGGAAATCCATGAAACAAAACCACAGAATAGCCTTCAACCCTGAGTAACTGTCTTTCTGGTCTGGCAATGTCTGGAGCAGAGGATACTAACAAACAATCACATAGTCCTATAAACATTAATTTAATTGTTGGCACTCTAAATATAGCATCCTTGTTCAGTAACTAGTAAGTCAGCATAGTTCTAGAGGAACTGAATCTTGCCAGTATTGACATTCTTACCTAAAGGAAACTGGGAAGCATAAGGAAGTTATAGCTAAATGAAAGAACTGTTAGGTTCCATTCAGAAAGCATTTATTAAGGGCCTACTGTGTACTAGGCACTAGGGATGCAAAGACCAAAAGGAAACAGAATATACAAAGTACTTTGGGAGGTAGGGTGAGGAGTGCACCAACATCTAGGAGTATCAAGAAAGGCCTTGTATAGGAGTTGGGACTTGAGCTGGATCTTGAACAGAATTAGGGATGCCAAGAGTTGAAGGTTAAAAAAAGCATATTTCAGGCCTAAGGGGTAGTTGGTGAAAGTCATAGAGATGGGAGAGGGAATTTTGTGTGCAGGGCGCATTGGGCCAGTTTTGACAACATAGAGGGAAATAATCTGAAACACATTTGGAAATACAGGTTGGAGCCAGGTTGTGAAAGACTTCACATTCTAAACAGAGCAGTGTTTATATTTTGTCCTAGAGGTAATAGGGAGCTACTGAAGCTCTTGATTCTATTGTGATTATTGGTTGTTGACTGTAAAAAAGTATTTCACTTCACACAACAAAATGCAACTCAAAGGCTCTTCTCCAGCAAGTTTACTCTTATGTATGTTTAAGATCGTACAAGATTCCTTGATAGATGCAACGATAGAGATGATTTTGTTTGTCCTTGAATTGTTAATGTCAAGCAAGGCATTAGAGAGATGTATACTCGCCACAGGTGTTCACCATTGTCACAAGGGATGTCCTGCATAGAACACAAATCTAAATGATTAAGTACTCCACATATAATCAACACAATGTTATCTGCACACAGGACTATCAAGAGCTGAAACATTGCAGAACCCTTAAATGAGATTCACAACCACTCAGAAGTTTGGCCTAACTGCTCACACAGGAAGAGACATGTCTATGCCATGTTATATAGCTCACTGAGCTGTTTTTTTAAGTACGTATATCTAAGAGAAGTACATCCCCACTTCCAAGGACCTTGGGGCTGTTCCCATCACTAGGGCTGGCTGGGAGGCACTGCCCACTGGGGTACTGTACTCTCTACCTTTCCTTTACTTCAACCCCCGATGGTTTCAGGATCCCCCGGACCCAATCCAGGGGAAGGTCAATAAGACTGTTCTTACCATTTGGATGGGCTGAAAGTTACCAAGTACAAGCCTTCCAGTGAGATAGAGGACCAGTAGACCCTGCTATCTGCCCTGTTTCTCTCCCCTCCATATCCCTGGCATAGCCTGGACATCTTACTTATTGGTTTATCAGAGATTCCTGGGCCTTGCTGTTTGCTCTGGTGTAGCACCCTTAGGACTCTTGGGCATTTCTATTTCCCTGAAACTGAGTGTGAGTTCCTAGAAGGCAGGAGTTGTCTTCAGTTTTTTCTCTTTTTATCCTTAATACTTGCTTATAGTAAATGCTTAATACATACCTTTATTTCCCTTGTTGTTCATTTAAATAGATTACAATCTGGGCCCAGATTTGAGGAAGAGAGTGGGCTATATTTTATCTGACAAGTTATGCAGTGTTTTTAATTACCCTAAGGCCTTTCTTTAAACAAAAAGGCCTGTCTTTTTATTTTCTATTTTCTATTATTTTTATTTTTTTCCCAATTACATGTAAAGATAATTTTCAACATTCACTTTTATGAGATTTTGAGTTCCAAATTTTTCTCCCTCCCCCCTGCCCAAGACAGGGAGCAATCTGATATAGGTTATACATTTGCAATAATGTAAAACATATTTCCACATTAGTTATGTTGTGAAAGAAGAAACAGAACAAAAGGGAAGAAACCATGAAAAAAACAAAGTGAAAATAGTATTCTTCGATCTGCATTCAGACTCTTATCAGTTCTTTCTCTGGATGTGGGTAGCATTTTCCATCAGGAGTCTTTTGATAACCTTCCCTGACCCTTTAATATCCTAGATCTTTGTATTTTCCCTGCACTTAATAGTATTTTATTTTTTCCAATTACACATAAAGATAGTTTTCAGCATTCACTTTTATAATATTTTGTGTTCCAAATTTTTTTCTCAATTCCTCCCCTCCTTCCCCGCCTCAAGATAGCAAGCAATCTGATGTAGTCTATACATGTACAATCATGTTAAACATGTTTCCACATTAGTCATGTTGTGGAAGAAGAATCAGAGCAGAAGGTAAAAACCATGAGAAAGAAAACAAAAGATAATAGTATGCTTCAATCTGCATTCAGACTCCATAGTTCTTTCTCTAGATGTGGATAGCATGAGTCTTTTGGAGATGTCTTAGATCCTTGCATTGCTGAGAAAGGCTATGTCTATCAAAGTCAGTCATCACACAATGTGGCCGTTACTGTGTATAGCATTCTTCTGGTTTTGCCCACTTCACTTAGCATCAGTCCATATAAGTCTTTCCAGGTTTTTCTGAAATTCACCTGCTCATCATTTCTTATAGCACAATAGTATTCCATTACATTCATATACCACAACTTGTTCAGCCATTCCCCAATTGATGGGCATCTTTTTCCAATTTCTGTGATCTCTTTGGGATACAGACCTAGAAGTGGTATTGCTGGATCAAAGGGCATGCACAGTTCGATTGCTCTTTAGGCGTAGTTCCAAATTGCTCTCCAGAATGGTTAGATCAGTTCACAACTCCACCAACAATGCATTAGTGTTCCAATTTTTCCCACATCTTCTCCAACATTTATCATTTTCCTTTTTTGTTATATTAGCCAACCTGAGGTGGTACCTCAGAGTTAATTTGCATTATGGTGATTTAGAGCATTTTTTTCATGTGACGATAGATAGCTTTAATTTCTTTATCTGAAAACTGCCTGTTCATATCTTTTGACTGTTTATCAATTGGGGAATGACTTATATTCTTATAAATTTGACTCAGTTCTCTATATATTTTAGAATTGAGGCCTTTATCAGAAACACTGGCAGTAAAAATTGTTTCCCAGTTTTCTGCTTTCTAATGTTGATTGCGTTGATTTTGTTTGTGCAAAGCTTTTTAATTTGATATAATCAAAATATCCGTTTTTTTCATAATGTTCTCTCTTGTTTGGTCATAAATTCTTCCCTTCTCTGTGGATCTGACAGGTAAACTCTTCCTTACTCTCCTAATTTGCTTATGGTAGAACCCTTTATGTTTAAATTGTGTATACATTTTGACCTTATCTTGGTATGTGGTATGAGATGTTGATTTATACTTAGTTTCTGCCATATTATTTTCCAGTTTTCCCAACAGTTTTTGTTAAGTAGTTCTTATCTCAGAAGCTGGATTCTTTGGGTTTATCAGTAGATTACTATAGTCATTTACTACCATGTCTTTGTACCTAATCTGTTCTGCTGATCCACCACTGTATTTCTTTTCTTTTTTTTTTAATGCAAGGTAACTGGGGTTAAGTAACTTGCCCAAAGTCACACAGCTAGTGAGTGTTATGTGCCTGAGGCCAGATTTGAACTTAGGTCCTCCTGACTTCAAGGCAGGTGCTCTACACCACTCTGTTTCTTAGCCACAACCAGATAATTTTGATGATTGCTGCTTTATAATATAGTTTTAGATCTGCTACTGCTAAGCCACCTTCCTTTGCATTTTTAAAATTAATTCACTTGATATTCTTGACCTTTTGTTCTTCCAGATGGATTTTGTTATTTTTTCTAGCTCCATAAAATAATTTTTGGTAGTTTGATTGGTATGGCATTGAATAAGTAAATTAATTTAGGTAGAATTGTCATTTTTATTATATTAGAAGGCTTCTCTTTTTGACACTGACATTTTTGTCTGGTGATAATTATCTATTCATGTAAATATTCACATACCGTAACTCTGAAGAATCAAAATTGTATATCACCCAGAGGACAAATAGAGAGACATGGTAGGCATGAATCAGCTGCAGCATATTATTAGAGATAACTTCTGTGCAAGAAGCAGCCTAAAATATATCCTCAGAAATACCTGAGTAACTTTGCCAATGACTGAGAATAACTGGAAAGTGAGGTTGGCTGGTCTTGTAGCAGGGGTAATACTGTACATTGCGCTGGTGCTTTTGTGACATTAAGAAACCTTGAAGAAGACCTTCAGTGTGTTGTGTGGACCTCTTATGTGGGAGTTTGGGAAAACATCAATAAGAGTCCTACGGGATAAGGTATGGAGGAGTTATAATCTGCACTGTTGGAGGGAATGTCCACATGAATGAGATCATGGATCCAGTGAAGTATGCTGCCTCACAGATATCATTTATATGGCTACCTCAACCATCCAGAAGGCAACTGAAAATCAAGATGAAGGCCAAAATAATGTCTATCTGAATCACTAAAACCAGGTTATTAGACAAAGACTGTTCTACTAAAGTACATTCATTATAGAGTTACCAGGCTCTCAAGACTGCTCTTGTATATACACAGATCTGACAAACGTTGGGGCAGCTAGGTTGCTCAGTGGGATAGAGCATAGGTCCTGGAGTCAGGAAGACCCAAATTCAAGTATGGCAACAGACGTCTCCTAGTTGCGGGACCCTGGGCAAGTCACTTTACCCTATTTGCCTCAGCTTTCTTATCTATAAAATGAGCTAGAGAAGGAAATAGCAAATCATTCCAGTATCTTTGCCAAGAAAACACCAAATTGGGTCCAAAGAGACACAATTGTAATAACTGAACAACCAACAAACTTGGTGATTACTTTTCTCAGCCCACAGTAGATTAAAAATTGCTAATTAAAAGTGATTTAGAGGCATGCTCCCTGACAGCAGCAAGAAATGGTTAGTAGTGAAACTCAGTTCCTAGTGGAAAGACCTAGGTTCAAAACGCAGACCCTCTGACTCTAGAGCAGGAGTTTTAAACCATTTTTGTTTCATAGATGCCTCTGGCAGTGTAGTGACGCCTATGGACCCTTTCTCAATAATGTTATTAAATACATGGTATTACAAAGAAAAGTAATTGTACTGAAATAAAGTTAACAAAATATTTTTAAAGATGAATTCTTGGACCCTAGATTAAAGTCTCCTGTGAAAGACCCATTGCTCTTTCTACCATACCAAATTACATTATGTTTCATATTCTCTGTTTTAAAATAGTTTTCTTAATATATTATAGATTTCTATCATATGGGTTTAAACCCCGCCACAAAACTCCCCTGATGTTGTCAGGTTAATGAAGTGTTACTATATTTGAAAACACAGTGACTTCTGAATCATATGAGCAACAAGATGGTAGACTAGACATAGGCACGTAACACTCTATTAAGCTTGAAAGAATGTGCACAGAATCCAGCTGGGGCCAGTTCTGACCACCCAGAAGTTACTCAGTTCAGAGACTGAGGCAGGTGAATTGTGAATTGTATATTGTGGGAGGAGACTGAGATGCTTTAAGATCCAGCCCTGAAGGAAACCACAGTTAGAGAGGAGGGAGTCAGGAAGTGAGTGATAGGGGAAAAAAGACAGGAAAAAAGATTGAAAGGACCAAGGATTTCAGGAAGAAGAAAACTCAAGGAACTTGAACATAAGCAGATAAATTAACAGGGAAAATATCAACAGAAGGAAATATGGCCTCCAGATCCAGTAAACAAGCTCAGACATCTATTAATAATAAATAAAGGAAAATGATCCAACACTTAATGAGACCAAGGATTCTGTGGAATGTGAGGAGAACGTAGAACCACAACTTACTGTTCTTTAATGGTTTAAAAGAGAAATGAGAATTATGAGAACAGAATTTATATCCAAAACAGCAAAAATACTGGGCAGGATTAAAAAAAACCCATCATCTGCAATTGTGTGGTTGACCTAAGAAACAAAAGAGAAAACAATAGATTGGGCATGCACATACACAGAAATGAAAGACGTTCTAGAAGAGAAGCAAAACAATAACACTAAAAAGATATGCTCACTATGCAAGCAAAACATGCTGATCATGAAGATAAGATGCCTAGAGACACCCTAAGTATCATAGGTCTCCTAAAAGAACGTGAGAAAACAAAAACCCTTAACACCACAAGGCAGGAAATAATAGGAGAGACATGCCCAGAAGTTCTGAACATAGAGAAAAAATTCAGATCACTTTTAGGAAAAAAAAATACAGTGCTGCAATCTTCAAGACACACAGTGGTTAAATTTGGCAATTCAGTTCAGAAACAAGTTCTAAAATCAACCTTCAGATATAAAAGAAAGGAAATTCCAATAATGCAGGTTGATACTGTACCCACCAGAAAATGTAGGAGAGAATAGAATGTGAAGAGCAGTGGAACTCAGGTTGCAGCTCAGGGTGACCTACTCTTCAAATCTGAGCTTAACCATATATGAAAAAAGATGAATATTCAATAATAAGCAATTAAAATACTTTTTGAAGAAAAAAAACTAAAAAGATTATTTGCTTCTTGAATACCCCAAAGAACAAAAATGCAGGAGTGAATGCATGCAGCCTCCAATGATAACAGCAACAGAGTGATAGCAGAGAGACCAGTAAGAAACCTGTTTCTAAATATATCCAAGGAAACGGGTGAAAGTGAAAGTCTGGTGGAGGGAATAAGGAAGAGGCAAGTATGGGGCATTATGGACAGAACCTGGCAATACTTTGCCTAGAGGTGAATCAGTGAGTTTTTTTTTTTTTGTGGGACTATATTACAGCATAGGAGGGCACATGAAAGGGATGGAGAGAAGTAGAAGGTTAGAGAGAACTATATGATATGGGGGGTCAAGTCAAGGACTAGCAATGAGGGGAAGGTGACCCTTCTGATCTCAGAAAGCTAAGAGCCTACAAGGGAGTGGTTGAGGAAGAAGTATTGCAATGGGAGAGAGGAAGAAAGAAACCCTTGCTTTGGTGATGGAAGAGGTTTCCATTGATGAATGCTCCTATGAGGGAAGAGAAATGGTCTGTGAAGGGAGATGGGGACCTTGTGATGGGTGTGGCCTGGGCGATTTAGTGCTTGAAAAGTCTACTTATCCTACTTTGGGAGGAGGGAGGAAGTTCATATTCCTGGGGGCAACTGGTACCTCGGGATATGGGAGAGCATGGACCCAGGAAGGAGATTTTGTGACAAATAGAGAAAAAAAAAAGATAACTAGGGGAAGTATAGATCAGTGATGGGCCAGGTAATCAGGGACATAGTGGACAAGAGGTGCTACGATGGGTTGTTGTCCTCCCCAACACTTGCAATACTTGACATTGTTCTGGGAGTGAGACATAATTGAAAAGGGGAATCCACAGGGCAAGCTCCACAAGACAGTGATAGAGAACATAGAAGAAATAGGGCAATACCTTCAAAAATATAAAATACCCAAACTATCAGAAGACCAGATAGAGATCTTAAATAATCCAGTCTCAAAAAAGGAAACATATCTAACTATAAAGGAACTATCAAATTTAAAAAAAAACACTCTCCTGATCTTGGTGGATTCACAGGAGAATTTTATTAAATTAAAAAAAATTTTAAAAACAGTACCCATTAAGAACCCACTCTTTGACAAAAACTGCTGGGAAAACTGGAAAAGAGTATGGCAGAAACTAGGCATAGATCAAAATCTCACACCATATACCAAAATAAAGTCAAAATGGGTTCATGATTTAGATATAAAGGCTGATACTGTAAGCAGACTGGGAGAGCAAGGAATAGTTTACCTGTCAGATTTATGGAGAACAGAAGAATTCATGACCAAACAGGAGATAGAGAATATTATGAAAAGCAAAATGGGTAGCTTTGATTACATTAAATTGAAAAGTTTTTGCAGCACAAAGTCAATGCAACCAAGATTAGAAGGAAAATAGAAAATTGGGAAAGAATTTTTACAACCAGTCTTTCTAAGGGCTTCATTTCTAAAATATGTAGAGAATTAAGTCAAATTTATAAGAATACAAGTCATTCCCCGATTGATAAATGGTCAAAGGATATGAACGGACAGTTCTTAGATTTGAAGAAATTAAAGCCATCTATAGTCATATGAAAAAATGCTCTAAATCGCTATTGTTTGGAGAAATGCAAATCAAAACAACTCTGAGGTACCACATTGCACCTATCAGATTGGCCAATGTGACAAAACAGGAAAATGATAAATGTTGGAGAAGATGTGGGAAAATTGGAACACTAATGCATTGTTGGTGGAGTTGTGAAATGATCCAACCATTTTGGAGAGCAATTTGGAACCATGCCCAAAGGGCTATAAAAATGTGCATACCCTTTGACCCAGCAATAGCACTTCTAGGGCTGTATCCCAAAGAGATCATACAAATGGGAAAAGGACCCACATGTACAAAATATTTATAGCCGCTCTTTTTGTGGTAGCAAAGAATTGGAAATTGAGAGGATGCCCATCAATTGATGAATGGCTGAACAAGTTGTGGTATATGAATGTAATAGAATACTATTTTGCAATAAGAAATGATGAACAGGCTGACTTCAGAAAAACCTGGGAAGACTTGTATGGTCTGATGCTGATTGAAATGAGCAGAACCAGGAGAACATTGTACACAATAACAGCCATGTTGTTCGATGACTAATATTGATAAACTTAACCCTTCCCCAGCAGTACAAGGATCTAAGACATCTCCAAAGGCCTCATGATAGAAAATGCTCTCCACATCCAAAGAAAGAATGGTGGAGTATGAATGCAGATCGAAGCATACTATTCCTGCTATTGGTTCTAATTCTTCTTTACAACATCACTAATGTGAAAATATGTTTAATAGGAATGTATATGTATAGCCTATATCAGATTGTGGACCATCTTGGGGAGGGTGGTGCGGAGGGAGGGGGAGAAAAATTTTAAACTCAAAAGCGTATGGAAGTGATTGTTGATAAATCAAAATAAATTAATTTAAAAAAAACAGTACCCATACTTCACAAATCATTCTCAAAACTGAGGAAAAAAAGCACCTTACCAGAATCGTTTTATGAGACAAATATAGCCCTAAAGAAAGATAAATCACAGAAAGAAAACTATAGGCTGGTATCAGTTAGTGAACATTGACTCAAATTTTGAATAAAAATTCTTGTCTGTCAAACAGACTACAATGATTTATGCAAAGAATTATTCATTATGAGCAAGTGAGATTTATACTAGGGGTGCAAAGGTGGTTCAACATTAGGAAAGCAGTTGACATAATCATATTAAAAATCAAAGCATCCAAAACCATATGATCATCTCAATAGATGCAAAAAAAATCCTTTAACAAAGTATAATACTTATATTAAAAACCCTACAAAGTATGGGCATAGAGGGACTTTTTTAATATTATAAAAATTATCCATTTAAAATCTAAAACAAGCATCATATGCATCGGAGATACACTCAAACTTTTCCCAGTAAATACAGGAGGGAAGCAAGGATGCCTACTCTCCTCACTATTATTTGATATAGTTCTGGAAATGCTAACAACAGCACCGAGATGACAGAAAGAAATTAAAGATATACAGAAAGGTAAAGAGGAGATAAAACTATACGTATTTGCTGATGATATGGTGGTTTACTTGGAAAATCCTAGAGCATCAGCAAAGGTACTAATTGGGAAAATATCCTCAGTAAAGTTGCGGGCTACACAACAAATCCTCAAAAATCAGCAGCATTTTCTATATAACAAAACACAAGAAACAGTAATAGAAAGGGAGATCTCATTCCAAGTAACTACAAAATGTGTAAAATATCTGGAGATTGACCTACTGAAGCACATAAAAAACATATATAGATTGAATTACAAAGTGCTTCTTAAAGAAATAAGGAACAGCTCATGGCTAGGCCATACTAATATAATAAAAATAATAATATTACCAAAATTAATTTACACTTTTAATGCTATGCCAATCCAGTTACCAAGGGGATACTTTATAGAAGCTGGTAAATAATAATAGAGTTCATTTGGAAAAACAAAAGATCTAGAACATCAAGGGGAATAATGAAAAGAAACAAGGATGAAGGGTGTGACAGCACTTCTGGACCTCAAACTATATTATCTGCAGCAGTCATCAAAACCATATTGTTTAAAAAATAGGTAGCTCAGTGAAGCAGACTAGAAAAAGGAGAATTAGAAACAAAAGAACTCAATAATCCAGTGTTTGATAAAGTAGAAAACACAAATTACTTAGGGGAAAAAAGAACAAAACTCCTTGTTTGATGATTTAAAAAAAAAACTGGGGAAAACTGGAAAGCAGTTTGGTAGAAGTTAGGCTTAGACCAATACCTTACACTGTATTCCATAATACATTCTAAATGGATGTGTGACCTTAGTTCTGAAGATCATATATGAATCATATATGAAGATCATAATGAAGAAATTAGAAGAGAAACCGATTATATCCCTAAATTGCTCTCACAGCTGTGGGTAGGAGTATTTTTGATCAAATAAGAGACAGAGGCAATTACAAAAGATAGAAGAGAAACCTTTGACTACTTAAAACTGAAAAGCTTCTGCTTAGACAAAATTAATGCACCTAAGATAAGAAGGGGAGTGGTTGAATAGGAAGAAAAACCTTTGTATGAAATCTCTCTGATGAGGGTTTGGTTTATATAAACAATTTTTATGTAGCTATTCCCCAGTAGATAAGTGCTCAAAGGATATGAACAAAAGTTCTCAAAAGAAGAATTGTAAAGTATTCACAACCAACATGAAAGAATGCTCCAAAGCACTAATAAGAAGAGAAATGCAAATCAAAGCAACTTGGAGATTTCCCCTCACATCCTGCAAATTGGCAAAGATGACCAAAAATGGTAATAGTCAATTTGGAGGGCTTGTGGAGTAATAGGCACACTAATACATTGTTGGTGGAGCTATGCAATAAAGAACCATTTTGGAAAATAATTTGAATTATGCAAATAAAGGGATTAAAATGTGCATACATTTTGAACGAGAGACTTCATTACTGGGCTTGTACCCCAAAGACACCATCTATAAGAAGAAAGCCCCCATATACTGCAAAATATTTATAATAGCTCTTTTTGTGATAGCAGAGGATTGGAAACAGTGTATATCCATCAGTCAGGGATTGGCTGAACAAATTGTGGTACATAGATGTAATAGAATATTACTGTGCTGTAAGAAATGGTATATGTGGCAAATACCATGAAGCATGGGAAGATCTGTATGAACCAGTGCAGAGTAAAGTAAGCGCAGCCAAGAAAACAACACACATGGTAACTTGTTCAGTTGTGTTGGACTCTTTATAACTGTGGACCGTACTGTCCTTGGGGTTTTCTTGGCAAAGATACTGGAGTGGCTCACCATTTCTTTCTCCAGTGGATTAAGGAAAAGAGAGGTTAAGTGACTTGCCCAGGGTCACACAGCTACTGAGTGTCTGAGGCCAGATTTGAACTCAGGTCTTCTTGACTCCAGGCCCAGCACTTGCCCTGAGCACCTAGCTGTCTCCATGCAGTAACTACAACTACATAAATGGAAAGAACAACTACATACAAACAAATCAAAAGTAAAACTAAAAAATTATAAAGCTCAAGTGGGACTCAAATGAAGAGAGAGGAGAAGACACCCCCAACCTGCCCCTTCATGGAGGTGGGAGTTCCACAGGTGTTATACACTGCATGTATTTTTCTACTTTTTCAGAATATTGCTCTGTTGTGCTGATTTTTTTTTTCTTTCTAAAAATACTGTTATATGGGATGACTGTCTGGGAAGGATCCATGAGATGTTATGACAATGTAAGAGACAGAAAATATCAGTAAAAACTTACTTTAAACAAACAACTAGAGGCAAAGATCACCCATGGTCAAAAGCAACAAAGCAGTATATTTAGGTTGAATACAATAAAGTGTGTGATTAAGTTCTGACTTGTATGTTAAAATAGAGCTGTGTATGTGTAGCCACCTCTCCAGTACTGAGCTTAATTTGTACTCATCTGGTAGTTCTGTTCCATTGTGGAATGGAAGACACTTGCTGCTGATGCCAGGAGGGGAGAGCCTAGGTGGGGATTTGAGTAGGCACATGCTACTGACGGTGGCCAAGAGTTTGCTGGGAAGGGAGTAACAGTTGGGTGGTGGCAGCCAGTCCGTATTTTTGAGCCATATCAGGCCTAATTAGGAAGCCAGTCTTATGTGTCTTGGGTTCTTGCTTCTCCTTTTCTTGGTGTCTCATTTTTTACTTTCTCTTATATCTGATTCAGGATGATCCTGAGACAATTGGGAGCATAATGGCGTTTCTCATCCCCTTTGTAGCCTGCATTTTTCAGGTGGGTTCTTGTTCAACTTTGGTTGGCAGGTTAAACTTTTATATTTTGTTGTTTTTGTTTGAAGTTTCAACACTATTAGGTACTTGTTTTATGTCATAGTATTTTCCCTGGAATTTCAAACAATAGAATATCAGAGCCACAAGGAATCTTAAATATCATTTAATCTAGTCCCCTCATTTTACAGATGAGGAAGTAGGCCTATCCTAGAGAGGTTGGAACTTGCCCTAAGTCAGACAGTTAGCCTTGCCAAAGCTAGATAATTATTCATCAGGCAGGACAAAGGAAGCTTAGAGTTGAGGAAATAATCTTACCTGGCCTATCCTATGTGATATTTTGATTTGTACTCATTGTTGAGAGACATAATTATGTGTAGCTTGAGTCTCAGAAAATAAAATCTTTGTCACGCTGTTTAGAAATCATGATACTGAATTAGGTAGACTGGTAGGGAAAATTAACCATAAAAATTGCTATTTTAATTCTAGGAAATGTTTTTTACTCTTTTTAGATAGTGAAACAGACATAAAGAAATACAGCAGGAACTTTGGATTGTTTTAAATCATTTTTCAGATAGCCATCTACTTAAAGCCAGCCAGGCTCTTAGGTCCCTATGGAATGAGCCAAATTACAATAAAATTTCTGCTAATCATTTCTTTCCAATGGTGAAGGTCTATCTGTTACAGAGCACTTTAAAGCTAGTAGTATTTTATTACTTTAAGGTGCTCGTGGCACTTGGTGACCATTCTCTGCACTTGTAAATAAATATGGATCATTTCCAGTGATTCTGTCACTTACTCGCTAGGTGACCTTAAGCAAATAACTGCTGAGAGCCTGAAAGGGTTTCTTAGGTGGTCTCCAAGAGTCCTTCTTGCTCTGACGTCGAATGCTGGATTTGTCATCAGAGGGCCAGCTTTCAGATTCCACTTTTGCTACTTTGATGATTTGGGGCAAGTCACATTTCTTCTCTGAGCCTCAGTTTCTTCATCAGCACAGTGATGGAGTGGACTGCATGACTTTTGAGTTCCCCTTCACCTCTAAGTCTATGAGTCTCCACCAGCCTCTGATAGCTGTGAGGGCAGAGGACCGGATTTTTAGAGCTGCAAGAGACCTTACAGCTCGTCCCATTTTGCTCCTAAAAATTCTGTAAGTAAGGAAATGAAGTTCTCTGAGTCCTACCAGTTTGTTCCATGTATGAATTAAATTGCTGCACTTACCTCATAGTGCAAAGGGAAACTGCATGTGGATTTTGCAAATTCCAGCGCTTATCAACTGTTTAACTAGCTTCTTGGGACCAAATAGCCAGTATGGTTTAGTTTAATATTTTTACCAAGATGTATCTGCCCAATTTCTTAATTAGAAATTTGTCTTGTTGAATGTGGATAAAAAAAGCCATTTTACTTTGGAATATATGGGCTAGAAATATAACCTTTGATATTATAAACAGCTGAGTGGTAGAAATTATATATGATGTGACTAATATTCTCTTTCATTTGAAATTCTTTTTCATATGAAACATTTTTCCTCTTCTTCCTGTTTTCCTCCCCCCTCAAAAAAAATCTGATCTGTAATAAACCTATTATCTTGTCATAGTAAGAGCGTGACAGTAAGTGACCAAGAAGGTGAAAACAGTAATGATAAAAACTAATATAACATATTTATTGGCATTAGGATATTTTACAATAAAGTTTTATATATATGTGTATATATACATATATATGTAGTAACTAATTATTTTTCAGGGCATACCTATGTATGTTTATATAATTTCAAAGTTATCTCATTTGGGGGGTGGTAACTGGTTTTCTGGGTGGCCTGTTTTGGGCCAATAAGGTAATAAGACTGATTTTCTTATGTAATTAATTAAAATTAGCTCATTACGTTAGCTATACAGATGTTTGCAGTAAACTTCCTGGTTCAGCATCCTGTATTTACAATGCTGTTTCCCCTTCAGAATTTGTTTACATAGTGGAATGCTAGATACTCTCCTGCTTTTGATAAAATCTGTAGCCACAGATTGAGGCAAAGAGGCTAAAGACAGTTAGTTATCTGTGGCTTATTTCTTAGGAGAATTTGATAGATTACAGCTGACTCTGAATTTTATAGCTGATTAATGTTCAGTATTTCAATGCTAAAGCATATAGAATTGGGACATCAGTTTATTCCACTGTATATGTTAGTGTATTATCCAAATTCCCCCTCCATTAAAAAAAAATCCTTATTTAAATAATCATCCAAATGAAAAAAGAGAGAGAGAGAGTGAGTGAGTGTGTGTGTGTGGGGGGGGGGGGGGGGGGGGGGGGGGATGGAGAATAAAGAGTACCAGATGGAAATACCCAGGAGACCTGGGTTTGTGACTCAGCTCTACCATTGGCTAGCTGTGTGTAACCTTAGGGAAGTTTCTTCTTTCTGAGCCTCAAAATTCTTCACATTATACAACTGATCTATGAGGCTCCATATAATTCTGACAATCTAAATATCCTTTAGATTGCTTTATTACATCTTGAGTCATAAGAAATGGTGTAAATATGTTAAAAATAGAGGTGTCTATAGCCACTTCTGTCTGATGCCAAGCTAAGTCCTCAGTGTGGAAGGAAATTAATCACAAATTTTCCTTGTCTTTGGTATGTACTATATTTTGAGAGAAAAACTGCTGCTCTATTTCCATTTGAGACCATCTTATCAACTTCTAGATAATGTCACCTGAGGCCAGACAAGGTCACTCCTTATTTATGTAAATGGGAGACCCAGCAACATGCTCTCTTTTTCTACGTTTTGTTTTGTTTTTGGTTTTTTTTTGGCTAGGGAATGGGGTTAAGTGACTTGCGCAGGATCACACAGCTAGTAAGTGTTATGTGCCTGAGATCAGATTTGAACTCAGGTCTTCCTGAATACAGGGCCAGTGCTCTATCCACTGTGCCACCTAGCTGCCCCACTCTTTTTCTACATTTTTGAAAAAGGAATAGCCTCAAGGATACTACTACTGTGAGAGACTTGTTTTAAGGAATTATAGGAAACATAAAATCAGGACACAACTTTCAAGAAACCAGAATCTTCTTAGTTATTTATGAAAGTGGATCATGAAAGTCTGTGATGTGGCAGTGAAAATTTCAGACTTCTGGAAACCCAGAGTGGGAAAGGACTTCTCAGACCATCTCCTCTGACCTCCCACCCTAGACGAGAAGCGTAGGGTTGTTGTGTGGAAGGCACTTTGTAAATCTTCAAGTGCTATAGATGGAAGTAGACATGAGTCCATCCCCTCTGTGGTCTTCAACCCCTGAGAAGTGATTAGCATCTCTGTTGGACACTTCAGTGATGGAGAGTTCAGTAGTTCATCCAGCAGCCCGTTGTCAGTGCAGTTCAGAAAAGAAGTAAGTGCCTCTTTCACTGTCCAATGTACTGTGCTGGTGCTAGAAATACAAAGACAAAACCCAAAGCAGGCCTTGTCCTCAAGTTGTTTTTCTGAGTTAAAACCTACCACCCTGTGTCTTCTCCTTCCTGATCCTAGTTGCAGCCTCTGGCTACAGTAGATCATTTGATTCTACTTTCAGTGACAGCTTTGCAGATGATTGAAGGTAGTGTTCATGTCTTATAGCAGGGTGGCCCCCATGGTTTTCAGTAATGGACTGTGTGATCAGAAAGCCATGTGTGTAGGACACATGAATAAAATTATATTATTAGGATCATAGAATAATAGATTTAGACCTAGAAGGCACCTGAGCACCCATCTAGTCCAATCCCCTATTATTAAAGACATTAGGCTTCAATTACAGTTCCTAATTGACAGGGTGTGATACCTGGTGCCCTGCCCATCCAGGGTCACAGGGCCCAGCCCAGAGAGTCAGAGGCTCTGGCCATAGCGTCTCCTGCTGCTTGGTACCTAGCAGGTGATTCCACTCTTGTTGAATTTTTAGTCACGGCCATAGTAATAGTGGCTGGCACAAGGCTAAATCCTTTTGATGTACCAGTTCATGTGTGCTAGCAATTAGGACAGATTTCTTTTGGCCAGAAAGCATGGCAGGAGCACACTGGGGAAGCAGGGGAGAAGGTCAGGTGTTTCATCTGTAGCCATCGTGTTCAACATCGGAGACCTGTACTGTGTGCATGTGTGTGCGTGTGTTTGTAATTTTCCTAGCTTTTGAGAATATCTTGTAAATCATAAAATGCCATATCAATATGTGATTATTTTTATTGAGTCGTTTCAGTTTGTGACCTCGTTTGGGGTTTTCTTGGCAAAGATACTAGAGTGGTTTGCCATTTCCTTCTCCAGCTCGTTTTACAGGTAAAACTGAGGCAAACAGGGTTAAGTGACTTGTGCAAGGTCATACAGCTAGTAAACGTCTGAGTCCACATTCGAGCTCGGGTCCTCCTGATTCTAGCTTCCCTGTAGTATATCAGTATAAGCTTTGATTTATTAGAAGGCAATCTGTAAGTATTAAGCTTTACATCCTCATTCGACCGTTTCATTGTTGTTAATAGGACTTCTTTCCCTCTGTCCTTGCAGTGTTATCTGTACCTGTTCTACAGTTCCACAAGGCTTCTGAAGGTGGCCGTCATCCTGTTCTTCATTTGTCTGTGTAATATTTACCTGCATGGCCTAAGGAACCTCTGGCAAATACTCTTCCACATAGGAGTGGCTTTTCTGTCTTCCTATCAGATCCTGACGAGACAGCTGCGAGACAAAGTGCTCCATGGTGGTGTTTGACACCCTGAGGCACTAAGGCTTGGACCGGGCTGCTCTCCTTTCTTCCTCGGTGAGGGGGAAGGGCAGGGGAATGCACAGTTTTTCCTGTGGAAAGAGGATTACAGCCACTTGTCTGGTTTGGTCTTTCCCCTTTCAGTTTTGGGTCTCGTGGGTACATGTCCTAATAGACTGGACAGAAGAACTGAAGGTCCAGACTTCATCATGACAGATGTAGTGGAAGGGAAGAGGAGAGCTTCTGTGTACCGCATACATTCCAGGTGGATGCAGAGCAGAGGGCAGGCTCTCCCATTCAGTTTATCATCTTATGACTTACATTTCTATAGTGCTTCAAAGTTTACAAAGCCCTTTCCTCCCAGTAGCCTTGTGAGGGGGGTAGAGCAAGGATCATTATCCTGATTTACAAATCATAGGATTATAGATTGAGATTTGGTGCCATCATGTCCAACCCATTCATTTTTCAGATAAGGAAACACAGCTAGAAAGTGTTGAAACCTGGATATGAACCCAGGTCTTCAGATGCCAAGCCTCTCCACTTGAACGGGAACATGTTTGTAAAATATTTTCCAGTAACAAAACTAGAACTACTTTAGATTGGAATAATTGAATCAAGAACTGAAAAAATGTTTTTTTTGTTGTGGCTGTGCTATGCAGTCATGTGGTAGAGGTAGAGATACTATTTTTGGAGATTAGTTGTTTGCCTCAGAAGAACTACTTGTTTCTTATTTATACTTTTTAGTTTCTTAATTCTCCTCAATTAGCCAAAATGTGATGGCAGACATTTTAAAGAGGGTCCGTAGATAGTTTTAAAAGTAGTTACTTTAAAATAGTCACCGGAATAAATTATGAAATTGAGCTCTAATTGCTGTCTAGAAAACACAAGCTAATTAGATTTTCTGGAAATTAGTTTTAAAGTTTCCAGTGCTGATTAGTATGACATAGCCCAAATTCACTTATAATGCTCATCTGGCATGAGAAAAAATATGAGCTTTCCTAGTGTTTAAGGCTACTGATTTTAATTTTTTTTTTTTTAACATTTTAACCTACCTGGTGGTGGGAAAGTTAATTAAAGAACTTTTGGGTAATCAGATACCTATTTGCAACTATTTGTACTATGTAATACAAGGCTATGATCTAATCATTTTTAAAAATTCACTAATATTACATATATTGAGCATATTCAGATGGATAGATCTAAATGATTGGAAAAGCATTTATTAAATGCTTATTAATGTGCCAGGCACTGTGCTAAGCACTAGGGTATGATAGTTCAGGAATTGCTTGCTAGATATGGTCTCCAGTTGGCCGGTAACTGGATTAGATAAATTACATTGACTCAGGAGCACTGTATAATGTTGATTGAGAAGAAATGCAATAGAAAAGAAAAATGAAAAGAGATGAATTAAAATCAGATGGGTACAGAACAGTTGATAAAACTTTATGTGTCCGAAATCTACCTGTCACAGCAAATAAAAGTGGTTGGAATGAAGCTGTTGGTTGTACAGATGGGGTAGCACCTTCACAGGGCCACTGTTGAATTTTAAAGGCTTAATATCAACATCCCCTTCCTCTCTCATTTCCCTTGTCCCCACACCATCCAACTTGGTCATATTAACCAAACTCACAAGAGATGACTGAATTATAAACCAGAATATAAATTTATTAATTTACTATAGAAGCCACTTTGAGTTGGCCAGGTGATTGAATGGTTAGTCAGTACCATCTGTTATTCCTTTGTGGAAACTCTACTAGGAAAACCAAGTTAATAATAGAACTTGGCTTGACTAGTTAGAGTCAGAAGGAAGAGACACTAGAAGGTGTTAAAGGATATTGTCCTCAAACTCTAATGGCTGGAAGCATTCTCTTTGTAGGGATCTACTTCATTGTAGACTGGATGCTTTTGCTTGTTGATTAGGATGTCTTTTCCCCTGCAGAGTTCTGGATCAGAATTAAGAGAACTTTTTGGTTTTCCTTTTTCCTAGATTCTGTGTAGACCTGCCTTTCTCTTGTGACATCATTGTCATGAATGTTACAATGAGTTTGACCAGGTCCTAATTTATTTTACCTTATTTTTCCTTCAAATAGGTATCTCCTTAAGGTAGTTTTGGGAACCTTGTTAGCCTCATCAACAAATACCATCTCTTTGTATAAGTTAGTTTAGTGGGTATCTAATAACTTTACCAATTTTATATTTATTCCACTGTTCAAAACATGTTTTGTCTCATGGAAATTTTGTGGCGTTTTATATGTATGTTTTTGATGCTGAATTCAAAAACACCAATGGAATACTCACTGTTATCGAGTAAAATGAATTTTTATAGAAATATGCAATATGAGGGAGTAATAAAATATGGTTTGATTGAGGGGAAGTGGAAATGTGTAGGGCAATTGAGATATGTTCTTTTCTACGTTTAGTTATGCAGCGAAACTGTCAACGTGTCACAGACCTTTCTGTAAGTTGTGTGTTCACTGTCGTTTGATAAACATCACTATTGTTTCTGATCATGTTTTTTCAAATATTTGTATTTTGTTTACATTTTAAAAATTCCCATTATGCCTCATAAGTGTGTCAACCATCTGAATGTTTTTTAAGTATATGGTGAGCTAACTTTCGAATGTCAGAGTTAAGACTTTATTTCTGTGGTCAGGAAAACATGAATGGACTCTATTGGTTGGTGATCAGAACGAGACTTGATCCCCTTACCTGTGCTCTGTCATTTGTGTTAGATCACTAAGTGGCTAGATACATAGACCTTGTCATGGGTCATTTGAAATTCCTGTAATTTGGGGAGAACAAAAAAGAGTATTCAACAGATTGCTTTATGAAATAGGGATTACCTCCAAATCTAAACATAAACTGTGCAGTATCCAAATCTACCTTTGACTCTCAAGATCTGATTTGCACAGTGAAGATCTACCTGTACCAGAACCACCAGACAGTTGGAATTTGGATGAAGATAATGGACCAGATAGTGATGAAGAGACTCAGCCTGCCAAGGTGTAGGAGATAAGCAAGCAGTTGTTCCCCCACTGGAAGTAACTTTTCCATCCTCATCTCCTTCTGTAGTAATTCAAGAAGACCTAAACGACCTTCCTTGGTGATGTTAGCCAAAAATGAAGCTAAACTTTGAGGCAAAAAGGCTGGACTCTCCTGTAAGAGGGCACTAAAACATATTCAAAAAGGGGCATTCCTCTTGAGAAGCTTGACGTAAGGAAAGTATTGGCATATCTCTGAGGATCTCAAAGGGATTCTTTTACTAGGATTATATCTTGAGTGTACCAGATAGTGCTGTTATTTGTGATCAGGACAGCAGAGAGAGAATATCAGCTAGTACTTTAAAAAACACTGGCTTCACCATCTATAGTCATATGAAAAAATGCTCTAAATCATTATTGATTAGAGAAATGCAAATCAAAACAACTCTGAGGTACCACATCACACCTATCAGATTGGCCAACATGACAAAACAGGAAAATGATAAATGTTGGTGAGTATGTGGGAAAATTGGAACTCTAATGCATTGTTGGTGGAGTTGTGAAATGATCCAACCATTTTGGAGAACAATTTGGAACTATGCCCAAAGGGCTACAAAAATGTGCATACCCTTTGATCCAGCAATAGCACTTCTAGGGCTATATCCGAAAGAGATCAAACAAATGGGAAAAGGACCCACATGTACAAAAATATTCATAGCAGCTCTTTTTGTGGTGGCAAAGAATTGGAAATTGAGAAGATGCCCATCAATTGGGGGAATGGCTGAGCAAGTTGTGGTATATGAATGTAATGGAATACTATTGTTCTATAAGAAATGATGAACAGGCTGACTTCAGAAAAACTTGGGAAGACTTATATGGTCTGATGCTGAGTGAAGTGAGCAGAACCAAGAGGACTTTGTATACAATAGCAGCCATGTTATGCAATGACTAAGAATGTTAAACTGAACCCTTCCCAGCATTATGAGGATCTAAGGCATCTCCAGAGGCCTCGGGATGGAAAATGCTGTCCACATCCAAAGAAAGAACTATGGAAGTCGAATCGCTCTCACTTATTTTTACCTTCAGTTGAGTTTTGTTTCATCTTTCTGATGGTTCCTCCTATTGGTTTTAATTTTTACTTACAACTTCACTAATGTGAAAATATGTTTAATGGGTATGTAAATGTAAAGCCTATGTCAGATTGTGCGCCGTCTTGGGGAGTGTGGCGGGGGGGGGGAGAAAAAGGGAGAAAAAATTTTCAACTCAAAAGCATATGGAAAAAAAAAATTAAAAAAAAACCACTGGCTTCAAAGAACTGATTTCAAGAAAGAAAAATGTGGACACTAGTCAGCCATAAAAAATTTTCTTACCTCTGCTGCATATTAAGTTTAGTTTAATGAGAAGATTTGTCAAGATGGTGGATTAAAATGATGCAGACTTAATTTTGTTTACTTGAAAAGTAAATTTCTAAGAGTGAATGAGGCTAAAATCAAAAAGACATTTATTGGTTCCTCAAATAAGGGAAGTGATGAAAGATGAACATCTCAGAGAACAGCTGATTGAAGTTAAAGAAGCTACATGAAATCCTTCTAAAAAGTGACTAAAGACTTTCTGGCAAAATACTAAGGCATAAAATTTCCAAGGAGTTTGGATGAAGAAGATGAACCTGATTACTTAGATTGTAATGATGGGCACGGCATGACAAGGTAGGAGACCAGCAAGGTGTAGATTCCCCTTCCTGTCTGTTGTCAGTGACTTTTTAGAAGCTTTATAAGGTTATGGAATGGAGTGTCATTCAAGAGCCTTGGATTCATATTTGGACTTCTTCCTAGAAAATTGAGGTGCTATCAGTGATGAGTACAGAAATCTCTACACTGGAAAGACGATATCAGGGCAAGCAGAGTCCAAACATGCCAGCTCACTGCTGTTGGGAGCTAAAGAAAAATGTTACACAGCTGAAATGTTGTAATCGTTTTAATCATTTTTCAATCATGTCTTGACTCTTTGTGACCCCATTTTGGGTTTTCTTGGCAAAGATACTGGAGTGGTTTGCCATTTTTTTCTCCAGCTCACTTTACAGATGAGAAACTGGAGTAAACTGGGTGAAGTGACTCTCCCAGGGTCACACAGCTAGTAAGGCTGGATTTGAATTCAGGAACATGAGTCTTCCTGACTCCAGGTCCAGCATTCTATCCATTACGCTGCCTAGCTGTCAATTGAAATACAACAGGAAATAATCCATAGCTGTATTTTAGGTGAGTTAAACTAGCATAGTTCTGTTTAGCAAAAAATTATTTTTAAAAAGTATAAAACTGATTCCTGTGAAGATGGTAGATGGATAAAATCCATATTTGAAATCAGCGAAAAAAAAAGTAATATGAGGTTCACCCATATTTATGAATGTGACGAGAAAGAAGCTTGTTGTCCAATGGTGTTTTTTGTTGTTGTTATTTGTTCCTTTTGTCTTACTTGGTCCTTAAATTCTGGGAGTGAACCCTATTTGAACTAATAGTACCCTAGGCGCTAACCTAATGAGATAACTGGAGCTCTTAATTAACTGGACTGTTTTTTCTGCTTCAGAATTTTAATGGCAGTAGATTTTTTTAAAGAGTTTGAAGCAGGGCTGTCTGTCTTAGTTTAAAAGTTCTCTGTTCCCCCTTCCCCCCAAAAAAGATGTAACAGAGTGAGGAAGGATTAGTATAGAGTTCTAGATTTGGAGTCAGAGGACTTGGGTTCAAAATCCAGATCTTCCACTTTCCCGTGTGTTTAACCTTATCTCAGTTTCCTTATTGCTGGAACAAAAGGATTGAGTTAGATGGCATCTCAGGTACTTTCAAGCTCTTGAATCTGATCCTGTGAGCTTCTAGGGGATGTTTTAGGGGGAGGGTTTTGGAGCAGGCCTAGTCTCTTAGGCGTCTCTGTGTGGACAGTGACCATGGATTGTCACACCATATAATTGTCTTCCCCAGGAAAGACTCTTGAATCATGGGATGTTTTTGAGGCTGGAAGGGGCCTTAGAGAATATCTAGGCCAATGCCCTCATTTGACAGACAAGGAAACAGAGTCTCTTCTTGTTTAAGAACTGGAGATGATGGTATTTGTATAGGGCTATTTTAAAATCATGTATGTTAAAGTGCTTTGCAAAATATATAAAGTGTCATACATGTAGGAAGTGGTAGTAAACATCACAGGCTTCTCAGAGTAAATCTTGTGTAGGGAGTGTGGTACCAGGGAGAATGGACTTATATTTTAGTAAGACTTTTCAACAAAGTTTAAAACAAAATGATGTTCCCATTGCTTAAGCATACCAGTGAATGGAGAATTTGCTATAAAACCATAGGTCTAGGTTCTGAGCTTTCCCTTCTTTCTCTTTCCCCTATGGCAAGGAAACCTTGTTGGGCATTTGGACATATTTCTCCTACTTTTCTCATAAGGCCAGGTGCTATAGAAAAAGAGAATAAGTCAAGCTGAAGAGAAAAGTTTGAAGACCATGCCCTAATGGCTACTTTCTGTCCCCTAAGGCTTTCCATAATAATAGTAGTTCACGTTTTTATTCCATTTTAAGGCTTATGGAGTGTTTCCCTTGAAACAGCTTTGTGAAGTATAGACAACAGAAATATGATTCTCCATTTTCAGATGAGGACACTAAGAATCCAAGGGGTGAAGGGGATTTGTCCAAGGTAATATGACTAGTGAGTGATAAGACTCTGGACTTGAGTCCAGGTCTTGTAACTACCAAGTTTGGTGTTTTTTCTTCTTTGCTGTTCTTAGGCCATTTGTATTTCAGATAGTTCCAATATTTGGCATCCTCAGGTTTTCTTAGGAGTTTGTGCTAGAAGGGCTTTTGGTTCTTTTTTTCTTTTAAAAAATCTAGTTACAGGTAAGGAAACTGATAGAGTTGATTAAGTGAATTTTCCAAGGTTACATGGGTGACCATTATGTAGCTCTGCTACATAATCTTACAGTTAGACATTTTTAAGAAAGTGTTTAAAATACCTTTGTCAATTTAAATTTTCACAATTGCTGCATATTGCAGAAAAAAGGAGAAACCCTCCCAAATAAACATTTAAAAAAACATTTGTGTTTTAATTTGTGAAGCCTCTTACAGGGAAAATTATTTCCCTTCTTTATTTTCCCCAAAAGCCTACAGGACTGAATCCTCCAAAATACTATTCTTTGACAAGAGTAGAACATTTTTGATGATTTTTTAAAAATGTAAGTCTCTGTTTAGAAATATGTGAAAATGGAAAATGTGAGAAGTCTCTTGCCAAGGCCATAAGGTTTGGCAGCAAATCTACCTAAAGAAGATGTGTCTGTAGAATCTGGAAATGACCAGCACTAGGAAGTCCATCTGAGACCACAGGCCAGTTTGTCTAAAGAGATTTTTTCTTTGCTCTTTTTGGTTTCAGGTACAGAATGGGTTCAGCATAAACTTGTGACTTGATATGCCTGACCTGTGTTTCTTTGAATCTTGGTTGTTTTCTCAGCAGCCTTTTTTTGCCCTCTTATGAAATAGTATCTTGAAGGAAACAATTTGTCCTTCTGGAGTGATGCTTTATGCATTTGGTTTTTACTTACTACTCTGAATATAAACCCAAACTGACTTTGTACCCTAAAAACCACTGTATATACTTTACTTCATTGTTAGCACTAGAGTCTGTAAATACTCGGATTTCTGTATTTCTTTTAACACCAAAGATTGTCTATTTCCTGGAATAATGGGTACATTTGAAATGGTGCACTTGAACTGTGGTTGTTGAAATTGTCCATCAGATGTAAAGTGGGTATTTTTTTTTGGCTTTATTTACATATACGTAGAGCAAATGGAAATTATTAAGAGTTGGGAAAAGAATAAATAAGTTTTTGTAAACACTGGTTTAGAGAACCATGTTTGTAGACCCTGTCTGTCAGCGAGGAACTTACATACCAAAAAATGGTCATCCAAGGACATCACTGGGTCCACTTGTCTTTATTTAAGCAGCTAGAAGAGCTTAAATGTAATAACATTTTCACAGATACAAATGTTAGGCTAACAGCAACCTCATCACCCTGAAACATCTGCGAACTGGAAGAGACCCTGGGACAGCCAGAATTGCTATCTTGATGACTGGCCTCAATGCCCAGGATTTCTATTCCTTGGCCTTCCCCACAACATTACTTTAATGAATTCACAGTTTAAACAAATTTAGTTGTGTATATAAAGTCATAGAAGTTTGAGCTGAAAAGGATCTTAAAGATTGTTCAGGGGCAGCTAGGTGATGCAGTGGATAGAGCACAGGCCCTGAAGTCAGGAGGACCTGAGTTCAAATGAGGCCTCAGACCAAACACTTGACACTTACTAGCTGTGTGACCCTGGGCAAGTCTCTTAACCCTGATTGCCAAAAAAAAAAAAAAAAGATTATCTGGTGCAAACTTCACACTTTACATACAAGTAAGGAAAGTTAGTCCCAGGGAGGGGAAGGGACAAATTACACAGCAACTAAATACCACCTTGGTCTTCCCCAGATCCAGTGTTGTTTCCTAGCCTATAGCAGATTATGAAGCGGAAAGAAAAAAGAGGATTGCTAAGGACAGCTGCCTTAAATGCTTTCACCACCCCAGATCTACAGTGTTGGAAGAGACCTTTGAGTTTATCTGGTCTTCATTTTACAGATGAAGAAATCAAAGCAACGTAATATAACAAGTTAGAGCAGGATTGAGAAACTGAGGCTTCTTACTTAGAAAATCACAGGATCTCAGAGTCATTAGGGATCTTAGAGGATATCTAAATTCAAACCTAAGGAGGAATCTCCTCTACAAAATACCAGACCAGATCATCCTCTCCCCTAGAAAACCATCAAGGATGGGGAATTCTCTTTTGGACAGCTCTCATTGTGGGAACCTTTCAAGAATGCTGGTGGAACCCAGGCAGCCTGTGGAGAGCAGAGCCAAGTGTTCTCTTGCCCATCAGTCATTTTTGTTCTGTCTTCCTCACTCTGAAGATCATTCTTATGAGAATGTAAACACTGCCACGCTGCCAGCAAGAGAGGGGTTGGAAAGACTGAGACTCAGGCTGACAAATAGCAAAATATTATCATTGCCGAGGCCAGGCCATCTTGGGGCAAAGAGCTTCTGTGACTCACTGTTGGGTCCGAGTGCATTCTTGTATCACAGCACTGCCTCTGTGGTTATTAATGTCTTTTAGAATTGAAGGCTGGACCATATTTCCATCAATGACGAGGAGCTAACTGCTGAAGTAGGTATGGATAGGAAACATGATGAGAAATGACCACTTCATCTTATAATTTGTGTTCTGGAAGGAGAGGAAAGCTGGGTATAGCTTGGTCCTAGATTTTTGGATATGTATTTGTTTCTTCCTGTTTGTACGGCCCATCCTTGGTTGCTTGTATTTCATAGAATTCCAGATGTTGGAAAGGACCTTGGAAATAATATCGTTATGTTTGAAAATTAAGGTAAACAGAGATGACATTCCAAGTATGATCAGTTTATTAGGCTAGCAGTAACCAATAAATTGGGTCAGTGGCCCCTCTCAATGACCAGAGATTCCAAGGTAGGGCTCGCTGGCATTCCTATAACTTTGGAAAGTACAGAATTGGGTAGGTGGGAAATACAATGCAGTTAGTTAGAGGGCAGACGGCATCATGAGGGTGAGGACAACATGGTTGGTTATATCAAGGAAAGAGGGTAGCACCCACATGAGGCTAGTAACTACTCCTCTCCAACAATTAAGGAATGTCGGTTTTATAGGACTCATCTGTGACCCCCAAAGTCCAATGTGCAGCAAAAGGACACTGAGGAACTCCAAGCATTTTCAATTTATTAGGGAGTCTGGGGATCCCTCATCATTTGGGTCTAAGATCTTCCTCACAATTAGGGATCCCTCCCCTTAGGTGCTAGCTGCTTTTATAGGCATGGGAGAACACTAAAAATAGAATGAGACAGTACAATTTCATGATTGATCAACATGAGAAGCAGGGGCTGGAGGGGAGAAACTTTTAAATTGTTTGGGGGCCATGTCCATCAATCATAATCACTTTGTCAGCAAGCTTTTGAGTCATCAACTACAGAGGTTTTCCTGGTAAAGGCATTCCACCTGACACCTCAGCAGGGGTTTTCCTAGGAAGCCAAACGTCTGGTGTTATGGTCAGCAGTATCCTAGGAGTTAAGGCAGTGGTGGGCAAGAGGAAATGTCACCAGGTAGCAGTGATAATGATTTATAGGGGTGAGGGGCATTGATGCTGCTGTAACAAGCTCCAGGGTTAATCAAATTATAATGTAATATATAACAGTCACATGATTTTATCCTGTATCCTACAGTGATATGACTAATACATAATATCAGTATCACTAATATAAAAGAGGTTATTTGGTCCTAACATATGTAACTCTTATCCTAGAATAATATATCTTGACTAACTTAAACCTCTTTTGCCTAATTCACCAGTACGATCACTGATACATCAAATCATGGGTAAATGCTTTTTAATTTGAGTAGGGAGTATCAAAATTATCACCACACATCTGCATCTTGTAATCTTTGCTAGGGGATCAAAACTACCAGCCTTGTCTCCTTGGAAGAAATAAAAACTCCTCTAATTGCACAAGGACAGGCAAAGACAGACAACGTATATTTTGGGGGTGGTACCAAGTTAACTTGTAACTTTTTTTTCTACTTTTTTTTTTTTGGTGAGTCAATCAGGGTTAAGTGACTTGCCCAGGGTCAAGTGTCTGAATTCGGATTTGAACTCAGGTCCTCCTGACTCCAGGGCCAGTGCTCTATTCACTGTGTCACCTAGCTGCCCCTTAACTTGTAAGTTTAACTCTGAAATTAAGCTAAATTCCTGAGCTCAACTCAAGGACATAGAAAGGTTTTAGGCAAATGCAGACAGTTGTAAAATTAATACAGCACAAATTATAAAATTACATAAAATTATATAAATTTATATAAAATGATATGCAGCATAAAATCAGTAAACTTGAAGTAATAATTTTGATCTTTTCAGTATACCCCCAACTCTTCTCAATGAGTGCATCCCCTCTATGGCATAAAACTGATTAGATGTCTGTTTTACAGGAGCATCACTTGTTAGTGATGGGAGCTCACAAATGAGGTAAGTCTGTTCCATATCTGAGGAGCTCTAATTTTTAGATCTTGTATTAGGCTAAATATTATTCCCACCCATTTGTCCTGTTTCTGCCGCACATCATGTTTAATCTCTCCTGTACAGGAGAGCCCTTCAGATGCTTGAAAATGGCTATTGTGTTCCCCATAAGTTGTTTCTTCAGGTTAAACCTCTCTAGTTGCTCCTGCTATTCCCCAAAGGATGTATGAAAGAGACCTCTCTGCAGCAGTCCATAGGGGGTTTGGCGATTGTCGCATAGTTTTGGCAAGAGGTGAGAGGCGAGAAGATTTGGACAGGTTGCCAAAGGAGAGAAGATGATGATGATGGACATGGAGCCAGGACGATTTTCTTCCACTTGTAGCCCTCATTCTGAGAAGCTGTAGTTGCAAGGCCTTAAATACTTTGGAGATCCGTGGTGAGATGCCTTGACTCTCAGTCCCTTGACCTCCTAGGTTGGCTCACTGGGCAAGTGGCTAACATCTCTTTTTTCTCCATTAGGTTTTTTTAGCATGTTGGTGCGGTAGCACGGGGAGTACCAAGTGGGCACACTCAAAAACTTTTTATCCTGTTCTTCTAACTTATGGTACTAGGCATTTAGGTCATTGTGGAAAATAAAGCATAGAGGACACCCAGCCTACATTCTCTAGAAGTTTGGGAAGTTGTAGTTTGGGAAAAGGGTGGTGAGAATACTTGTTATACTTAAGCCTTATGTTGCTAATATACCTTGCCTTCTATTTTAAGTCAGTGTCTTTTTATATTGCTATGATGTCATATGATTAATTCTGGATGGTCAGAGGGAGCTTCAGAGTAAAAAATGGTGGCTTGTAAGTACTGGCTGAATAGATGATGAATTCGAACAGGTTCTAGTCATCTGAAGGTGGTACAGACATGTAGTTTTAAATCCCATATACTTCCTGATCACCCTTCTCTGGATATGCTCTTAAAATGCCATGCGAACTTTTTGTGGCGGCAAAAAAAGCCCAAGATGACCATCGTTTGGGGAATGGCTAAACAAACTGTGCAGTAATACTGAGCCATAAGAAATGGCAAAGATTATGGAATTAAGAAATTTACACGAGCTGATATAGAATGAAGAAAGCAGGATCAGAAGAAAAATGCACGCAGTTAATAAAGGCAGCTGAACTCAGATTAAATTCAGGGAACCAGTCTGTGTCAGAGAACAGGTGGGGGATTCCAAGTAGGGAATCTTAAATATGCTTGCTACTAGAAACAACCTTGGTGTTGGCTGGTCGTGCTTAACTGTTTCAAGGGAGAGTTCAGTGGTAGAAAAGTGCATTGGGAAATGACTGTGGTACTTTAAGCAGAACAGACAAACAGGTATGAGTAATATAAAAAGTCATGCAAGAGCATTTGGGTAACCCCAGCACACTCACTGAGCTTTAAGTCCAGTAAAATCTTCAGGTTAGGTCTTTCCCCTTTTGTCATAGACATGTTAGCCATGCTTTCCAGTTTTGTGTCATCCATAAATTTGCTAAGCATGTTTACTATGCCTTCATCTAAATCTCAGATAAAAATATTGAACCAGAATAAGTCAAAAATTTTGTCCCCCCATCCTTCCAGAGCTTGCCCTCCAGTTTGGTCTCAGTTTCTTAATGGATACTCTACATCGTCTAATATTTTTCATACTAAAGAAGAACAATAAAGAAGTTCGAAGATATAATCACTTTTATTTTGCAAAACACACCAGCTCAGGAGACTGCTTTTGGGCAGAGTTGGGCAGACCTCACTCACCTGCATAGGCCTTGAAGTGACCCTATCATGGTTCAACAGGGCAAGTCCTCCCCAGCCCTCTGGCTGTGGATTGAGTGCTGTAGGTGGATCAAGAAAATAAACACTTTTTAAAAGAAAAGTTAAAAGAAAAAAATGCATGTTTTGGGGAGGGAGAGCTTAGGGACCGTCACATCTAAGGAGTATCTTTAGGAATGAGGAGCGCACCTTTTGTGTTTCCTTTGGTACTGAGGAAGCTCTCCAAGCTTTAGAGTGCCCTCTGCCTCCTCTACTTTTCCTAGAGTGCTTTGGTTTTCCCTCCCTCTCTCTCAAACATACTGCAGAGGAAAGAGCACTGAATGTGGAGCCAGAGATCCTGGATTGAAATCCCAGGTCTGGTTCTTACCACCAGTGTGACTTTGGGCATGTCATTCCCCTCATCTATAAAGGGAGTCAGAGGAGGTAACCTCCAAAGGCCCTTCCAGCCCTAAATGTATTATCCTGCATGTCGTAGGAGTTATAACATCATAACATTTTAGAACTCAAAGGGTCTTTAGAGATGAGTTAGCTCATAGGATAGAGATGGGAACTAGACCTGTGATTTTGTTGGCATGGGAACTTCCAGTTGAGGAAAATCTCTACCAATGTGGAGAGTCTTAGAAATGTCTGGAGAACTGAAAGGTTGAGTAACTTAGGATCACGCAGTTGGGAGGCCAGCCCTCTATTCACCACAGTATCTTTCTCATCATAGGCAGCTGGTAGCCCAGGGGACAGAATGCTAGGCCTGGAGTTAGGAAGACCAGAGTTCAAATCTAGCCTCAGGCACCTCCTAGCTGTGTGACCCTGGGCAAGTCACTTAACCTGTGATTGCCTGACAAAAGGATCTGCTGGATTAATAAGGGAAGTTGCAAACCACTCTACTTATTTTTGCCAAGAAAACCCCACGGACAGCATTGGAGGGTAAGGCAGACTTGGAACTGCTAAGAACAAAACCTTTCTCATCTTGTGCAGCCCTCTTCTCAAGGCCATGCAAATAGCAGCCAGAGGGAAGCGAAACTCCGGTTCTCTTACCTCCCTGGTAGGGAATTTGTGGAGTCCCTGCTCTACTATTTACTCTGTGGTTTTGGGGAATGCAGCTATTGGGTCTGACTTTTGGATTTGTGTATGAAAGGCAGTGATGTTATCTCTCAATGGGCCCTGGGGAAATGTCCAACCCTACCCTGGGCACCACATTCCAGGTCCTTCTAGTTAGCACTTACTGTTGTGGTTGTAAGTTCCCTGAGGGCAAGGATTATTTCTTATCTTTTTGTTCCCCCAGCCCAGAGCACAGGTTCCCACCTCCCACCCACTCCCTCCCCCCAAAAAAACCCCAAACCAAACCATATAAAACAGGTGCTTAAGAAATATTCACGGGGGGGGCAGCTAGGTGGTGCAGTGGATAGAGCACCGGCCCTGAAGTCAGGAGGACCTGAGTTCAAATCCGGCCTCAGACCAAACACTTGACACTCACTAGCTGTGTGACCCTGGGCAAGTCACTTAACCCCAATTGCTTTTTAAAAAAAGTACATGGAAAAAGAAGAAATGTCCATTGAAATGAATTGGTGCCTGCTTTCCTTTGCCTGTCTCTGCAGTAGTCCTGCTTTATATCTTGCCACTGGACCCAGATAACTCTGGAGGAGAAAGTGAGACTGGTGACTTTGCACAGCCCCACTTCACTTAAATCCAGTTCACTTGCAAGTCATGCCATCATCTTCCTGACGTCATGGTCCTCTTCAAAAGCGAAGGACAAACAACAGCTATTTAGGGGTAGGTGGGGGCCTCCCAAGGATTTTCACCTATCACCTAACCTCTGTGTGTGTACATGTATGTATGTATGTATGTGCCTATATGTGTATATATATGTATGTGTGTATGCATGTGTATATTGTGTGCATGTAATATATATATATATGTGTGTGTGTGTATATATATATATATATATATATATATATATATATATATATATATATATATATAATGTACACGAGCGAGCTTGCCCTGGTGAAAACAAACTGAGAACTGCAGGAGTGCAGGAGCAGGGCCACTTCCTTGGAGCTGTCATGGGGCTGTGGAGCAGACTTGTTCCCTGCTCTCAAACACCTGGTTTCCAGTCTTATATCACCTCTGTCTCCTGGTTTCCCTGGCTTCAGGCCTCAGCTGAAATCCTACTTTCTTCAAGAATCCCCTCCAGGTCTCCCTTGTTGCTAGTGCCTTTCCTCTGAGATTACTTTCTGTCCACTCTGTACATATTTGGAATGTCCGTGGTTGCATGTTGTCTCCCCTGTTAGAATATGAGCTCACTGAGAGCAGAGACTGTGTTTGCCTTACTTTGAATAACCGACATTTAGCATAGTGCCTGGTCCGTATTAGGCACTTAATATATGATGGTTGGCTGACTGGTCCCTTCAAATACTGGGACCTCCCAGTTCTTGACCCTTATCAACTTCCATCACCCTGTTCGCTTCACTCCCTTCCCTTTGCAGTCTTCTGAGATAATCACAGAACAGAAGAAGTGCAAGGGGCGTAAGAACTACATCTCCATTTGGAAGGGAGCCATGGAGGAAAGTTGTAGGGAGACAGATTTCAGCTCAGAATAAGGAAGAGCTTGGCAAAGGAGAGCTATCCACTGGTGGCCGTCTTGGCAATATGGGGAACTCTGGTCTTTGGAGGTCCATAGGTAGAGGCTGGAAACTACAGACTGCAGAGGATGGTTGGACTAGAATCAGAGGGTTCTTAACCTGGTGTTCAGATTGTTTTTAAAAAATTATTTGGTAACTTTCAAAATACCAGTTTCCTTTGTAATCCTATGTATTTTATTTTATCCATATAAAAACATTATTCTGAGGAGGGGTCTGTAGGCTTCACCAAACTTCCAAAAGCTGTTCATGACGCACAAAAAGTGGTTTAAAATCCCTGGGCTAGATGCTCCCTGATGCCTCAACTCTAGGTTCCATAGTTCTGGGCTAGAAAGCCATCAATAGTTGCCCTGCTTTGTGACCACTAGAAGGCAGCAGTGCGCCAGCTACATTCATCTCCAGCTACAGCCAGGATGGACAAATGTCCAAGAGAGTCATGGTTGAATTCATAATGCCTGTTCTTGAAGATGAAATTTTCTTTTTTTATATTCAGAATATTAAAAAAATTTTTTTCTTTGTGTTTGGCCTTTCAGCTAAAAATTTAATGTCCTTGTTTTTTCTCTTAAAGTACAGGTTAATTAAGGTTTCACTGTATACAGAACAGCATGGTTTACAGAACCCAGGTTGAAAGGAGCCTTAGCGACTATTAAGTCCACTCTGAACCAGAGTCCGTTTCATAACGTACTTTAAACTTTTTTTAAAATTTCACTTTTCATTAATTTATTTTGATTTATCAACAATCACTTCCATAAGCTTTTGAGTTTTAAATTTTTTCTCCCCCTTCCCCCCCGACAGCATGCAACCTGATATAGGCTATACATATACATTCCTGTTAAACATATTTTCACATTAGTGGTGTTGTGAGTAAGAATTAGAACCAATAGGAGGAACCACCAGAAAGAGGAAACAAAACAACAGAAGAAAAAAAATAGCAAATAATATGCTTCGATCTGCATTCAAACTCCATGGTTCTTTCTTTGGATGTGGATAGCATTTTCTAACATGAGGCCTTTGGAGATGTGTTAGATCCTTGCATTGCTGAGAAGGGCTAAGTTTTTCAAAATTAGTCATCATACAACGTGGCTGTTACTGTGTACAACGTTCTCCTGGTTCTGCTCACTTCACTGAGCATCAGACCATACAAGTCTTCCCAGGTTTTTCTGAATTCTGCCTGCTCATCATTTCTTATAGCACAATAGTATTTCATTACATTCATATACCACAACTTGTTCAGCCATTTCCCAATTAATGGGCATCTTCTCAATTTCCAATTCTTTGCTACCACAAAAAGAGCGGCTATAAATATTTTCGTACATGTGGGTCCTTTTCCCATTTGTATGATCTCTTTGGGATACAGCCCTAGAAGTGCTATTGCTGGGTCAAAGGGTATGCACATTTTTATAGTCCTTTGGACATAGTTACAAATTGCTCTCCAAAATGGTTGGATCATTTCACAACTCCACCAACAATGTATTAGAGTTCCAATTTTCCCACATCTTCTCCAACATTTATCATTTTCCTCTTTTGTCATGTTGGCCAATCTGATAGGTGTGATGTGGTACTTCAGAGTTGTTTTGATTTGCATTTTTCTAATCAGTAGTGATTTTTAATTTCTTCATCTGAGAACTGTTTATATCCTTTGACCATTTATCAATTGGAGAGAAAATGAAATTTTCAAGAAGAATGTTCCAGTACTTTCAGACCCATTTCTGATTATCTCTTAGGTATGCTAGAAACACAGTTTCCAAATTCCATACACGAGGTTGTTCCAACAACCTAAGATTTATCATGCCTGGGAAATTTCCAGAAAAAGGCAAGGACTTCAAACAAAATAACAGAAGGAACTCATGAGATTTTAGGTTCTGTAAGAGATCTTAGGGCTCGTGTCCCTTTATTTTTACAGAAGAAACCCTCTCAGGAAAAAAAACAAAACAGGATGGTAGCTTCAGGAAGTAGCAGAAAACATGGAATGTTGGAGCTGGGAAGGACCCCAGAACTTAGAATATCAGAACCCCCTAATTTTACAAATGGAGAAACTGAGACCCAGGGTGGTGCAATGACTTGCCCAATATCAGGCACTTAGTGGCAGTGCCAGGATTAGATCTCCTGTTTCCCAGTCGTGTGGTTGTTTTTCCCTCTCATTACTCTATTCTGTTGCCCTCTAAACTGAAGATAACTTGGAACAGAACAGAGACTGGTCAACGTGAGCTCTCAGCTCTCCCTCATGCCTCGTAAGGGAGAGAGTTCCCCTGGTTCCACACCAAATCTAAAGCTTCTTTTACATCCTCATCCTCCTTTAAGAATGCTTTTTATTTCTCTCCAGAAGACTTTAAAAGTGCCTCCTCAAGCATCATTTTCTGCTTGGGAGCATTACAGAGCAATTTTTTTAGATAAGTGAGGTGCCATATATAAGTAAGACCTCTACAGATAAGTAAGGGAGACAGTCTAGAGAACTGACCTCAGAATTGGGAAGTCCTGGGTTCAGATTTTGCCTCTGACACATTCTGACTGTTAATCATGAAGTGCCCCTGGCAACTTATTAAGATGATAATTTGCAAAGCAAGTGCTGTGTGCTTTGGTAGAATTTCCTCAATGGGAGTTCCTTCTACTAATGAAATCACAAATCTGGTGCAAAAGTAAAGGGAATCCCAAAGATAAGGGGCCTTTCCTTAGGTCATGTAGCATTGTCAGGATCATCTGAGTGGGCATGTAGGATGCTGACAAAATTGTCCCCAGTGGCTCAGGAACTCGAAATCTAAGAATGGAAATCTCTTCTGAAAGCAAATGAACTCAGCAGATCTTTTCTGGGTGATACTGTGTGGGAGAGAGAGAGAGAAGGAAAAACTGCCTACTCTTGTGGAATTCCCATTCCATTTGTGAAGACAAAGCAGTGACAGAACAAGACAGGGCAGTGTGTGCTTCTGGGCTGGATTGTGGGGTCTAAACACTAAGAACTAGAGGTCAGGGAAGAGATAGAGGCCTAGGGCTAGGATGATCAGTGAAAGCTTTCAGAAAGAGATTTAACTTGAGCTAGGCGTTGGAGAGATGGGGATGGAGGTGGGGAGAAAGAGAGGAAGAAGGAACTACTTTGAGCCAGGATGCTGAGGGGAGAATGAGCCTGGCAGGTTGTGGGGAGAAGTAAGAGGTGAGTGGAGGGCAGGGGTGAGGGAGGAGAGGAAGAAGTGACCGGACAGGTAGGGTCAGGGCAGAGGGTAAAAGGGCTTAGATTGTTGCATTTTGACTTCCTGTAGGCAAGATTTCTGAGCAGGGAAATGGCATGAAATCAACATTTTAGAATAATAATAGCTAGCATTTATATAGAGCTTTAAGGTTTGCAAAGCTCTCTTTGTGTTAATTTGTTTGACCCTCACAACAACCTTATGAGCTAGGTATTATTATCCCCATTTTACAAATGGGTAAACTGAGGCACAGAGCTGTTAAGTGACTTTCCCAGAGGAACACAGGTAATAAATGTCTGAGGCAGGACTCAGACTCAGGTTTTCCTGACTCCCAAGTCCTATGCTCTATCCCTTGGGTTACCTACCTGAAGACTTAGCCTGACTGTTTGGGTGTGTGCAGGATGTATTGAAGGGAGAGCAGCCAGAGGCAGGGAGCATAGTTAGGGCTTTATTAGAATAGCCCAGATAAGAAATTGGCAGGAGGTGGGGGTGGGATTGGGGTTGGGGGCGAGTCTGAACTAGGTTGGTGTCAATAGGATGGGTAGATGAGGGTAGAGATATAAGAGATGTGGGCATGGAAGGTAGAATTGACAAGAGTTTGCACATGATTAGGTAATGATAAATACATTTGACTGATTTTATTTGATTGATAAATTGACCTTTTTAGTTAAAAAAATTTTTTTTCAAATGAAAATCTGGCTTCCTTATCTATCATCATGTATCCCCTCCCCTTGAGAAAGCAAGGAAAACAAAACCCCTGTTACAAACGTGCCTGACGTGTTTTAAAATGCTTTAAAATTTGCAAGATACTTTTCTGTGAATAGTAAGGGCAAAAAGAGAGGCCAGTGAGCAAGCATTTATTAAACGCTTACTGTGTGCCAGTCACCGTGCTAAGTACTGAGGATTCAAAGAAAAACCAAAGATAACACTTGTTGCCAGGGAACTCACAGTCTAATTTGGGGAGACAATGTGTAAACAACTATGTATAAACACGACCCACGTGGGATAATTGGAGATGATCAACAGAGGGAAGGCACTAGACTAGAATAATATAGACTCTCTTGGCCTCCACTGCCTGAAGACTCTTACCCCTCCCCTGGGATTCTCTAGTACTCTTGAGAGGGATTGGGAGTGTGTAGGCTCTTTACCAATGACTCCAGCTTCCACTGATGGTGTTCCCCCGACTATTGTAAGGGTAGTCCCCTGCACCTCAGCTCCATTTAGCCACTGACATCTGAATTGGCTTTTACAAAAGAATATTTACTTCAAAAGGCATAATCACTTGGGGAAGCAGAGTTCCTCCCTCCTCATCCATCAGTGTCTGAGGAGAGGAGGGGATTCAATTCACAATTTAGCTCATTTCCTATACAGCACAGTCATAGTTCCAAGTCCAAAATCCACCTTGGGCTCACGTCCCAGGCACTCTGGCTTCTCCAGATTTCTCTGCTGGGTGGGCTGGCTGGCTGCCCCATCCTGCCTGGAATCTTTCCTCCAATGTTGCTATGACTTTGAACTGGTAGGCGTCACTGGCAGCACCTGAAATTGAGGACCAGTGACACAGGACAGAAATAAATGTCCCTCTTCCCATTTCTCTGAGCTGAGGTAAATGAGAGCTGAGCCAGGAATAGGCATTCTTCCCTTTTCACTTTCCCTTCCTACTTCCATTCATGGTGTCTGTGCTGGACCTTAGCAGGAACGAAGGTTTAGAAAAGAATGGGAACCATGCAAGAGAGGAGAGTGACTGTGCCAGTTATGCCAGTCTTAAATATGCCTGTTCCAGTTATGGGAGCCAATCAAAGGAGGCCTCATCCACCTCCATCTCAGAAGAACCTGCTATGATAGGCAAGGTCCCTTAGGGGTGCCTCCATGTTAGGTGGTACAGTGGTATGGGGTGGGATTTAAGCTGGAACTTGAAGGAAGCCAAGGGAGTCAGGAGGCAGAGGTGAGGATGGAGAACATTCTAGACATGGTGGACAGCTAGTAAAAAAAGCTCTGAGTTTTTTAAAAAAAAAACAACTATGAATTAAGAGGTAGATAGAAAGGAGGCCAGTGTCACTGGCTCACACAGTACATGGCAAAGAGTAAGATGCAGGAAGACTGGAAAGAGAGACGTTTCAGTTGAATGATGAGAGTGGAAGCCAGACTGTAGAGAGTTAAGAAGAGAGAGGAAAGGAAGTGGAGACATGTCTTGTAGATGGCCTTCTCAAGGAGTTTAACCAGGAAAGGGAAGAGAGCTTTAGTGGGGGCAGGTGGAAGATTTTTGAGGATGGGGGAGACATGGGCATGATTGTAGGCAGAAAGGGAAGGGAAGAATGAAGCTAAGTGAGAGACTGGGGTTGATAAGGGGGGCAATCTGCTGGAGAAAACAGAATGAGATAGTATCACTTGTGCATGTAAAGGGGTTTGTCTTGGCAAGGAGCAGGGCCACCTCGTTATGTGAGACAAGGTTGAAGGAGATAATAGCAGAAGGCATCTGAATGATGTGACATTAAGAGGATGGGGAGAAGAGGAAGCTCACAGCAAATAACCTCATTTTTCAGTGAAATATAAGGCAAGATTGTCAACCAATAGAGTTGACAGAGGCAGAGCTGTGGAAGGTTTGAGGGTAGATGAAAAGATTTGGAAGAGCCACTTGGTGAGTGGCATAGTTAATTAGGGAGATGTAAAAGGATTGCCTTTTAGCAGTGAAGGCCCACTTGAGGTTATGCAACATAAATTTGTGATGCACCCAGTCATCATGGTTTCATGATTTTCTCCAGCTTTGTTCAGCTGTGCGAGTAGGAGCGAAGCTAGTAGATGGTGGGAATGATCCAAGGCTGAGGTTTGTCAAGGTAAGATTGGTAATAAGGTACGTGGAGAAGAGGACTTAAGAAGAAGATGGTATAGCGTTGAACTGGCTTAGGGTCAAGATGAGTCAAGAAGGCGAGTTTACCTAGTGCAGGAGTGATGGTCTGGGAGAGAATCAAGGGGCTGAGGGATTGGAGGTCATGATATAGAGGAAGAACAGGGTTTGGGGTTACAAAGCAGAGGAAAAGGTAGAATGATAATAGATTATGATCAGATGAAGGAATTTCAGAGTTTATGAACGTGGAAGTGGAGCATTTGTGGGTCATGGCAAGACCAAGGGAATAACACGTTAGGACCCTCCACTTTCAGGGGGAGACAAGGACAGGTCATGTGGCTGTAGTCTAAAAGCCTTCCCAAATTCTTTCTTTTCCTCAGGAATCGAACACCTGTAGTGGGGACGTTGACACCTGTTAGCTGGGAAGGAAGCACTTCCCCACTCCCACCCCTGCCAGGCCATGGGTGGCTGGCTTCCTGCCACCACTGCCTCCCTTGTTTCCTCTGGGCTAAGATTGGCAGGGCAGAGGAAGGTCAAGAAGCCAGAAACTGGCTATTTCAGCTCCTGAACATAGTCAATATTTGTCTTTCCAAAATCCTCTGTTCTCTGTGTCTGGAAAGGGAGGAGCACTGGTTGGTGCCAGCTCCTGGCCAGCCTGTCAGATGGGCTGGTTGCAACCTGGGCTTCCTGGCTGCCAGTCACCCAGGGAAAGGTGCAGTGGAGGCAGGAGAAGGATCCTCAGGCAGTGCTGATGACCATCCCCGTAGGCGGAGCGGCTACTTGCTGGGCACGATGTAGCAGCCACTGGCTTGTCATGATGCCTGAAGTTTCCCCTCTGTCACTTCCATTCTTCCAGCTTTACTTCCTGTCAAAATGCAAATCTGCTGGTAGGAATAGGGCAAAAAAACTCCAAATAACCATGTGAGCAACACTGTTAATTTGCTGTGTGACTTTGAGCAAGTTATTACTGCTCTCTGGGTCTTGGGTTTCCCGATCTGTAAAATAAGGGATTGGGGCTCAGTGGTTCCTCCAGCTCTGTGCATTCTGTGATTCAGTCATAGAAAGGCAGAGTGGCAGAGAGATTTTGTTCAATGCCCTCATTTTACAGATAGAGAAACTGAGTCCCAGAGCCAGGAAATGACTTGTCCGAAGTCACAGAGAATTAGTGGTAATTTTGGGACTAGAATTTTGAGATTAGAACTTGGCAGTCCTGACTTCCAGCACAGGGACTAGAACTGCTCAGTCCCATGGTCAGGCCCCAGTAGAAGGGCCAGGAGGGCATTCCTCCTCCCACTTCCTCTCCTTCTTCCCACCCTATCCAGGGAACCCAGCTGGACAGGACCAGACCCCAGGGCCTGGGGAAAACGTAAACAAAGGAAGCACATGTGGCTGCATTTCTCTTTAATTACCCAGGGGCTTCCTGAAGACTGCAAGAGGGGCTTGTGTGGGAGGGTTGAGGTGGGGAGTTCAAGGGGTGATGGCTTGGATGACCGACTGGCTCCTCAAAATCAAGATGTCTCAAGCAAAAGTCATCATCTCTCCCGAAGGCTTCCTCCTTCCAACTTTACTTTTTTTGTTGAAGGCATGACCATCCTTCTTACCAGCCCTGCTTGAAGCCTTGAAGTCAGCCATGGGGTAGTGGCAAGTGTTCTAGATTTAAAGTCAGGGATCCCGCTCTTCCAAATACTGGCTGTGCAACTTTGGGTAACTCATTTCTCTTCTTTGGATCTCAGTTTCCTAATCTGTAAAATGCATTGGTTAGACTAGATCAGAGATTTCTTTTTTTTTAAATTTTATTAATTTATTTTGATTTATCAATAATCACTTCCATATGCTTTTGAGTTTAAAATTTTTCTCCCCCTTTCTCCCCACCATCCTGTCCAAGACGGTGCACAATCTGATATAGGCTATACATTTACATTCCTATTAAACATATTTCACATTAGTGATGTTGTAAGTAAAAATTAAAACCAATAGGAGGAACCATCAGAAAGAGGAAACAAAACTCAACAGAAGAGAAAAAAAAATAGCAATTCAACTTCCGTAGTTCTTTCTTTGGATGTGGATAGCATTTTCCATCATAAGGCCTCTGGAGATGTCTTAGATCCTTGTATTGGAAGAGTTAAGTTTATCAATATTAGTCATCACACAGCGTGGCTGTTGTTGTGTACTATGTTCTCCTGGTTCTGCTCACTTCACTCAGCATCAGACCATCCAAATCTTTCCAGGTTTTTCTAAAGTCAGCCTGTTCATCATTTCTTATAGCACAATAGTATTCCATTACATTCATATACCACAACTTGCTCAGCCATTCCCCAGTTGATGGGCATCCTCTCAATTTCCAATTCTTTGCCACCACAAAAAGAGCTGCTATGAATATTTTTGTACATGTGGGTCCTTTTCCCATTTGTATGTAGATCAGAGATTCTTAACTCTGTGTGTGTGTGTGTGTGTGTGTGTGTGTGTATGTGTGATGGACCCTATGGCGGTATGGACTCCTCAGAATGTTTTTAAATGCATAAAATACAGAAAATGCAAGATTACAAAGGAAAGCAAATGCTAGTGAAAATAAAGATGTATTTTTTTTTCCCCATCCATGTTCACTGATCCCTTAAAATCTATCCTCAGACTCCTTGGGGGAAATGAAGGGGATAAAAACTCTTGGACTAGATGATCCCCAAGATTCCTCTCAGTTTTAACCTCTATCTAAATTTGTCTCCTCTCTCAAGCTTCTCCCCCTGTCCCCCTGCCCTACATTCACTAATTTACTAAGTTGGATCGTGACTTTATCCACTCCAACAGTCACCCATGCCCTCTCCACCTTTATGATTCCTGTCTTTGTCCTCCCTTAAATCCTTCAAGGTGAGTCTGCCTGAAGTGCTGGAGGCCCACAAGCCATCTCTTGGTTGTCCCTTGGTATGGATATGGGATTGGCCTTCCTCCTTTACTTTCAGGCTACTTCCCATTCTGGTTTCATTTATAGCAAGCTCAAGATTATACTCGTCAGTTCCTCCAGTATTATATCCACTCATTAGTCATTGGACAAGGATCTCATATTAAAAGTACTGATAGCTATGTTGGTACTTCCAGGTGGTGTGGTTCTTAGCACCCTGCCTGTGCTCTCTTTCACCTGTCTGTCACTGTCACTGCAGAAGGGGAAGGGGTCCACATAGGACTGTACTTTTCTGTTTTGTTTTTTTTTTAATGGGTTACCAAAGTCAAATAATTCATTTACAAATTGTGAGCCCACTGGAGAGGACTCTGTCCACACTTAACTAGTCCAGGGCTCAGAAAATGAGCATAAAATGTAGCCAGGACCATACTCAAAGCCTTTCTAGCTTGGTAGGACCTTCTAGAACCTTCCCTCTGACACAGCCTTTAAGAACCTAAGATCACCTACATGCCATGGTGATGGAGAAAATGTTAATAATGTAATGTGAGCTGGTTGTTAAACATTAACCAGCACAGCCCTACCGAGGACAAACTATTTTTAAATAATTATTTTTATTTTTTTAGTTAACAAGCATTTGCAATTAACCTGTCCCCTCCCACTATTCCCTCTTGAGCAAACTGAAAAACAAAACAAAACAAAAACCCCCAATCCCTCAATACATCACCACATAGTTGACAAGACAAATTCCCATGTTAGCTCTGTCCCCAAATGCCTGTTTCTACATTTTAAGTTCATTGCCTTCTGTCAGGAGATAAGTGGTATGTTTCATCTTCATTCTTTTGGAGTCATGATGTATCTTTGGGTTGATGCGAGTTCTGAGGTCTCTTAAGGTTGTTTTCCTCTAAAATGTTAAATTGTTCTCCTCTGTTTATTTCACTCTGTTATCAGTTCATAAAGGCCTTCCCAGCTTCCTCTAAAACCGTCTATTTTATCATTCCTTATGGCACAATAATATTCCATTATTTATATGCCACAATTTGTTTAGCCATTCCTCAATAGGAGGATATCCCCTAGGTTTCCAAGAAAGAGGCTGCCATAAATATTTTTGTACATGTTTAAGCTCTTGGTTGAAATCTAAACTGCTTAGCCTGGCATACAAGACCTTTCCCAAATTGGCCCTAGCCACCCTTACCTGCCATTACTCATTTCATAACTCACAGAGTCTCAGAGTGGCAAAGGACCTCAGAGGCCATCTAGTTCAATATTTATCTGGGCAGGTATCTCCTCTATAACATTCCTGGCTAGTGGCTATCCTGTCTCCCCTTGAAGAAAAAACTTCCCATGGTAGAAGCCCAGTACTTCTCCAGACAGTCCATTCCACTTTGGGATAGCTCTACTTATTAAGAAGTCTTCCCTTATATTAAGCTGAAATCTACCTCCCTGTAGCTTCTACCCATTGCTGCTAGATGGAAAAAGTCTAATTTTCTTCCTTATAAGAATCCTTCAAATATTTGAAGTCACCAGGATCCTAAGATTCAGAACTGGAAAGGGTCATCATCAAGTCTATCTCAATTACTGCGACCTCTTCATTTCACAGGGGACAAAATTAGTCCTTGAATGGTGAAGCATCTCACCCAAGGTCATTATGTCTTCCCAGGTCTTATTTTGTTAGGTGATACTTCCAAGTTCCTTCGCAAACCCTCATGTGACATGGTTTCAAGTCCCTTTAATAGTCCTGGTCATCTTTCTGCATAGTTTGTCCATTTTCCTCCTAGAAGATGTCATAGAACTCAACAGGTATGGTTCAGAGGAGGGGATGCTACATTTGGGATCAGAAGAACTGGCCAACTCTCCATCTGTGACCCTATAATCTATGCAGCTGTGATTTTATGATAAAGCAGGAGTTCCCTGGGATTGCGTAGGTAGGTTAAGAGCAGAACTGGGGCCACAGCCTGCAGGATGATGGCCAGGACCATTAAAGGGACTTGAAGCCGCGTCAGTGAGGACTGGTGAAGGGATTTAATCGTTCTGGACCCGAGTGTCCTCATCTGTCTCATCTATAAAATGGTGGGATTGACCCATATGGCCTCTCAGGTTCCTTCTAGTTCAGAATCTGTGCTCCTTTGACAGCCTTCATTTTGGATGCTTGGCTTCCGCTCCGGCCGGTTAGTGACCTGCATAGTAATGTCACCTGGCATAGACTTAGTTTTTTTTTTTTTCTGACTGCCATATCACTCTGATGATTCATATTGATCTTTCAGTCCACTAAAACCCTCAGCTCTTTTTCACAGGAACTGATTGCTACCTTGCCATGGGCTATAAATAGAATAGCTATCTATCTTGTGCTTGTGGAGTTGAGTTCTTGAACCTGAGCATAGGGCTTTCTCTCTCTCTCTCTCTCTCTCTCTCTCTCTCTCTCTCTCTCTCTCTCTCTCTCTCTCTCTCTCTCTCTCTCTCTCCCCCCATATATATATATATATATATATATATATATATATATATATATATATATATTCTTTTTTTTTTTTTTTGGTGAGGCAATTGGGGTTAAGTAACTTGCCCAGGGTCACACAGTTACTGAGTATCATATGTCTGAGGCCAGATTTGAGCTCAGGTCTTCCTGACTCCAGGGCCATGCAATATGTTACTATTAAATGCCATCTTTTATATTTGTCTCAACAGGAATGTTAAATTCAGTTAAGCAAATAATTTACTGAACACCTGCTGTAGAATCGCAGAATTGTACAGTCAGAAAGCGTATAGGAGTCAAACATGTCCAGACCCTGACTGAAGCTGAATCCTTTTCCAACAAGTGATAGTCTAACCCAGGGGTGTGGACCCTATGGCCTCCAGGCCACATGTGGCCCTCTAGGTCCTTAAGTGCGGCCCTTTGACTGAATCCAAACTTCACAGAACAAATCCTTTTATTAAGGGGATTTGTTCTGTGAAATTTGAATTCAGTCAAAGGGCTGCACTTGAGGACCCAGAGGGCCACATGTGACCTTGAGGCCACAGGTTCCACACCCCTGGCTCTGCTTGGTGACTCCAAGTGACGGGGTGCTTACTAAACCTGTCCCCCTCCCACAATTATCTTGTATCTATTTGGTACCTACCTATATGTAAAATAGGGGGCGGCTTTTTCAGATTTTGAAGATTTTACTGATTAAAAGGGGGTTGGACCAAGACAAATATAACTTGTTTGTGTGAGAAACACTAAGAAAGCAGCCCATAGAGATAAGGCACGTATTCTGGGTAAGGACAGCAGTAATCTCCTTTTCCCAGCATCTAATTTGCTTATGACTGATAGGGGAACTTTGATAGTTGTGAGTTGGGAAATCCTGAAGCCCAGAACTGTTCTGTGATTATTGGACAAATGCACATGGCCTGGTTGCCCTTAGCTGGCAGAAATGAGATTTGGTTAATCACTATGAACTAGGGAAGGGATACAGCTTTGGGCCAATAAAGTAGGTTTAAGAATAAACCTCAGAGCCTGGGGGAAGAAAGGCTCTACCTCTCTCCTCACTACCACCTGCTGCCTGGAAGCTGGAAACCCCCTTGGAGTCCAGCCAAAAGATCAGGACTGGAAAAATGTTGGAAATTCCAAGCTGAGGGTACTGCCGTTTCTGAAAAAAGTGCAGCACTTCTCTGAATTGATAGCCTACTCATTAGTGAACTTGTTAATGGATTGTGCTGTAAGCTTTTGTATGGATTGTTCTGAAGGAAAAGGAAAGGTGTCAAGGCGTGCAGTTCCAGAAGTCTCAGCACATGGGCGAGCGTCTAAGGCCACATTCGAACTCTGATCTTCCTGACTCCAGGCCTGGCACCCTTATCTACTGCACCAGCTCCTGGTTGAAATGCTAGATTACAATTATTCCTGCTTTGCTTTTTGTTCAGTTAATGTTTTGGCTAAGAGTTAATGTAGTCTGATTTGTTGCACGCCGAAAGGGACTTAGAAACTGCAGATGGAAAACCTGAGTTTAAATGTGGCCTCAGACATTCAGCTGTGTGACCCTGGACAAGTCACTGCACCACTGTGCCTCAGTTTCTTTAACTGTAAAATGGAGATGGTCATAACATCTACCACCCAGGATTGTTGTGAGGATCAAATGAAATAGTAAGTGCTTAGCACAGTGCCTGGCACACAGTTAGTGCTTAGTAAAGCTTTGTTCTCTTCCCTTCTCCCTTCCCCTCTTCTTTACTGCATGACATTCACATCATCCTTCAAGGCCCAACTTAAATCCAGCCTCTTCCTGTAAGCCTTCCCTGACTGCTCTAGCTCACAGGACTCTCTCCCTGCCCTTTGAGCCCCTGCTACCCTGGCTATCTGCGCCCCTCATTCATCCCTTGGCACATTCCGCCTTGCATGCCCCTTTCCACTACTATATGGGCATGGCAGGGTCCATCCCATCTACCTCTTTTATAAAGTGCTTGAACAGGGGAATGGTTTTCTCATTAATCTTTGTATCCTCAGGGCTCAGAGCTGGCTTAGAAACATCTTGATATAGTAGGAAAAAGACTAGATTTGTAGAAGGTCTGGGTTCAAATCCTGGCTTTGCTATTTAATTATCCATGTGACCCTGGGCAAGTTGTTATAGAAATGAGAACCTAACTTCTCTGGGTTTCACTTTCCTCATCTGTAAAATGGGCTAGATGATTGCTAAGGTCCCTTTTCACTCTAAGTCTATGATCCTTTTTTTCCCAATTAAATCATTACCTATTGGCATCCCTCAAAGTCCTGTCCTAGGGTTCTTCTCACCAGGGAGCAATCCTACAAATCATGCCCCCTACTCAGAGTACCCTCCTGTTCACTGTCCACTCAGATCTGTCTGCCTCCTCCTGAGCTGATCTGTTTTGTTTTTTTTAATTTAAATTTTTATTTTTAGGCGGTTGGGGTTGAGTGACTTGCCCAGGGTCACACAGCTAGTGAGTGGCAAGTGTCTCATCTGAGTCAGGATTTGAACTCAGTTCCTCCTGACTCCAGGGCTGGTATTCTATCCACTGTGCCCCCTAGCTGTCCTGGCTGCACTGTGTCTTCCATAAAACCTACCCACCAATCCTTCTCACTAATTCACATGTTGGCTGCTAGCCCTGTGACTTTGACTACCTTCCTAGCAGTCAGAGCTGTACAAAAATGGGGTGGGCTGCCTTCTGGGGGAAGGGGGAAGGGTAAGCTTCCCATCACTTGGGGGGGTCCTCAGCTAGAGACTGAAGACAATTTATTTGAGGGGATTGATTCTCCCTCAGGGACAGATGAGATCAGATACCTTCTGAGGTTCTTTCAAGCTCAGATTCTGCAAATCATGGCACACCCCTGAGCCTCAGTTTCTCCACCTGTAAAATGGGAATGACAATAATAGCACCCACCTTTCGTGGTCGTTGGGAGGGTCAAATGGGACAATACTTGTAAAGTGCTTTGCAAATCTTAAAGCGCTATAGAAATGCTTGATGATGATGATGATGGTGATGGGATACATAGTCCTGTGATGGCACCTGGGGGTCTACAACACTAGGGGAAGACACAGCCTTCCTCCCAGAAATGTGCAATGACACAGGTGTGAAAGAGCAATAGAAGATAACAATAGAGAAGCTGCCCTAAGGCTGTGTGTAGTCATAGTCAGCTGAGAGACAAGAAGGGACCTTAGAGAGCAGAGCCCAATTTTGCAGACGGGCAGAAGTCACTAGGCAAGGTCACGGGGTGAGGAAGAGGCAGAGCTGGAATTTGGACCCAGGTGTCCCTGATGGCCAGTCCGACCCTCCTTCAGCTCTTCCACGACTGTAAAGCCTAGTCCTGGGGGACGGCTTCTGAATTTGTGTGTTTTCTTTCCTCTTGCAAACAAGGCCCGGACAACGTGCTCATTGCCCACCGTGGCCCTGTTCAGCATGGGGATCGAAGGGAGAGAGAGAGGGCTGGGCCCCAGAGGGGGGGCGCGGTGAGGAGCGGCGGGAGGGGCAAGAAGTTGGTGAAGGCTCGGGGTTGGCAGATCCCGGCCCTTGGCCTGCTGAGAGTTTCTGGGATCCCGTAAATTTCGTTAGGAAGAAAAAAAGGGAAAGCAAAGGTCTCCTGGCTCAAGTCCAAGGGAGGAGCTCGTACCCCCCAGGAAGCTGGCCTTACCCGAGTGACGCCCAAGCTCCTCGAATGGATTCTCTTTCTTTAAACACACGCTTATTTTTATTTCTGTCCGGGGCAAAGTCTAGCCTTTGCTGGAAGGTGGCACCTGAGTTTAGGGGCTGGGGCACTGAAAAGGTACAGGGAGTGGCCTGGGACCTGTTGGTGATTGGTCTGAGCAGAGTCAGAGACATCCATGGGGGGCGGGGGGGGGGGCGGGGAGCCCTAGGAACCTGGAGGGTAAGAGGACTGACTGAAGAAGGGGGAAAGAGTTCTGGACTGGGAAATCATGTTGTAGTAAGACTGAATGATAATAATAATAGCTAGTGTTTACATAGCACTTTAAGGTGTGCAAAGCACTTTACACATTAACTCATTTAAGGTGCTATTATTATCCCCATTTTACACATAAGGAAGCTAAGGCAGAGAGAGATTAAGTGACTTAGCCAGGGTCTCATTGCAAGTAACTATCTGAGGTGGGATTTGAATTCAGGTCTTTTTGACTAGAGGCCCAGCCCTTTATCTACTTTTCTACCTCACTTCCTATTTAGAAGGGGAAGGGACCTTAGAAATCATCTAGTCTGAATTTAATTCCCACAGAGGTCACAGAAACTTTCTGAGCCTCAGCTTCCTCAGCTGTAAAATGGGAATAACATTTGCATTCCCTGCCTCTCAGTCATGAGGAAAGCCTTCTGTGAGCCTTGGAGTGAAAAATAGGGATTTTTACCATCGTCTACCCCTCATTTTCCTGATAAGAGAGGGGGAGCAATTTGTCCAAAATCATACAGATATCAAGCAACAGGGCCAAGGGTTGAACTTAGATCATAGGATCATATAGTTAGGGCTAGAAGGGAGTTTAGAGGTCATTTAGTTGAACCCCCTCATTTTACAAATAAGAAAACTGAAGTCTCGATTTACAGATGAAGAAAGAAGAGTTAAGTGACTTGCCCAAGGTCACACAGATGGGATTTGAACTCATGGCTTTTTAACTTTAAATCCAAAACTCTGTCCTCCAGCTTCAACTGCATGACTCCTTTCACATAGCATTTAGCATACGCCATATACTGTATGCCATATATCATATACCTTTTGCCATATAACATCACAGGGTCATGAGCCTCACAACTCTGACCTTGGGTGTCTCTGTGACCTTGACTGGGCTTTACCCACTGTTGAACAGGGAGACTTCCTCTCCTTCTCTACCTTTGGATCAGTTTGCTACTTGTTTCTTTGTTAAAAAAAAGTACTTTATAACTGTTCTTTATTATTATTATCACTTCTTCCCTGAATGCCTTTCCCCCCTTCCTTCCTCCATCTAAGTCCTCCCCAACCTTCAAGGCCCTGCTTCCATCCCCATCCTTCTCTGACTACCTGCTTGCAGCAATCTCTCTTCTCTTAGCTACCAATCTTAGGGCTGGAAGGGACCTCAGAGGCATTGAATCAACCTATAATTGCTTTCTCTGCTCCTCAGTTTCCTCATCTGAAAAATTAAGGTGTTGGAATTGAACCTTTAGTCCTAGAGTCAATACTGTCCTGTATTCTTCTCAGATTGTTCTCTGTGTTCACATTGTCTCCTGGCTGGAGCACCACAGAAGGGCTCTCTTCCTTCTGTGTATTTTCACCTGATACTTCCTGTTAGCCTGGCCCAGGACTTTACAGGGAGTTCAGTGAAGATTTGCCGATGGATTCGTGGAAAGCCCGTGTGACCTGGGGCAAATCCTTTGCCTTCTGGGCCTCAGTCCCTCTGGTTCACTCTAAGGCCTCTTCTAGTGCTAAATCCTATGATCCCAAACATCTTACTGGAAAGAAACAGATGGTTATACTCAACAACGGAAGTATAAATGGTTCGGAATGCTTGAATCTGCTAATTGTTCTTCTGTCTTGATCGGTCACCAGCATAAAAAGGTCAAAGACGAGAGGGACTGTTCCCAGTTTACTGTTATGGAAATAGCATTGACTTTGGAGTTCAAATCCCACCTCTAATGATTAATTCCACCTCTACCCGTCTGATCTAGGGCACATCACTTAGCATGCCTGGGCCCAAGTTTCCTCATCTGTATAATGAGAAAGTGGTTAGATTATATAATCTTTACACTCTATTCTATGTGCTAAGTCACAGTCAAACTCTGTGAGGCAGAGATGGATAAAATGACCTTCTGAAGCTCCCTTCCTAGGCATGGTACACTTGGGGACACACACACACACACACACACACACACACAACACACACACACACACACACACACACACACACACACCCCCTTCAAAATCTGTGGGTTTAGCCTTCCTTAGCTTCATCTTCCTGTGTGACTCGGTGTCTCCAGGGCCATTGACTCCTCTCTATTAATAACCGGACAGAGTAGGGAACAGTTAATGACCACCAGCTGCCTCCATCTCCCCCAGGAGATAAGAGCATGTTCATTTTCCCAGGTCCTGGTTAATCTCTCTTTAAATAGGGCTCCAGATCTCTGTTTATAGTAACAAGGGTGGGAAGGGATTTGCTGGTGTTTACTCCACCTTCCTGCTCTCTCCTCTCTCCCCATAAATAATCTTATAAGGAAGGCACTGAAAGTCCACTGGCTCACCCTCACTGGGCTACATCAGCCAAAAGTAGCACAAGGGAGTTTGCTAAAGTCATTGCTATGGAGAGAGTGCTGGACCTGTGGTCAGGAGAACCTGAGTCTGAGCCCTATTTCAGACTCTTACTAGGTGGATGACCCCAGCCAAGCAAACATCCAATGTAGAGCCCAAACAGAAAAAGGATTCCATGTAAATGGTGAAATATTCCAGATAGATTCAAAATGATGTAGTCCACAAACTGGAGTACTGAAACGTCATGGAGCCTGCCAAATGAGATTCGTGACTACTTGGGAATTTGGCCTAACACTCCACACAGAAAAAGCCAAATGGTTGAGGAATATCTTTTGTCCAGGCTATGGTATACAGTCTGTTGAGATGTCCTGTCAGGACATATATCTAGGATAGGCATACCCTTTACCTTGAAGGACCTTGGCTGCCTGGCTATAAGAGCTGGCTGAAAACTGACAACTGGAGTGCCTTGAATTCTCTTTCCCCCTCCCCTGGAGACACCAGGGCTCTTCCAGGCTACATCCAGAGGAAGAGCGACATAGCTGTTCACATCGTTTAGGTGAGCCGAGAGTCACCAACTATAACCAGCTATAACACCAACTGTAGATAGAATATACAGATATTTGCAACTAGCCTTCCCCATTCCTAGATTAGACTCCTAACTGGTGGAACACTTGGGCAAGAAACTGATGTTTGAGAGCATAGACTGCTTCTAGAATGTTTAAAGAGTGATGCCTCTCAACAGGATACTGAAAACCCTCACCAGTGCAAATTGGCTCAAAGGAGTTTTCAATCAGCTGAAGTTATTTAGGCACCATACCTATTAAAGGACTTGCCTCACATGTTGGGCAACCTTCTGAGAAGCCCCTCAGCTTTCTAATGTCAGTTAAATGGACCGAGAACAGGAGTTGGCGACCTTTCAGAAGTGGCATGCCGAGATACCTGACCTTCCTTGTCTGTGGTGTGGATGGGGGTGGGAGGAGAGCTGCCGGGGACACTCCAGGACAATACTAGGCTGAGCTTTAGCAGATAGGAACACTGAAGAGAGACCAGCACATCCTTTTAATATCAAATATTCATGTCAGGGGTCACATAAGAGTATTGTTACCCCACTCCTTTATATGTCCAGCAGTCAGTTGTGGGACTAAAGGTCAGGAGAAGGGCTAGAAACGTGTGTGTGTGTGTGTGTGTGTGTGTGTGTGTGTAAAAAAAAACCGCACACACATACATAAATGTTCTACACAAATGACTCACATATGTGATATACATATATGCGATTTGTGTAGAAAAGATAATTGAACTCATGAGAACAAATGAAATCCCTAAAGGACAGAGTATAGCAAAAGAAAAGAAAGAGAAAGGACCCCTCAAGATACTGGAGTGAATGACGGAAGAACAGCTGAGCTTTCATACAGTTATTCCAGCAGGAAAGAAAAATATAGCACTAGATTGAGTAATGGTGAGGAAATTCAAAAAGAAAAGACAGGGGCAGCTAGGTGACACAGTGGATAGAGCACTGGCCCTGAAGTCAGGAGGACCTGAATTCAAATCCGGCTTCAGAGACTTGACACTTACTAGCTGTGTGACCCTGGGCAAGTCACTTAACCCCATTGCCTAGCCAAAAAAAGAAAAGAAAAGAAAAAACAGTGAGTGCATTTTTCCAGCCCAGATCCATACTGTACAAAGAGGAAGCCAGAAGCCCCAGGGTACTAGCAGAGAGATCCAGCCAGAAAAGTCTAACCCAGTACGTGGATTGAGGTGACCCAGGGAAAACCTGGAGCCTGCTCTTGTGTCCCTGAGGTTGAGTGTGGGGCAAACCTGGAGCACCTGGAGTCTGCAGCAGTATCTCTCTGACCCTGGAGTGGAGTCAGGAACCTGAAAAGTTCAGACTGGGAAGGCAGCAATCAGACTACATCCTGATCTGATCAGACCATGGGGCTCTGAAAATCTATAGCTTGCTAGCTTGAACTGAACGTGAGGTTTTTGAAGAGCACAGTGCTTAGTATCCAAAGGAAACATGGCAAGACCCCAGATAATATAGATCAGGGCCAAATAAAACTCCATAATTCCTTCCACAAGTGCATAGACTGGCCCTTGCACAAAATTCCAATCCAGCAAATCAAGCTGGAAAAATGAGTAAGCAAAGGAAGACACCAACAATAAAGAAATATTAAGGATCCAGAGACATCAAAGACACAAATCCAGAAGAAGGGAATAACACCACAGTATCTACAAGTAAAGCCTCAAACAAAAATAGAGGTAGGAGAAATGAAGCAAGAGTTAAAAAATAACATTCTAAATAAATAAGAGGTCTAGAGGAAAGAATTGGAAGGAGACTAAAAGTACGACAGATACAAAACCTTGTACAAGCAATAGACTCCATGAAAATTAGAATGAACCAAATAAAATTCAATGACTCTAAGAACTAATCAATAACTAATAGAACAACCAATAGAACAAAATCAAAGGACTAAAAAAAAATAGAAGAAAATGTAAGGCATATCTTATCAGAAAGAATTGATCTGGAAAATGGATCAAGGAGAGATAATCTAAGAATCATGGGACTACCTGAAAACCACAATGGGGGGAAAAAAGGCCTGGATGCCATATTTCAAGAAATTAGGGGTGAAAACTGCTAAAACTTATTAGAACCAAAGGCCAAAGTGAAAATGGAAAGAATACACTGGTTATTTGGAAGACTTCCCAAAATGAGAATTCCTAGGAATGTCATAACTAAAATCCAGAGCTTCCAGGTCAAAGAAAAAATGCTACCAGATTGCATGAGACTTGGCAGCTAACATTTTAAAGAAGTGTAGAGCTTGTAACATGATATGTTGAAAAGGAAAAGACAAAGGCTTACAAGAATGTCTTATCCAGAAAAATTGAGTATTATCCTACAGGAGAAAAAATGGACCTTTAATGAAATGAGCATTCCTGATGAAAAGTCCAGATCTTTGTTGTTGTTTAGTCATTTTTCAGTCATGTCTGAGTCTTTGCAACCTCTTTTAGGGTTTTCCTGGCAAAGATACGGGAGTGGTTTGCCATTTTCTTCTCTAGCTCATTTTACGGATGTGGAAACTGAGGCAAATATGGTGATGTGACTTGCCCACAGCCACACAGCTAGTAAGTATCTGAGGCCAGATTTGAACTCAAGAAGAGTCAACTCCAGGCCCAGCACTCTATCCACTTTGCCACCTAGCTGCCCCCAGATCTGAGTAAAAACTTTAAAATGCAAGTATTTGAGTCAAGAAAAATACAGAAAGGGAAATATATTTGAACACTTGGAAGGAATTATGTTCAATTATGTATTATTTATTTATTATTATTATTTTTTGCTTTTTGGTGAGGCAATGGGGGTCAAGTGACTTGCCTAGGGTCACACAGCCAGCAAGTGTCAAATGTCTGAGGCTGAATTTGAACTCAGGTCCTCCTGACTCCAAGGCAGGAGCTCCATCCACTGCGCCACCTAGCTGCCCTATTATTTACATTCTAAAAGGGAGAAAAGAAACAAATGTCCCTTCAAAGCCATAATGTCTTCAAGGGTAATCGTGGAGGCAGCTAAAAAAAAAAAGGTGGGGATGGTGGTTTGATGAGCTAAAGAGAAGAAAGAAAAGGTAAGGGAAAAGAAATATATTAGGGAAGAAAGGGGGTGGAACTTAGCATCTAACATTATCTATTAGAAATGAATGACTCGGGGCAGCTAGGTGGTGCAGTAGATAGAGCACCGGCCCTGAAGTCAGGGGGACCTGAGTTCAAATGTGGCCTCAGACCAAACACTTGACACTTACTAGCTGTGTGACCCTGGGCAAGTCACTTAACCCCAATTGTCTAAAAAAGCAAGAAAAAAAAATGAACGACTAAAAACAAAACAAAGACCCAACAACAACAACAAGAAAAGAGACAAATGGCTCTTGTTCATACATATTTGAATCATTTGTACTTGGTTATCAATTTTTTAGCAGAGAAACTTGTTGCAAAGATATTCTCCTAGTTCTTTCCTTTATAGTTATAGCTGCTTTGATTTTGTTTGTACAAAAATTTAATTTTATATAATCAACACTACCCATTTAACTTTCTGTGATTCTCCCTATCATGGAAGGTGACTTTTATTTTCCCAAATAAGTTGTAAAACTGAAAGGCAGGACAGAAATAAGTACAGACCAGTTGACCACTCTAACAGTGTAGTAGTGTTCTGGTCTTTCCAAAACTCTTGCAACATTGACTATTTTCATTTTTGTCATCTTAATCAATTTTCTGGGTACAACATAAAACGTTAGGCTTATTTTGCTTTACATTATTATTTGGAGCATTCTGATTATGTAATATGATTGTTATGTGATGTGATTGTTACTAGTTGACAATTATTATTAATAGTTATTATATTATTAATTATTAATTAGTTTTATTAATTATTATTAATAGTTGACAGTTCTTCTTTTGAGAACTGTTTGCTTCTATCCTTTGGCCACGTCTCTAATGGTTTTTGGCATCATATTTTTCTTCTAATTGTCTTTATGTGTATTGGATATCAGACTATTATCAGAGATGTTTGACACAAATTTTTTTTCTCAGTTGAATGCATCCCTTATCCTTTAACTTTGTTCACGCAAAAGCTTTTCAATTTCATGTAATGAATTCTATGCCTTGTGATAAGAATTCACACTTAATAATAATAATACTGAATATTATAATACTGAAAGGTATATAATCTTTTTCTATTTAATTTTTATGGATGACTTTTAATATTCAAATTACTTGTCCATTTTGAAATTTTTGTGGTATATAGAATGGCATTCCAGTTTTTCTAAGCAGTTTTTGTTAAATGGGGGAAATAATTTATGTTTTGAGGTTTATTGGACTCTAGGTTATTGAGTTCCATTATTTCTGATTCTTCTTTGTCTAGTCTGTTCCATTGATCTACTTTTCTGTTTTTTAATCTGTACTAAATAGGTTTGAAGAATAATGATTTATGGTAGAATTTGAGATCTGTAAGGGCTATTCTTCTTTTATTCTTCCTTTCCCCTCCTCCCCCCATTATCTTCCTTGAGATTCTAGGCCCTTTCCCCCTCCAAATAAATTGTCATTATTTTGTCTAACTCTATAAGAAATCCCTTTGGCAGTTGATTGGTATAACACTAAATCTGTAACTTAATAATGTGTCATCTTTTTTATTGTATTGAAGAGAACCAGCCATGAACACTAAATATATCTCCAATTATTTAAGTCATCCTTTGTTTCTTTAAAGAACATTTTGTGATTCTGTCTATACAAATCTTGATTGTGCCTTTGGTAGGAGGACTCCCAGCTATTTTATGTAATTTTGTACTTATTTTAAATGGGACTTCCTTTTATATTATATAGAACATATTATTAAAAGGAATTGCTTGTGAACATTTTTATAGTATTTTATTTTTTCTGTTACATGTAAGGACAATGTTAAACATTCAATTTTTTAAAGAAAATTTTGCTTTAAAAGTTTTTCCCCTCTTTCTCTTCCCTCCCCCTCCTTAAAACAGTAAGCAATTTGATGTAGGTTATATATATGTAATCATATAAAACATTTCCATATTAGTCATAATATGAAAGAAGAAACAGTTTGCAAAAAAAAATTATGATTTGCAAAAGGAAAAAACCATGAAAACAATAAAGAAAGTGAAAATAGTATGCTTTGATCTGCATTCAGACTCCATCAGTTCTTTCTCTGGATGTGGATAGCATTTTCCATCATGAGTCTTTTGTAATTGTCTTGGATCATTGTATTGTTGAGAAGAGTGCTAAGTCAATTATAGTTGATCATCACACAGTGTTGCTGTTACTGTGTACAATGTTCTCCTGGTTCTGCTCACTTCACTCAGCCTCAGTTCATGTAAGTCTTTCCGGGTTTTTCTGAAATCTGCCTGCTTGTCATTCCATAGCACAATAGTATTCCATTACAATAATATACCACATCATGTTCAACCATTCCCCAATTGATGGGCATCCCCTCCATTTCCAATTCTTTGCCGCCACAAAAAGAGCTGCTACAAATATTTTTGTGCATGTAGGTCCTTTCCCCTTTTTTAATGATCTGTTTGGGATACAAACCCAGTAGTGGTATTGCTAGATCAAAGGATATGCACATTTTTGTAGCCCTTTGGGCATAGTTCCAAATTGTTCTCCAGAATGGTTGGATCAGTGGCTTGTGACCATTTTGAAGGAAAGTTGTGATAAAAGTCACAGAACCTCAGAATTAGAAGGGACCTTTGAGGCCAAAAACCATACTTAACTGATATTCTTTATAACATCCTCAATGAGTACTCAAACAGAATTTGCTTGAAGATTTCTAATGATGGAGAACTCATTGCTTCCTGAGGCAACCCACTCCACTTTTAGACTAATTTAATCCTTAGAGGTATTTTAAGAAAAACACTGACAAATGGAGTCTACAGTAACCAGTACAGTGAGGGGACTGGATGCCACATTATCAAGGATTGATTGAAGGGTTCTTAAGTGTGAAGAAAAGAAGACTAGGGTAAGGGGAATATGAAAATTGTCTTCAAGTATTTGAAGGGCCGTCGTGTGAAGAGACATAAGGCTTGTTTAACTTGGTCCCAATGGGCAGACCTAGAAACAGTGATTAGAAGTTCCAAGGAAGCATATTCCAACATGATAAAAAGAACATTTTGCTAACAATAGAAGTTGTCATAAAATGGAATGGGCAGCTTTAGGAAAGAGTGGTTGGAGGTGTTTATTTGGACACTGAATGATCACTTGTAGCGTAGATTCCTGATCATATGCGGGTTGAACTAGATGCCCTCTGAGATGCCTAATCATTATAGTCTATACATCAATTACTCAAAGAGTAAAGGCAGAGGGGAGGGCCAAGTATCCTAGCACTGGGATTCAGTGAAGATCATACAAAGACATGGAGGGGCTGGGATTTGTGTTAATGATGTGATCATGAATCTTGAAGCATTGAAGCAAATAAACTTTAAAAACAGCATTTTAGATTGAGTGTAGGCAACAGTGCCATACCATCTGAAGGCAGATCTTTAGCAATATTGTACCCTCTCAGTGGTGCCTCATCCCTTAATGTCAGTAGTCCAGGTTCATGCTTTTCCTCTTTCACCCTCCCTCCTCTCCAAGTCTGCTTTCAGGAGAGGCACTGATTTGGAGTCAGATTTGGGTTCAAGTCTGCCTTTGACACTTGTTAGCTTGTGACCTCAGCCAAGTCAACTCAATTCCCTGGCCTCCATTTTTCCATCCCTAAAAGGAGGAGTTTTGACTAGATGGTCTCTAAAGTCCCTCCCAGCTCTGGTTTTCTGTGTTCTAATGTTCTTTCCAGTTCTGCTGTTCTCTGTTCTAAGGTCCCTTCCACCTCTAATATTTGTGATCACTCACAACACACCCTCCCTTTAGGTTGGAATCCCAGCTTTGGTACTTTCTAGCTATGTGTCCTTTGGCAAGTCCCTTAAAATCTCTTTGCCTTCAGTTTCCTCGTTTACAAAATGAGGCTGTTGGACTGGATGACCTCTAAGTTCTTCTTGCTCTATATCCTATGGTTCTAAGTGCTGATGGAGAAATTGCAGTTAGCGGCTAGGGAGAAGACGTTTTGCCCAAGTTGGATCCCACATCATGCTATGCAGCCTGTAGCCAGCCAACCCTGCCTCAGGGCTTAGTTCTTTGGGGAAATGAGGGCATTTTATAATCATTTTGTTGCTCTTCCTACAAATGCATGTTATTCCCTACAAATGCATGTTATTCCCAAGGACCATGCATCCCTCTTTCCTCCCTCCCCTCCTCTGTAGAGTCATTATTTTCTATAGAAGGAGAATTCATCCCTCATCTCCTTGACCTGGTTATCTGTGTCTGCCTGTCTCACTCCTCAGAGACAGAAGTCACCGGAGGAGGCAGGCCAATGCTGGGCAAGGGGGCAGCCACTTTTCTGCTTGCAGTTCCATGTAGTGGAAAGGGCAGATACAGATACACTCAGAGGATGTTGGTTCTAATCTTGGCTCCGCTACTTACTAGCTGTATGACCCTGAGCAAATCTCTTTCCTTTTCTGGACCTCCTTATCTATAGAATAAAGGAGTTGTATTTGATGATTTCTAAAGTTGTTTAAGCTCTGACATGCTCTGTCCATAGTCCCTCCCAGCTCTGACATTTTCTATGTTCTCTGTTCTTAAGTCCCTCCCAGCTCTGAACTTCTCTGTTCTGAGGTCCCTCCCAGCTCTGATATTCTCTGTTCTCTGCTCTTTCATCCTAGCTCTAAATCTTCTGCCTTCCCACCTTTCCAGTCTCCTTATACTTTATTTCCCTTGTGACTGACTGACTCCACAAGGACTTGCAATTCCTCACACATGATGCTTCCTCTGCCACCTTTGTGCCTTTGTTCTGTCCACCGTAGCTGGACTTCTCTGGTTCCTTTTTTTCTGCCTTGGCCTTTATCAGTTCCTTAAGCTGTTAATGTCTCCCCTTTGGAATGACTACTCATCTACTCTGTAAAGATCTTGTATATGCCTCATTGTTTACACGTTGTCTCCTCCATTAGAATGCCAGCTCTTTGAGGGCCAGGGACTGTTTTTTGCTCTTCTCTGTGTCTCCACCAGGGGTTAGCAGAATGGGAAGGACCTAGTTTGGCATATAGTAAGTGCTTCATAAATGTTTGTTGACTGATTGACTTCCCTGAGGGCAAGACTTTAGTTTACTCCTCATCCTTCTCTCTTCTCTCACCCCAGCATAGAGCAATACTCAATAAAATCATGGGGATTCATTGGACATTTCTGGCTCCTTCTGTTTAATACCCCAGGGAATGGTTGGTTTATGTGGTTTGGGCCTGGGACAAGTCGTCCTGAGCTATCCTTCCAGTAGTCTTTGGGGAGGCATCAGGTTCTTCAGCTGTTCCTTTCAGTCTAGTGATCCAGGTGGGAAAGAAGAATATCAGCATCCAAGAAGAAATAATAATAAAAACTAGCATTTAAATAGCAGTTTAAGTTTGGCAAAGTACTTTACAAATATTAACTAATTTTATCTTGGATTTGAACTCAGGTTTTCCTGACTCCAGGTCCAGTGCTGTAGCCACTGTGATGCCTCATGGCCTTACGAGCTCACAGCTGGAAGGGACCTGGCTCAGATTACCCCACCCACTGCCAGAATCTATCACTGTTCCTCTGGATCACAAGCTTCCTTTATTGTTCTTTGAGTGTTCTGGGATTCCCTCTACAACATCTGCCAATGTTGTCATGTGATCATTCTGCTAGGGCTCAAATACCTCCAGTGTCAGGAAACACATAATCCCCAGAGTTAACTCTTTCCTTGGTTGGATAGCTCTATTATCAAGTTATTTCTTATGGTGAGCTGAAATCTGTACATTCCCACTCCCCTTTGTCCCCTAACTCCACTGAATCCAGATCTCCTCTCTGATGGTATACCAAATGAGCCCTGCTCTAGCCATGGTGCTGAATTGATAGTTAACTTGGTTTCTCATAAACTACTCTTCCTTATAGATATATCTACCCATGTCACTCCTTATCTCAAAAGTCTCCGGTGGTTTCTTGAAGAGTTCAGACTCTTCTGCCTAGGGCCAGCCTGCCTTTCCAGCTTTATCTCCTATCACTTCCCCTCCAGCGCTTGATGCTCTAGCCAGACTTGTGTAATGGTCTCTGATGCACACTCTGCATTTTCCTATTTACAAGACTTTGCACATTCTTCTCTATGCCTGGAATGTCCTCCCTGTCTTTCTTCACCTTTTTTTTTTTTTGAGTTTTTTTCCCCTACCCTTAACAACCCAATTCAAACACCACCCATCTTTCCAGGAAGCCTTCCCTCATCCCCTCAATTGGTAATGACTTTCTGCATTGGAGAGCCTTGTCTGCACTTCTCTATACTGTGTTTTAGCTGTCTGTGCTTGTGTCATACCCTCATTTGGACTGCGAGCTCCATGAGAGCGGAGCTTTTGGCCTGCATTTTCTGTGCCCGATCCCTCGTTTCCAGAGCGGCTGGCACCCCAGTACGTGCTCCTTGTTCCTGTCTGATCACTCATATCCTTGACTCCTACAGATCCTGTTTGGAGCCTGGGCTCAGTTTGTACTTTCAGCTAAGATCCTTCACATCCCACCTTATTCTTCTTTCTTTCTTTCTGCATGCCCATCTCTCAAACTTCCAGCCTCAAGTCTGCATTTTATGTGAAACCTTTCCTGTCTCCTCCCTCAGTTACTAGTTATTCCTCTCCCTATCACCACCTTCTCTTTTGAACATTCCTAAATATGTCCACGTTTGTTTTTCCCAGTAGATGCAAGCTAGCTCCTGGAAGGGAGGGACTGCTTCATTGTCTGTGTCTCCAGCACATAGCATAGGAAAATAGCACATAGTAGATGCTTAATAAATGCTTATTGATTAGTCCCTAGTTACAGATTCTCAAGGTCAGACCTTTATTTATAAGTAGTTAATCTTGGAAGCAAATTTTGTCTCTTTTTAAAGTTAGCACCTAAAATATCTTGCTTAATTACTTGTCTCTTTGATGTGACATTTCACACCCTTCCTCCAAGGAAGGGAGGAGCTCTTTGAAATGCTAACACTTCTTCAGCGCAGCAACTGGGATGCTCTGAGAGAGCTCTGGTACTTTGCCTTAATCCAAGAGGATATTTGTCCTTTCTCATCCTGGAGGGTGTGTGTTTAGGAAGGGGTCTGGGATTTGAAGTCAGGAGGCTTCTTAAATATCATTAGTCAAGCCCCCCTCATTTTATAGAGAAAACTGAGCCTGAGCTAGGGGAAGGAACCTTTCCAGTCAGAGGTTGGATGTAGATAATCTGAGCCTTGAACTGTGGTTTTCTAAAAATCCAGCGGTCTTGCCATTACAAATATTGCCTTGAGAAAATGGCTAACCACATTGGTAACATAAGCAAACACATCCCCAAGTTATTTGGATGACTTCTGGATGAAAGATTCTTTGTGGTTTTGATTGTCTTTACTCTCCTTGGTCTGGTTCAG